>NC_083104.1:67206946-67821112 GCF_949774975.1 Lagenorhynchus albirostris
ACTAGCGGTGTCCATCTAATTGGGGGGCGTGGCCAGCTTGGCGCGGCCATGTTTATGAGGGGCAACCGCTCTGAGGCTTCAGCCTAGCGGGTGGTGGGAAGAGGATAACTAGATTGGCCCGGGAGGAACGGTGGCCCACCCAGGGGTGGAGCTGGCCCTTTCCTTACGAATCAAAGGCACTTTACAGCCCAGAGAGGCTGTTTCTTCACCCCGTCGTCTTCTGTACCCTTCTTCCTTTTTGTGACCACCCTGCCCAGTTTGAGGCCACCTCCCATCCCTTCAATTCTGTCAAGTTCTTTCTGACCTTCAAGGCCCATCCTGAAGCACTGATCCTCCATGAAGCCCCATCTTGAGTCTCTTGGCCCTTTGGGAGCTGATCATGACCTTCTGTTGTCATTCCTCCTTTTTGTCTGTTCTTACTTATTTTTCTTGTTTTATTGTAACAGAAACAGCCTACAAACGTCACAGAAAACTTTTAAGTGAAAAGCAGCATCCTTTATCCTACTGTTCTTAGTACAGTTCCTATATTTGTTTCTGTATATTCCGACCCAGGCTTGGTCTCAGACATTGTATTTTATACTGTTGTAATCCTACTGTACAGTATGCTGTAGACCTATGTCCTTTGAAATGGTTTGACTGTGATCCAATGATTAAAAACTACAATTTTGTATCATGACCCAGTTACCCATATAATTGAAACCAAATTTTCCTGATAAACACCTTTACCACCTTTGATGCACTCAAATATTTTCTCATCTAGTCTATTTCATTAAAAAAAAACTTGGTGGCAGGAGACCTATTAATTTTATTTCATGACTCATTAATGGATATTGAACTGCAATTTGGAATAAACATTTCCCCATGTTTTGAAATCATCATTTGCGAAGGCCGTATATGCCCCCAAGTGAATACATCCCATTCTTGTATTGGACATTATTTTATTGGACGTTACCTCCAAATAATACTAATACTAAAGCAAACATCTTTGTGTACATAGCTCTGTCCTTCTGAACTATTATTTTTTTTTTGCCTTTTATACTGTAATTTATTATGGATACACTGTTAGTCCACAGATGTAATCTCTTTGCCTATTATATATCACACACATAAATATTAGCATACAAATAATATATTCTTCATTTTGAGATTTTTTTCAGTAGTTTCTATCTTTATTTTTTACCTTTTGGTTAACCCCTTACCTTCTTCCATCCTCACGCATTCACGCAATACTACACATCAGCTCCCTACCCCTATTTCAGCCAGATAACCATCTGAATTATTTCTTTAAGATAAATTCGCACAAGTGGAATTATGGGGTCAAAGACTATGAGATGGGAATTGAAGCTCCTTATTTTCTGACCAGTTATCTCTCTGTTGGAGTCTCTGTTTCTGTGTGTGAATAATAACCCTGATGCAGTGTTTGGGTGAAAAAAAAAATGTTTTCAGATCTGTTTTGTCTTCTTGATAGAGTCATTGAATGATGGAGCAGGAGGGGACCTGAGATACCATCTCGCCTGGCCGCCTGACTGAGGCCACAGAGGGAAAGTAGTAAATTCTGTCTGAACAGGAAGCAGGCTGCTCAGAAGTTGTTTAGTGCAGTTCTTAGCTTAACACCCAGCCCAAGAAAAAACTTACTCAAGAACATTGTCCATCAGCTGTCAATCAACAGCATTTATTGTTAGAACACTCTTCATATCATTGATTCTGATCCAGAAAAACCAGAGACTGTGCTTCCCAACTGTCACAGGCACAGGCCTAGGGAAGGTGAGAGGAGGAGGAAAAACACTATGTTCTTTTAAAAGTGGTTCCTTCTGCATTTGTTTGGCACCAAGAAAAAGCCACGTAGATCTGGGTACGTCTCATGTTAGTTCCTTGTCTCTCTTCCCCATTCCCTGTGAAATGATGCGTGAGCTGTCATCCTTCTCCCCAAAGAGCCTTGGATTCTCCAAGCCAAACCTTGTCCCACGGTTCTGCTAATGGGACAAAATACTTGAAGTGGGTCTGCAATGAGAGCCTATGTGGGTTGGAGTGAGGCCAACTGGGATTACAGTCCCAGGTCTGCCACTTAGCAGTGGTGTGATTTGGGGCAAGATACTTAAACTTGCTGAGCCTTAGTTTCCATGACTAAAACAAGCTCATTGTGTCAGACTTATAGGGTCATTGTGAGAATTACTAAGTGGTTGGTACTGTGGCTTGTGAGTGACCAGGAGAGACTCAGCAGAACTGGTGCACCTGCTGCCAGCTTTTCATTACAGGGTTTCGCTTAGCAGTTGTTGCCATTCATATATTTTGTTATTGTTTTGATATCAGTTTTTATCAGCTTTGACATTATTGTAAATGATCTGTCGTTAGGAGTTTGGGGCAAATACTTGGGTTGTTTCCTGCTATCAAGGGTGCATAGTTTACTGCAAAAGGCAGCCACTAACATACACAAGTGTCTCTCCACAGAGAGGAGATGCCCTCTTCACCTCTCTACTCATCCTTCCTACTGAGACCATCGATTTTGGGTTTCATGTGCCCAGACACTGCAGATGGTGGTGATCCCCATGGCGTCGGGGAGGCTGAAAGAGCCCCAGGTAACCCACCGCATTCCTTTCATCCCCGGATACATGAAAGACCAGCTTTGGGGCTTCCCTGGTGGCGCAGTGGTTGAGAGTCCGTCTGCCGATGCAGGGGACGTGGGTTCGTGCCCCGGTCCTGGAAGATCCCGCATGCTGCGGAGTGGCTGGGTCCGTGAGCCATGGCCACTGAGGCTGCGCGTCCGGAGCCTGTGCTCCGCAACGGGAGAGGCCACAACAGTGAGAGGCCCGCGTACCGAAAAAAAAAAAGACCAGCTTTGATTCCCATGGGGGCTGTTTGCCGAGCCTAACGCAGCTTAGCCTGGCTTCATGCTGTAAATTCTGCCCACGCGCAGATGGGTTACTGTGAGCCAGCTGTCTGTCTGTCTGTCTTTGTTCCAGTGAGCTGTGGTCCTGAACTGTCTGGGAGTTTTAGAGCTAGGTTTTTAAGGAAAATCGAGCACTGCACTGGAAGACAGGAGAAATGGGTTAATTCCTGGCTAGGCCAGGTTCTCACTGCATGACCTTGGTCAGGTCAACCTTCCTCTTTGGCTCTCAATTTCCTTGTCTGTGAAAGGCACAGTGGAAAAACTAGACAGCTTAGATACCCTAGGATTCTATTTTTAATGGCCTTGTTATTTGTAAAGTGCCCAGATGTAAGGCACCCTCACTGGCTGTAAGGTAGACATATAAAATAAGAGCCAATCATTACCCTCAAGATATCTTCAGTCTAGTTAGAGAGACAGACTGACAACATGAAATAGTGAATGCCAGACGACATATAATTAAAAGCCAGCTGTCTGGTACTTACTGTTGATGCATTAGGAGCTCAGGGGGAAAAAAGAATGCTGTGAGTATTGGGGGTGGCTTTGGAGGCTATGAGTCCTGGAGGATAGATGAGACTGGGTCAGGTGAAGATGGGGAGAGGACACTCCAGAGGGGAGCCCAAGGGCTTCTTGTGCCTACAGGAGGCGCCCTTTTCAACTCTGCACGAAAACACCGTATAGGCTAGCCACAGCCCTGGCTTATTTGTCATGGAGACACTTAGGTCAATTTTTCCATCCCTTGTCCCATCTTGGGCTTGCCTGACCCATGGGTCCCAGACCTGGACTCCTACCACTGCCCCGAGGGCACCTTCTCAGAGCGGGAGTGGGGGAGAATGGAATCATTCACTGTCAGAAGCATTTCAGGCAGGAAATGAAGAATTTCGTAGGTGGTTAAAATTACAGTGGAGGCTGATTTATGTTTGAATTTTGTTCCAGGACAGCAGATTATAGCCCAGGTTCTGAGGCAAAGGCAGCCGTGTCTTTATGGCCTGCTTGGATCAGTTTTATGTCTTAGTGGTTTTTATATATTTCAGCTAAGCCAAGATGCTCGAACTTTTTGTCTCATACTTCACTGGGGAACTCATGTACCACTCCTGCACCCAACCTCATTTTCCCATAAATAGAAAAAAAACAAAATAGATGAAAATAATGTTTTTGCTTCCTACTTAGTTGGTATCCAGTAATTTAAGCTAAATTAAATCAAATCATAAATAGATGATGAATCCACATGACACCCTGAAGTAGATGTCAGGGAACATCGTGAAAATAAAAGGATAGAAATCTAAATATTGTTGAATATGCAGATCACTCCATCCCATAATATTTTCTTGATAAGAAGAAATTTCTTTCTTTTTTTTTTTTTTTTGCGGTACGCGGGCCTCTCACTGCTGTGGCCTCTCCCGTTGCAGAGCACAGGCTCCGGACGTGCAGGCTCAGCGGCCATGGCTCACGGGCCCAGCCGCTCCGCGGCATGTGGGATCCTCCCGGACCGGGGCACGAACCCGTGTCCCCTGCATCGGCAGGCGGACTCTCAACCACTGCGCCACCAGGGAAGCCCCAGAAGAAATTTCTATCAGATATTAGCACCAAGAAAAGCTATGTGGCTCTTCCTGGCATGCTAACAGGTTTTTACCTCATGGCTACTCTACCTTTTGTAACTGATCATGCTTCACACTTTTTTTGCTCATGATGAACCTCAGACCTGAACCCGTTCAAGGATTTTGAGCAGAGGTTTCCAGGTACTAGCATTCTCCCTGGCTTTATTTTCTTTTTCTACCCTTGTTTTCACTTTGCTCTATCACTTTATCTATTTTTATCCCACTGTATTGTGTGCATTTTGATAAACTACCTCAAATCCTTTTTTAGAACACAAAAGAGCATAAATAAATCAATAAATACATCCTGTGTTTGTAAATATGGCACTTTGATCTTTCTAAGGCAAATTTTCACATCCATTAGCTCTGTGGGTCCTCACATAGCACTGTAAGGAAAGTTAGGCAGGCTCAGTCACCCTATTTTGCAGACAAGGAAGCTGAGGTACATCCATGAATAAAATGGTTTGCAGAAGAGGACAAACCCACTCTTCCACCTGTATACAAGATCACCAAAACCCCTCTGAAGAAGGAGACAGGAATATGAAACAGCCCACTTCCCTTTTTCTAGAGAAGCGGATTGAGAAGGAGGAAAGGTTGGAGGTCACCACTGGAGAGGACACAAATTGGGGTGACCATTGGCTTCAGAGATTCCTCCAGAGTCCGTATCTGTGTTGCCATTTCTACCGCCTCCTGCCTTTTGATAACAAACCCACTCCCACCTGTCACATGGGTGGCATATAACTCAAGCAGGGTAGCCAGTCATAAAACCACATGCTCCTGGCCATAGTGATTTGTTCAGACAGGAGAACACATGACCCAAGCTGGGCCAATAGGAGTTCTTCACCGAGATTTTTAATCTCTAACTCGGAAATGAAACCTCATCTCAGCTCTGGTTGCAGAGCTGTTGAGATGTGATCCTGGAACTGCTGATGGCTGTGCTCCCTTCCAGGAAAAGAGGCTCCTGAGGGGTATAAGGGGAGGCCGGCAGCATGAATAAAGCAGCAGCTGTGAGAGGTGGTGGGAGAGAGTGACTTGTGGATGTTTGGAGCTGAGGTTCCAGACTCCTTACCCTTGCCCCTCCCAGGATGGAGGCCAATACATCCCCTTTTTTGAGTAAGCTAGTTTGAGCTGGGTTTCTCTCACT
This sequence comes from Lagenorhynchus albirostris, assembly GCF_949774975.1. NCBI lineage: Eukaryota > Metazoa > Chordata > Mammalia > Artiodactyla > Delphinidae > Lagenorhynchus > Lagenorhynchus albirostris. Next base: position 67,212,570 of record NC_083104.1, read on the forward strand.
TACTGCCTAGAGATTTCTGAATTCATATAGTTTGTAGACAGAGTTTGTTTTTGTTTCTGAGGGAACCCTGAAGTTCTGCTTTTCTGGAATCCAAATTTTGGTCTCCTTTGTCCACACAACCGGACACTCAATGTTTAAATCTCAGTGTTTAGCTTATGCAAGGGAGCTTAGGCCCTGGGAAGTAATAATAATAATTACCAGCCCATTGTCATGCATCTGTCACTGGAACATAAACAAAGGCAGTAGAGCTTAGTGGTTCAGAATGTGGTACCTGGCTCTGCTGCTCATCAACCGTGTGACCCTAGGCAAGTTACTTAACCTCTGAGTCTCAGCTCCCTCATCTGTAAAATGGGGATAAAATAGTAGGCACCTCATAAAATTCTTGTGAAGATTATGTTCAAATAATCCATTTCAGCACATAATGCTGTGCCTCATACCTCATTAGCACACCATAAATGTAACTCAAGTATTTTGGATAATTTTACACGTACTATCCCTTGAGAACTTCTATGAATGAAGCAGAACAAACATTCTCATATTCGTTTGGCCGATGAAGACTCTGATGTTCAGAGGGGTTAAGTGACCCATGCAGGCCACATAATAAGTGGAAAAGTCTGGATTCTTGATATTGGAGTCAAACCCAGGGTTCTCTCCTTTGGACCACGTTACCAAGTGGCGCTGTGCTGGCTATTGTCAGGAAGCCAGTTTAACAGCTTATAAAGGGCACTATCCCTCCAGGCACAGAGTCCATTAGCAAAGCCAAATTCTGTCCAGGAGGCTGCTTGCTGAGGACAGAGGATTGGCACTGGAAAGATGCCCACAGAAAAGACTGCTTAAGTTGGCTTCCCTGGTCACCTCCAGCAAGTGTCTATCTATATTCCTCTTCCTCCTCTTCCTCCCTGTCAGTTCCCAGCACCCACACATCTCACATATAAGAATTCTAGAAGACAGACTACCAGAATCAGAAAGTAATACAGAGATTGCTCGAGTCCATCCATTCATTCAGCAAACATTTGTTAAGCTTCTACTATGTGTCATGCATAGTAGATGTTATGGTGAACAAGACACAGATCAAATCTCTCATTTTACAACTGAGAAAGACCAAGTCCTAGGAAGGAAGATGGTTTCCCTAAGGTCTACAGTGAGTTAGTAACTTTGTTAGACACCTAGATGTATCTGCCTAGCTCACAGCAGCACCCCCTTTTCTGAGGTTTACGTGATCTCGCCTTCCTTGTCATAGCTGATTGGACCAGGGGGAAAAAAGACACCTGACTGAAGCTAAGCCAGCCAGATTTCATCTCCCAGGAATTTGACCCTGGTATGAGATGCTGATTTCAGCCCAGAGAGAAAGGAACAGAATGAATGCATGGTCCTATCAATAGTCTATCTATCTCCCCTTGGGTGTTCTACCAGTACCACCCATCCCTTATATCTTTCCTCTTCATTTTTGGAGTTTTGAATGTTTTTTTTTTCTTCTTGCAACAAAAAAATAAATAAACTAAACTAAGACTGTGTTCAAACTTTGATTAAAACCTAAGCCTCCTGGCTCCCAGACCTGTGTTCTTTCCATCACGCCAACTGGCAGCAGAGATGCCTTCCCTAGGATCTCTCAGAACTCTGGCCTTTGGATTTGCCAAACAAAACCATGCCATCCAAAGGGGTTCTCAGCGTTCAGAGAAGGGGTCTCTGGGAGAGGCCAGGTCCCTTGATCTCTAGAGCAATTGCTTTCGGTGTGTGTGTGATGGTTTCCAGAACAGCAGGAGAGGATGGTGATTAAAAGTTCAGGCCTTGAAGCCAGACTGCCTGAGTTCAAATCAATCCAGGTCCTCCACTCATTAGCTGTGTACCTTGGGCAAGTCGATTTTCTCAGTTTCCTCCTCTGATATTTACCCCCATGGGGTTGTGGTAAGGCTCCATATATGTATGAAGTGCTTGGAATAGTGTACAACAAATGCTAGCTATTTACTATGCAAGCAGCCTGCTTTTTAAGATTGCATTTGCTTACAAAACATTCCCAGACCCTTAGGGTTTAGCTTTCACTCACTTCTCTAGCTACTGCTAGTCCCCTGAAATCCACCTTGGTCTGATCACATTTTTAGCATAAAAACAAGTAGCATTCAAAGCCCAGGTCAGATACACACATGAAAAGCAATCAGTCTCTGACCTTTTACACACATTGATGTGTGTGTTGTACCTGTGATGAGGTAGTTGTCTCAGCTAGTACACTCCCCTAGGGCAAGAGCTGACCAGCCTGATTAAAGTTTCTCATCAAACTTCATTCAACAATTATTTATTAAGTGCCTACTATGTTCTGAGCTCTATACTGGGGCTGGGGGACAGGGGCTCTCTGTGTGGTGACAGACTAAAAGATAAATACAATACCATGTTCCCAGCACTGTGAGAGAGGCAAGCATAAGGATCTATGAATGCGTTGAGAATGTGGGCCTAGCTCAGACTGGGGAGTTAAGGAAGGAGGCTCAGAGAAAAGGAAAGATGAGTAAGAGTTAGGCAATGCAATTTCACACCCATCAGGTCTGCAGACATCTGACAAAACCAAGTGTTGACAAGGATGTGGAGCCATGGAAACTCTGATACATTGCTGGTGGAGTGTAAATTCGTACAAAACTTTGGAAAACAAATCAGCATTAACTAGAAAAGTTAAAGATGCACTGTTGCACCAGTTGACATACTACAATCATGTACATTGTTGCAATAGCAAAGAATTGGAAACAACTTAAATGTCCATCATATTAGTCAGCTACTGTTGCAATAATACTGTGTAACAAATAATCCTAAAAATATCTCAGTGATTTACAACAATGAACATTTACTTCTTGCTCACAGGATTTCAGATGGGGTGATTCTGCTTTGGTTTGCATCTGCTCCATGTATCTCTCATTTGGAGACCCAGGCTGAAGGGATAACCGTTTGCTGGGAACATGCTCTTCTCATGGCAAATGGCAGGAGGCCAAACTAAACCATTTATAACCTCTATATGCATCACATTCTCTAGCATTCTGTTGGTTAAATTCCGTTGGGTCAAACTCAAAGTTAGTGGAGCAGGGGTATGTTCTCCATCCACTCTACATGGCAAAGGATGTAAATGTATAGTTCTATATAGTCGTGGAGTAAAGAGTTGGGAACAATAATTCAATCAACTATATCCATCAATAGAAAAATGGGCCAATAAATTGTAGTGTAGTCATACAATGAAAAATTATACAGCAATGATGGTCTAAAGCAGGGATAAGCAAACTACACCCAATCCAGCTTGCTGCTGGATTTTTTTTTGTAATTACAGTTTTTGCAATTACACTTGTACTGGAACACAGTCACACTCACTCATTTACATGTTGTCTATGGCTGTTTTCACATTACAGTGGCAGAGTTGAGTAGTTGCAACAGATTGTTGAGCCTGCAAAGTTTAAAATACTTATTACCTGTCTCTTCCAGAAAAGTTTGCCGACCTCTGATCTAGAGTTACGCACATCAACACGGATGAATCTCACAAACCTAGTGCTGTTTGAAAAAACAATTTGCAGAGGAACATAAACCATATGATACCATTTCCCTAAAGTTTCAAAACATGCAAAATATTCAAAACAATACTATATATTGCTTTAACTACTCAAACATATGCTGTATAAATAGTAAATGTCCAAAGCAGGCTAGGCACTTCCCTGGCAGTCCAGTAGTTAAGACTCTGCGCTTCCACTGCAGTGGGCGAGGGTTTGATCCCTGGTCTGGAAACTAAGATCCCTCATGCTGCTAGAAGGCTAGAGATTATCTCAATAACTGGGGAGATGGATGTGACTGGGGACAGGTGCTCAGGGGATTTCTACTGTTTTGGTAATGTTTTACCTCTTAAGCTGAGTGATGTTGGTCATATAAGGGTAATAATTTTATTATTACTCATACCTTTTATGTAAGTCTTGCATATTTCATAAAAGAAAAAAAAGAGTTAGGGGAGCACAGAAGATGGGTGAAGGGTGTTCTAGGCCCAGGACCCAGGATGCAATGATGGAGGCATGAGGAAGACTAGAATGACTGAAGCATGAAGTGCATGGGGAGAGGAGGCTGGGAAGATGGGGTGGGGGGCTGGTCTTTGGACCACTCTAAGGAGTTTGATTCCTTACTGAGGCAGAGAGGAGTTCCTGGGCAGTTCTGAGCATCAGTGGCACTGTAATCAGATGCGTGTTTTAGAAGTGTCAGCTGGTTGCAGTGTGGAGGATGGTGGGGAGCTGGGCTGCCCCACATCTTGCCCCCCAGGTGTCTCGCTTGCCTCAGTTTACTCCCAGCCCTGGTCTGGAAGTGGGTGAAACTGGAGGCAGGGACAAGGTTAAGAGGCTGTGGCAGTGGTCCAGGGTCTGAGCCAGAGCAGTCACAGTAGGGATGGGAAGGAGCTTGGAGAGCTATGAAGAAGGTGATTAAAGAGGGAATGTGGAGAGTAAGTGAGGGAGAGAGTCTAGGAAGCCACCCACCTTTCTGCCTCAGACAAATGGATGGTGTTGCCATTTGCTGGGACAGGAAATCCAGGCAGAGTGGCAGATTTTGGGAGAACAGTGGTGAGTTCAATGGAGTGGGGATCCAGGATGTAGCTGGAGGGATGATAGATGGAGTGGGAGGGCAGGCAAGTGGTTGAAGGACCCTGAAGTTCTTTGTTTTCTTTGTGCTCCAGGAGGGGAGCAGTGGGAATTGGGATGGGCATGGCAGATACTGTCCATCACCTACCCCCCAGCATTCCTCCTCCTTTGCTAGGAGAGCCCAGTTTTCTCCAGGAATCAATGTGTCCAGCCCCCAGATTAATCATGATTGGTACAAATCAATGATGACCATCTATTTCTCTCTTCTAGTAATTGGCTTAGGAATAGACATGTGACCTCATTCTGAAAATGAGACATAAGGAATAATATGCTGGGACTTCTAGGAAATTGTTTTCTTCCATGATAAGAGACATATGTGTGAAGAAAGTCTTCCTGTCTTCTCATTCTACACATACATTTTTCTCTCCCTGACTCCTTCATTTCTACTTGGGAAGCTGTTGGGGAGGGGTGTGAGGCTTGGAACTGTAGCAGCCATCTTGTCACATTGAGGAGACACATTGAGGATGGCAGAATGAAAAAACAGGAAGAGCCTCTGGGTCCTTGATGACATCTGTGAACTGCTAAACTAGTTTTGGGACCTGCTACCTTCAGATACTTGTCCAGTACATAATATATGTCCTTATGTTTTGAGCCACTGCCAGTTGGTTTTTCTATTACTTGTGGCCAATTACACCCTAATCAGTATAGGGGATTTGAAATTCTGAAATAATTGCAGTGTGGCTTGAAAGAGGGAAACCAAATACAGTGTTGAGGGTTCAGCTGAGAAAGAGAATCTTAGGATAGCCTACAAGGACCTCCACAACTAGGTCCCCCCCACCTCTTATTACTCTCACTTTCTCAATCGACCCAGCCACACTGGCCTTTTGCTATTGCTCAAACATGCCAGGCATGCTCCCACCTCACAGTCTTTGTACCTGCTGTTCCCACTGCCTGGAATGCTCTCCCTCCAGGTGACTACATGGCTCCCTCTCACCTCCTCTAGGTCTTTACTCAGAAGTCACCTTCTCTGTGAGATCGTCTCTGGCTGTTCTCTTTAAATTGAACCCCCTCCCAAGTCTCTTTCCTTTTCCTCCATAGTACTTACTATGTATTTTGCTTATTTGTTTTGTTTATTGTCTCTCTATACTAGAACGTAAAACTGGGAAATTGGGTGGGGGGAGGCAGTGCTGGAAAGGTCAGAATTCACTGATGTATCCCCCAGGGCCTAGAATAGTGGATATAAATAGGAGATGTTCAATAAATATATATTTTTTAAAAATAAATTTGTTAATTTATTTATTTTTGGCTGTGTTGGGTCTTCGTTGCTGTGCGCGGGCTTTCTCTAGTTGCGGCGAGCGGGGGCTACTCTTCGTTGCGGTGTGCGGGCTTCTCATTGCGGTGGCCTCTCTTGTTGCGGAGCACGGGCTCTAGGCACGTGGGCTTCAGTAGTTGTGGCTCGCAGGCTCTAGAGCGCAGGCTCAGTAGTTGTGGCGCACGGGCTTAGTTGCTCTGTGGCGTGTGGGATCTTCCCGGATCAGGGCTCGAACCCGTGTCCCCTGCATTGGCAGGCAGATTCTTAACCACTGTGCCACCAGGGAAGCCCAATAAATATTTGTTGAATGAGTGAATGAATAAATTTATTTGTAGGGACACCAAGACTGACAAGAAGATATCATTTTCTCTTGCTGACATCAGCAGCCTGGAGGGTGAAAGCAGATGACTAGATGGATTCAGGGATGAGGTTTTGCTCAGAGGGGGCAGAGAAAGGGAACAGGAGGGGCAAAGGTTTGGAGGGGATTCTCTGGGTTAGGGTCTCCACATCTGTGGTTATCAAGTCACGTGGTGTGGTGTTTGAGAGCAGGGACTCCAGGACCCGTATCTGGTCCTTCCCACCAGCTTGCCCAGCACGCAGAGAGTTCCCTGCCCTGCCTGTTCCAGACTCCTGCTTTTACTTGGTGACTCCTCTCACCTGGAATTCTGACATTTTCCGTGCTGGCTCCCCCGGCCCTATTTCCCCCTTCTTGGAATTCCTATATACATATACTACCCCAAAACCCTGCCTGTCCCTCCCAGTGTTCTCACGTTGTTTCATGTCTGTGTTTGTTTGATCTCTAACCCAACATCCAGCCTCCATCCCCTCCTGTGCTCCAGGAGCCCACAAGACGGGGTGCCCATGAAGACATTCAGAAAACCCTTAGGGGGCGAGGGAAAGGTCCTGTTATTTCAACAAGACACATTTAGAGATGAGTTCTTCCTTTTCGGTATTCCATCAAATGGCCCTTGCCCACCATCCTCCATATCTTCTGGGGAGGAACATGTGCTTTCACACGTGTGTCACATTCACTTCTCCAAGAACCCCAGGAAGTGGATGTTATTATTGCCACTTTCCAGAGGAGGACACTGCGGCCCAGAGAAACGCAGGATCCTGCTCAGAGCTACTCAGTTAGACAGATGCAGAGCCGGGTCTGAGTTTTCCCAGGGAGAAGGGAGAGAGAACCCCTTCCCCCCCTTTCCCCCGCCCCTTCCCCCCTCACTCCACCTCTCATTCAGGTCTCCCCTTCTCCGGAGGAAGCGAAAACCTGATCGGTGTTGTTTTGCAGTGAACAAGGCTTGGAGCTCTTCCTAAACGGCTTGCTGGAGGTACCGGTGTTTTTATACATGGCTTCCCGTCTCCCTCGCTTCCTCTCTTTGAGGTTGTGTGGAATCAGAGAGAGCGAGCACCCCTCCTCCTGCCTCCTGCCTGGATTCCCTTTGGTGGCTCCTGCCTGAAGTTAAATCACGGATCACTGCTTAGCTGCCTACCCTGCTCTGCCTGGGGCGAGGCGCAGACGTCTTCCTCTGACATTCCTCGTGCTCCCTGGGATGTGAGTTTTCAGTGCCTTGCTCCCAGGCCTGGACTACTGCCTCTCTGGAGGTATCCAAGGGCTCCCTTGCCCTCTGGCTTCCAGTTGGGCTTAAGGAAGGGAGGGGAGTGAGGACAGGGAATTTATTACCCCAGCTTCCTCCCTGCAAGGTCACCACTGGTTGGCCATGTCCCTCTACCCGTGATTACCCACCATCAGGCAGCCCTCCCCACACTGCTGCTCTCTCAGGGGCTCCCCACTCTTGCCAGCCCTGGGTGCTGCAGCACCCTTGCCAGTTTCCCTAAACCCTGCCTGCACCTTCGCAAACAAGCTCTTTATTAAACTCTCCTCATGTCATCCAGGGTGAGGCTGTCATCTCATTGCCCCCAAGACCCCGAACTAATCAAGTACCGGCCAGTTGAGAGTCAGCTGAATCTGCAACAGGAAACAGGACCCAGAGAGACAGCCTCACGGAGCCGGAGGGCGCTGTCACCACCCCCCTGGCCATCAGTCTCCCAGAGGGAAGAACCCCTGGTAAGCCACAAGTGGGAGTCCAGTCAACTCCACCCTGTAAAGCAGACTATCTAAATGCCTGCTGCTTCCAAACTCTGAAAACTGCTGCCTTTGCTTCTCCCCCAGGAAGAGGAAGACTGCCCTGATGGGTCCTGATCCACAAATGGGCACCATACTGTGCAGTAAACAGTAATCTCCAAATATTTTGATCACACATCCCTGTGGGTAAAACATATTTGAGGATGTGCCCGTATATTAGTCAGGGTCTCAGCAAGAAACAGATGTCCTGGGCTTCCCTGGTGGCACAGTGGTTAAGAATCCGCCTGCCAATGCAGGGGACACGGGTTCAAGCCCTGGTCCAGGGGGATCCCACATGCCGCGGAGCAACGAAGCCCGTGCGCCACAACTACTGAGCCTGCGCTCTACAGCCCGCGAGACACAACTACTGGGCCCTCACGCCACAACTACTGAAGCCCACACGCCTAGAGCCCACGCCCCTCAACAAGAGAAACCACCGCAATGAGAAGCCCGCACACTGCAATGAAGAGTAGCCTCCGCTCACCGCAACTAGAGAGAGCCCGCGTGCAGCAATGAAGACCCAATGCAGCCAAAAGTAAATAAATAAATTTAAAAAAAAGAAGAAGAAACAGATGTCCTGTTTATGTTAGGGTAATTCAAGCAAGTTTATTTACAAAAGATTCTTTATAAAGGTGTGGGTGTAGAGGCACCATAAGGGGTAGTGCCGTAAGCAGAGCTGTGACCACCCCTTGGTCCATAGGGGAGGGGAGAGAGTGGTACACCCAGATTTGGAGGGAGACAGCCAACCTGTGAGGAGCTTCCCAATAAGGGACACAGCCACCTGAAGTGGCCCTGCAGGGAAGGAGCCATCGGAATAAATTCCCCAACTGCACTTTCCTCTTCCCATTAGCCCTCCCATTACCCAAATCCCACCTGACTCCGCAGGGCAGGGAGCCTAAGGGCTGGGCTGAGGAGGGCTGAAGGGACAAGCAGGAAAGAGTAAGCTCATATCCCCCGCAAATGTATGTTTATCTATTAATAAATTCTAAACATGCACAACTGTGCTAATATATTATGTACATTATAAAGTACATACAAGGAGGGAAATTGAAAAGGACAAGATAGAAGAGATAGAAGTTGTGCCCCAATCGATTATTTCCTGTCCCCTTGGAGGTGTGGGCTCCCTGCTTTGATGAACACTGTGTTGAGGACCAATGTCCCTGAAGGAACATTCTGATGTGATAGAAGTGTGTAAAAACCGATCAGGCTGGACACTTGAGATGAGTGCATTTGCCTGTGTGTAGATCTCTCTCACACACACACACACACATGCACATGCAAGTCTGTGACCCGTGGGTTCCCACTTTTCTCCATTGTTCGCTCAGGAGGTTGGAGCAGGCCTGTTGTTCCTGGGCTACTTCTCTCCCTTTCTCCTCCTCTCACTCGTGCGGGCCACCAGCTGAAGTGGCCCAGCCCAGGGCACCTCCCTCTGGGGGAGGCTGACCCCTTGTTCTCTCAGGGTAATAAATGAGTCACACTTACAGGTTCTTGCCACGAGCTGGGAGCTGCTCCAGGCACTTAATATGCACTAACTCATTTAATCCCCACAACAACCCTCTGAACACTGGTACTATTTTTTTTTTTTTTTTTTGTGGTATGCGGGCCTCTCACTGTTGTGGCCTCTCCCGTCGCGGAGCACAGGCTCCAGACGCGCAGGCTCAGCGGCCATGGCTCATGGGCCCAGCGGCTCCGCGGCATGTGGGATCTTCCCCCACCGGGGCACGAACCCACATCCCCTGCATCGGCAGGCGGACTCTCAACCACTGTGCCACCAGGGTAGCCCTGAACACTGGTACTATTTTTACCTCTTTTTTCCAAATGGAGAAACACAAGAGGCACAAAGAGGGGAAGTGACTCACCCAAGGCCACACGGCTAGTGAAGGGCAGAGCCAGGATTTAGCCCCAGGGTCTGTGCTCTGACCCAAAGCTGTGTGGCTTCTCTTGGCTTCCCCGGGGCCAAGAAGCAAGCAGACTCAGCCTGTCCCATCAAAGCTGATCTCCTTTTCTCTCTCACTTTCTCCAATTTCCTCTCATGTGGTGATTGGTATGGGAGGGAAGGGGGTGACAAACGAGCAGCACCTGAGGGCAAGTGGCCTGGGAGGCCGCAGTCAGGGCCTGGGGCTGGGCCTCCGTGCTTTCACCCAATCTGGAAGAGGGAGAGGTGCATGTCTGCCCTACACCCTCTCCCTCCAGCAGGCTGACCTCCTTTTCTCCCTCCCTGGCTGACTGGCTCCTCCTGACCTCTGCCTTCAGCCAGCCCCCTCCCCACTCTCTGCAATGCACTCCTGCTCCCAGCCCAGCTGGCCTTCCAGGCTCAGTTGAGGTCCCACCGTCCCTCTAGGGAGTATCTCCCCCCTCCCCCACACCCTAACCCACTTTTTGAATCTCGGAGCCAGGCCCCCCTCCTCACTGCCAGCTCAGAGAGGGTAGGAACCACATCTGTCTTGCTTACTGTCACCACCTGGACACCTTCCCCAAAGGTGCTTGGGACAGCCAGAGCAGGCACCCAGGGATTGCTGGAATCAGCAAAGGAACGTAGGGCTGTTCGTGACTTCTGACGTTGTTTTGGGCCATCAATGGGTCATCAGAGGGTTTTCGGCACGTGCATTTCATGATCAGAATTCTCCAAGGGTCCCGGAGCATTTAGGGGGGCATCTTCCCCCCTTTCTGGAGAGTGTTTGCCAAGAGCTGCGGCGGCTTGGGAAGACCCCTCCCCGATGACCGCAAAGGAAATGGTGGGCCCAGTCTCCTTAGCAGCACGAGCCGTGGGCAGCCAGACAGGGCAGCGCCATGAGGCTGGCTCTGCTGACTACAGGCGCCATTCGTGCCCAGCCGGCGGGGGAGCCCGCCTGCATGGGCCTCACGACAGCCTCGTGTCAGAAAGCCCTGGGCACCTGAACTCTGTCGCCTCACAAGACAGGTCACTTCCCTCCCCAGCTTCCACGTCTTTACCGGAGCTGTTTTCTTGTCCCTTAACTCTGTTGGTATTGAAGTCTGGGCAGCCTGACAGCCCTGGCAGGCAGCCCAGAGGCCAGGGCCCCAAGCAGACACTCTCTCTGCCTTATTATTCAGCTGTAGCGGGCTGCGATTGGGTGGCATTTGTGAGCACAAAAGAGATGACGAGGTCATTCAGGAGACTCTCAGAAAAGGGCGCCACAGGCCTCCTGGCTGGAGGTTCTCCTGGGGTCCGGTTGAGTCTATTTTCAGCTGTCCAGGCATTTCTGTTCACATCTGACCCTGGCCCCTGGGCCTCTGCATACCCGGGGGTGGGGGTTGGCATGGAGATTTCTTCTAGGACCTCCCTGCCTAGAGAACCCAGTGCTGGCTGCCCCGATCTGAGGCCCTGGGCACTCTACTTGCCCACTCTCTCACGAATGAGATGATGGGGGTGGCATCCACAGGGGTCAGTTCCCTACCACAGGCACCTGCATCCACCTGGCCTCCCTCCACTTGCCAGACCAGCAGAGAAGAGAGCAGAAGCAGCTGTGCTGCTGCCGCCGCGGCCCTGTACTTGCGAGTCAGCGATAAAGGGCCAACGCCCTTAATTGGTGCCTCGTGTGATTCGTGGCTCCTTTTTCACCCACAACATCATTCCTGGTACCCAGATCAAAGCTCCTGCCAGCTGTGCACTGAGCCCTGCTCTCGGCAGGAAACTGAACTGGAGCAAGTGAGGATGAAAGATGAAGCTGAGGATGGAAAGTCATTTTTGTTGACAACAGGCTCTGTCCCCCTGCTGCTCCCTGTTGGCCTCTGCCCCCAACCTTGTTTCTAGTCCTGGGAGCAACGGGGGCTTTGAAAATTCCACCGAAAAATGGTGCCCTGGTTCCCGGCATGCCCTGTGGCCGTCTGTCGTTGATTTGAAATCTTTTCGCCCGGAGTCCCAGTCCTGCTCTGTAGACAGCAGTATTTGCTTATTAATTTGTTTATTGATTTACTGGGCTGTACTTGGGGCTTCTCCCGGGAAGAACTCCAGACTTGTGGGCTGCCCAGCATCCAGCCATCAGTCAGAATCAAGTTTGGGCTTAAGATGCCACACGAGGGTGGGATAGGGAGGGTGGGAGGGAGGGAGATGCAAGAGGGAGGAGATATGGGGATATATGTGTATGTATAGATGATTCACTTTGTCATAAAGCAGAAACTAACACACCATTGTAAAACAATTATACGCCAATAAAGGTGTTAAAAAGAAAAAAAAAAGATGCTGCACAGCTTGGAGTGGGCGGGCCTCGGACCAGCACAAAGTCCCGGAAGGATTGAGGGGATGGACAGTGGGGCACTGGAAGGCCGAGGCCAGTCCGTGAGGAGGTGGGCTGACGCAGCAGCCCCAGGGACCAAGGCACGCTGCACTCTGTGGGAATGGCGCCCCCTGGAGTTGTGCAGCATGGCACTCCGGCTTTGGGCCTCTGCCTGTGGAAAGGTTATTATAGACTCGTGGCCAAAGGGAGGGAAGCACACATCTCCATCTCGGGGAGTGGCCCTTCTCCTGCTCAGCAGTATTTAAGAGGCGTCCTTCCCAGAGGCAGGGGATGGAGGAGAACCAGTCCAAGGTCTTTGGTGCCCGAAGTCGCTCAGATTCGTGCCTTAGGACGGGCTTTCTGAACGTGCCAGGACTGAGTAAAGCAAGTGGTGTTTCTAGAAACAGTTCTTTCAGCTCTTGCATAATAATACTACATTTTAAAAAAACTCTGAAGAGGTCTGTGGCTTTGTCACCTTTTCAAGACCTATGTTGACTACAGGTTGTGGTAGCAGGATGGGAGGGGGAGGGGAGGGTGGTGAGGGAAGAGGCAGCAGTGTCTGAACAGGATTCTGTCATGGATATAAAGATCTCTGACAGAGAACTTGTAAGAGCCAGGCAACTCTGAGTGTGGGCTTGGGGGTCACACAGACCTGGCGCAATTCTCGGCTCTGTCATTTATGAGCTGGGCAAACCCAGTCAAGTTACTTACCGTCTCTGCGCTTTGTCTCATCTGTAAAATGAGGGTGAGCGTGTCAACCTCATGGAACTGATGGGAGGTATAAATAAGACAACATAAGAAACACACTAATACATGGATGTTTGTTATCTTCCTATCATATACACAGGATTAGACACGTGATGTTTCCTGATGGAAATCTTACCCCTAAGATGAAAGGAGGACCCTGTCTGAACGAATCTGTGGTCTGCTTTTCAGATGTGCCTTTCTCTTTGGCTGCTCTGGACTTACCTGGGCTTCCCTGGAGCCCCTTCTCTTCGCTTTCCCTCAGGACCAAGATCAAAATCTCCTGGTACTGCTATAAGCCAGCCAGGCACTAATATTGCCCGCAGGCGATACCAGATGGGGAGGGAAGGGGGGAGTCAGGGTGGGTAGAGGGAAAGGGCTGAGAGTAGCTTCTGTGAAGCCACGGCCCTGTGAGAGTGCATAGGGTCTCAGGGGAGCACCAGGCTGAGAAGTCCCCTGCCCAGACTCCAATCCCAGCCCCACCATTCCCTGCTGTGAGCCTGGAGCAAGAAGTTTAATCTACCTTTGCCTGGTTTCTGCATTTGCAAAAGGAGATTATAAGAGTACTTGTCTCATAGGGCTGTTGTGAGGTTAAGCAAGTTTATACATGTTACACACTAGGCATCTGTACAGAGTTTCCAAGTCTTACCCCATACAGGGTTTAAAACACTCACAACTCATCTTCCACTATTCCTACCCCATTCCCGTGCACACTGTGCTCAACCTACACCAGACCATCCCTGTCCTTCAGTCATGGCCTCTTTGCCCTGTCCCTCAGCCAGGAATGCCCTTCCTCCCAGCCTTGTCCTGTCCAAGTCCTTCTCACCAGAGTCTGGCTCCGCTCACTCTGGAAAACCTGTCTTGGTCTCTCAGGACAAAATTTATCTCTCTCTCCAGAGTTCCCCAAGCTCTCATATATGCTGAGAATGTGCTATGTCTCAGTTATAGCACTTTCACCCCTCTCCCCCTACATCTCACCATCTTGAAAATTCCTACTCATTCTTTGTTTTTTATTCTTTTTTTTTTGCAGTACACGGGCCTCTCATTGTTGTGGTCTCTCCCGTTGCAGAGCACAGGCTCCGGACGCACAGGCTCAGCGGCCATGGCTCATGGGCCCAGCCGCTCCGCGACATGTGGGATCCTCCCGGACCGGGGCATGAACCCGCGTCCCCTGCATCGGCAGGCAGACTCTCAACAACTGCGCCACCAGGGAAGCCCCCTACTCATTCTTTGGAACTCGATGTAGGCGTCACTCCCTCCAGGAAGCCTTCTTGGATCCCCACATCTCCCTCCCAGTTGGGGCCTGGTCCTCCCTCTTCTGAACTTCTTCCTACAGTACCCTGTGCATATCCATTACCGCCACACTCGGCAGAGTTGGTCTATTTCCTTCTGTGCCTCCCCCAGCTGACTGAGCTTCCAGGGAGGGGGTCGGTAACAGTTAGGACTGAGATGGTCTGCAGGTGATAGTAAACCCCCAAATATTGGTTTATGCAATTTAGAAGTTTTCTTTCTTTCTCTCTTGAAAGTCTGGAGTCCAGGGCTGATAAGGTGGCTCTGCTCCATGTGGTCCTCTGGGACCCGGGCTTCTACTCTCTTGTTGCTCTATGATGGGTGACTTTCATGACCAAGGTCCCCTTGCAGTCTAACATGGCTGCTCCAATTCCAGCCATTACGTCCACTTTCCAGTCAACTGGGGGAAGAGTGTGTGTCAGCTGTCAAGGAGGAAGCTATCATTTGACACCTCCCTTTACACTATTGGTCAGAATTTAATCACATGACTGTCTAGCTGCAACAGAGGCTAGGAAATGTAGTCTTTATTCTGTTTGGCTGGGTGACCGGCCAAAAGTTCCAGGACTAGGAAGGAGGGGGAGAATGGAAGGAAGATAACTAGCAGTCTCTGCCATAGGGCCTCCTTCATCCCTGTGTGCTCCGCGAGTGCTCAGTGTTTATGGAAAGACAGACTCATGCAGACGGGCACAGTGTGTGTTTGCCTCCCCCAGCAGAGTGGGTGTGTGGCAGCCTCTGATTGACCTGTGTTGTTCCCCCACCCCCATTCATTCATTCACACATGTTTGTTGATGCCTCCTATGTGCTGGGTGTTATTCTAGGCGCCAGGCTAAAGCAGTGAATAAAAGATGCAAAAGTCTGCACCCTTGTGAGCTTACATCCTTCTGTAGTGATACGAAGCACTGTGCCAAATGCTTTCTGAAGATGAACTCACTCGAAGGGGTACCCATATTACTCATTTCTATTTTACAGACAAGGAAACTGAGGCATGGAAAGGTCACAGTGACTTGTCTAGGTCATACAGGTTAGAAGAGAGAGAGCTGGGATTTAAACCCAGGTGGTCTGGCTTCAGAGCCTGTCCCCTCAGCCTCTACTGGCTATAGCCTCTCAGCTTTTCTTACACTATGGTGCTCTTACTGCACATGTTGTGCTGTGTCCTGCTTTCTGCCCTGAATTGTGCCACAGATACCTTCCCATAATTTTTGTAATCACCATTTGTGGTGGTCACATGGGGGAGGGTGGGGCAGAGCAGCTGTGGTGTGTGTGCATGGAGGGAGAGAAGGGAGTTGTGGTCCCTGTGAGGAGTCAGGAGGCTCTGTGTGCATCTGACTGGGAGGGGCCTGTGACTAACAGGCCTAGGGCCCCGCTGGCTTGGGTGACCTTTACTCTGTATCCCTCTCTGATGGTCCGGACAGGGGCTGTCTTCTCAGCCCCTTTCTACTCCTCAGGGAGTCTGCTGGGCCTTGAGCCTTCCCTCATCTCCCTTGGCTTGTCCTATGACTGACTTTCAGGCCTCAGAGTCATCTGCCCCCCTCAGCCAGTGGGGGCCTAAGGGGTCCCCCTAACCCCCATCCTGTGGGCTCTGTAAAGCATGTCTGTCTCCCAAACCCTTTCCTAGTCTGGGGAGAGCGGGGAGAAAGTAAGAGAGCTCTGGAGGAAGGGGAGTGGTACCAAAGATAAGATGCTGGGGCTTGCATCTCCCCCATCTCCCCCTTCTTCACCTCTTTCTTCTACTGTGCTTCAGGGACCAAATAGAAAGGAACAAACCCTTCCTGGACACCTATTCCCCATTGAGAATATTATTTTACAGGGGAGGACACTGGGGCTCAAGGAGACCTGGTCCCTGACCCTGTGTCACCGGCTAGTTGGTGGCAGGATGGAGGGTGAAACTCTGCCCCTTGCCTGGTGGGCAGAAAGTGGCTGCCCATTTTGCAGATGGGCGCATCAAGGCCCAGAAATTTAGTTAAACTATGCCCAAGCCAAAGATTACACAGTGAGTCAGGGATGGAACTTGGATCTTGGGGATAACCGGTCCAGGGCAGGCCCATTTGACTCCATCATTGGCCCCATAGGTTTGGTTTCTAGGACCCCAGAGATCTCAAAGCACCTAGTTAAAATTGTGGAAGTCCTCATAATCAGCAAGTGCTTGTGGCCAGGCTGAGTCCTGGCAAGCATCGCATGAAGTGCTGTGAGGAATGCAAAAGAAATTAAGATGTGATTCCTCTTTGGAGGCAATGGTGGTTGGGGTAAGGGTGGTTCCAATCGGGTTGGGGAGATGAGCTCTTGAAAACAGGAAACATATCTAACACTCAAACATTTCAATATACGGTAATGCCCTTGAGAGCCAGTATGGACCAAAGCAGTTAAGAAAGCTTAATGGGAGAAGAGGATTCGAGCTGGACCTTAAGAAGTAGTAGGAATTAAACTCATACACAAAGGATGGAGAGATGGCAGGAGGGTAGGGGGACCAGCTTGAGGCACAGAAGCTGGACTGAGGGGGCACATGTCAAGTACGATGTGAGACCTGGCTTGACTAGAGTGGCCTTGTTGGAGAGGAGTAGGCAATGACCCTGCAGAGGAACTGAGAAGCCTGACAGTGAAGAGGTCTGGAAGAGCAGCAGAGGTATTTGAACTTAATTCTGTAAGCCAGGGAAGATAGCTCTTCAGCATGGGTGCCTGCTATCTCCTTCCTTCATTCATGGCAGACATCACTAGTCAATCACTACACCCTCCCTGCTGAGCCACACAGGGGCCTTAGAGTCCTTTTCAACCCAAAGCTCCAGGCAGTCCCTGCCGACTTAGTTGTTGTGGGTAACTGGGAGCCACTGCATGTTCTTGAGCCGGAGAATGAGTGTCAGAATATATTTTGTAATCCTGGAGCTTGTGTGGGCTGCTTGCCATGATCCCAATCAGCCTTGAGTCACAACTGTGGTAGGGCTGTGGCCTCGGAAGACCACAGGGCAGTGGAGCCTCTGCCTTCGCCCCTCGCCTGGGGTTGCTCGCCTGGGGAGAGGACCCAGTTTTTCTCATCATGGAAACTGAGCAGAGAGAGAAAGAAGCAGTCACACCACTCAGGAGAGATTGAATTCTGAACAAGGCCGTGGTTGGCTGCCCCCCTGCTGAGAAAGAAAAGCGTCCAGGCCAGGGCTGGATGGGTGCCACCACTGACCCAGATTCTAATTTAGTGAGTTTAAATGCACCTTTAAAATGCATAAAGGGCCGAACAAAACTCATCTGTCATGGTTTTCAGAGTGAGAGAGATCCGTCCATCTACCACAGATATATATGTGTGTATGTGTGTGTGTGTATATATATATATATATATATTTTTTTTTTCTTTCCCCAAAGTAAGTATTGATTCTCAGTGACTGTAAACAGGCCATAAGAATGCTCTCAGGCAACACACACTCTGATTTCAACCATACAGATATGACTCTGAGATGACATTCCTCCTGTGGTTCTGTTTGTTTGTCATTGCTGGGATGTGTGTGTGTGTGTGTGTGTGTGTGTGTGTGTATAGTGGGTTGGTGAGAAGCACAGGGACTAGAAAGGTGGGGATAAAAGGGAATCATTCTGTCTGCCCAGAGCTACTGTGGACACTGAATGCAGGTGTTTTTCATGGGTCTTGCAGGCTGGTGGATGGGAAGGGAGCTCCAACATGCCTGGAGGGAGGGCCTGAAGGTTCCCTGCTTTGCAGGCCCCCAGAACCCCACCCCACCTCCAGTCTACAAGTTTATCCTTGGCTGGGGAGGCCTGTTGATAACCCAGCTCCCTGGCAGAGCGCTAGGTCCATGAGCAGTTGAGAGATATGTTTATTTCCTTTTAATGTTTTTCAGGGTTCAATTTACCCAGTGGCATGCTAGTAAATAAAAAAGAAAACCAAACCTTTGACGGGAAAATATGGAGTTTTCCTCCTACATTCTTGAGTAATATCTCAAAACTTTTGTGACTCACGAGGGCCTGCAGTGTTTGGCTAGAGTGGGAAAAAAAAAGAAGGAAAAGAAAACCATCTCGTTTCTTATATATTTGTCAACAGCTTGTTTACAGAAAGTGGAGAATATTCTATATAATGTGGCCCTATGCACCATCCGTGCTGCTGCCAGGTTTCCTGAGGTCTGTGGCTGTGTCTGAAGCCAAGGAAGTGTAACCTGTATAATTGTATCTCTGTAAAGGGGGCCATTTTCTACTGCCCAGAACCCATTACCCACCAAATGTCCTGACACCAATCTCCCAGGCTTCCAAGATCTGGGCATTAGGGGTGGTGAGTTATGGCACAGAAATCATTCAAATATTCTAGCACGGAACACAGAGGTAGTAAAAAAAAAAAAAAAAGGCAAATGAGGGAGGAGCTATTACAGGCGAATGAGGCACTAGGAGGTGAGACCGGCGAGGTGAGAATGACAACTGTGCATTCTGTTATGTGTTTACCTGGAAGACTTTGAGACCCTGTGTGCCAGGCATTGAATAAGGCACAAGGAGAGTAGGTGACAATAACAACAACAATGCAATCATGATAACAGTAATAATAACGGGGCCATTTACTGAGGCTTTAGTAAGTGCTGGGCACTGTGCTGAGCACATTATCTCAGAGTTGAGTAGCCAAGCCAAGCTCCTCACTCTTGGGGAGTTTACAATCTGGTGCAGGAGAAGGGAGTGGGATCAGCTGACTGCTGAAAATCCAAGGAGAATCCTGGTCTTGAAGGATAGTTGGGAAAACCTCCAATTTGGGAATTTTTGTAAATTTTGAAATTAGGGGCTCTGATTGATATTAGAAGCCTCAGTCCTGTCAATTTGACGGACTAAAGGCTAAGGTTAACAGGAATCTGGTTATTCAGGTTTTCATGGGAGAGCTTGCCAAATTTAGCACAGAGGGAATGGGCGAAGGGGTGAGGACAGGTGGAGGCTGGTGAGGGAGAGAAGGGGACATTCAGGGCACAGAGAAAGGCAGGGGGCAGGAAGAGAGGAAGGGGGTGGGGAGACTCTGACCACCTGGGTGTGAGGTGAATAACTGTGACAAGCAGATGAAGGCTGGGGGACTTGGAATTCCCCAGCCCAGGGCACTGATGGGAGAAGGAGGGAGATGAGGGCTGTTGGCTGGCTGGCTGGGAGCTGGGTTCAGTGGTAACAGGTCTTCTGTATCCTGAAAGGAATCAATGAAGGCAGCTGAGAGTGAAATTCCTCCTTCAGTTTCAGGACAAACTTTGAAGACGTGCCTCCCAAGGAGGTAGAGGGGAAAAGAGGGGTTGTGAGTGGAATCCTAGGGACAGCGGGTGGAGGGAGATGGTGGGGAAATGGCTGTTCTCAGTGGGCTCCCCTGTCTCAGGCATGAGTGGAAGATGAACATTGAAGGGAGATGCTGGGAGCTGTCCAGGTCCCAAGTGCTGAAACGGATTCCTGGAAATAGCGCGTTTTAGTCACAGGAGCTAAAAGGCTCCTATCCAGTGGTTCTCAAAGTGCAGTCCCTGGACCAGCAGCACCTGGAAACCAGCTAGCAATGCACATTCCCAGGCTCAACCCCAGACTTAATGCATCAGAATCCGTGGCGGGAGGGTGCCTGCAGTAGCAATCCGGTTTCAACAAGTCCTGGAGGGGATTCGGATGCCCCTCAACTTGGAGAACTACTTCTCTAACCAATAGCTTTTCCCATTCCCAATCCCAGACCCCCAGTCCATTCCTCCAGGGACAAGCCCTGTACACAGCTCTACCGTGGCACTTGCCACCCTGCCTTTAAAACATGTCTCATCAGCTGAGCTCCATGAGGGGAGGGTAATGTCCTGCTTAACTCTGAGCCACCAGTGCCTGGCACAGACTGGCACACAGCAGATGTGCAGTTGACCTTGTTAATGAATGGGTGGAAGGATGGATAGATGAATTCTAGAAAGGCAGTTCATGTGACCTTTAAAAATATAAAGCCAGTTGTGTCACTTTCTTGCTTAAAACCTTCCCGAGGCTGCCAACGCATTTAGAATGAAATCTAGCTCCTTACCCTGGCCTGTGAGCCCTTTTGATCTGGACCTGTGGCCTCACCTCTCTAATTTATCCTGCTGTCTCCCTCAGCCACTATCCCATTCTTCCAAACACCCCAAGCTCATTCCCGCCTCAAGGACTTTACACAGCTGTGCCCTCTATCTGGAGTGCTGGTTGCCCAGATGGTCACACAATGGGCTTTCTCTCATT
This sequence comes from Lagenorhynchus albirostris, assembly GCF_949774975.1. Lineage (NCBI taxonomy): Eukaryota > Metazoa > Chordata > Mammalia > Artiodactyla > Delphinidae > Lagenorhynchus > Lagenorhynchus albirostris. The sequence continues at coordinate 67,233,030 of NC_083104.1, forward strand.
TCTCAGGGCTTGGCTCAGATGACACCCTCTCAGAGATGCCTTCTCTGACCACCCATCTAAAGCATCACCTCCCTTCTCATTCCGTCACCTTGTTGGTTGGTTGGTTTGTTGGTTGGTTTTCTTCTTCACAGCACTAGTACAGATTCCAAGGGTGCATGGGGAGGGATCCTCCTCCAGCATTTCCATATGTCCCTCTGTATAAAAGAAAATCATCGTTCACATAGAAAATTGACATTGCCTCAATTAAAAAAACTTTCTGTATTTATTTAGATTTAAAGTAAAATCATTGTGTATACTTAGCAAACCCAGCTTTAGGGTGGGTTCCCTTCTAATCTTCTTGCTGCATCTAAGTCCCTTTGGATGGGGCTTCTGAAACAGCCAATGACCAAGCCCCTTTAATCCCACCATGGTAAGAGCTATAGACTTAGGGTAAGATGGGCCCTGTAACCTGGGGTGTTCCTTTGAGCAAGAAGGAAAATGGGCCACCTAAAGAAGACACAGAGATTATGGGTGAAGACTTCAACACATTCAGAGAAATGAGGGAAGGATGCATTCTTTGGGACTGGGGTACAAGTTAATCAGAAAAGACTTCTTGCATAACTGAGCACTTGTGTTGCATGGGGAAGATTTTAAAGGGATGAAGATGACAAAGATAACCGTAATAATATTCTGTTTAGTGCTTGACTCCATGCCAAGCACTGTTCTAAAAACCCATATTCATTTACTCCTTACAAGAACCTTATGAGGTGGGTGCTATTTTCACACCCATTTTACAGATTGGGAAACTGAGGTACAGAGAGATGTTGTAACCTCTCCAAGGTATGCAGCTAGAAAGAGGTCGAGGCAGGAGATCTAGTTTGAGCCTTAACCGTCACCCTCTCCTCTCCAGTAATGATGTCAGCAGTCCTTCAGTTTTCTGTACAGTTTCTCAAGCCTGTCCCCACACTCTAGCTGGTTCTGAGCACCTATGAGGTAGTCAGGGCAGGTGTTTCATCTCCATTTTTGAGGTGAAGTTGGTGAGGTTAAGCAAACCGCCTGAGGCCCCACAAAAAAAGAAGAGGCAGAAGTGGGACCATAGTCAGCAAGCCCAGCCCGGGAAAGAGAGGGCATTTGGGAAGTGACATTGAGAGCCGGCAAGCAGGCAGCGTTCCTGCTCCTTTCCCCAGCCCACCCTCTCCCAGACACAAGATATATATAGCACCAATGGAGCAAAGAATCATGTGTTTGTCTGCAGCCCCTTCTGCAGATCCATCACAGAGCAGCGCTCGGTGCAGATTTCGCAAACAGCTTGAGATTACTGAATTAATTAGAATAAAATTAATCAAAACCCCCGTCACAAAGGAACCTGAGCGTGTGGAGTGTGTCTTGGGTGAAGAAGGAGGAGCCGCAGAGAGATGGCACCATGGGCTGGACTGGCTGTCCACCCAGAGCCTGCTGGGGCAGCAAAAAGCCGCTGGGTCGGGGACTCTGACTCCTGCTGGCACTCCAACAGGCTCCCCAGCCCCCATTTCTGCAAACTGGGTCTTGAAAAGGTGAGGACTCTGTCCCTTTTGTCCAGACATTTTTTTAAAACTTTTTATTTTATATTGGAGTATAGCCACTTAACAATGTTGTGATAGTTTCAGGTGCATGCAGGCTGTACCTTTTGTAGGGACTGAAGCTTGGGTCCTATTGGAATGTTTGAGGTGATGCATGGGAGGGAGGTGAACAGGCGGGGATAATGCCACTGATTACAGTTCAGAAGACCTGGGGTCTCTGAGCATCATTATCCTAGTTTACCAGGAAGGATGGTTTCGACTTTACTCACTTGTTTCAGCCCTTGTAAGTCATATAAAATATCAACAGACGAGAAGTTAAGAGTATGCACCCTCAGCCAGACTGTCTGAGTTTAAAGCTTGGCTCTTCCACTAACTAGCTGTGACCTCAAGCACTTACTGGCTGCATAATCTCACTGAGCCTTAGTTTCCTCATCTGTCAAATGGGGATAAAAGATAGTGCCTCCCTTATGGTGCCTATTGTACAGTAAGTGCTATATAAATGTAAGCTGTTCTGATATCTAACCAGTCAAGAGGCCCTGTCCATCTTCCTTCAATTTGCCTTCATATTTCCTTTTTCTGCCTGCTGTCACTGTCTCAGTCAGGCCTTCATCACTCCATTCATTCATTCATTCATTCCATAAGCATTTATGGAGCTCCCACTATGTACCTGACACTGGACCAGAGCCTGGGGATGCAAAGATAAGACCCAGCCACTGGGGACTTCCTTGGTGACACAGTGGTTAAGAATCTTCCTGCCAGTTCAGGGGACATGGGTTTGATCCCTGGTCCGGGAAGTTCCCACATGCCGCGGAGCAACTAAGCCCATGTGCCACAACTAGTGAGCCTGCGCTCTAGAGCCCATGAGTCACAACCACTGAGCCTGTGCGCCACAAATACTGAAGCCCGCGCACCTAGAGCCCGTGCTCCGCAACAAGAGAAGCCACCTCAGTGAGAAGTTCGCGCACCGTAACTAGAGAAAAGCCCGCGCACAGCAACGAAGACCCAACGCAGCCAAAAATAAATAAATACGTAAATTAATTAAAAAAAAAAAAAAGATCCAGCCACTGCCTTTGGGCATTTCCCATCCAACAAAGGAGTGTGGATGCACCTGGTCAAACTCCCAGGGGTCAGGGAATGCTTCACAGAGAGCTTGCAAGCCTGGGAAAGACATTCCAGCAAGGGGAACAGCATGTGCAAAGCACTGCCACCAGCGTTAGTATCCTAAAACACAAATTTGGTCAAGTTATGTCCTGCTTCAAAACCGATAGTCAGCCCCGTTAGCTCACTGCGGTCCATGCTTCTCCCAAATCTGCCTCCACTTACCCTCATGCTCTCCAATTCCCAGCACTCCCCTTCAGCTGGGGACTGCAAGATGACAGGGTTATCATAGAACTTAATGATTATGTGTATGCAGCAGGAGCTTAATAAATGAGGCCACCCATCCCTCCCGCCCCCACACTAAATTGCTTGGTCAGCTTCTCTTTGTTCAAGAGTGTGCAGGGGGCAGCGCCATGCAGCATTCAGACTGCCGAGCCCTGGCCTGGGGGTCAGCAGAGCAGTTTCTAGTCCTGAATTTGCCTCCCAGCAGACTGGCCTTACTCCTTTTTCTGCCCCAAGCGGATCTTCCCTTTATTTCCTCATCTGAAGAATGAAAGGTCCCAGAGTTTTTCAATGAGGGCGCTGTAGTCATTTTCAGGAGGTCTATTCTTTGTGAGACCCTCCCATGCCGGGAGGGACAGTTTAGCATCCCAGTAGTGCCCCCCCCACCCCCGGGCATCGAAGCAACCAGACCACCCCTCACATTTCCAACCTCTCCCTTCCTGCCCCAGGGCAGAGACCCCCTTTTGAAAAGCATTTTTGTAGTCCTTTCGAGCTCTGACCTTCTATCAGTCTCTGGCTCCTCAAGGATGGGTCTAATGCCTCAAGGGGACTCTGCTTGTGCCCTGTCCCCACAGTGCCTAGAGGAGTTGGGGGGCACATGATAAGGCAGTAAACAGGGAGTCCGTGAGAGCCTCCCGGGAGCAGCCACAGCCCAGGCTGTGGAGCCACACTGAGAAACTTCGAATCTGGCTCTGCCATTTACCGGCTGTGTGATGCTGGGAAAGCTTCTCAGCCTCTCTGAGCTCCAACACTTGGTTTATCTGTAAAATGAATGATGGTGGTAAGAGTAACTACCCCATAGTGTTATTGGGAGGGTTAAATAAGATAACAAATGTAAAGCACTTAGCACAGAGCCTGGCAAGTAATTAATGTTCAATAAAAGGTCTATTGGGTCATCTTGGGCAAAATTGAATCTCTCTCAATTTTCTCATCAAACAAGACTCTCCCCAGGCTGTCAGGAGGTCAAAGTCAGCAATGCATGTACATTCCTGGCACAGTTAGCTCTCTGCAGGGCACACAGCTGGTGGAAGTTTAAGTGATTCACCATCTTTGGAGGTCAGTTGGGCAGCATTTTCAAAATTATAAGTACACATACGCCTTGTCCCAGCAATTCCATATCTAGCTATTTTTTCCTATAGATATACTTCCAAGTATGCAAAATAACACAGGTACAAGGTTCGTATTAGCAAAAGATGGTGGATAACTCAAAATAGCCATCCAGTGGGGATTGCTTAAATCAATTATGGGACATAAATGCACTGGAATACGAGACAGCTGTAAAAAGGAACGAGGAAGTTTTTTACATACTCCTATAGAAGGATCTCCAAGACACATTGCTCTGGAGAAAAAAAAGAACAGTGTGCTGTAATGGCTGCATTTGTGTGCGTGTCTATCCGTAGAATATCTCTGGAAGGATCCACAGTGACAGTGGCTGTTCTCTCCAGGGAGGGGATGAATGGTGCAGAGAAGAGAGGAAGGCTTTTGCGAATGTGGAACCATGTGCCTATAAAAGCTATTGATAAGTATAAAACCTGACTTAAAACATCAGGAACCGTAATGAGCCCAAGTCTGAAGTGAGATCCTCCTCTGGGGGTGACTGTGAGGCTTAGCTCCCCCTGTCTCAGGCATATGGCCCCTTGCTGTTGCTGGTACCACACACTTCTGGAGGCCTAGAGGTGGGCCTCAGCTGGGGGCCCAGAAGGATGATGCCCCCTCAGGGCAGGCAACGTCTGGGTACATCCCCAGCACCTTGGGGAGACCACTTTCCCCCAAGGGTCCCCATATGTTTTCACTTAAACTGAGGCTGTGGTACCAAGAGCCTGATTGCTCTGCCCAGGACCACGCCATCCAAGGGCTCAGTGGGCGCCCATGTGATTGGAAGAGGAGTCCTTGGGTGACCTCTCAGGTCTGCCAGGGAGGCAATTTCACAGACGGCCTGGTTCTGCACCCCTTTTCCCTGCCTGCAGCAAAGGAGTTACGGCTGTAGCTCTGAAGGAATGAGGTATCCATCCTGAAGCAGGATTCAGCCTCTCAGAGGGAGAACTGGGAGGCGGATGGAGATCTAGAGCCCATGGAGTCAACTTGAGTTGAACACTTGGGTTCAAATCCCAGCTGGGCCATTTACTGACTGTGCGATCATGAGCAGGGCACTTGGCCTCTGTTTCCATATCTGTGACGTGGAATGATCACACTCACTCCACAAGGTTGCTGCTAGGAGTGAAGGTAATGTCTTTGAGGTGCACTAGCACAGAGTCATAACTAAGGCCAGGATTTGAGTGCAAGTAGTTTATTTGGAGGGTGATCTTGGAAAGCACTGGGCAAGGGAGACAGGGAAGGAGGAAATCCAATAAAGGGTGTGTTGAAGAGCAGTTACCACCCTGGGTCCCAGGCCCAGTCCTGCTGGACCTCTGGGAGACTGTGTAGAATAAGCCTCAGTTATTCTACACAGTCTCCCAGAGGTCCAGCAGGGACAAGCTTGCTGGATTATTTATATGCCAACTCCCTACCATCACCGGTTGAAGGCTGCTCTGGGCACTTAAACCATTTGCACTTCCAGCCTGCCTGGAGCTCAGGGCAAGCAGGCTGGGAGTGGGTGTGTGGGTGGAGAAAGCTGTCAGGCAGAGAAACACCGGTGTTTGGAGATGGAGCAAGTCCAGGTGCTTCGCATGGGACTAGTGAGTGCTGAGGGCATGTGGCAGGGGCACCAATGTCTCTGTCACCAGTGGTTTAGCACACGCTTGGCACTGTTTTAAGCACTTTACAAATATTAACTCATTTAATCCTTTACTACAACTCAACGAGGTAGGTGAAGATACCAGGGCATGGAAACGTTAAGTAACTTGTCTAGGTTCACCCAGCTAGAAGGCGGAGGCAGGATTTAAGCTGAGGAAGTCTGGTTTATTAGGTCTAAAGGGATCTTAGAGACTGCTTAGGTCAATGCCTTCATTTTATGGATAAGGAAGCCAGAGAGGAGAAGCAATCTGTCCAAAGTCACACAGCTAGCTAATGACAGAACAAAAACTTGAACTCGGATCTCTTGTTCCTTCTCTGACACTCCCCCCAACCCCCATCTTCTTAACCATAGCCCTTTCTCCTCTGGGCTACCAGTCTCGGGGGGGGGGGGCAGAGACAGGTGGGAGGGGTGTGGAAGGTGGCATTCTGCAGAATACTGGGTGCTGCAGTGCGGAAGCCACGGGGCCATTAATCGGCTGGTAAAGCGGGCATGGCAGAATCAGATTAGATCTTTAAGATGCATGCTTGGAATCTCAAAATCAGCGAAGGAATCAGAACTCAGAGGAGGTGTGTGTCGCTTGTCCCTGACTTTTAACCCCAGGCTGGCATCAAAGAAGAAAAGATGAGCTGGGCTCACTAGGGTGTGAAATTTCCTTTTTGTCTCCTGAGGTGGGGAGGGAGAGATGAGAAATTGCGATGAGCCCTGTGTGTAATTAAAGGCTCTAGAATTTCTTGAAGATTATGTTGCTCAAAGAGACACAGTGGGGTATTGCTGGGCCCTGGCTGACGTGCCTTTAGACAGACTAAGAGAGGTAAGGAGGTGTGTGGTGTGTGTGCATGTGTGCGTGCTTGGACTGAGGGGAAATCATAACTGACAAGATGTAAATTAACCCTTGCAGCTTCATACTTTTCAGAGAAGTCAGAGCAGGGACTAGCTGTCCTTGCCTGAGACAACCTTCTAGAATCTTCACCCTTGAGTTGCCAAGGAGTGTCCTTGCCAAACTGTCTGTTGGTTGCTGCAGACGTGGCTGGCCCAGCAAGGGTGACCGTGTCCCAGTTCGCCTGGGGCTGTCCTAATTTTAGCACTGAAAGTACCATATCCTGGGAACCCTTCTCAGTTCTGGACAAATCACAATGGTGGGTCACCCCCAGGCACGGCCCTTCAATCCCCACCCCTCCTAAGGCCTGACCAAGAGAAGCTACCTGTGTCAGAAGACTGGGCCTGTGGGGCATGGAGGAGGGCAGGGTCATGGACAAGTGCTACCCAGCCAGGTGTCCAAATCTGCCTCCAACTCCTGTCTTTAGAATCAAAGACTGCTCCCTCAGATAGGGTCATACTCCTGTCAGAGGTCCTTCTTGCTCTGAGAAGGGGGTCCATGAATCCCTTGTGGGCCTGTTGAGCCTGGCTGGCAGGGCTGTGTGCCTGGGAAGGACCCTGGTATAGGAACATGTAGGACAGGGCCTGAGGCCAGACTGTGAGCATAGTGCAACCTGGGACAGTCCCTTTCCCTCACTGGGCCCTGTTTCAAATGAAGTGATTGGACTGGAGTTCTCTTTTTCTTTTCTCTTTTTTCTTCTTTTTTTTTTTTGGGAAAAGATTTATGTTGAAATTATGAAAGTAATGCAATTTTTGTTTGTTTGTTTTTTGCGGTACGAGGGCCTCTCGCTGTTGTGGCCTCTCCCGTTGCGGAGCACAGGCTCCTGACGCGCAGGCTCAGCGGCCATGGCTCACGGGCCTAGCCACTCCGCGGCATGTGGGATCCTCCCGGACCGGGGCACGAACCCGTGTCCCCTGCATCTGTAGGCGGACTCTCAACCACTGCACCACCAGGGAAGCCCCAAGGCAGCTGTTTTTGAAAAAAAATTTAACAGAACAAAATTTAAGAGTGAGAGGTTAAAGTCCCTTTCTCGTCCTTATCCTGTGGGACAACCATTAACAGTCTCTTTTTTATCTTCTCAGACATTTTCTCTGCATATGCAAGCATGTGAATATATATAGCCTTTATTTAAAATGTAACACTAATGAGATCTTTCTCTACATGTTATTCTGCAACTTGGTTTTTCTGTTTAACAATATATCCTAGACATCTCTCCACACACACAAATCTCCTTCTTGCCAGCTGTAGAATGTTCTGCTGTCAGGATGCACCATGGCTTGTTTAACCAGAACTGCTGGTCTCTAGGGCCCTACTGGCTCCCAAGTTCACTGCCCCGGCAAGAGTCACATCTCTTCACTAAGAGATGAAAATGATTTGGAGAAGGGTGAGGAGGAAACAGAATTCTTGGGTCCCGAGAATAAGGCGTGGGATGGAGAGCTTCTGAAGATACAGAAAACAGCCCCTCTGGCACCGAGTTGGGGCCACAGACACAAGGCTCTCTGCTAATGCAATGTGACAGGGCTGCAGGACCCGATAGGTTTTTCCATTTCTTTGTCTTTCCTGAGAGAAGCTCATGATTATCACCTTCCAGGTCACCAGGAGCGGAGCACAGAGAGACAGCACAGCTCTCGCGCTTCCAGCTGGCTCCCATCAAGAAGTTAGAAGGGAGGGGCTTCCCTGGTGGGCAGTGGTTGAGAGTCCGCCTGCCGATGCAGGGCACACGGGCTCGTGCCCCGGTCCCGGAAGATCCCACATGCCGCGGAGCGGCTGGGCCCGTGAGCCATGGCCGCTGGGCCTGCGCGTCCGGAGCCTGTGCTCCGCAACGGGAGAGGCCACAACAGTGAGAGGCCCGCGTACCGCAAAAAAAAAAAAAAAAAAAAAACGAAGTTAGAAGGGAGCCTGCAAATGCATTTCCTGTTATCATCTCTCCTCCCCAGAACGACTTTCCCTGGCGGGGCTGGGGGAGGGGAGGCAGGCAGCAGGCCCCTCAGCAGAACCTGGGCAGGAATATTAATGCCCGAACAACTTCTTAGCGCAGCGGGGAGGAGCGACGGCGGCTCAGCTGGTCCTGGGAGGATCTGGTTGCTGAGCAGCCAGGGCAGGGACGGATGCACGGGCTCGCGGCAGGGGCCGCCCAAGTCCTAATGAAAACGTCTCCTCGCTCTGGGCCGGGCGCCCCCAACACACTGCCCGGGCCTCGCTCGGCCACCTGGGAGAGGATGGGCGCTGCGCGCGGACACCCAGCCAGCCTACCTAGGCGCGAACAGCGACATCGCTTTATTCCCGGCTGGTGCATCCATCTCGCTGGGTCTAGATAGATAATACAATCTCTCTGCCCGCACCCCATTTGCTAGGAGACAGCCTGGGCTTCTGAATTTTTTATGGCCTCACTTAGCTTGGAGGAAATCCAGAGGTCAAAGCCGGCGCAGACGCTCCAGTCACCTTGCCCGTCCGGGCGCGCAGCCTTTCCGAAACGGGCTCACCCACGGGGCTCTAAATTACGGCGATTACACTGCAACTCGCGGCGCGATATTACTTCGATACACTACCTGCTGCAGCCGGCACTGGGAGGCGTGCATTATTTACCAGGGAGGCTGCCAGCGCTGCGCACCAGAGCCGCCAGCGCTCCACGGGGTCTTTCCTGTCCCTGCAGCCCCGCCCCCGCTCGCACGGTGCAGGGTCTTGGGTGGGGAGAGGAATGGAGCAGCCACCCTCTCTCCGAGTGACGATTTTCTGACCGCAGTATAGGCCGGGAGAGGCACGAGTGACAGAAATGGCAGCTGGCGTGAGGTTGGGGGTGGGTGGGGAGAAGTGCTGAGCCCGCGGCGCCTCCTGCTCCGAAGGACACCCCTGGTCCCTCTTAGCCGTCCTAGGAGCTCTTGTCGGGTGCGTCCTGGGAACCGCGCGGCGGGCGTGTCCAGAGCGCACAGCTGGCTCTCGGAGGCTGGCTAACTGCAGCAGTCCGTTAACCCTCGGCCAGTGGTGGGAAGGGAGGGAGATCAGGTTACGCCCCTTCCCTAGGTCCCTGGAAACGGAGTCTGCTGCAGCCGGAGGCCCACTTTCATCCTCGCTGGGGGCCGGGGGCGGGCTCGGGCAGCTGGCCTCCTTCCGGCTCCCCTGTTATGGCTTGGCATCAGCATCTAGATTGCAGGTTACTTCTGCTTTTATCCAAAGCGGTCCTTAAGGGAGATGGATTTCTGATTGAAATCCAGTCAATTGGCGCCGAGGCTGGCAGGGCGCAGCGTGAGTGCACTTCTGGGGAAATTGCCCTGGGCCGGGTGTGTGTGTGTTGGCGGGGAGGGGACAGGAGCTGGGGGCCCTGCTCACCGTCCTGCTCAGGAGCCTGTGAATGAGCTCCGGTTTGTTGGTATCTGTAGGAGTCCCCTACAGAGAATCTGCTCTGCCTTTCCAGCTCCTTGGGATTGATGGAGCCAGAAACCTTCTGTAGGGACCCCCAGAGGTCAGTGCATCCAGTCTCTGGAATCCAGACAGTGTGTGGTTAATGAGCCAGAGGAGGAGACCACAACTGGTGAGCTGGGGGGTGTCTGTTTTGTGGGGTGGAGGATAGTCTGCAGTGGGTCATGGTGTTGATCTGTCCAGATGTGGATCAGTGTCAACATCCTAGTTCCTGTTCTCTAGGATTTACTAACAAACAGGGACAGGTAATCGTTCCCTGCAGGACATGCCTGGTTCAGGACATACCTGTTGGAGGGGGCTGCCCCCAACCCTGTGAAGTGTGCCTAGGGTCCTTGTTATCTGCTTCCCCTCCTGGATCATAACCCCCCACTTCCACCTTCCTTTCCCATCAAGGAGTAGCTGAGGAGCCCTGGGAAGGCATCTCCAAGCCCCACATCTCTCCCCAGCATCCTGAAAGTCCTTAATGTCCATGTCTAGATTCCAGATTAAGCTCCACCTCTCCACTCTTGCAGAGCCTGACTTGAAATGCAGATTCTCCTGGGAGGGGCAATAGTTTGAATACCCACTGTCTTCTAGTGGAGGAGCTTATCAGTCCTTCGCGAGCAGCTAGAGGAACTGGGTGTGGAGGGGCTCCTGGAAGGAAGCACAGGGGCACGGGGAGGAGAAGGATGACAGATGCCCATACTTCACAAATTGCTTGGGAGAGGATGTGGCTGTGAGAGGAAACATGAAGACTGGGATAGATCCCAAAAATGTCAGGCACTCATTCTGCCTGCTCTTCCTGGGCCAGCAGAGAACATACATATCACCTCTGTCCACTTTGGGACTTGCTTAAGACGAACATATTTTTTTGTTTGTTTTTGCGGTACGCGGGCCTCTCACTGTTGTGGCCTCTCCCGTTGCGGAGCACAGGCTCTAGACGCGCAGGCTCAGCGGCCATGGCTCACGGGCCTAGCCGGTCCGCGACATGTGGGATCTTCCCGGACCGGGGCACGAACCCGTGTCCCCTGCATCGACAGGAGGACTCTCAACCGCTGAGCCACCAGGGAAGCCCAGTTGAACATATTTTTAAAAGGAATCATAGCTGCTGCAGGAGCAAATGGTGCTGTGAGGGCTGCCAGGGGCGGGAGGAAGAGCGCTGGCTTGCGAGCGAGGAGCCCTAGGGCTTTGCCGGGCCCTGCCCCTCACTAGCCGTGTGACTGTGAGCGAGTCACACTCCCTGCCCCGACTCAGGGTCCCTTGTGAAGAGTGGGTGGGTCCCCTGCAGTGCGCTGGATGAGCTGAGGCCTCGACCCCCTGCTGCAGTGAGGACAGAACACTACCCGGGTCAGCAAGGAAGACTTCTCTACTTATTTGTCTGTTCAGCTGCAGGCATCGGGGCTCACCCCTCTCTGTTGCAGCTGTTTGCCTGACGGATTGATTTGGTGGCCTCGCTGGCTGGAGCTGGGTCCCTGTGTCCCCTGCTCATTTGCCTCTGGCCCTTCCCTGGGGTTACCAGGAGGAGCAGCCCTACTGTGGAGGTCGGGGAGACTAAACATCCACCATCACTGACTGCCTCTTGGGTTTGGAAAGGATCTTAACAGCTGCCTGGTCCAGCGGCCACCTGGTGCTCCGGGCCCCTCCTCAGAAGCTTCATTTCTCATAGTAGGAGGCTCACTATCTCTCACCGATCCACTCTCTTAGAAAGTCTGTCCTCTTCTGGAACCAAAGGCCAGTCCCCTAATCATCTCCCCTTAATTCTAGCTCTTCTTCTTGGGAAAAGCACATACAAGGAGTGGATTCTACAGGATTCACAGGACAGCCCTTCTGATGCTTCAGGGCAGTCATCTTGTCCATACCCCACCCTATATTCTTGGGGCTAAACCCGCCTGGCCTCTTCACACTGCTGCTTCCAAGTCCCCTCACGATCTTAGCTCTGACAAGAATTGATTACGCTTCCAGTCTGATGGCAGAGCCCCTGGTCTTCAGGGAGCTTCCAATCTGGGAGATAGTCTTCCTATGACCAAAACAATGAATAATAAAATGGCACAGGTATTTGGGATGGTTGGATTTCCAACTGGCATGGCTGCTGGTCTAGAAAATTTCTCAGAGGTGAGTATGTCAAGTCGGCCAGAGAGAGGAATTTTCCAATTCTAAAACAGCTGCCTTGGGGCTTCCCTGGTGGCGCAGTGGTTGAGAGTCCACCTGCCAATGCAGGGGACACGGGTTCGAGCCCTGGTCCGGGAGGATCCCACATGCCGCGGAGCAGCTAAGCCCGTGCGCCACAACTACTGAGCCAACATGCTGCGGCTTACTGAGGCCCGTGTGCCTGGAGCCTGTGCCCCGTGGCGGGAGAGGCCACCACAATGAGAAGCCTGAGTGCAGCGACAAAAACCCGATGCAGCCAAAAATAAATAAATTAATTAATAAAAAAATAAATAAAACAGCTGCCTGCCTTTCTCCAAGAGGGTCTGTTTCAGTGCCCCCATCCTCCACGGAGAGGGAGAAAGGAGCCGTGGGAGAGAATGCTCTTCAATCCTCTCCTCCCTGACATAGCCATCGTCGGGGGATGGGGACCCACTGGCTTTGGTGCCACAAAGATCTAGGGCCAGTGGGCCTGTGGCCTTGGAGAAGCCTCCTCCGCATCTGAGACCCCAGTGTTTCATTATTTCTCTTGATTCCTAGATGTTCCTGGAGGGGCCGATCTGCCCCAGTGCTGAGTGGGTCCTCCCCATCGACTCCTCCTCCACCCGCCTGCAGCTCTTAATTTATTATTAACTCTGGAACTGGCTTTGAGATTATGGAGGACCGTGCTGTTTCTTTCCTTGGCGTCTCTTACGGTCCCCGAGGGGAGGCGAGCTGAGAGCTCCAGATACACAAATATGCTGTGAAAACCCTGTGGATTTGCAGTTCTAGCAAGGGGAAGGAAATTGGCTGTAATAACTGCTACCGCCTCACTCCAAAGACTCCACCGCAGACCCTCAGAGGGGCTCCTGGCCCCCTTCCTCTGTACTCTTCACTTCCTGGCCACCTATCTGGAGACCTCGTCTTCAAGATCCCCTGCGGGACAGTTGGCCTCCTCCCCACCCAGTCCTGGGACATCGAAGTCACCGATGGGGATTATCAAAATCCCCGGGGCCTGTGAGGAGGAGGCGGGGGAGGAGGAGGCCACAGGCACACAAAGAAGCTACCCCTGGCCTCTCCCTGAGTGATTTGCTTGAATGGTGGTAGGAGAAGCAGGTGGAAGTCAATTTTCATTCTCCTAGAACTACTGGAAGGGAGAGGGCTATTTGGAAGTTTCTGAGAAGTGAAAGGGATTCATTGGCCCCCAAATAAAAGGATCAGTAGGCATCTGCCCTTTCCTTTTTCCTCTCCTGAGGAGAACCAAGGGCTAAAACACAGTGGCAGCTGCACTTAGGCAGAAAATAGACTCCGGCTCTGGCTGGCGCGATGGAAGGAGCTGGTTCTAGCCCTCGACTGGCTAACAAGTTGGCCCACAGTGATCTGGCCTCTGGCTTCCTCTCTGGCTTCTGGTGCAAAGATCGTAACTCAATCATGTGGCAGATGTTATACAAATGTTTATTGAAATGAATAGTTTAGGTTCTCCTGCTAGTTTGCTGTGTGACCTCTGGCAAGTCACCTAACCTTTCTGGACTTCTTCTTTTTTTTTTTTTTTTTTAATATATAAAAGGAAAACATTGGCAAGATGTGACCCAAACACACTTTCTGGCATGTCCACCAGCCAAAGTGATGTGCTGTCTGCTGCAGTCTCACACAGATCACGTAAAAGGAAAGTTTTACACCCAATGGGATAATCATGATTTTCCACTACTATTATCTTTGTGAATTAAAACTTTGTCAAAACTTCGTCAACAAATTTGATTCCTTTGTCAAAACTTTGTCAATAAATTTGATTCCTACCAATATTGTTATATCTTTTTACTTTAACATTTACTAAGATGTTTTTCCCCTTGGAGAGACAGTAAAATGTAATGGTAAAGAGTGTGAGCTCAGGAGCCCGACTACTTGGCTGTGAATCTTGGCTCTGCCACTTACCAGCTGTGTGATTTTTTTTTTTTTTTTTTTTGCAGTACGCGGGCCTCTTGCTGTTGTGGCCTCTCCCGTTGAGGAGCAACAGGCTCCGGACGCGCAGGCTCAGCGGCCATGGCTCATGGGCCTAGCCACTCCGCGGCATGTGGGATCTTCCCGGACCGGGGCATGAACCCGTGTCCCCTGCATCGGCAGGCGGATTCTCAACCACTGCGCCACCAGGGAAGCCCAGCAGCTGTGTGATCTTCAATGTGTTCCTTAACCTCTCTGTGTCTCAGTTTCCTCATCTATAAAGTGGAGAACACGATATATCATAAGTTTGTGATCTGAAGGGCTTAGAACAGTGTCTGGAGCACAATAAAGGCATACCTGATAGGTGTTGGGTATTATTAATGTAATAACAGAATGCCTTTAAACACTTCTTAGGCAATGTGGGCTCTTTGTTTTTATCATGCTGGGTCCTGAATCTTTGCTAGATGATCAGTCAGAAACATAACTTCTAAAATCCTGAGAAGCCCTGAACAGGATGATCTTTAAGGTCATCTATCTATGCTTCCAGCTAGAGTGTTGGGGGTGGGGTGTATGTTCCTGGTTAATAGAATATTCTGGTTAACAGAGAGTAGCCCATTCCTTTTAGTTTCATTCCCTTTGTAGTTGAAAATTTATTTGAAATGCACAAACCCGTTTCCTTGCTTTAGTCAGCAAGGTGAGTAATATTCCTTTCTGTGGAGACCTTGAGGTATTATTGGAAAGAGCCCCGACTAGGCTGTGGGGAGGCTGACAAGTCTGTCCTGCCTCCACCCCTGGCTTCTGCATCTGTAAAATGGGGTGTGGCGGGGGGGAAGGATGAGACCTGGCGGGAGCTGGGGCTTTCCCTTCGCACAAGGAGAGATCAGGTGGGATGAGTGCTCCAAGAGAACTTTGTAAACTCTAAAGCCCTGGGCCCCCAAAAGGGTGCCTCATCTTCACCAGAGATTCTGCTCTGTGGGAGCCCATTTCCAAGGCAAGAAGTCACCCCTCCCCAGGCCTTCCAAGGGAGGCCCAGGAGATGGCCTAAAGGGTGCTGGGCCTGGGACTTTACCCCAAGGAACAGGATGTTGTTTTGTTACTTTTCTGTGTTCTTTTCTGATCTTGCTTTATCCTAAAGTCAAAATAAAAATCCAGTTAATGGACAGTTCTATGAACTGAGACTTTAGAGGTTGGATATGTGTGTTAAAACATGTGATGCATGTATGTGGCATTCCCTTAGGACCCTACCTTGACCAAGGTTTCCAGAGTTCACCCTCACATCTGGCCAACACCACATGCTTTGCCGATGTAGTTGTTCATTCATTGAAGAAGAATTTATGGAGAATCAGTCAGATGCTGTTCTAGGCGCTGGGGAGACAGCCATGAATAGGACTGTGCCCTCATGGACCCCACACCTAGTTGGGGAGAGATGGATAATAAACAGAGAGATAAATAAGAAGGGCAGTTTTGGGACTTCCCTGGCCATCCAGCCATCTGGTGGTTAAGACTCTGTGCTTCCACTGCAGGGGGCACAGGTTCCATCCCTGGTGGGGGAACTAAGATCCCACATGCCGCGTGGTGTGGCCAAGAAAAAAAAAAAAAGAGAGCAGGGACGTTTAGGTTGTGATGAGTGCTGCGAGGTAAGTAAGCCAGGTGGACATGACGGAGAGTGACTTGGAGCCTAGGTCACTTCCTCAGGACAGGACAGATTCTGCTGCATGGGCAGCTTTATGTAACAGAGATTGTCTTAAATTCTTTCTCTTTAATAGAAATACACTACTGTGCATAATAAGAATGACAGTAGTTAACAATGGGTGAGCTGGCAGGAATTCCCTGGAGGCCTAATGGTTAGGACTTGGTGCTTTCACTGCTGTGGGCCGGGTTCAACTCCCTGGTTGCTGGCGCCACATCCCGTCCTGAATGGTTTGCAAGACTCATCTAATCCCTTCAACAGCCCCACGAGGAGGGTATTGTTATCCCCCCTTTACAGATGAGGACATTGAGGCACAGAGGTTAAGTAACTTTCCCGATATCTCACAGCTAATAACGAGTGAAACTGGGATTTGAGAGTGCTGATGGATTTATGAATATTGTTGCTTTGAGGGGCTACAGTGTAGCTATTTGAACTGTCTCTGGAATAGTTACACTCCATTAAGTATTCTTCATTCGATTTGACCCATTTTCAAAATGCATTTGGTAATTTGTAGGTTTTATTTCATTTAGTGAAGAGGGCTTCCCTTGGGAATTGATTGGAAAGCTGGTAGTTCAGAGAGGTTTGTAGTTTCTAGGGTGGTAGAGAAAGCGCAAAGTCGTGGCATAGGAAAGCTGCCAATGCTGTGGAGACCATCTGGCCCAGGTCACTTATTGTATAGATCAAGAAACTGAGTCCAGAGAGGGTATGAGTCACCCTAAGACACACACACATCACACACCACACACACACACACACACACACACACACACACACACACACACACCACACTTTGGGTCCTCCCTCCAAGCCTCCCACACATTTTGCGGAGCATGTCAGATTCTATTAAGAGTAACCAAGTGCAGTGTTCAGACACCGTTTCAGCCTGTTTACCCAAGGACTCCACAGCTTTGGAGGCAGCAAACACGCCCATTTGTAACTATTTACAAAATGGTGTACACCAAATATGGGCTTTCTGTAAACAGATTAAAGAGTAATAAAGTGGCCCCATTTGCATACTAGAGCGCCGTGCTTCCATTTTAATGAAGCTTGCTATCGCAAAACCATTTTTATGGCTTGTCAAACAAGCTGAAGCCCATGGCTGAACATGGAGATGTGCTGTCACTCCTTCCTTCGGTGTGTACAGGGCACCTGCTGTGTACAGATGGGGCTGGGCCCGGCCCCTGGACCATCTGCTATGCTCAGGAAACCCGATGCGTACCTACAATACTGTTAAATAGCAAGGTTGGACGCCATAGTCCACGTGAGCCACGTGAACAGTAATACTAGTAATAAAATTTCATCAGCGTTTACCATATGTCAGGGTGCTGGATATCTTGTCTGCTCCTCCAAATCCACCCTCTGCCCTCTGCCACCCTGCCCTGTGCCCTGGGAGGCTACCTCTGTGGATTGCATCCCCCAGGCTTCCTGTGAAGTGAACTCCTCTTGTTGGCATTGCCCAGCGAGAGGCACCACTGGGAGATGAAGCGGGGAGAGAGTGGGGTTGAGGTAGGTATTTCAGGATGCAGGGGCCACTCCTTCAGTGCTCATGGCGCCTGTCTTGGCCCCTCTCCTATAGTGTAGCTCTGTCTCTGGGTTCCTGCTTCCTCTCTGTACCCCTCTAGGCCTAGGGGTGCTAACAGTGCCCCAGTGGTGCCAGCCCTGGGGTTCTGCACCACCCCCTTGCTGCCTTCCTCAACCCTGTGCATATCTCTGCAAACACCTGCTTTGGTAAACTCTCCTCAGTGGTTTGAATAAACCATCTGTTTCCTGCCAGGATCCAGATGAGCACAAACAGCCTGAGCTTAGCCTTTACGGATATGCTCTCCATCCTCCTCAAAAGATCTCTGTGAGGTAGAGGGTGTTATTAGCCCCAGTTACAGATGAGGAAACTGAGGTTCAACTTGCCCAAGGCCAAAGAGGTGGCAGAATTTGGCCACCTGTGTTGCTTGATAGAATTTTCAGTCTATCCATCAACAGAGATAAACTCTTAATCACTGCCTCACCTGCTGGAGAGGAAGACCGACTCCAGTCCTGTTTACCTTCAGATACCTCCAGAAAGGGAACTGGCTCACCTGTCACGAAATCGTTTATTAACAAACATTTATAGAGCACCTACTATGAGCCAGGCACAGTGCTAGGCACTGAGGTTTAGTGTTAAAATCAGCTCCTCCTTTCTATGGAGGAGACCACAGCCTGGTCCCTTTGTTCTCACCCATGGCGAACACAGCCTGATCCTTTGGTTCTCAACAACGGTGGCACGTCAGAACCACCTGGGGAATAAACAGAATCAATGTCCTGCCGCCCCACCCCCAGCCAACTAAATCAGAATCCCTGGTGGTGGAGCCCAGCCATTAGTGTTTTAGAAAACTCCTCTAGTGAGTCTAATAAGTGCCAAGGTTGGGGACTGGGCTCAAGGGCCACGCCTGTGTGCCACAGGGGGTCAGAGAAGGTAGAGAGAATTTGCGGCTGAGCAGGTTGGGAATGTGGGCTGACTTTGGAGGACATGGAAAGATGGAGGCCAGTAGAGGTGAGCCATCTAGGCTGGGGAATAACTGGCCTGCATGTTGCGATTATTCATTCAACAAACACTAGTTGGGCAGAAACTCAAACTCAAGCAAGCAGTGTAGTTCATGTGCAGAGGTGGACCTTCTGACCCCCAGGGCACAAGAGCTTCCCTCTGGGACTTGGGATTGGGCTGGGCGTAGGGGAGCCATCCACACTCCTCCCTGCTCCTGAAGCCAGGGACAGGCCTGTGAAAGCTGCTGGCTGAGCCTGGGGCAGGACCAGAAAAGAGAGTATGGCCTGGACACGACCTCCATCAGCTCTCACCACCGAAACATGGACCCTGTGGCTCTCACTGGGTCTCTCCACTTCCTGCCAGGACTTTAATTCTCTATCTTGCTTCCCACCTACCCAGACAGGATGAAAGCAATTTTTGAGGAAATGGAGCACCATCATGCCCTCCCTAGAGCAGCCATGAGGCCAAAGTCTTGTTCTAGGAGATGAGTGAGGTGACACCCGGGAAGGAGACTGAGGGGAGACACAGCCCCGGCCTCAGGGAGCCCCAGAATGAGAGGAGAGAAGAGTGACCATTTCTTCAGAGAGCTGGAAGTTTGAGTGGGGAGACACCACATGTGAGGGAGCCTCACCCCCATGCAGAGTTAGGATGAGACGCCTTCTGATCGGGGCTCCTGCCGGCTACTCCTGAAGCCAACAGAGCCTTCTGGTTCCCACTCCACACTCCACCTTCCCCAACAGCGGCGACCACTCCGTCCCAATGAAGTCCTAGGCCAACCCATCCTGGAGGCAGAGACCTTAAAGGAATGGTGGTAGCCTGAGGGCGGCCTTGTGAGTGGGGGACACCTGACAGCAGATGAGTTCTCTGTGTCTGTTTCTCCCTCAGGAGCGGAGCAGAGTGCGAAGTGCAGAATGAAGGAGAGGAAGCGGGAGCCAGGCTGGGCAACCTCAGCCCAGACTTCTCTCCCTTAGAAAGACCCCCCACCTCCCACCACTTCTGCCGCTGCTCCTTTCAGACACCCTCTGCTCCTCCCCTTCACCACTGTGTGGTTCTTCTTCCTCACTATTTATATCTAGACCCTCCAGGGCCCACAAGGATACCAGAAGGACCAGCAGCCGATAATGACAATTGACATTTACCATGTGCCTGGGATTGTTTGAAATCTTTGTCTATTATTATTTAATGCTTACAACAGCATGGGGAGGTGGTTTCTATTATTATCTCCAGTTTATAGGTGAGGAAACAGAGGCACAGAGAGGGTAAGCAATTTGTGCAAGGTTGCATAGCTTGTAAGCACCAGAGGTTGGACCTAGGCTGCCCCTGCCCTTGCTGGCTTGCCCTTCTGTCTCCTGGTAAAGTGTGTGGATTGATGAGGTGTAGATGCGAGGCCAAGGCTTTGGTAGATGGAGTCAAAGGAAGCAGGCCTCATCTCCGTGTCCCTTTGGCTAACTGTCCCTGGGAAGGAGGGAATTCAAGCTGGAACTTGTGTAGATTCTGTTTCCCCTGGTTCTCCTGTTGAGAGGCTGAGGTCTGGGGCTTGAGGCCCCTCTGGCTTGGTGTAGAGGAGGAGCAGGGAGGGTCATAAATTAACCACCCTCTGAGACTGGCAGGTGCATCCAGCCCTGCACAGATGGCAGCCCAGGGCGGGGGCAAGAAGCTCTATTGGATTGGCTACATCTGGAGCCAGCGTTGGCCTCCTTTCTTCTCTCCTCCTGGAGAGGAAGGTAAGTCACGCTGGCTTCAAGGTGACCCAGGGTGGGCCAGGAGGCAGCTTCTAGGCTGTGCGCCCAGCCCCTGCCAGAGGGGTCACCCATGGCTGAGTCTGTAGGAGGCTAAACGGCCGTTGAAACAAGCCCTCCCTGGTGCTAGGATATGTGCATTAGCTCACTTAATCCTCGTATCAGCCCTGTGTAGTGGGGATCGTTGTTATCCCAGTTTTTCTATAGGTGCAGAGAGGCCAAGTCGCTTGCCCAATGTCACACAGTCCCTGCGAAGTGCAGAGCCAGTGTCCTCGACTACCAGGCACTTGTCTTGCAGCCTGGTGGAGTCAGCCCACATAGCTGCACCTGCGCCTCAGTTTCTTCTCTGAGTCTGCAGCCCCCAGTGGAAACAGAACCCTGCCTGGAACTCCTGCCTCTGAGCCTGGGGTCCTGACCCTTTTTGCCCAGCTTGGCCCCTTGCTCCACCATCTTGCTCCCCCAAGGGATTCATTGCAGAGATTATATGATGCCTACACCTGAGTCTACAGGTACCTGAGACAGAGCCTAGCATGGTGGTTCAGAGCTTGGCTCCTGGACCAGTTCTGGCTCTGCTGCATGGTCCTGGGCAAGTTATCTAGCTTCTCTGGGTCTCAGTTGCCACCCCTGCTAAGTGGGGATGATAATCTCTGGTGGAGTGGCCCAGGAATCTGAATTTTTAAGTTAATCCTCCAGGTGGATCTGATGTCCACTAAAACCTGAAGCCCCTGCAGGTGGAGGGGAAGGGTGGGGACATAGACTTGTTTGGATGGATGTTGGTCAGGGGAGATCAGATCTGCTAACCCTAAGATTCTCTGACCCCTCACCCTTGCACATTGTACTCCTGCTGAGGAAAACTCTAGGGACCCCACCTCCCCTCACTGTAGTGTCAGTCTTCGAGGTGTATTTTCCATGATCACCTAAATCCCTCCTATATGACAAGGAGCCCCCAGGCATCTCCATCAGATACTGAGTCTCTCTCCTTAGAAAGCAGACACAATGATTCCCTCTGACACAGCTTTACGGGAGTCAGTGGGCACGTATGAGAGTGTGTGTGTGTGCCCGTGTGTGTGTGTCTCTGGATCCGTGTGTGCACAAGCTCTCTCAGCAGCAGCATGTTTCTGGTGATGAAGGGCCTTGGGCTGGTGTTTCTGTCTGAGTGGCGGCAGCTGCCCTCCACAACTCGGATCATCTCAGCTTCCTGGCACCCCACATCCCAGAGCCCAGCAAACCCAACTTCTGGCCTCTGTGCCCTCCGGAGCTGAGGTTACTTTAACTATTTCCTGCCTAAAGTCCGGGGTGGCATCTTTAATTATTTATTGCCTAGCAGGCTAGCACAAAGCCACAGGCTAAGACAGCAGAACTGGGAGCCCCTGGAGGCCACCAGGCTGAGGCCCTGGGAGCAAAGTGTAAGGGCCATAAAGTCCACTTTGAGATCTGCCCGCTGGCTGGTACCAGTTGTGTGATCGGTTAATATCTCTGAGCTTGTGTCATCATCTTTGAAATGGTGACAATAATAACGATGTTATGAGGTTGTTAGGAGGACATGAGAGGTCCAGAGCCCAAGGTCTAGTTGGGGAGACAGACTCATGATCAAATTATAATATGGTAAGAGCCAAACTGGTCTTAATAATAATAAAAAGCAACATTTATTGAGTGTCACACATCAGTGTCACACACTGGACTAAGCACTCTGCAAGCCTCATATAATCCCCACACCAATCCCATGAGGTGGCTTCTGTCATTATACCCATTTCACAGATGATGACATTGAAGCACAGAGAGGTGAAGTAACTTGCCCAAGATCACACAGCCAGCAAGAGGCAGAAGTGGGATTTGAACCCAGGCAGTCAACTCTTGCATCAGGAAAGACAGAGGAAGGTGGGAACAGTTCTGCCTGGATAGGTGAAGATGCAGGTCAGGAAGTCCATTCTGACCTCTGCTGTTGTGATGGGGGTGGTAGACGTGTCCCCATGGGGACAAGGATGAGGAGCAAAGGCCCTGCTGAGTCTGATTCATCCCCCCACCTGTGACCAAAGGTCGCAGCCCCGAGGCCTGGTGAGGTGGGCTCTGTCACCTGTCATCAGGGTGGGTATTCCGGCTCCAAGTATCCCTCTTTGCTGAGGGTAATAAACCTGCCTCCTTATCCCCCTCTAAAGAGGTCCTTTTGTTACTCCTCGGTTCTCCCGTCACCACAGCGCCAATAATCTGCGTCTTTATGGCCGACAGCAGACACGCTGAGCTGGTTAGGGATGCTCCCTTGCCTGGTGTTTGCCCAGCATCTAAGAGGAAGCCTGGGCCCCATTCCCACTCCTCCAATGCGGAGCTGAGGGGCTTCTTTCTTTTTTAATAGTTCCACTCCAGGAGCTGAGTACCCTAATCTCTTTTCCAATCTTTGGTTACAACACTTTATTAATTCTATAGCCATATGGTGTGTAAAAAGGTCTCCCGACACTTGTGAGTCTTGGCTGTAATGACAGACGCCTAGAAGGTACTGACTAGGTTGGAGGTAGGGTTGGGGCACTGATGCTTACCATGTGCCTGGCCCACTATGTGCCAGCCACTGGTGTACACAATGGACATCAAATCCTTCCCAGTGACACCTCTAAGAGATGCATGACCTTGGGCAACTTACTTAACTCCTGTGGGCCTCGGTTGCCTTATCTATAAATTGGTGTTAATAGTAGGACTCACTTCCCCGGGTTGTTGTCAGAAATAAATGAGTTTGTCCAAGAAAAGCAACTTAGAATAAATAGGGTCTCCACAGAGCAAGCCTAGCTGGGGTGACAGTGCTAGTGAGGGTGACGGTGTTTGAGGATCGGGGGCTGACATTACTCTTCCAGGTCACACAGCCAGGATTTATGTCCAGGCCTCTCTGGCTCATTCTCCCACAGTGTTTTGGCATCTAATCCCAGGCCTTCATTCTACAGTGAAGGCAAAAACGGATCCTGGAGAGGTGTAGCGACTTCCCCAAGAGCACACAGCAGCAAGCCAGGAGACATGTGAGAAAGTGCCCTGCACGGGTGACAGACAGCCCAGTTTGGGTCCCAGCACTGATACAACTCACAAGGCACTCTCCTTCTCTGGGCCTCAGTTTCCTCATCTGTAAAATGGGTTAGGGAGTTAGTCAAACCTGATGGGCTCTAAGGCAACTTCTAGTTCTATGTTTGAGTGGTAGAAGCTAGATCTAAACCATAGAGGTTTTGTGTGTGTGTGTGTGTGTGTGTGTATGCATGTCTGTGTGTGTGTATGCGTGTGTGTGTGTGTATGCGTGTGTGTGTGTGATTATTCTGCTAGTGGATATTTAGTAAGTTTTTGCACAGAATCTGGGACGCCCTTGACCCTCTGCTAGGCCCCTTCCCCCACTGGCTAGGCAAATACTCATAGAATTGGGCTGGAAACACAGTCCCTGGGCCCCCAGTATTCAGTCTGGGCAGGAAGTAGCGGGCCGTCAGCCAGCCCTCCAGGATGCTGATGGACATCTTCCTGGGGACCAGCATCTCCTCAAGCTCCAGCTGACCCCCTTGCCAGGGAGGGAGGCAACCCCACTTGGGCCTGTTGGCTGCAGTGAGGCCTGCAGGCATGGCGGCCCAGCACCCCCCAGACAGGCCGGGACTGACTGCAGCCTGCCCGGGGAATAGCCCTGAGCAGCTGAGAAGCTGGGCACACCAGGACCATGGTCTGTGGGTGGTGGCGCCCCAGGTGCTCAGGGGAGCATTCTGCCTCCTAAATCACAGAGATTTTTAATGGTAAATGGGACCCTAGACTCAACCTTCACAACATCCCTGTACTGTAGGCATCATAAGGCCCCATTTAACAGGTGAGGAACATGAGGCCCAACACCCCACAGCAGGACCGAAGCCTGGACACACAGCGCAATTTGCCCAAACTGGCAAAACAGATTCTCCTGATTCACTATTCTATGCTCTTCACACAAAATTGTGCCCCAGCCAGGGTAAGCATGATCTTGGGGGGCTCCCTCTGGCCCTGCGCTTTGAGATGGGGTGGAAGGACGGAGAAGAGGGAGTGTGCTCCCACCTCCACACTCTCTTTCCACCAGACAACGACCCCCACCCCAGTCTCTCCAGGGCTCCTATGTTCTGATGGCTGGAAAGGATCAAAAAAACAGTGAGTTAAAAGCAAAAACCCACAGCATTTTCTTCACAATTCCTCTGCCCTTGAGGAGGCATGAGTGTTCGTGGAGCTTTCAAGTTGTCTGGAACAGAAACGGGACCCTTTCATGGCTCTTCCTCTGTGTTTGAGGCCCTCCGTGCAAAGTGCTATTATTAGCATTGCCTTCACTACCTGCCAAACAGGCTTCCCCTCCAAGAAGTAATTAAATGTGTTATTTGGTGCAAAATAAAAGCCTGTATCCGCGTCTGCAGCCTCAGACACCATCACGTTCATTTTTGCAATTTTTACAGTTGGGGAGTCTTGTGGCTACATTACATCTAAATAAGGCGATTAGCCCTGGGGGAGGAGGAGGGCAGGATGGAAGGCAGAGGGCAGGCCCTGGTGACATCCTGGCAGTCAGATTAAGTTGTTTGTATATGGGCTGGAAATGGGGGCCACTGGAGAGCTGGGAGGACTGAGGTGCCTGGGTTTGAGCCAGGCTGGGCCACCCCCTCGGTGATTAGGTGGAGAACAGGGATTACAGGGTGTGACCATCGGCACCCCGCCAGGTGACCTGGACCCCCCCCCCCCCCATGGACCCTGGCCTTGGCGTCTGGAGGCTCTGCCTCCTCTTGCTGCAGTGATCTCCGGCAAGAAGCCTCCTCGCCGACTCTACAGGAGCCAGAAACTGGGCTTTTTTAAGCCTCCATATCAAATCTGTTTGCTAGCCCTGCTGGTTTGATTTACTAAATGGCCTCAAATCCATCTGCTTCTCTCGCCAGCTGTCACGCCTTAGTGCAGATCCCATCGGAGCGGAGGGCAATGGCAAGCTGGGGTTTGAATCCTGACTCCACCATCACTTGCTCAGTGACCTTGGACTCGGGGTGCCAGATTTAGCAAATCAAAAATACAAGATGCCCATATGAATTTCATATGCAACATTCAGGACATGTTTATACTTTTAAACATTCCTTGTTTATCTGAAATTCTAATTTAACTGCTTATTCTGTATTTTATCTGGCGTCTCTACCTTGGACAAGCTCCTTAACGTCTCAGCTCCCTTCTCTGTAACGTGGGGATAATAATAGTACCTACTGCAGGGGTAGTGCTGAGGGTCAAATGAATTAAAAATGTAAACTACTTAGAACAGGATGATAATAACCACCCGCACTCAATTAGTTGTTAGGAAATGCTTTTTACCTTGAAAACTGCCTTGCAAACTCAACTGATGCGTTCTTTCTGCTGTACCTCTCCTCTCCCTCAACTTCATCAGAGCCAGCAAAGGAGCAAAGTCGGGTGTGGGGATGGAGATCAGACCTAAGGGGAACTTGCAGGCAGGAGCGGGTGGGAGACAGCAACATGTGACAGGCGGCATCCATACAGTTCCTTCCCGGCTCTGGGAGCAGTCAGTCAGTAAGTGTAGAGCAGTTAATCTCACCCAGAGGGAAGGCAGGAGGGAGGTTATGAGTCTGGGAGGGGTCTGCTGGCCTGCGGAGTCTCAGAAAGAGATGCAAGTGTCAAGAGCTGGCTGCTAGGCAGCTGGGAGGAAGGCAAGAAGGGCTGGCCACCTAATAGCCTGGTGTGAGGGCTCCCAGGAGGGTGGTCATTCACTCACTCAGCAAACATCTACCAGGCAACAGTTGGGCACCAAATGCTATTTCACGTTCTCTCGCCAGCTACTGGTGCCAACGTCTGGGAAGCCATTAGAACTTTTCTCTGTGGGGGCCAAAGTCTCCCTAGGTTCCCTGTTAGCACGCAGCACCCCCAGCAGGTTGTGAGAGCTTGGGTGCGCGGCCCGGAGGCTAGGGTTCAGTTCAGCCCCAGCACTCCTCACTACGCGATCTGTCTGCAGAGGACCCTCTGTGACCAGGCCTCAGGCTGCCGTAAGGATTGTCAGAGACTTGTCCCCAAAGCAATAACGTGCTGCAGCTGGGGAGACCTGGGCTGGGGCACACAGCCAACGACAATCTCTCTACGACAGTGAGAATGAATGAACTGTGACCACACCAACCACGCGGAAGACACGCACAAACACCACCAGGTCGGCTGGGAGAAGCTGGACGCAGGGAATACATAACATATGATTCTATTTATGTAAAGTTCAGAAACGCGCCTAACTACACCGTATGGTTGAAGGAGCTCACACGCTATGGAGAGCAACAGGAAGTGATTGCCTGGGACCTGAGGGAAGGAGAAGGTGGATGGGGAAGGATCCACGGGGTCGCTGGGTGCTGGCCATATTCTGGTCCTTGGCTCAGGCCGTGGCTACCTTGAGTTTGCTTTAAAATAATTCGTGAAATGGAACATTTGTCTCATGACCTTTTCTGGATGTGGATTTGTTTTGTAATGAAAAAAAAAAAGATTACAGGAGAGAGAAGAGGTGTGAAGGGTCATCACTGGGGGGTACCACGGTCTCAGGTCTCGTGGTCTACCTTCTTCCAGAGAAGGGCCTCCAGGGAGAAGCAGGAAGCTGACCTCTCCTTGCCCCCAGAGTTAGAAAGTGAAGCTGGCCCATCCCTCTGGAGTGGTACCCTCAACCAGGGCCCACTGGCCTGGGTCAGACTCATTAAGATCCTCCTCAATTCTGCCCTCAGGGTCCAGTGGGACAAAGAGAAACCTGTGAGCCATGCAGACACCTGGAGTGAGGGAGCAAATTGGAAGAAACAGGTGGAGGAGAGGGAGGGATGGGGAAAGGGAGGAGGGAGAGGGAGGGGAGAGAGACAGAGAGAGGAGGCAGGTGGGGATGGGGACTCCGGGACCGCAGTTCAGGTCTATATTCTTAGCCAGTCCACTCAGATGATACAGCCTTCCAAGCCTGTCCCTGCTCCCTGCCCCAGGAGCAGGGATAATTATTGGAGATAATGATCCCCCGGCGATGGGGGCATCTTTTTTATTAACCCCAGACCTTGTGTCCAACTGTCCTTCCCGAAAAGGCTGACCCCCCCCATCAGCCCCCACCTCGGGCTGTGCCAATGGCAGGTCCCTCTGCCTGTCTTCACCTTAATTCCTGGGTAAGTGACATTTAAGGGCGAACTCTTCAATGGGCCATAACAATTTATAAGCTGTGCAGCGTGCAGCGGCGGGTTGTTCCAGGGCCGGCAAGTGGGGAGCAGGCACCCTCTATCATCTGCTGGGGTGAGAGGGTCAAGTGATGCATGGTCCCTCATTAGAGCCCCATGCCAACCACGATGACACAGCCAGAGAAGTAAAGCAGTTGAGCAACCCATTCACTTTTCATTTCAAGAGTCACCCTCCCTGTCAGGAAAGCTGCTCTTGACAGGGCAACAGGGAGACACTGCGGCCTTTAGATGCCTTATTTCCACCCTCCCCTCCCTCCCAGCTGGGCTTTGTGCTGCTGCCCAGTCCCCAGGCCTCTCCCCACCCTGTTGCTCCTTCGGGCAAACCGCGCCCCCACCCGCCCCGCCCCCCAACGCCCCGCCCCTAGGACCATTTCTGTGTTTATAAAGCACTTTCATGCACTGCATCTTCACTGAGCGCTCAACCATTCAAGATCCAGTGCCAGAACACTCAGGGGCAGGATTCGAATGCAGGTCCACGGGGGACAGCAGACCCTTGCAGAGAAAGCTCACAGAGCGGGAGGCCTCGAGTGGTCCAGAAGCCAGATGAGGTATGAAGAGGGGAGGGGCCTGGCCCTCCCGGATCTCCTTCCAGTTCTTTCTCATCTCAATCTTCCCTACTTTCTCGTCTCTGTGGGAATCTCAGTTTTCTCCTTTTATCTGTACCTCCCTCTTTCTTGTCCTCCCTCCCTTTAGTCCTCACCCCCCCCCCCCACCAACTTCCTTTTTGTCTGTCTCCATCTCTGACATTTTCTAGAGAACTGGCTTGATGAGCGGCAAAAGGAAATGTCTTGCATGGGCCCTGACCTGCAAGTACCTGCGTTAAAATCCAGACCTCACCCCCTTGGGCTAAGCCTCTTAACTTCTATGAGCTTCCATCTCTCCCGGCATAAAACGGGTCTAACAGTCTTTACTTTTCAAGGGTGGTTATAAAGAATAGAATAAATCACACTTTATAAAAGGCCTGGCCCAAAACAGTTGTCCAAGAAATACTAGTACTGGAGGAAGAGCTGGCCTGCAGTCCTCCACAATTCAGGACCCGCTTTCCATGGCGTGGAGTTTTTGCCCGAGGAGCAGCTACCCGGCCAGTGACCCCTTTTACAGACCCCTTTTGTGTTTGGGTGGGGCAGTGTCTCTAGTTCTCACCAGTGGAACACGTGCAGGGTCCCCTCCAGGCAGAGATCAAACATTGGGCGCACCCTCCTGAGTGTCTATCCTGTTGGCTGATCAGGGAGGAGTCAGAGATCTTAAAGGAAGGCAGAGCCACAAGAGGGACAGAGGCTGGGCCCCAGCTGGTCACGCAGCAGGCCACCCCAACAGCAACACTTGCATCAGACTGTGACTGAGGGAGAAGTGAACTTTTAGAGGTCAGGCCACTGAGATGTGGGTGCTTGCCTGTTACAGCAGCTTCCATTGCCTCTTCTTTTTTCCTCTACTCACCCCAACCCCTGGCTTCTCTCGATTCCTGTTCATCTTTCTGCCTGGAAGTGAGGCCGCCACATCCCTCTAGGCCAGGCGGTTCCGTTCAGGCCCCCTGAACCTCTTTCCGCCTCCCACTTCGGGCCTGCTTGCCTTGCTGTCCAACATAGGGCTGAAAGCAGCTGTCTTGGCTGTCAGGCTGAGGGCAGAGTGGGACCTTCTTTCCGGGTACCAAGTGCAGTCCCAGCCTCAGTAGATGCTGATGGGGTGGTCTGGCCATCTAGGGCTCCTGCTTAGTTGTGTGGTCCTCTGGGAACTGGTTTATGGAGACGCAAACCACGCTGGATTTCAGAAACCCCCCTTCCCCCCATAGTGCTGCTCAGGGAGAGAGGAACCAACAGCCATGGGAGCAGTTAGCCTTGGCCTCCAAATCCTCTCTCTCCCAGCTTTCCATTTTTCAGGGGCAGGCCCTCCATGGACCCTCCTCCTGCTGCCTCCCAGTGGTAGTGGGCTGGGAGCCTCATGAATTTTCACCACTTTCTGCGATACTTCCTTCTTCCCACGCTCACTTAGCCCCTGCCTTGCTTCTCCTGACCTCTCCCCACCTCTGCCTGACTTGTCATCTCTGTGCCCCACTGCCCATCCCCAGGTCCCAAGGGGATGCCATGGCAGCGATGCCCATGTCTTCCTTGAAATAGAAGCACAGCAAGCGTCTCAGAGAGGTTACCTCCTAGGGGGACAAGCTTTTTCTTGGCCTTTGCCCTGCTAACACATGCAGTCCTGGAGGAGATGAAGGCAAATTGGATAAAAAAATCTGTCTGTGGCAGATTCACTTTCCTAGGATTCGGCAGACTTTCACGCTGGCCCAGCCGGGACGTTGCCCTGAGTTATCTACCCCTGACGGCAAGTGGGCAGCATTTTCCCTCCCGACCTTCTCACCAGGTCCCTGCCTCAATTACCTCAGCACACCCAGGCCCCTCGGTCACTCCCCTCCCAGCTGGGAGCCCCGACCCCTACTGCCAAACCGCGACCTGCCCTTTCTTCTGATTTCTGACCTGTATTCACGTCCTCAAAAAAATGTTTTTAACGTTTTTAAAATTTTATGTATGAAGAGCTGAATGGATCACTTGGTCCAACTTGATGATGCCTGCATCCTCTGCATACAGCCGGGAACCCCGGCACATACTGAGGCTGTATTTCCAGATCAGACTACGCTGGTTTGAGCAGCTGTGGCTACAGTGAGAACTCTGGCCGAAGTTTCTCCAGTAGAGCTGCTGGTGACCCAGCTTGTTTTCACGGATGCCATAAAACAAAAGGCTGGAAGGATTTCTTAGGCTAACCTCCTAGGCTCTGGTTTCCAGTCTCTTCTCCCTACAGACTGGGGTTCAGCTCCGATTACCATGAGATGGGGTTGGAGAGGAGGAGCTGGAACAGCCCCTCTGGACCAAGAGCTCAGCCTCTAATCAGCCCCGTGACCACGGGTGGGTCCTTCACCTGGGAATTCTGACGAGCTCAGACCTGCTCTTGAGGACTCCATCCAGGAGACGGGCTTACAAGCAGCCAAGGGCAGTGAAGTGCTCCTGGGCGCCTGTGCTGTGAGGCCCACAGGGGTGGGAGTGGCCAGTTTCATTGAGGACGGCGCCAGGCTCGGCCAAAGCTTCACCCATGGAAGGAGGCCGGAACTCAGTCCTGAAGGCTGGCTGGGCGTCGGGCAGCGGGAGAGGGAGAGCAGCGGGGAGGGCGTTCCAGGTGGAGGACACAGCACTGAGCACTGAGTCTGAGGCAGAGGAATGGCCGGGGGGGAGTAGATGGGGAGGAAAGGGGGACAGGGTGGGAAGGTCTTGCCAGCCCTGCTAAGGAGTCTGGTGGGGGCCACTGAAGGGAGTTAAAAAGGAGTGACCTGGTCAGATGTGTTGGTCTCCTCTGCTCTGCAACCCTCTTACTTCTATCCCGACACCTTCACTGGGTCCCAGCCCCGAGCTCAGTGCCTGACACGTGTGGATGGATACCACTCACCCATGTCTCTCCGTGTCCTTAGAATAAAATCCACACTCCTCAGAGGGCTTGCCCTGCAGGCTCTTACCCACTTGGCCCATCTTACTCAAGACACCCCCTGGCTCACTGCCCCCGCGATTCAAGCCCTTCTTAGGACTTGGTAGAGTGCCCCAGCTTGGTGCTTCTTTGTGGCCTTTGCTGGGGCCGTTCCCTCCTCCTGGGCCCTGTTTTCCCACTCCCCACCCCATGCCACATCCAGTCTTCCTCTTGGCGGCTCCTCACCAGAAAGGTCCTGGTCACAATATCCCCCAATTGGAGAGATTTCCTGAGCACACGGTCTAAGGAGGCCCCCATTACCATCATTCCCTCCTGTGTGACACTCCTTTCCTTTGTAGCATTTAACCCAATTTGTCATTATGTAACTGCAGTTTGTTTGGGGTCTGTCTGCTCTACTAGACTACAACCTATGCAGGGAGCATGTGGCTTTTATCTTCAACCACGACTCCAGGTCCTGGCACCGAGCCTGGCACAGGTTCCAGAACTATTTGGTGAAGAACTGAATGAGGTTTAAATCTCTACTCAGACCCAGGGCTCCCCAAAGGCAGGAGTTTGCCTGTCTTTTCAGCCTGGGACCCTCCACCCCTGCCCAGAGCAGGGGCTGCATTGCCCCCTCTTTCTTCCCTCCAGGTTCAGAGCCGGAGCACGCAGCACAGGTGGGGTGGAGGCAGCTGGGGATGTGCTCACAGTTCAGACCCTGCAGTCTCCCCCAACCGACAGAGCCAATGCTATCGAGCCAAACACACAGCATAAGAAATCTCCAAGGAAACCCTTGCCAGTCTCCTGAGCTTACCACCTAGCCTCAACCCCCAGCCACTTGCTTGAAAAGGGACATATCTTCTTATCTTTCAAGATATCTCAGCACTCACTTTCCTGTGTCCAAGATAGTGTGGCTTAAAAACTTGAGCGATATGGTAATAGACACACACACACACACACACACACACACACACACACACACACACATCTCTGGACACATCCCTACTTCCACCCTGGAGCTCAGTAATCTTTTCTGTCTCTTTGTTCTTTTCCACATTCACCTCTCTGGCCCATTCTCTGTGTCTCTGTTTCTACCTATTTCAGTCATCTCTCTCTGTTTTTGTCTGTGGCAATCTGCGTCTCTTTCCATCTGCCTCTGTCACTGGCTGTGTCTCTGGCTTCTCTCTCTGCCACATCTTATGTCTCTCTTCTGTCGCTGTCCATTTGTGTCTGTTTCTCTGCATCTTGGTGTCTTTGTTTGCATCTGCCTCTTCTCCCCCTACCTGCAGGGCCTTCTGGGCCTCACCGCCATCTCTCCAGCTCTGCAGCAGCCTGTCTCTCCGTGAGCCACTAGCTCACACTTAGTAAGCTCCCAAGGCAATCACAGAAAGAAGAAAGGGAGGGAGCGGGGAAATGGAAGCAAGTGGTAGGCTGTCAGCGTGAAGTTGCACTGAAAAAACATGCAGCTGTCCCTTTTATCTCTCCTTTGCAGGAAGAAGCATGGAGCAGGGGAGGCAAAGAAGAGTGGACATAGAGGGGTGATAGATGACAGGGGCCCAGGTGAGAGAGAGAGTTGGGGGCAGCAGACAGGGCCTGAAATAAAAAGGGATGGAAATTTCCATGACCTCTGGCTCCTGGCAGTGGACTTTTGACTCTAATTGCTGGGAACAGGGAATTGTTAGGAGTCTGAGATACAAAAGGATAAAATAAGAAAGCTGTGGGAAGAGCAGTGAGTGAGTGAGTTTGTGTGTGTGTGTGTGTGTGTGTGTGTGTGTGTGTGTGTGTGTGTGTGTGTGTGTGTGAGCTATATTGTAGTAGTCATTAGTGCTATTTGCTATA
Organism: Lagenorhynchus albirostris; assembly: GCF_949774975.1. Lineage (NCBI taxonomy): Eukaryota > Metazoa > Chordata > Mammalia > Artiodactyla > Delphinidae > Lagenorhynchus > Lagenorhynchus albirostris. The sequence continues at coordinate 67,265,440 of NC_083104.1, forward strand.
AAGTTCTGTGTCTCTGGCTTCCTTTGGTGGGATCATATGACCAGTTCTGGCCAATGAACAGAAGAGAGAACATCACTTCTGGGCAGAAGAATTTAATTACTGGGGCGAGACCTTTCAGAGGTCTTTCTCTCTGGCACAGTGACCAGCAAGGTTTCACCAGCTGGGGTGACTATGATGGGCAGAGGCTGTGATGGACGTCTAGTCTGAGCAAGCATGAGGCCTCAAAAAAAAAAAAAAAAAAAAAAGAATGAGGCCTCAGTGTTTTTAAGCCACTGAGATTTTGGACTTGCTTGTTAATGAAGTATAACCTTGCCCACCCTGACTGCTACTGTATATATGCTAGTGACTGTGTCTATGTCTGTACATGAGTGTAAAGTGAGCAAGCATGTTTGTTTAAGCATGTGTGTGTGCCTACATATATTTGGAGTTATACACACGTAAGCACGTGTGTTTATGGGTGTATGCGAGTACAGATCTCCATATTTTTGGTACATGCCCGGCAGTAGGCAAAGAAGGAAAAGTGCCCTCTGCTGTCTCTTCACCTCCTGTTTCGTTTAGAAGCACAAAGGGCCATATCTTGGTCCCAGCTTGCGCCCTCATCACAGTCCCAGCAGCTGCCACTTTCTCCCCTGTTTCAGGGCTATCGCCCAGCACAGCTTTCCTCTTCCCTCACCCCAGGCAGTGTGACAGGCTTTGGGATGGGCACGTGACCCAAGACAACTTCTTCAGGATTTTGCTGCTGGAACTAGCAGGGAAGAGCATCTCCTCCCTTTGGGGTGATAGACACAGGAAGGGGTTAGGTGTCCCTGCTGTGGAGGAATGGGTGGTCAGGCGTAAAGAAGCAGAGCTGAGAGAAAGAAACAAGAAGGGCCTGGATCCAGTGCCACCCTTTGTTACTAGTTACATGGGTCAGAGTTTTTATTTGCCTGCTCACCAAGGCTGTGTAGCCCAGCGGTTAGTGCGTGGGCTCCAGGACTGACCTCTGGGGGCTGCATGGCCCAGGCTCCCTGCCCTCTGGCTTTGGGTTAGGCCGCACCATTGCGGAGCCACACAGGAGATGGAGGGAGGGAAGAGAGTGAGGCTGAGGTATGTAACCTCCTGACTTTTTCCCTGTGAGCCACAGGGGGCTGGCTGTGTCCCTCCACACCGAAATGTAGCTCTTGTCCAGTGGCCCCTCCACACGGCTCTCCCTCCAGGTCTCCTCAGGCCTGGCTCCCCCGTTACCAGCCCTGGAGCTTCAGCAACCCCTGCTCACTTTCCTAGACCCTCCCCACATCTTTGCACCTTGCCCACACCTTTTTAAAACTCTCTCTGAATTATTCAGTTGGGAAGTCCTCTCAGTTTCCAGCTAGACCCTGAATATGAATAAGATGCCCATATATTCAGACAAAACTATAATTCAAAAAGATACATGCACCCCTATGTTCATAGCAGCACAATTTACAATAGCCAAGACGTGGAAACAACGTGAATGTCCATCGACAGACGAATGGATAAAGAAGATGTGTTTTATACACACACACACACACACATATATACATATATATATATATACACACACACACACACACACACAATGGAATACTACTCAGCCATAAAAAAGAATGAAATAATGCCATTTGTCGCAACATGGATGGACCTGGAGATTATCATACTAAGTGAAGTAAGTCAGAAAGAGAAAGATAAATACCATACGATATCACTTATATGTGGAATCTAAAATATGACACAAAAGAACGTATCTATGAAACAGAAACAGACTCACAGATATGTAGAACAGACTTGGGGAGGGCAGGGGAGGGAAGGACTGAGGGTTTGGGATTAGCAGATGCAAACTATTATATATAGGATGGATAAACAACAAGGTCCTATTGTATAGTACAGGGAACTATATTCAATATCCTGTGATAAACCATAATGGAAAAGAATCTGAAAAAGAATATATATATGTATAACTGAATCACTTTGCTGTACAGCAGAAATTAACACAACACTGTAAATCAACTATACTTCAATTAAAAATTTTAAAAATGAATAAGATGTCCAGTGCCAAGTCCACAGGGAACACTCAGTGTTTTTCTCACCGGGCCTCTCTGCTGCACCTGACCTGGCACCATTCCCTCCCTCCCTCCCCAGCTCCCCTCTCCTCCCCTCCTTCCCCAACACAGCACTCTATCAACTTCCTTCTCTCTGACAGTTCCTTCTTGGCCCCTTCTGACCTTCACCCTTGCTCTGCTCTCTCTCCTGGGCAGTCGCCTCTACTCCCCCTTGGGATTTCAGCCACCCAAAACATTGCTGGTCTAGCCTTTGTCCATGGGGCTCAGGCCAGAATATCTCACTACCCCCAGATAGTCAGTCTAGGTACCCTCAGGTACCTCAAACTCAACATGCTCCAAACTGGGCATCTTCCCCTAAGCCTGCTCTTTCTCCCACCTCACCCTTCAGAGGGTGGCCAGACTGTACACCCACACCCAGGCCAGACACCCAGGAATCAGCCCTGACTTCTATTTTGTTCACTCTGTGTCATTCTCTTAGGTCCTGATGCTTTGACCTCCAAAATATTTCTTGACTCTCCCTTCTCCCAAACCCAGTTCTTTTTCTTTCTTTTTTTTTTGCGGTACACATGGGTCTCTCACTGTTGTGGCCTCTCCCGTTGCGGAGCACAGGCTCCGGACACGCAGGCTCAGCGGCCATGGCTCACGGGCCCAGCCGCTCCGCGGCATGTGGGATCCTCCCAGACCGGGGCACGAACCTGCGTCCCCCGCATCGGCAGGCAGACTCTCAACCACTGTGCCACCAGGGAAGCCCCCCAACCCAGTTCTTATGACCCTGACGAGGCTCCCCATCGTTTCCCCTGGACTGCCGCAGTAGCCTCCTAACTGGCCTCTCAGTCTCTATCCATACCCCCTGCCTCCAATCCACTCCACATTACAAACCTACACTTGTTACTTCCTTGGCTCAGATCCCTTCAGTGGTTCCCTACTGTGAGCCTCCTAGATGGAGAACAAGACCTCTATGATCTGAGCCCTGCCTCTTTCTCCTCAAATCTCTTTCTGCTCCTGCCGAAACTTCACCCCAGGAATACAGAGCTGCCTCTACGCCCCCCACCCTCCATGCCTTTCTGCCTTTGCTATGCTGTCCCTTCTGCCTGCCATTCCCTCTCTGCCCACCCCCCTGCACCCCAATTCTGGCCAATGCTGGACAACCCCCACTGCTTGTTAAAGACCGTTTTGGTGTCACCTCAGGTAGAAGCATATTAGCCAGATTTTTAAAAAATCTCGATGGCTGTGAACTGGATGCGGGTGTGTGAAACAGGGATGAAGACTTGGTCGGGGGGGGGGGAACCAGTACAAGAAAAATATCCCACATTTTGCCCACTTCCTCTGCATTTTTCCTTCCTTGATGCTTTCTGTAACGTTTCAGGACTGAGAATTCCCTGGGTTTGATGGTGGCTACAACCCTGCAGCTTCCAGGCTGTACTGCACTGAGCCAGTCACTTAACCTCTCTGTGCCTCCCGAGTTGGCCTCTCTGCAGAAGGTTCTCCATGGTTCTCTGTTCCCAGGGGCCCTAGGGTAGGGTAATAAGCAGTCGCTGAAAAGAGCCGTGAGGGCACGTGTTGGAGGCCGCAGAGTCTCTCTCCTCTGGAGGGCGTGAGGCTGTGCCTCCGGCTTCCAGCTTCCAGTGGACACAACGAACCAGAGGTTTAGGCAAGAGATCTTTGGTTCCAGCAGTGACAGCTCCACCTCCGGACCCTAACCCTCCCTGAAGGCACTGCTATCCCGGCTTATGCTCCTCCTATCTCCTCCTTTGTAGTTTTCTATCATCCAAGCTGCAGACAGATCTAAGCTGGGGCTGAGGGAGGGCCATCCACAGCTGTCCATCCCGGATGCATCTGCTCCCCATCTGTGGGTCTGGGAGGGCAGGGTCAGGGAAGGGCTGCCTACCCAGGCTGTGACAGGCCCCTACCCCAGCTAGGTTTCATCCCAGCGTCAGCTGATGGAGGGTCTTATCTGTTTCAGCCACCCCTCAGGCCCCCCACTCTCCTAGGAGTTTGCCTTGCCCTTTCTAAAACAATAGCTTCTCTCACTGTCTCTTTCCACTCTGTACCAGCTGGCTCCAGAGAGGAGCTGGGGTCGGGAAGACCCTGAGCATTAGGGGGAAGGGGAGGGAAATGATTTAAAACAGGGAAGAGGGGCAAGCAGAGGGAGTGACAGGGTAAAGGAGCAAACGGACTTGGGCAGCTCCGGAAGGCAGAGACCCTGGCCTTCAAAGACTTGCTTCCATTCTGAGGCAATCGGCCTCTTGCCCTGCCTTGGGGAGAAGTTTTCCACTAGGGACAGCATCTATGAAGGCAAGGAGAGGGGGGAGTGGGTCCCGTGGGCCGAGCAATCATGGAAACAAACTCCTCGGTGCCGGACCCACAGCCGCCTGCAGCCCCTCCCCACCCCTTCTCGCGATCACCACGGCCGTGGGCGCCCCCGCGCGGCCACCAGCGGCTCAGCACCTTGCCACGCGGGGGCTGCACCCAGGGGCCTGGGAGCCCAGCTCAGGGCCAAGGGAGGCCAAGGGGAGAAGCGATGAGCGTCTTGACCTATGGGCCTGCCCATCTGTTCATCTCTTGGCACATTCATCACCCGTCCACGTGTCCAGGCTCCTTCAGCTCACCCCCTGTATCCTGCCATCCACCATGGTTACCTGGGCAGCAACTGCATCTGCGGGTGTAAGGCTCTGCCCATTGTCTTTTCTTCAGTCCCTTCTGTTCAGGAAGCCCTTCCCTGTGTCTATCCATCTGCCTTGTCTCACTAGGTACCGATCCTTCCTCTTATTTCCCTGCCTATCTAGGGTCAAGGCATCTATCACAGATCCTGGATCCTTCCATCCTCCCCTGTGTTGCCTCTGAAACTGTCTCTCTCCATCAATCTACCTGTATCTACACATCTGTTACCTGGGCGGCTGCCTATACATGATGTGGGCCCCATTATCCATCATTTATCTACATATGTAACATTCATGCTTCCAGCCATCTATTATCCATCACCTCTCTTGCCACCTCTTTGATGTCATGCATTCCACCATCAGGGGTTAACATTGTCAGACCTGTTTTCCCCAGCCCCAGAGAACAAGGGGACGTGGAGGGAACAGAGAGGCCACTGGGAGGTGGTTAAGAGAGCCAGGGGCTCAGAGTTTAGAGGGGAGTGGAAAGAAGTGGATATGCATCGGATGAGGCTGTTCTGCTGGGAATTCTGTTCATTGTCTCTCTGTCCCTCTCTCCTACCTCCCAAAAGATCAAGAGGACATGGGTTTCATTTGCAGTAGGAGAGACCTAGGCTAGACATAGGTGTACTTGCTACTGAAAGGGTGGATGGAGCTCTCTGGAAGGAAGGCTGAATGGAGATGGTCCAGGCTTGGTGAGTCATGGGGTCAGGTGGAGATGGAGTTGTGACCGAGGCCAAGAGGACCTCACCCCCACCCCACACTTCTGGGATCACAGGATTTTGCAGTAGGAGGTGCTTTCCTTTGGCTGAGGAATTATGACTTAATCACAGCAGCGCAAATCCCTGAGGGGCCAGTGTCTCCCATTGGTTTTATGAGCATCACTCCTCATGTTGTTGGTGATACTGCATCTTTTCCCTTGAGCATGGTTTCCTGGAGGAACTGGTAGACTGCGGCTCCTTTGCTCCTCTGGTTTTCACACATCCTGTTTCCTCCCCCGCCCCTTGCCTCCCTGGGCCCCCTCACGCACACAGAAGTTGCAGAAAGGGAAGCAGGAGGGCCCTGTGGACACCTTCAGTTGAGCTCTGTCACATCCATTTCTGTATCTTCTGTTCTTAGCTCAACTTTGGCTAGAAACTCACTCAAGGCCAGTTATAGGACTGAAATTTCCCCCAGAGTTTTCTAGCAGCCATCTGACCCTCAGGGCACTTCTCCAGGCCCTGGACCTCCTGAGGTGGTCAGGAATACCTTGTGAGTGAAGAATGGGGGATACTATCACTTCTGTAATCTTCCTCGGGGGTTCTTGGTAGGGAGATACCCCAGGGCTGGGTTTCCAGGGGAGGCTGGTGTGAGGGCCAGATATTATGAGGATGATTTCGCAGCCCACCAACTTCAGACAGGGAGGAGAATGTACCTGTTCCTTTTACCCGGCGGGAAACTGAACACCTCAGCTCCCTAAGCTGCTTTAGTTTATGGGGTTATTGGCATCCAAATTTGCCAGGAGTGGAGGGCCTGGGGATGAGAGATGCAGGGGATGGCCTCCTGTGGGCCTCCCTCCTCACAGCTCCAAGGGTTAAAAAGCACTTAGCAGCAGCACATAATAAAAGCAAATGTAAGAGAGAGAATATCCTAAGGATTTAATAAACTGTAAACAAAATTATCACGATTCTTTTCCTAGCCAGTTGAGTTTTCAGTGATTAAGAAAATACAATTTCCTGTAATTAAATCTTAACAAGAAATGTTATTAAAAACACTCTGTCCCAGCTCCTGTAATAATTGCATGCTCTCCTAGAACAGTAAACAGAATTAGACTTTGCAGCGTACATGCTAATCCATGTGTCATTTTGATCAAATTTGTACTAATAACCTGTCTGCTTATTCTGAGACAGAGAAAGAAAACAAGAAGAAGCCAGGCTCGGAGGGCTCAAGCAAATCCTGGTTGGGGAGTGGGAAGCCAGGAGTGCTGGGTTGGGCCCCAATGATAAGTGTTAAATTTATTGAGCACATACTATGTGCCATACTCTCTGCTAAGCATGTTACACATATAATTTCGCTCATTCCGCACACAACCTAGAACCATAGTTGCCATCACTTATAGGCAACGAGACTGAGGCTCAGAGAGGTTTAGTAACTTACCCAAGATCACTGACAGCTGGGTTAGAACCCTCACAGCCCAGACCCTCAGAGCCATTTGTGTAATATGGCTCTGGAGTGTGGCTAGGGCCCTCCTGGGACCTGAGCTGTACCATCAGATGGGAACATTCTTTGTCCATGGGAACTGGCCTGCCTGATTTTGCAGAGGATTGTTGCTAGCTAGGAGGAAGAAATTCCTCACACTGGGACATGCAGGCTGTGGAAGCAAGGGAGACTGTGGCATCTGCTTTGAGAAGTTTCTTTTCCTTTCAAAAAAGCCAAGCAGAGGGAGAGGAGCTTGTGGAGGGCCTGGGTATGAGGGCAGAGGGCTGGTGTGTGTTTGGTGCAGGGTGCCAGCTCTGCCAACGGCCCTGGAGCACAGCTGAGGACATTCTAGCACAGTTAAGAGTGGGGTGTGGAGCCATGGAGGTCAAAACTGCACCTCCTGCACCTGTATATGCATGCGTGTGTGTACACGAGGGCACAGGAAATGTGTGGGGGGGGCAAGTGTGTGAATATGTATGTATGTGCGTGGGTGTGTAACGCTGGTGTGAATGTGTGTGCATTAGTGTGTGTGTGGGCACGCGCACAACCCTGGGGCCTGTGGCTGGTGCAGGGGGATGGAGCCAGTCCAGCGCATGAGCCCTGGCTCTTGTCTGACCACAGCAGCCTCATCCCCGGCAGGCTTCATTCCCCTCGGAAGACCAGCCTGAAGTTATCCTCAGCGCGCACACAGGGGCCAGTGCCTCCATCTCTCACTCCCAGTCCACTAATTAGCTCTCCTAATTAACTTCCTGCTGGGATGGAAGGGGAGGGCTTTCCCTTTCCCTGATTCTCTGGGGACCAGGTTATGCTGACCTAGAAGTCTCCACCCGCTACTGGCATTCCCCATTCCCATCCCACAGCCCTCGCTCCTGCTCCGAGAAGCATGGATCCCGGGAAGAGGGTGAGGAAGAGGGGTCTCCATGTGTAGGACCCAGCTCAGCGAACACGTACAGCCCACTGGCTCTGTGCCCAGCACTGTGCTAGGCGTTACGGGGGAGGAAGTGGGGATGACAGTTGCCAAGACAAGGGGGCTTCCCTATTTTAAGCCTCCTTCTCCCAATCCCTCCAGCTCTGAACCTTGGCCACATCCTCCATCCTATCCCTCCTTCCGTCCCCAGGGCAGCAAACTGCCTCTCCCATCTTATCTCTCTTGTTTCACTGCAGAGACTTCCACTTTGCCAGATGGCCTATGCCTTAGATCACCTGAGCCCTAGCTCATTCCTCCGGCCTCCTTCCTGCTTCTGGAAGTTTTAATCAGGCTGGCGTCTTCTCCAGGGAGCCCTCCCTGACCGCAGCTTGATCTCCCTTCTCTGCACGCCTGCTGGACTCTTGTCTGCTTAGGCCAACCGTTGGGCTTTGGCGTATGCTGTTCACTATGACCGTTTCCCTTTTTACAGGCATCTCCTGCCTCGCTAATTAGAATTTAAACCCTTTGAAATCAGTGGCCCTGTCTTGTGCCTCTTCTTGCAGAGCCCAGCAGCGTGTATAGCACAGGCAGGCTGCTCCGAGAATCTCTGCGCAGCGACTGGAGAAGGAGAAAGATGGACGGGACAGGGTTCCTGCTCACTTTTCTCACCCCTGGGGAGCTCTGTGCATTGGAGAACTCCTGGCCCCCGAATCTCAGAGTGGATGGGCCTTAGATGTCTTGTCTAAGGTCTCCCTGCAAGTGGAGACTAAGATAGGAATTCTTTGTGGGTGACTTACTGTGAGAGTAGGAGAGCAGGCGAAGCCAAGGTCAGGAGAAAAAGCCAGGTCAGGATGAGGTCTAACCCACAGGAGACTCTGCAGCACAACCAGCACCACGGAGCTGACCCCTGGGCAAGAGATCAGCTTTATTTAAATTATTATTATTATTTGGCTGTGCCACGTGGCATGTGGGATCCTAGTTCCCCACGAGGGATCAAGCCTGCGCCCCCTGCATTTGAAGCACGGAGTCCTAACCACTGAACCGCCAGGGCAGTCCCAGGATCTGCTTTTTATCACCTCCTCCCTGCCCCCAAGCAGGCGGTCATTGGCAGCCCAGGGTGGGGAGGGGAGTAAACGTCGGATATCTGGGCCAGGTGGATCTGGCTGAGAGTAATTCTCCTGAAAAAGGGGCAGCTGTGAGCCCTTAGCAGCTGGGGCTGGATGTACCGGCCTGATAAAAACAATCTGGGTGCACCAATAGCGCCCAGAATGCCCTTCAAACTAGGTAGCCATGGTTTGAGTCTGTCCCAGAGGTGTGTAGAAGGGAGGACAGAGGGACACTGGTCCCAGACTGTCAGCCTATGGGGGCACCAGTCTGGAGAGTTTTTATGTCAGTTTTGCACTGAATTACCCTCTTCCAAATGCATGAATACACCCTATTTCATTATGCATTTGCCCACATCTGGGTAAATTCTATCCCATTACTTTGCCCCAGCTTCATTTGCCCTCACCTGACCTCTGCATGGACCCTTGTAAGGGACACTGTCCCCACCCTCAGTCCCTGCTGCCTTTTGCTGTCTGGACCCATGATCCCACCCCTCAGCTTTAGCTACAGTAGGGCTTTGCACTGAAACAGCAGGGGCTGGAGAAGCTAAGGTTTGGGGGAGGGAAGTCATGAGTAGGCGGAGGAATCTGTCAGAGACAGGAGTGCAGGGAAGAGAGAAGCAGTTCCTGGTCAAGAGGAGACCATGCAGTGCAGAGAGGTTGGCTGGGAGGAGCAGTGGTCCATCCAGAACCCCAGCTGATTCTAGTTCCCTGAGCACTTGGGTTCCTGTGAGATACCCGGGGCTTCCCCGGGGAAAGTTAAAAAAAGCCTGGGCCCATATGGCTGATTACCCACCTGGCACCATCTCGCCTTCTTCCTTAGACTGTAGAACCCTGATTTTGTCGGGGGGGAAACATGCTCAAGGAAGTGGACCCAGTCTCTGGCCCCAGGAGATGGAACATGGTTGGTCTAAGCCAACCAAGCTAATCCTATACACTTTTACTAGTTTTTTGTTCAAGGGTAAGCATGTGACCAAGTTCTGGCCAATGAGATGGAGGGGGAAGACTGCTGGGGGCAGGGAGCCTTTTGTGAATGATCCTACTCCTTGATTAAAGGAGATAGGTAAGGAAGCATGCACCTTCTTCCTGTCTTGAATGTGGCTGAGTAAGGGTGTAATGTCTGGAGCTATGGAAGCCATTTTGTAACCATGAGGGAACAAACCTAAGGATTAAAAAGCCTACCATTGTGAGGATGGTGAGGTGAAAAGGTGTAGAAAGCCTGGTCCTCAATGATATCACTGAGCCCACTCAAGACACTGTGACTGCCTACAGACTCCTCATATGTGACATAATTAAATGTCATTATTGCTTAGGCCTCTGTTTTGTGTGTGTGTATGTGTGTGTGTGTTGTCTGTGCCAGATATCTTCCTCCCTGTCTAGATCCACTGTATATCACTTCCCCCTCCTCCTCTTTGCCTCAGGAGACTTCTGATTGTGTTTGGCCAATAGTGAGCCCTGGCAAAAGACAAGAAAGAGAGAGAACAGTGACAATGGGGTTGTTTATTTCCCTGGCTCTCTACCTGTATGTCAACTTGGGCTGCTTGACGGTCACCGCTCCTCTCAAGGTGGCCTGTTCTCCATGACTCTCTCTTCTCTGAGTTCCAGTAACCCTCATCCCTTTGAGCTTTGGGGTGGTGACAGCTCCATTGCTGCCAGCCCTGGGTTTCTTCATTTTCCCTTGTGGTCTCCCTAAATCCCACCCATACCTTTGTAATGAATCCCTTTGTAAATAAGCCCTCCTCGAATTATCCTAGCTTGAGTGAGTTACCTACTTCTGTTGCGATCTTGACTAACAGTTTTAATAGCCACAAGCATTCTTAACCGATATGACCCTTTATTCTTGAGTTAACGTTAATGGCTCTCATAACCAGCAGAGCCTGGCTGGAACTGTCTCTACAATAGCCGACCCTCCAGGATCCCCTTGAGTCCCTCCCGTGATGGCTGTTCACAGGTATTGTGGGAGGAGCATCTACTTTGGACCTAGACAGACTTGGACATGAATCCCATCCTTTTTGGGTTTTAGTTGCAGGACTCTCTCTTGGCAAGTCATATATTCTCTTTGGACCCCATATTCACAAAATGCATACCTTGCAGAATTGCTGTATGGTTTGGAGATACTGTTTATAAAAAGACTATCTAGAAAAAGAAGAATCTTTAAATATATCAATCTCTCTCTCTCTCTCAATGGACAGATCTTTAGGATATACTATGAAGTTTTAAAATCACAATATCTGGCATTCAGTAAAAATTGGTAGGCATACCAAGAGACAGGACCAGATCACCTTAGTCAAGGAGAAAAAGTAGACAATAGAAACAGACCCACAAGTGATTCAGATATTGAGGACTTAAAAACAGCTATGATTAATATGTTCAAGAAACCTGAAGAAAAGACGAAAAATCATTTAAAATGGAATATTTCATCAGATAACAGAATCTATTAAAAATCAAATGGAAATTGTAGAACTAAAAAATAAAATAACTGAAATTAAGAACTCCATATATGGGTTTAATCAGAGGATTAACAATAGAAAGAGAACTATAACAGGCCAATAGAAAATATCAAGACTGAAGCAAATACATAGTCATGTGTATCCTGTGTTACATTTTAGGTAAAGCCGGGGAGGGATAAGAACATATACATATCTATTTGTTGTTGTTGTTAACATCTGTCACCATACACAAAAAATTTTTCTTGTGATGAGAACTTTAAAGCAACTTTCAAATATGCTATACAGTATTATCAATTATAGTCACCATGCTCCACATTCATCCCCATGACTTATTTATTTTATAACTGGAAGTTTTAACCACCTTCACCCATTTTGCCTACTCCTCACCCAGCCTCTGACAACCACCAACTAGTTCTCTGTGTCTATGAGCTTGTTTTGTTTTGTTTTTTTTAGGATCCCACATATAAGTGGGATCGTACGGTATTTGCCTTTCTCTGTCTGACTTATTTCACTTAGCACAATGTCCCCAAGTTCTATCTGTCTTGTCACAAATGGCAAGATTTCATTCTTTTCATGGCTGAATAATATTCCATTATAATATATATATATATATATATATATATATATATATATATATATATACCACATTTTCTTTATCCATTCATCCATCGATGCTATTAGGATAAGAACATATGTTTTTATTTACATATGAAAGGTTTGGAAGGATGAAAAGCTGTATGCATGAGGATAGGATAACTTGGGATAGAACAAGCCTTTTCACCATAAACCTTTCTGTGTTGTGTTGTGTTTTGAGCCATGTGTATGTATTACCTGTTCAAAATAAACAAATAAAAATAAGTGCCTTCACTTATTTTTCAATAAACTATAGCTAGCATAATTTCTTTTTGAGGAAGTCTCGTTTGATAACTAGTTTGGTTCCTTATGTTAAACCCAAACCTACCTTTCTATGATCCTTGCTCATCCCTAAAGAATGGCAGAATACAAGTCCACTCAACCTTCCATGTGACAGTTACATGGCTCCCAGCAATATCTTCTGTGCTCTGGTTAAATACTCTCAGATATTTCTGTTGTTTTCAATCTGACACAGTTTCTAGGAGCTTATATTTCTGACCACTTTCTTCTGACCTGGTTAATGTTTGCCAGTGTACTTATATTAGGCCCAGAACAGAACACAACAGGTGAGCTGGGTTCTCACCACATTGGGACTATCACCTCCTTTGACCCAGTGGTTTTAGTTCTTTTAATGTAATCTAAGAAACAGCAAGCTTTTATGGCTATCACATCAAATGTTTAGCAGCTGTTAAACTTATGGTAAGCTAAAGCTGGGTCTTTTTCACACAAACTTTTATTGAACTTAACACCCTCACCCTCTTCTGAATTTATGTAGATATTAAACACCAGATCACTTTTTCCCCAATCTTTTTCATCTTTTACATTTCAGCCTGTCAAAGTCTTTTCAAAACTGGATTCTGGCAGCTCTCAGTTCTGAGCAGGTTGGACGAGCTGCTTAAACAAGGTAGCGTGTATCTAAGTGGTGTGATGAACGAATACTGAAACTTTTTATTAACGTGTCCCAGAGTCTCTTTCAAATTTATTCAGTGGGGGTTATCTTCCCCTGACACAAATGAAAACACCGGCAGGCCTATGATTTTTTTCTGCTTTCTTAGGTAAGTGATGGTTCCACAGTCACTTTTTTTTTTAATGATAGCTTTACCGAGATATAATGCACACATCATCAAATTCACCCTTTTAGAGTGTACAATTCAGTGGTTTTTAGTATATTCAAAGAGTTGTGCAGCCATCTCCATGATCAATTCAGGAACACTTTCGTCACCCCAAAAAGAAACCCTGTCCCCATTAGCAGTCACTCCTCATTCCCCTTGTCCCACCCCATCCCCTAGGCCACTATTACTCTAATCTACTTTCTACCTTTACGGATTTGCCTACTCTGGGTGTTTCATATAAATGGAATCATACAGTATGTTGACTTTTGTGTCTGTCTTCTTTGACTCAGCATAACATTTTCAAGGTTCATCCGTGATGTAGCATGGATCAATATTTCATTTCTTTTTATGGCTGAATAATATTCCGTCCTAAGGATATACTACATTCTTTGTCCATTCATCAGTGATGGACATTTGGGTTGTTTCACTTTTTGGATACTATAAATAATGATACAATGAACATTCGTGTACAGGTTTTTGCATGTACGTGTTTTCATTTCTCTTGGGAATATACCTAGGAGTAGAACTGTTGGGTCAAATGGTAACTAACTTTTTGAGGAGCTGCCAGACTATTTTACAAAGCAGGTACACAATTTTACATTGGCTTTACCAGAGTATGAGGGTTTCAATTTCTCCACATCCTCACCAACCCTTGGTTTTACCTGTTTCTTTTTTTTTTTTTTTTTTTTTGCGGTATGCGGACCTCTCACCGTTGCGGCCTCTCCTGTTGCGGAGCACAGGCTTCGGACGCGCAGGCTCAGCGGCCATGGCTCACGGGCCCAGCCGCTCCGCGGCATGTGGGATCTTCCCAGACCGGGACACGAACCCGCGTCCCCTGCATCGGCAGGCGGACTCCCAACCACTGCGCCACCAGGGAAGCCCCTGTTTCTTTTTATTTTATCATAGTCATCATAGTGGGTGTGACCTGGGGTCTACGGCATAGCGAGAGGCCTCTCCAAAGTGATCTCTTCAACAAATCCTCTCTCTTCTACTATCTGTCCTCTTGACTTGGCTGAGGGTGCTACAAGTTATGAAACATCGAACATTTCCTTGGTAAATTCTGTATGTAAGATCTGACTTTGGAATATCACCTCTAATGTATGTTGGTGACTCCATTGAAAACTCAGTTTTAATATTTTGGTATGTGTGCAGCGCCCAGTGCATGGCAGGCACTTTATAATGGTCTCTTGTCTTCCCTAAGGTTTCTGCCAGCCCAGATGAAAACTGTAAGCAAATGGAGGACAGCTCTCTGTGGTCCACACTCCCACCCATCTCAGTAGATGGGACCTCATGAAAGGCTGTGTCAGAGTCCTTGCCACTGGCAGGATGAGTATGTCTCTGGCGTTGCCCTCATCTGTCCCTGGGGTGGCAAAAGAAAATAGAAGAGCATCAGGGACTCCCTTCTGGCTCTGCCACTCGCTCACTGTGGGACCCTGAGAAAGCCAGTTTTTCCTCTCTGTGCTTCTGTTATGTTTACAAAATATAGGGGAGGATTGGATTTGATGAGTGATAACATTTTAGCTATAAAATACAATCTCTTATACCTGTATTCCAAAAGAAATAAAGATAAACTTGATCCTGGCTTCTAACAAAAGCCTGGTCACGTGGGGCAGGAGTGGGGCTGTGGGGACAGGGCTGCAGGCTGCAGATACAATGCCATAGAGGGGGCGGGATGAGCAGAGTGTGCCGGTCAGCTTGGGAGGAATCCAGCGGGGAGCAGTACGTGGGAGGCGGGTGGACACTAGTGGAAGAGCCTCCTAGGATCCTGCAGTCACACAGGCCTCCTTGACCTCAACTCCACCATGGCTTCTAGGGCTCTTGGGTCTCACCTCTGTCCACTGTAGGTGCCATTATGTCTCCCAGAGGCAGGCTGCCGACCCAGCTGAGGACCAGCTTTTACAGTCTGGAATTGATTGTTAATGTTTCCTTGTCTGGTGATACCACTCACCTGCTGGCAAAGTATGGGAACCCATGGGGAGTTGTCTCTGTGTGTGTGTGTGTGTGTGTGTGTGTGTGTGTGTGTGTGTGTGTGTGTGTGTGTGTGTGTGTGTGTGTTGTTTCCACCCTTCTTCCAGGACAGTTTTATTCACCCTTGACCTCATCCTATTGTCTTTTGGGAGATACCCCAATGGCCTCAGGATACCCCCTACTTTATGTCCCCAGTATTCCCTGAAGTGACAAATTTCAAATTCATCACACTCCGAGCTATGTAGCATCTGCTCAGCTGCTGGGGAGGAATCTGGGGGTCCAAACAGGCAAGTGAGGTCACAAACAGGCCACAGATGGGAGACCGAGAAGAAACTAATGTTTATTGTGCAACTACTATGTGCTGGCCACTGCCCAAGGTCCTTCTCATGCTTACTCACTTAATCCTCACAGCAGTTCTATAGAAAGATGTAATTCATGTCATTTCTCCAGTGGGGGAAATTGGGCTCAAAAAGCTCAGGGTGGGCTTCCATAGTGGCTCAGTTGTTGAGAGTCCGCCTGCCGATGCAGGGGATGCCAGTTCGTGCCCCGGTCCGGGAAGATCCCACATGCTGCGGAGCGGCTGGGCCCATGAGCCATGGCCACTGAGCCTGCGCATCCGGAGCCTGTGCTCCGCAACAGGAGAGGCCACAACAGTGAGAGGCCCGCGTACTGCAAAAAAAAAAAAAAAAAAAGCTCAGGATTTTCCCCCAAGATCTTACATTAGGTCAGGGGCTGAGCTTGGATTTAAAACATGGTCTCTAAACCTTGTGGTCTTTCTCCTACACCTGACTGTTCACAAGCCCATCCCAGATTAGCACAGAAGCCCATATCTTAAGTTGGGTTCTTCCAGAGGCTGACCCTGCAGTGATGATTCATGCACAGGTGACGTATTATGGGAATGCTCACTTGAGAATCTGGGAAGAGTGGGGAGAAGCAGGGTAGGAAAAGAAAGAAGCCAAGCACAGGAAGATTTCCAGGAAGGTCCTAACCTCAGCCTGATCCTGTGGGGAACTCTGGGGTGTAAATCACACCCAGGGTTAGTCCTGCTTCAAGGTGAGATTCCTGGTCTTTTTATTCTCTCACCAGTAACTGTCTATAGTCTGGCTGGATGTGTGTGGGGAGGAAGGAATGCAGACTCCCAGACACTTCCAGCTCTCCTTACAGATGAGGTGCCTCTGACAGCCCAAGGGAAACTCCTGGAAAAGGTCATGGTTCCAGACATTAGCTGCAAAGCACACTGAACCTGGCAACAAACACAGGCCAGTTAAATGGATCCAAGGCAGTCACGGCAGGGCCCCAACAATGTCTGCCACACTCAGCCTTACCCAGCCTGGAAGGGCAGAAGGATCACTGGATGGTGAGTCTGGAGGTGCTCGGTCTGCTCCTGGGTCCTGCCACTGATTTTCTTTGTGTGCTTCAGGGACACTGCCCACCTCTCTGGGCCTTTGTTTCCTCATCTGCGAAATGAGGGGCTGGACGAGATTCGTTCATTCAGCTAATATATCCTGTATACCTACTGTGTGCCAGGTGTCATCCTGAGGGTGGGGGAGACATCAGTGAACAAAATAGACAAATATCCCTGCCATCATGGAGCTCACATTTTAGTGGAGAAAAGCTGATAGGGACAAAAGAAATGATTGTGTTACATCATACATTAAAGGCTATGAGTGCTTTAAAAAATAAAGCAGGGTAAGAGGGATAAGAAAGTCTGGATTGGGGTGGAATTACAATTTTAAATAGGGTCATAGAGGGTGACACAGACCAAAGACCCGGAGGAGGTAAGGGAGCGAGCTCTGCAGATATCTGGAGAAAAAAGCTTTCTAGGCATGGGTGGGGGGGGGGACAGTGAGTGCAAAGGCCCTGTGGTAGGAGAGTGC
Source organism: Lagenorhynchus albirostris (assembly GCF_949774975.1). Taxonomy (NCBI): domain Eukaryota; kingdom Metazoa; phylum Chordata; class Mammalia; order Artiodactyla; family Delphinidae; genus Lagenorhynchus; species Lagenorhynchus albirostris. Next base: position 67,282,382 of record NC_083104.1, read on the forward strand.
CTGTGTGTTTGGGGAACAATCAGGGAGGCCAGGGAAGCTGAAGTGGAGTGAATGAGGGGAAGAGTGCAAGGATGTAAAGTCAGAGAGGTGATGAGGGGCCAGATTGTATAGAGCTTGTGGCTCTTTGTGATGGCTTGTGCTTTCACTCAACGTGAACTGAGCGGCCCTTCTGAGCAGAGGAAGGATATGACCTAACTTTTGTTTTTATTTTTTATTTTTTTATTTTTATTTTTATTTTTTTGTGGTATGCGGGCCTCTCACTGTTGTGGCCTCTCCCGTTGCGGAGCAGAGGCCTAACTTGTGTTTTTAAAGACTACCTCTAGCTGCTGTGTTGAGAGCTGACAGTAGGCAGTATGGAACAGAAGCAGGGAGACCAGGGAGGAGGCTTCTGGAGTCCTCTAGGGCAGAGATGGTGGGGGCTGGACCACGGGTGGAGGGCAGCGGTGAAGGTGTGAGAAGTGGGTGGCTTCTGGATCGGTGTTGTAGGTAGAGCCTGTAGGATTTGCTGATGGGTTGAGGGGGCTGTAAGAGATGAGTAGAGTCAAGGGTGGTTCCATAGATTTTTGCAATGAGCAGTGGAAGGATGTTGCTGCCGTTTACTGAGTAGGGAAAGACTCTGGGCGCAGGAGGTTTGTGGAGGAAAGACCAGGGGCTCAATTTTGGACACGTTGAATTTGAAATGTCCATTAGACATCCTCGTGGAGAGGTAGAGTAATAGGGAGACATGCATATGAGTCTGGAGTTCAGGGAAGAGGTCTGAGCAGTGGCAATCAGTTTAATAGTTGTTGATAAACACTTACAGTAAGAGACTGCTGGGACCACTGAGGGAGTGCAGACAGAGCAGGCAAAGGCTTCAGTGACTGAGCCCAGCACTGGAACTTTCAGAGGGCCAGGAGGTGGAGACACATGGCAAAGGAGGCTTAGAAGGGGCACCCGGGGAGGCGGGAGGAGAAGCCAAGGGAAGGGATTGATGGATTGATACCAACAGGGCCCCTTGCCGCTCTGACCCTGAGTTGCTAATTGGCTGTGGGCCTCACTTCCCTCCTTCCAGGAGTCAGGTCAGAACTGCCCCCCTTTATTTATTTATTTATTTTTATTTTTTCGGCACGCGGGCCTCTCACTGTTGTGGCCTCTTCCGTTGAGGAGCACAGGCTCTGGACACGCAGGCTCAGTGGACATGGCTCAAGGGCCCAGCCGCTCCGCAGCATGTGGGATCTTCCCGGACCGGGACACGAACTGGCGTCCCCTGCATCGGCAGGTGGACTCTCAACCACTGCGCCACCAGGGAAGCCCCCCCCTTTATTTTTATTTATTTATTTCTATTTTTTTCTTTTCCATTATGGTTTATTGCAGGATATTGAGTATAGTTCCCTGTGCTATACAACAGGACCTTGTAGTTTACCCATTCTATGTATAATAGTCTGCAGGGCTTTGTCATGCTCTAGTCAGCCTGTCCTGACCTTTCTGTTCTTAACTCTCTGTTCCTGCCCCCAGCTCTCCTGGAACCACTCGCCCGTCCCATCCCTCTGAAGTGTTTGCATGGGGCTTGTTGTTCACACAGTCTCAGTCTTAGAATTAGTGGGGAGCCCTCGGGCGCCCGACAGCAGAGTAGCCAGGTTTGAGAGCCCAGGCTTAGCTCCTTCATGCAAAGTGGGGTCACAACCCCTCACCTCAGCTTCCTCAGCTGTAAATTTGCGTGTGAGACTAGCCACTCACCTTGCAGGGCAGTGGATTCTTATGAAATTAGTTAAGTGGGAGGGTCCTGTAAACTGAGTGAGGGTGGGGAGAAGTTGGCCAGGGAGGCTGGGGTCTCATGGACACCCACTGACTTCCCAGTGCCACCTTTCCAAGGCCACCAGCCTCAGTGACTGGAGCAAGGCACCCCAGACCCTCCAGTTACAGGCCTGTCTGTGCCTCCTTTCCCGGGTCCCAGACTCCACTTGCACCCCTGTCCCACATCTCTGGGGTGAGGGAAAGAGTGGCAGTGCCGACGCTAACTCTAGGGTTAGAGTCCGTATACTCAATCCTCACCTGCGAGTCCAAAATGAACCTGTGCGTGTGTACCCTCAGGCCAGATTTGAGACCCAGGAGAGCACAGTGACAGTGCACTGCACACACCGATGGGAAGACCAGATTCCCTGCAGCCCACTCCTCTCCAAGGACCCCCCCATGTTCCCCGTGCCCCAAGAGTCAGTGCCCCTCCTTTCCCACACCCCACCCCAGCCTCCCAAACGGCCCCAGTATTTATTACTGCATTTGCCATCAGAGTTGGGAGGAGGCTTAGAGGAAGTCTGCTACACCCCGTCTACTCTGCTTGTGGGGAAACAGAGGCCCAGAGAGAGGAAGCAGCTTGCACAAAGCCACGGGGGTTAGTCAGGCCAAACCTCACCTAGGGAGGCCCACAATTCCCCACGCAGTGGTTCCCCACCAAACCTCAGCATCCGTTGCATTCCTGCTTTATTATTTAAACAGGTCCTGTTTATAGGAGCACTGGGCTAGGAGTCAGAACTCAGGGCCTGTCCTGGCTCTATCATAATTGGCGCATGGCTTCAGCCTAAGGGCCTCAGTTTTCTCAGCTCTAAAATGGGCTTTTAAGTTTCCCTTGCAGTTGTCAAAAAACAGTTGCTATTTGAGAAAATATAGATGGTAAACCAGCCCAGGCCCAAACCTCAGCTGCTAATGAATGACATGAAAACAAAAATATCCTTAAACAACACACCTATTAAATCAGTAAAAATACATTAAAATTGCACCAGCTGATGTTGGTTGGGAGGAAAGAGGAACATTGGCTTAGAAATTCCGCCATGGCTCTATTGTTTGAGGTGATGTTTGGGAGTCCAGTCCAGCAAGAGGTAACAGCCGCTATTGCTGGAGAGAACGAGTCACACCCTTCAGCCTGGCAGGTTATCGCACATTTGGAAATAAGTCTCAAGGAAATAACACAAAGGGAGAAAAGCAATTTGCACTAATGTGGTTATCTGGAATATTGAAAAAAATTAGAAAAGGTCTGAAGTGGTCTTTAAACCATGGAATTTATATGTGACGGAATACCATCCTGTACTGTGGCAGTGACCGCTAGTTGCCTCCCTGGAACCACTTCTCTTTCTACTTTAGAAAAAAAAAATTAGCAGGGTACATGGCTGCCCAGAATAAGTATTTCAACCTCCTTTGCAACTAGATGTGGCCTTGTGACCAAGTTCTAGCCAATGGGATATAATCAGAACAATCAGATGTGATGTCGTTACAGAGAAGGAGCATCTCCCCTCCCTTGACCCCATGCCTTCCTCCTTCCCTCTGGCTGGGATGCAGATATGATCATTTGAGTCTCAGCAGCCATCTTAAGCCATGTGGGGGAAGCCATCTGATGAGAATGGCAGAGTAACACGAAAGGAGCCTGGCGGGGTCACCATAACAGCCCCCAACTGCCTCCCTCTAGAGTTTTTACTTGAGAGATTGAAGTAACCTTGGGTCTTTAAGTCATTCTTAGTTTGGGTTTTCCGTTATTAGTAGCCAAAGTGAATTCCCACTGATGCATACACGTAGGGAGAAAATATTAAGTGGAAAAGTAGGACAAAAGAGTGGATGCTCTTCATGGGCCACAACTATGTAAGCTGTATGTTAGTGCAGAGATCATGAGTGGGGACTCATCAATGACAAGTGTGATGGTGCTGACTGGGTTTTTCCTCTACACCAGTTCAGTTGCTGAATCAGTCAGAGGTTATGCTGAGGTGACAGGTAACTCCTAAATTGCAAGGGCTTAAAACAGCCAAATTTAATTTTCACTCGCTCTTCACGTTTGTCAGGAGGCTCTGCTCACTGCAGTCACTGGGAGAGTCAGGCTGAATGAGAAACTGTACCAGCGGCAAAGAGCCAACTCTGGAGGGTCTTGCACCAGTAATTAAATGCTCAGGCCTGGAAGTGACACTTTCACTTCTGCTCCCAACTCACTGACCAGAACCAGTCTCAGAATCCCACTCACCCACCCTCCCACGCTGAGGCCTCCACGTGCAATTCAGCCATGTATCCAGAAGGCAGATAACTGGAAAAATTTGGCCACAGCTGCACTAAGGACTATCCCAGATGCATCATGAAGAAACTTCAACAGCATAAACATTCGTGAAATAATTTTTAGAAGCTGTCCTTCCAGATAAAAAAGTTCTATGTTTCTGTAAGCCTTTGTGTTCTCAAGTAGGTTGTAAATTCTTTGAGAACAAGCTGTGTTCCTACCTTCTTCATTAGCTCCCGCCTGCCTGTCACAGGGCTGAGCCCATCAGAAGCTCGATAATAGGAATTACAGTCATAACGATGTCAGCTGACGTGCTCACTCTGTGCTATGCACCGTACACTCTGATCACAGCATTTATTAACACACAGGAGAGGTTCTCTGCACCTTATATAAATGAAGACATTGAATGCTCACACAAAAAAAACCAAAATGCTTTGAGGCTGGTACTGCTATTATTCCCATTTTACAGATGAAGACACTGAGGCACAGAGTGGTTAAGTTGACTTGCCCAAGATCACTACTAGGAAGAGGCAGGAATGAATCCAGGTAGCTCCAGAGCCCATGCGATCCTGTGATCCTGCACAAACTCTGGAGGGAGTTTGTGCAGGATCAGCAGCAAGAAAAGACAGGCTTCCCGTCTCAGGGACCTCACAGTCTGGTGCCTACAGCAGGATACCCTCTGTGGGGCCCTGTGGTAGCTGAATGACGGCACCCGAAGGCAGCTCATTGTCTCTGCTGAGCCACCAGGGGAAGCAGTGGGTGTACCAGCCAGGAGGACAGAGTCACAGGGAGACATTTCAGATACTAGCCCAAGAGGTGGGCAGAGGTAAGGAGCAAGAGAGATGGGAATAGGTGAGGGCAGAGACTCAGAGAGTCAGAGCTGGGGGGAGGCAGCAGCAGCAGAGGAACTAAGGAGCCTAGACACAAAACAAGCATGTTTGTTTCCTTTATCCACAACAGAAATGGCGGTGTGTGCAGGCAGAGAGTTAAGTGCACAGCTGGCTTACTAATTCCTGGTCCAGCTGGCTGTGGCAACAACAAGCGCTCCACATCACAGCAAAAAACCCACGCTCCTTCCGCGGCCTGCAAGGGCTGACTTGCTCTGGACCCTGGCTCTGCCTGGGTCTCATTTCCTGTCCCCACCTCTTCACCCACCCACAGTGCTCCAGCCACTCTGGCCTCCGAGAAAGTCCAAGTGCGTTCCCATCTCAAGCCTTTGCAGCTGCATTCCCTCTGCCGTCATGCCCTTCCCCATGACACGTGGCTCTCTTCCTCCTTTCACTCAGGTCTCTGCACAGGTCACCTCCTTAGAGGGGCCTTCTCTGACCACCTTTCTAGAACAGCAGCCCACTACATCACTCTGTAACTTGATTTTCTCCATAGCACTGGTCATAACCTAGACTGCATAGCTATTTGTTTAATGTCTGTCTCTCCAACTGGAGTATAATATCACGGATGTATCCCAGTGTCTCCAGTGGCCAGGAGGCCCAGGTGCCTATTTACATTTACATTTCAATTGCATTAAAATGAAATGGAACTTAAAGCCCAGCTCCTCAGTCACACCAGTCACATCTCCAGTGCTCAGAAGCCACGTGTGGCTAGTGGCTACCCGACTGAGCAGGGCAAATCTAGAACATTTCCAGCATCCTTTGTGACAAAAATCAGCTAATATGAAGCAGGTGGAAACACTGCCTAGGGCGCACAAGCAGCTTCATACCGAGCAGGTCTAATTCTGAAGTGCTCCCCTTCCCAGCCTCCCAGGTGCTCCCCGCTCTCCCTCCCGCCTGCCTCCCCTGACTCTTCCCCAGTCTGCCTCCTGCCCTCCTGGGTGTCCCTCCTGGATGCTCTCACACCCTCCCAACTGTACTTACTGGATTCTTTTTTTTTTTGGTGGCTTCTCTTGTTGTGGAGCACAGGCTCTAGGCGTGTGGGCTTCAGTAGTTGTGGCACACGGGCTCAGTAGTTGTGACTTGCGGGCTCTAGAGCGCAGGCTCAGTATTTGTGGCACACAGGCTTAGTTGCTCCGCGGCATGTGGGATCTTCCCGGACCAGGGTTCGAACCTGTGTCCCCTGCATTGGTAGGCAGATTTTTAACCACTGTGCCACCAGGGAAGTCCCTCAACATGTGACCTTTAAAATTGTGGAAAAGATGTTTTGGTGCATATACTCCTGGAAGCCCTGTGCTGCCCCATGGCACATCCCCCTCACCTCCTGCCATAAAGGACAGGGCCCCTTGGAGAGCCCTGCTGTCTTCCCTCCCTACCTCCTCTCTGGGGTCCTGGCCCAGGTAGCAGAGCTCCAGGTGGGGGCAGGGCAGCAGGGAGAGAGCAGGGTCCAGGGTCACATGAAGGGAGGAGAGGGGGCATTACACGGATTATGTGCCCCCCACACCCTCCACTGCCCTCCCCCACCCCGTCCCTCCCTAGACTGCTCTATCCCGATTCTGGGCCACCCGGTCCAGCTCCTCAGACCTGAGCAGGAAGCCGCTTTGTAGCTGTTTCCCTGGCCTTCAGCCTCCCCAGATACTCCCACCTAGAGCCCTGGGGGTGGGGGGGATGCCAGCAGGGACAGCTGAAGGCTGAGCAGGTTGGGAACCCCTCTCTCCCTGCTGCACCATGTGGGAACTTAGAGTCAGGAATTACATTTTTCCAGGGAGGACATTGTCCACAAGCCTTCGGGAACCTCCTGGTTGGAAAGCAGAATAGGCTCGCACGCCAGACACAGGTAGAATTGGTGGAGGTTAGTGAGGGCCAGGGGAGCACCACTGGGGGAGGACTGCGGGGGCTTCCCTCCCTGAGTCCCTGAGATACTGAGAGTTGGAGTGTGTGAGGCTCAGTGCAGGGCTGTCCTACGTGCCTTAATAAAGACACTCCACTACCCTGGAGAGCTGGGTCTCAGGGGATACAGCCTCTCTTGGGCCCAGCCTGGGGAAGGCACTGCACTTGCCCCTCCCCGCCCACGCTACCAGAGAAGCTCCACAGCACCGGCTCCTAGGACAGGCACTGCCTGGCGTTGCATTCCTATAGCTGGAGCAAGAGGGTCCTCTCTGTCACCAGAGCCGCCTCCTTTGACATGAGAGTGCTCCTTCGCAGGGGAGTCCTCAGGGGGTTTCTCTGACATGGGGTCATTCTCTCTCCATCCCACTATAGTCCAGGACAGTAGCAGGACAGACTCAAACCAGAAACCCAGGCTTCCTAAGAGCAGTTCCATTAATTCTCCAGCCTCCTTGCTCATGCCAGAGCTGGACAGCACCTTGGAGAAGCCCCCATTCTACAGACGAGGTGGCTTAGCCCAGAGGGAAGAGGGACTCATGCAAGATCACGCGGTAAGTTAGGTCAAAGTCTCCCTCTAATCAAACTAGTGATAGGGGCTTTAGAAGCATGTGCTGAAGCCCGAGTGTGTGTCTTCCTCCGGCATTTGTGTGCGGGGTGTGTGTGTGCTTGTTCGAATGGGTGATTGTGTTCTCCTGTGTCCACTGCATCAGAAACTTGCTTTCTCCCCTCCTTCAGGAGCTTCTGGTCTGACTGAAGTGGGGGCCGTTGAGGAAGCTCTCCAGCACCCACCCACCGGGGAAGTGGATATCACCCATCTGCTGGCCGCCGGGCACCCAAACTCCCTACCTCTTCATGGACTCTTCCAGTGTGAGTCTGGCTGGGAGGCAGAGCCCTGACCCATTGTGGAAGCCAAAGGGGTGCAAACAGGCCCCCTCCCCTGTCCCCGGCAGCTGGGCTGTGGGCACACAGGCCATCTTGGCCAGAGGGTGTTTTTGTCCAGGATTTTAGTTTTTACATTAACATGCATGAAATTGATTTAACTTTTTTTGTGTACAGTTCTATGAATTTTAACACAGGTATAGATTCATGTGACCACCATCACCATCAGGAGAAGTGGGGACCATTACACATTGTTCACAATGTGACGGGGTCCCGACATGCTGCCGTCCGTAGGTGGCCAGTGGCCAGAGGCAGCAGTGTCCCCTGCCTTAGCTGGGCTGCCCCTGGGTGTGACTCTGCCTGCCTCCCCTTCACCAGCCTTTCTTTCTTCTGGCCAGTTTTCCGAGCCTGCCTCCTCAGCCTTCTCATCAATTTAAGAAGCTATGATGTATCCTCCCAATAAATTCCCTCCTTACTTGAGGTGGACAGTTTTCTTGCTTTTTTACAGTTTGCAATGTGATCCTTGATGAGTTCAGGTGGGATTGGGGTCTGGGGTCTGGGGAGGGAAACTCCCCAAAGATATACAGGGCCAGAGAGAATCGGGATCTTCTGAGATTTCCTGGGAAGGTGAGACCCTACTCCCGGGCCCTCCCTAGGGACTGGTTTCCTGGGCAGTCATTTCAGGAAGGCAGAACTTGCCCTAGCATCCCGCCCCCAACCCCCCCTCCAAAGCCCCATTTCTCTCTTGCCTAGGTCTTAGTGTCCCCCTTCCAGTCCTTAGCCAAGAGACAATACCACCTGCCGTCTCCTGAGTGAAGAAGTGGAGTCCCTGCTGGGAAAATGTGAGGGAGGGGGATTATTTTCAGCTTGGGGGCCCCCTGCAGGCTGGAGCAGGGGCGGTGTAGGGGGCAGTGGCGGCTGCCCAGCTCCTCCTTCCCGAGGTTGGTGGGGGGAAGGTTTCCATGGAAACAGCAGCTCCGGAGTCTCCGGAGATTTGGGGGAAAACTGACTTTAAAAAATCACTGCACAGGAAGATCAGCTCGGTGGTTTGTGACCACCTAGAGGGGTGGGATAGGGAGGGAGGGAGGGAGGGAGACGTAAGAGGGAGGAGATATGGGAACATATGTATATTGTATAACTGATTCACTTCGTTATAAAGCAGAAACTAACACACCATTGTAAAGCAATTATACTCCAGTAAAGATGTTAAAAAGGGCTTGCCTGGTGGCGCAGTGGTTGAGAGTCCGCCTGCCGATGCAGGGGACACGGGTTCGTGCCCCGGTCCGGCCCGCATACCGCCAAAAAAAAAAAAAAAACATGGCAAGTAACAAATAATAGATTATAATAATACACTTAATATTTATAACAAAGGAAATATATATGTGATATAAATCGCTAAATGGGAAGATGATTATAAAATATTTTACTGTGTTTCAAAAAAAAAAAATCACTGTCTTTCTTTCAGGCGGGGAGGGCAGCAGAGCTCCGTGGAGAGGAGAGGAGCTTGAGGGTGACAGGGTCCTGGAAGAAGAGCTGGTGCCCCCCTCAGGCCCACTGCTGCCCCCATCAGTTCCTGAACCCCCTCCCCAAGAGGGGAGAACCAGGAAGCCCCTGGTTCTCTCTCTGCATTTCCTGCTGCCCCAAAGAGAGACCTGCCTCCTTCCCTACCCACGGTGCTGATTCCTCACACCACCTCCCTGTTATCTCTCCACCCAGCCCCTCTCCATCTCTTCCTGGTGGGGCAGAGCACTGTCCCTTGTCCCAGAAATGCTCTTCAGTGCCCCCCTCCCTCAAGGGCCACAGCTCCCCCTTCTCACACACTGTGAAGATGCCCCCCCCCGCCAGCTCCCAGCCTCAGTGCACTGCCCCCCATTCCAGCCTTGGGGACAGAGGAGACAGGCGTGGGGACTCTTGCTGGGAGTTAATCAAAGTGTTCACAGCTTCTCGTGTTCCTGTTCCCTCCCTTGGGAGAACGGGGAGGTGGGGAGGAGGGGTGGCCACCAGTCTGTGTGTGACCGATGGAGGGGCAGCATCAAACACGCCAGCCCCGAGGCATGCACAGACATGAAATCAACTGGAACACTCGCTTTTAAAATGACTTTTCCAGCAGTTTTCTTCCCTGGCCAGGGTCCCCCATCTCTGCCAAGAATCTTCCTGAATTCCTGGTGCCACAGTGGACCTTGCCAGCCTGTTCCCAGAAAAGGAAATCACCCCTGTCCTTTCCACATCCAGACCCCATCCCACACAAATAGTCATTCATTCGTTCATTCAACAATGATCAACTCTGTGCTAATTTTGTGCCAGGCTGTGTTCTAGTGCCTCAGACACAGACGGGATATTGACAGTTGGGGCAGGGACAGGGAGGAAGCAGACAAAAACCCCAGCCCTGTGGAGCTTATACTTTGCAGAGAGACAGAGACAGAGAACAAACAAATAAATAAGTAAAACACATCATAAGTCAACTGTGATGAAATGCTCTGGAAAGAAAAAGCAGGAAGAGAGATAGAGAAAGTTTGTGTCAGGGTGGGTGGTTTGCATTTTTCAATGAGGTGCTCAGGGAGAGTCTTCCTGAAGGGTGATGCTTGATCATGACCTCCAGAAGGTGAGCGTGAGCCATTCAAATCTCTGAGGAAGGAACACTCCAACCGGAAGGAACAGCACATGCAATGGCCCTGGGGTGGGGGTGTGCCTGGTGTTTGCAAGGAGTAGCAAGGAGACCAGTGTGGCTGGAGTGGAACAAAGGGGAGAGGAGTCAGAGATGAGGCGTAGGTAGTGGGGCGGGATGGGTGAGACAGATGCTCCAGGCTCTGCAATCCACTGGAAGTGTACTTTGCTAGATTATCACAGCCCTCTACCATGCAACCATATTTTGTGCATGCTATGGGGCTCCTAAGCTCAGATGGGAAGGACTATAACGATGATATCAGCCTTCCCGCATTCTGATCATCCCAAGTGAAGAAGCATGGACCTCTGCTTAGTTCCCTGTATCCCCCTTCCCATTTGGAATGGGACTCTGAAAGCTCAGTATGGGTATGTCTGTTGGTCACAATCCAGAGAGGCCTGGGGGCTGTCCCAAGGCCACACGGCCAGGCCTCCTGCCCACCAGTGGGCCTCTACCCTTTATTTTCTCCCTGCCCTCACTGGCACCTGTGGCATTGTGATGCTGGGCGCTGCAGCAGCGTCTGTGTAATTACGGTGACGATTTCACATGTGACTTTCCCTTCTCTTATCATCTCCCAGTGCAAAATAAACCGTTCAGTAAATAATTGACAAAGATGAACTTTTTGTCCTCAGCCGGGCTGGGGGGAGGGTGGGGGATGGCCACAGCCTCCACAGGCAGATGCTGTGAGAAGTAATTGCCCTAGGAGAGGAGGCGAGAGGTATCAAGATCAGATTTGCAAGGTCCCTTCCAAGAGCCCGTGGGCACCAGGCGACAGCAACTGCTGGGATTTATGTTGCTAATTCATCACTAATTAATGTTCCAAATTGGGCCTGACAGGAGGAGAAATAAACGTGGAGGCATCTGCAGAGATAGGGAGACCAAGGCTGGGAACAGAGAGAGACAAAGCAGGGAGGAGACACACAATCAAACACTCAAGTGGGGGAGAGAGATGTTGGAGCAAGAGCACAGGAGCAGAGACGCTGAGGCTGGATTCCAGGTCTATGTTCCCAATGGGGTGTGTGTGTGTGTGTGTGTGTGTGTGTGTGTGTGTGTCTCTACACATGCTCCTTTGCTACCACCCTGGTCCAGGCTGCCATTGTCTCTTGCCTGGATTATTGCAACTGCTTCTACCCCATCCCCTCTCTAGTCTACTCTCCACACAGCAGCCAGAGGGATCTTTTCAAACAAGCCAGTTCAAGCCTGTGTCTTTGTAAACCCTTTCATCTCACCCAGGGTAAAAGCCAAAGCTGTGATGGAGGTTCAGAAGCCCTACACCTTGTGGCTGCTGTTGTCCACCACAGCCGCACCAGCCTCCTTACTCTTTTTGGAACATGCCAGCCTCTCCCGCCTCAGGACCTTTGCACTTGCCTCTTGGCCTGAAAACTTCTTCCTCCACATGTCCACATGGTCACTCCTCTTTGTTCAGGTCTCTGTTCATCTCCTCAGAGAGGCCTTCCTTGACTACCCTGTTTAAATCAGCCCTCTCCCCTTGCTACCATAGCGCTTATCACCATGTGACTGTCACTTCTCTCTCTGTTTGGAGTCCATCTCTCCACTCTGGACTGTCAGCTTTCTGAGCAGGGATGTCATCTCTTTTGTTCACGGCCGCATCCCCAGCACCTGGATCAGCGCTGGGCACCAGGTAGGCACTCAGTGAATGTTATGGAAAGAATTCCAGAATTCTGTTTCAGAGAAGGACGGGCAAGACGAGAGAGTGACGGATAAGAGCAGGATGAGAGGGGACAGGGAGGAGGCCATGTGGGAGCTCCGTCCTTTGTTCCCTTGAGGGGGTCAGCAAAAGTGAGCAGGGACTAAGGACAGAACTCGAGGGTGACCACGGAGAGGGTGACACCTCCTGAGACCAGGCCTGTCCCCAGGCCTCTCCCGAGCTCACTGCTGCTGCCAGTGGCACAGAGATGTTCTTCCTAGGCCAGTTCCTTTAGAAGCCACCACCAGCACAGCACAGGCATCCCTGACGCCTCCCCCTAGTTTAGGAGAGGATGAGAAACCATCCAATTGCTACACAATAGGGGCCAGTTAAGTAAAATGGAGTCTGTCAACAGAGTGGAAAATTAGGCAGGCCTTTAGCAGGCTGAGATGAGAATTCTGTCAAAACCTAGAGCAGTGTATGAAATGTTGTTATGAGACCCAAGGAGGCCGCCACGTTGGAGGCACATGTAGGTCACTCTTCCCACCACATTTACGGAGCACCTGCCGTGTGCGCGGCACCCTGCGGGGCACCCACAGCCTGGCTGGTAGACTGATGTGCACACGGGCATGCGTCTGTCTCTAGGAGACAGAAGGCCCTCCATCAGATCCTGGGCTGGCCTCTCACCAACAAGGAGCCTGGCGAGCCCCTGAGGCCGCTGGAAGGTTTCTTCCCCACTCAGTGCTGTGGGAGGCACCAGCACTTAGTCCAGAGCCTGGAGTAACACTGTGGGTCTTCGTGCAGTATTACTACTGATAATTAATACTACGAGGAGATCTAGGCCCGTGGTTAAAAATGCAGGCTCTGGGGTCAGGTGGCCTGAGTCCGTATCTTGGCTCAACCACTTACACAGCTTTAAGCCTCAGTTTCCCAAAGTGTAAATGAAGGCACTAGCACCCAGCTTGCAGCATCCCAGCAATGCACGCACTCATCCTGGCGAGGAGCTTAGTATCGGTCTGTGCTCACTGAGAGCTTAGTGGGGGCATTAGTGTCCTAGGGCTGCAGTTACAAAGGACCACAGACTGGGTGGCTTAAACAACAAAAATTTATCCTCTCACAGTTCTGGAGGCTGGAAGTCTGAGATCAAGGTGTCAGCAGGGTTGATGCCTTCTGACGACTGTGAGGGAGAGTCTGATCCAGGCCTCTCTCCTAGCTTCGGGTGGTTTACTGGCAACCCTTGGCTTTCCTGAAAGATGGTACTTTCACATCATCTCTCTGCATGTGGCTCTTTCTCTGTATGTGACAGTTTTTTATAAGGACATCAGTCACATTGGATTAGGGACCCATCTTATTCCAGTATGACCTCATCTTAACTATATCTGCAATGACCCTATTTCCAAATAAGGTCACATTCTGAGGTACTGGTGGTTAGGACTTCAATATACAAATTTAGGGGGACACAATTCAACCTATAACACTGAGTGTGAGTAGTGGTTACTGGGGTCTGTGGCAGGGAGGAGCAGAGTCCCCTGGGAAGATGGGGGAGGGCTTCCTAAAGGAGGCGGTGCCTGGGTGAGGGCTGGAGGATGAAGAGGACACATCTGCAGGGTGGAAGAGGAAGGGAGACGGGAAGCCCGTCCAGGTGGAAGGCTCATATGAAGATATAGCTGTCAGGCTCCAGAGGAAAGCTGGGCTCTTATAAATGGTTAGAAAGGTGCTTTTAGTGCATGAGGTTATTTTCATACAGTCTGAAAATCGGGCAGAGATTTGAGACATTTGGGAGAGGTTGCACACGGCCTTCATGTTACTCTGAACTACTTTCTCTCGGCATCTGACAGCTTCAGTGGCCTTCAGAGTTTGAGAAGTAGGGGAAGGTCAGGCGAGAAGAGGGAGGGCTGGGCCAGACTGGGGCACTTTGGGGGACATCAGAGACGGGCGGGGGCCTAACTAGGAGGTCCTGCTAACTCTGCCTTCCCCTCACCCTCTCGTGTATGTATTTTTCCTGCAGTTTCCTCCCCCATCACCCTTTCCTGCAGTCCCCAGAGGAAGTGAACATGTCAGCATCCCCATGTTGGGTGTAAACAAGGATGACCCTGTCTTCGCTGTGCCGGCTGCCTCATCTTGGGCAAGCAGCCCCCTGCCCCCACCCCCAGCCTCCCAGCTGCAAAGCGTTGGATTTTCTGTCCTGCTTGCTGCATAGGAATGCTGGAAAACCCTATGTGACCATCTGCACAAGAACGCCTTCTAACCTGGGTCAGGTGGAAGGGCTCCATTCGGGACGCTTATGGACTCCAGTTGTGTCCATATTCTTTTGTTCTGTCCTTTGAAATTACGTTGAAATCTACCCAAATTATAAGCACATTGGTCCTTTAATTCCCTAACTAGAAATTCATCCTACTAACAGCCTTTCTGTCTTTGATTGGGTTCCCTGGAAACAAACAGTCTCTGAGGCAGAACTTTTCACACAGGAGGTTTTCTGGGGGAACATTCTAGGGAATGACACCTGTAGGGGAGTGAGAGAGGCAGGATGGGCAGAGGGTGGAGTTGAACTTCCATGCAGATCCCATGGGAGCTCTGGGCTGGGATGGCCCTGCAGGGATGTCCCAGATTGGGGCAGGGGGCCCTTACGATCCACTTAGTGGGTGTTTATGCCCCGGGCAGGGGCATAGCCTTGGGTGAGGGTCAGCTGAGGGCAGTGCCTGAGGAGGTTTGCAGCTGTGAGCTGTTAGCGATCCGTGCTCCAGGCAGCTGGGGGAATGAGTGCCCAGTCCCGTTCCTGAAGGAGTCTGAGCAGTGCATCCTAATACCCACTCCACTTGCCTTCATGAGAAGTGACACATGCGTGGGGATGTTTATTGCAGCAATTTGTTTAGCAAAAGATTGGACAATGTCCTTCAATAAAAACTCTGTTGCAATAATGATGGTATATCCACACAGTGGAATTCTATGCAGCCAGAAAGAAAGCAGAATCTACTAGAATATTGATGTGGAACAACCCCCAAGATACAGTCTGAAGTGACAAAAGCAACGTGTAGAACAGTATAAAGAGTATGCTATCATTTGCATAAAAATGGGGATATGGGAACCTCACGTAAACCTATTTTTGTGTAAGGATAAAATATCTCTGGTAACAGTGGGTGTTTCCAGCTTGGGGAACCTGGGGGCTGGGGTCAGCAGAGAGCCAGACTTCACCGTATACCATTTAATATCTCCTGAATGTTGAAACATGCACTTGTGTTACCTACTTAAATAAGTTAAATTATATTACCTAATTAAACATGTTCCATTAAATATTGTAAAAGAAAGCCACTGAAGAGCTCTAGAAGAAGGGATGGGGCCTTCCAGAACCCAGGCACCAGGGTGAGTAGGGTATTTTGGAGGCCAGTGGAGGCCCAGCCAGGGACCTTCCCCTTGCAGTGAGCAGCGAGGTCAGTGGACCCAGTGAGAAGAGGCAATGAGCATCTCTCTCTGAATCTGTGAATCAAGGCCAGTTCCTTACCAGCTGTGTGACCCTGGGCAAGGTTGTCTAGGTTCTCTGAGACTCAGTTACCTCACCTGTGAAGTGGGGACACCATGGAATGCTAAGCTGTAATGAAAAACAACATGCTAGATGTACAGACAGATGCAGGGATAGATACTAAACATCTACTGTTGAGTGGGAAAAAAGAAACAGAATTAAGGTCCATAGCACAATATCATATATGGAAATTAGAAACACGTTCTCAGGCAAACCAATACTACATATTTAACAAGGATAGACATACATATTCAAAGACACATCAAGTGCATCGGAATGTGTGCTGGTGTCAGGCAGTGAATGAGAGTGGGGGCTAGGGACGAAGGAGAGAAAAGAAAATGAAGATGGGGGGGTCCTTGCACAGACCCACGAAAGTACACCATGAACTGAGGGGTGATTTTCCCTTGCCTTGGCCCCATGGTCCCCTCCCCAGGGATGTTGCAAGGGCTTCCTGAGAGAATGTCTGAAGAATGAGCACAGAGTAGGTACTTAAGTAAATCTTTCAAAAAATAGGAATCCTTCCATGGGTGTTTTCTTATCTTGCTTTTCATTTTTTTTAACTTCAGTAGCAACACACAAGCCAAAGACTTAGGTGTGAGCATCGACCCCAGGAAAACAAAACTGACTACAGGCAGTGAGTAGCAGGGCTAGAGTTTATCCCTGGACCACCAGACTCCAAAGCCAGGACTCTTTCCCACCAAACCCACCAACCCCCTCAATCTATTACCAGTGGAAAACCTGAAACTCAGTGGTTAAATTGGGCTCATGACGATAGAGGCTCGGGGCTTATGGGACTTGGGTCTGGCAGAAGAGGTGGTACATGCTCATCTACAGGGAACTGACATTGTAAGGAGGCATGACATGAGGTCTGTCTTCTCTTTGGCGGCTGTTAGGATTTTCTCCTTCTGTTTGATATTCTGTCAGTGAGTTTCTCTTAATAGCCAAGGGCCATCTGCAGGAAGTCAGTTAACCCAAAAAGTTACTGAGGTGAATTCAGTCCTTTAAAAAAACTACCTTGTCTGGGCTTCCCTGCTGGCGCAGTGGTTGGAGTCCGCCTGCCGATGCAGGGGACACGGGTTCGTGCCCCGGTCCGGGAAAATCCCACATGCTCTTCCCACATGCCACGGAGCGGCTAGGCCCATGAGCCATGGCCGCTGAGCCTGTGCGTCCGGAGCCTGTGCTCTGCAACGGGAGAGGCCACAGCAGTGAGGGGCCTGAGTACCACCCCTCACAAAAAAAAATTGCCTTGCCATTTTTAGACTTTTGTTGCATGATTGTCTTTGCCATTCAACTTTAAATTAAAAAAAAGTTTTATGCTATTCTTTTGAAACCAGTGTCTAATTATCCTAGTATCTGAACTTCTTGGGAATTCACATCTGTTGCTTATTGTTTCTGCTGGCTCTCACTATGACGGTTCATTTTTGTAAGTGTTTGGTGAACTTTGATCATGAGATTTTTTTTTTCCTAACCCTAATCTGTGGAAATCCTTGGGGACTAAGTTGATATATTTTCTTTCAGAGAGGATTTGCAGCAGGTTTTTCTGGAAGCCAGGGGATGTGGGCTTGAAGCACTGAGTCTCTACTTTTTTTTTTCTTTTTTCTTGCAGGTCAAGTCTGTACTTAAAGCAAGAGTGCCGGGTCAGTTTCCTTGCCTTCCCAGCTGTGGAGCTAATATCAGCATGTTCCCTCAGGGCAGTCTTGAAGAGTCCCCTGACTTCTCCGAAGTCCCACATCGTTACATATGGTTTATTAAGAATTTGAGTGTTTTATAGTCAGAGAGCCCTTTGGCATGTCTAGTCCATCACGTTTCTGCTAGTGGCGTATCTAGATGAGAGGTCCAGGACAAGTGCTACAGGGGTTCAGCAGGACAGGTCTACCAAAAGCTGGGGCAGTGGCACATGCTGGGGTGAGGGTGTGGGTTATTAAATGAGCAAAGTCCCAGACATCCTCTCCCCCACAGAGTCTTGTCCAATAGATCCAGAGTGGAGCCCATAAATCAGCATTTAAAACCCACTGCCTGGGCTTCCCTGGTGGCGCAGTGGTTGAGAGTCCACCTGCAGATGCAGGCGACGCGGGTTCGTGCCCCGGTCTGGGAAGATCCCAAATGCCGTGGAGTGGCTGGGCCTGTGAGCCATGGCCGCTGAGCCTGCGCATCCGGAGCCTGTGCTCCGCAACGGGAGAGGCCACAACAGTGAGAGGCCCGCGTACCACACAAAAAAACAAACACTGCCTTCTATACATTTCATGTGATTCTGATGCTGATGGTGTAAGCCACTTCAAGAAACTCTAGGCTCTAGTAATCAAGGAAGGCTTTGTGGAGGAAACTGGATTTGACTAGAGTCTTTAAGGGGCTAAGGTGAAGAAGACAGAGACAAGGACAGGGAATAGACAGCCTAGTTTTCCAGAATGTAGAGTCCTGTAGCGAGGCAGGGGTGTAGAGAGGGCCCAGATGGTGGAGGTCCCAAAATCTCAGAACTAGGATTTTGGGGTTTAGCCTACGCAATCTTGGGAGCCACTGAAAGCTCTTAGGGGAGAAGATGAAGTGACAAGAGCAAAGAGGGACTTTAGGAAACTCAGTCAAGCATCAGGGAGCTGGATGAATGTATTTCTACAGTTACCTACTTACTATGGAGGATAATTAACTAAATCACGCTCTTGGGACTTCCCTGATGGCTCAGTGGTTAAGAATCCACCTGGCAACGCCGGGGACATGGGTTCGAGCCCTGGTCCAGGAAGATCCCACATGCCGCTGAGCAGCTAAGCCTGTACGCCACAACTATTGAGCCTGTGTGCCACAACTACTGAGGCCCACGTGCCTAGAGCCCATGCTCCGCAACAAGAGAAGACATCACAGTGAGAAGCCCGCGCACCGCAACGAAGAGTAGTCCCCACTCGCCGCAACTAGAGAAAGCCCACGCACAGCAATGAAGACCCAACGCAGCCAAAAATCAATCAATCAATCAATTTAGTTAAAAAAAAAATCACACTGTTATTTTAATAGAGTTGTGTTTTTTTAAAAAGAGGAACCATGACTAGCTAATGCTCAGTGTTCTGGGCTGTCAGCTCCTGGGGCCTGGGGGACCGGCTGAACAGGCAGAGTGACATGACCTCCACAGGCCCCCCCCATCCATCTGGCCAGGCTGCATGAACCTTTGGGGATGGGCCCCAGTGGGTTCTAAATGGCTTCCCGAAGATGAGCCTTGGCTCTTAAGAGGAACCCATACATTAAGGCCTGTGTTCCTGCCTTGGACTCTGCAACCCCAGAGGGCAGGCAACTGTCATGTCACACTTGACCGGAGACCCAGGGTGCTACCACCACAGTGAGGTACGTGATAACAGTTAAACTGTAGTAGTAGGCCATTGTGCTTTCTCAGTGATTTTCGGCCTACCAGCTGCTTTCACTGACAGTCTCATCTAACCCTTACAACAATGCCAGGTGCTGGGCTCTCTTCCCTCTGTGATGGATGAGACTCAGAGAAGTTCACTGACTTGCCAGGGGTCACACAGCAAACCAGCAGAGCTAGGACTTGAACCTAGGCCTCCTGGTGGTAGCCCAGAGCTCTGGCCATCGCACTGCTGGTGGTGGAGGAAATGGTGAGGGGCCTTCTCACTTAGGGTGCTGCTGACGAGGGCAGTGGTGTTCAGGGGAGTGGAGGGAGTCCTATTATTTCCTGAACACCTGGGCAGGCGTTCTTGCTAGACACTCTTCATTTTCAAGGATAGTACTTCCTCAGAATAAAGAAGTTTTGAAAAGTGGCCTGGCCCTCCCCCTTCCGCCATGTGGGATGGCAACTGAGCCTCAAGGGTAAACATCCAGAAGTCAGGGGAGAGGCCCTGCAGCTTGGGCAGATCTCCCCGGGACCAAACCCCACCGTCCCAGTGCCTTCATTTCTCCTGGGTAGGAACTCTTTCCTGCTGCCTGCCTCCAGTTCTCCTGCCATTTCAGTACATTCCCAGCAGAAGCAGAAATCAATGGTTTCTCACAAGTTACAATAATCTCCGTAGACCTTAGGTCGAGAACCAGGGATCTTTCATATCCCAGCGTCTTTAGTTTTTCCCTTGTGCAGAGTGACAACCAGGCAAGCTGGGAGCTCCTCTCCCTCAGACTGGGGGCTCCCCTCCCTCAGACTGGGGGCTCCCCAGCATTCTCTCCTCAGTCCAATTCACAGGGGCCGGTTCACAGGGCTCGGTAGACCCTGAATGCACTTGGAGCAGAAAACTCTCCGTGTTATCCCTCCGCCCTGGGGCCTGGACTTTCTTCCTACCTAAGCATTTAGACTGTGCCGGGGCAGCTAGGCCAAGAGTGAACAGTGGGAGATTGTCCCTCATCAACAAGGGGCCGCTGAGTGATTTAACGATAGGGGTGTGAGTGTGTATGTGCCACAGTAAGTGGGCTGACACTGGGGCTGAGAGGCCACCTCTAGGCTATTTCACCTCCTCTCTGCTGCAGAGCAGGTGCCCCAGACGTGGTGTCCTGTGCGCAGAGAGACTTGCCTCTCCGCTTCTGGAGGTAGAGAGGGCCCCTCAGCACCAGCGCACCTCCCACCATTGGCCTGCGCTACCCCTACAGCAGGCGCCTGTCTACATCCTCAGCTTGGCCATCGCAGGGGGGAAGGCGGGGTGCTTCCGGAGCTGCTTCTTTGGTGTGGGCAGCTGAGGAGTGTTGTACCTGTCCTGGACTACGCAGAGTGCGGGGCAAGGCGGGGCCCACGTTCTAATTCACTGTGCGGCCTTGAGCCCATCCATTTGCCTCCTTGGGCCCCTGAGCTTGAAGCAGTGGACAAGAGCCTTGCTCCTCAAAGAGTGGCTCACTGACCGGCAGCATCAGCATCGTGTGGGGATGGTTAGAAACGCAGAATCTCGGGCCTCACCCCTGACTCACTGGATCAGAATCTGCATTTTAATAGGGCCCCAGGGGATTCCTGTGCACGTTCAAATAGGCAAAGCCCTGGATTCCATAGTCTTGAGGTATCCTCCCAACTCTGCTTATAGAAGTTCCTGGAAGGTGGCTTTAGAGACTATAATGAAGAAAGCTCCCGGATTTCTCCTTCTGGCTTCAGAGAACTCTTATTTGGGGGTGGGAAAGGCCCTAAACTAGGAAAGGAGCAGCAGACTGAACCCAGGGGTGGGGCTTGGTTCTGGAGTGGCAGAGAGATTTCTCCAGCCCCTAAAATTCCAGAGGCAAGTGGTCTGCCAGGAGTGGCTGTGTTTCCAGGATGCTCACCCACTGCCTTTCCCTGAGGGCAGCTTCTCCACCAATCCATCCAGGACTGGCTGTCACTTCAGCAGCTCAGTGCAAGTGCAGACAGGCCAAGACAGGCCCTTCTGCCTGGCCACAAGGAGGCCCAGGTTGACGGGACCCAAACGGCCAGAGATGTTGCCCACACCCCAGGCCAGCTCAGAGTGCCCCAGCCTTCCTGTAACAGCAAGGTGTGTTTCGGTGGAGGGGAATCACTGCCTTTGAGGAGAGAGGACATGCTCCCCACCCCCTCAGCAGGTCTACGGGCAGCCTGGCCAGCACCTGCAGCCTCTCTCCACACCACCAGGCCAGCTCTGCACCACTCTGCCCTCAACTCACTCTGGGAGACCAGGCTCCAGAGGAAGTTTGTGGGCTCAGAGATGTGTTTCTGTTCCCTGGGGAGAATACTGCTCTCCATTACCCCCTTTCATTCGTGTTCTCCATCACCCCCTTAGGCCACATCTGTACCCCCCGTTATGTTTACCTGCCCTTCCCAGGGACCCATGGGAGCCAGTGATAAGTGCAGTGAGAGAGGTGCCCTTGCAGGAGCAGACAACAGGTTGCAGCCCAGAAGCAGAGGGGTGGGAAGGCCAGATCCCCATGAGATTCTCCGTTTCCCCTCACCAGTCTCTGCAGTAAGGCTATACTGAGCTCCTCCTGTATGCACCCAACCCAGTACTGGGCTCCTTGGACATACAAGAAGGGGCTGTAGCCATCCAGGAGACAGGATGGACTGAAGAAGAAAGCTGGACATCAGTGCAAAAGGATTGGAAACAACCCAAATATGCATATGTAGTATGATGCTTACATAAAGTATGATACACCCATGTTCCTGTTATCTGTTGCTGTGTAATTAACCACCGTAAAACTTAGTGGCTTAAGACAACAGCAATCAGTTATTTTTCCCACATATCTGCAATTTGGGCAGGGCTCAGCAAGGCAGCTGTGTTCTCTACTGGCACCAGTTGGGACAGATTGATTAAGGCTGGATGAGTCGCTTAAAAGCGACTTCTTCACCTGGCAAGTTGGTACTGGCTGCCAACTAGGAGCTCAGCTGGGGCTGTGGTTCCCAGGGCCTCTGCTCCTCTCATGACCCTCTCCATGGACTTCCTCACAGCATGGTGGCTGGTTCCAAAAGCCAGCATTCCAAGAGGACAAGGTGGAAATTTTTTGACTAATCCCGTAGTGTTTAGTGGTCAAGGCAGTCACAAAGGTCAGCCCAGGTTCCAGGGGACGGGGCTCAGACTCCACTTATTGAAGGGAGCTTGTGAGATGGGAGATACTGTTCTAACCATCTTTGGAAAATACAATCTGCCACAACCCATAATGTGGGATACCATTCAATCATTTAGAGATTTTTAATGCATATTATCACATGAAAGAAACAAGTTGTGAAAAAGAGAAAAGCATGTGCATATTTATGAGAAAAATACTGGAAGGATATATACCAAAATGTAATTTTCCCTCTGTGCTTTCTACTTTGTGTTTGCTCTAATGCATTATCAAACTTTTTTTTTTTGCAATTGGGCATGCATAATTTTCCTAATTAAAAAAAACACAAACTATTTCTATGTTAAAAAACAAATAATGACACAAAACTCACAATTAGGAAGTAAATGATATGAAACAAGTGAAGGGTCCCGAACAGGAGGGAGTGGGATTCTTTGATGCCCAACTTCTAGAAGGCTTTGATATTCTGATGTGCACTGGGAACCTACGGGGAAGGGTCAGGGGACAAAGCAATTCCCACTTTTATCTGACCAAGAAAGAGTGTGTGTGTACCCACACATGGGGTGTGTGTATGTGTTATATGTGTATCACTGTGTGCACATGTGTTTTGCTGTGTACACAGGGGTGTGTGCTGTATGTGTGTTTCTATACATGTGTATCTGTGTGCATGGTGTGTGTGCTTGCTTATATGGGTGTGTGTGTGTTATGAGTGTGCATGTGTTGTGGCATCTCAGGAAACGTGTGATGCTCACATACACTTTGGGTAATGCTGGTCCAGGCAGTTCTCCTGAACTCCATGGAGGAAGAGGGCATTTCCCCTAGCCTGCATTGCTCCTTTCTTTCTGTTTCTGCCTCTTCTGTTTCTCTGTCAGTGGCTTGACACTGTTTCTTCAGCCCTGGCAGCTCCCAACCCCTCACTCATGGCAAAGATTGGGGATGAGGGCCTCTCTTTTCCTTTCCCACCTGTTCCCCAATGCCTTCTCTTGAGCTCTTGACAAAAGTTGCAGGACTGGGGGCTTCCCTGGTGGTGCAGTGGTTGAGAGTCCGCCTGCCGATGCAGGGGACGCAGGCTCGTGCCCCGGTCTGGGAGGATCCCACATGCCGCGGAGCGGCTGGGCCCGTGAGCCACGGCCGCTGAGCCTGCGCGTCCGGAGCCTGTGCTCCGCGACGGGAGAGGCCACAACAGTGAGAGGCCCAAGTACCGCAAAAAAAAAAAAAAAAAAAAAAAAAAAAAAGCTGCAGGACTGGGATAGGGAAAGTGAGAAAGAAGCTACACAGGCAAGGCAGGAGTTAAGAGAGAGACAGAAATTCCCAAGGAAGTTTGACAAATAGCATCTAAATCCCCTTCCAACAGAGACATTCTATGCTAAGTACTTCAAGCGCTTGGTTCAGGTACAGAGACAAGGCTCAGTGACTCCTGGTCATGGTCGTTCATTGTTACAGTATGACTCTTTCTCCCCAACGCTCATAAATACACACTCATCACACACTTGGATTGTGACCACTTCATTATGGACTCTGGGTGAAGCCTTAACACCCAAGGATTAGACCAAGCTTTTCCCCTCCTTAGAGAAATTCCCATATTTTCACACACATACACAGGAAGGTTCCCAGCAACACTGGAAAGGCGAAAAAAAAAAAAAAGGAAACAAATTAAAAGTCCATTATAATACAAGAATGGATAAATAAACTGTGGCGTAATCCTGCAGTGGAATACTATAAACGGTAAGGATGAAAGAATAAGATCTATGCACATAACATGGATGAATATCACAATACATTATTGAGAAGAATAAGTAACAGAGGAATTGCATACAGTGTGATACCATTTATATATAGAAACATTAAAATAAACCATGTATGGTTTGGGCGTATATACACGTTAAGTAAAAGTATTTTTTAAAGCATGGGAAAGATAACACATTCAGGATAGTGGTTCCCTAGAGGTTACCAAAATATTTTCTCTGGGCGTATGAGATGGGTGGGAGAAGAAATACAGAAGAAATAGACGGGTTGCTAATATTAATATTAACTGTGTTGCTAATATTAATTATCTATTGCTGAGTATCAAATTATCATAAAACTCAGCAGCTTAAAACCACGTAAATTTATTATCTCAGTTTGAAATGATCATGTGGATTTTCTTCTTTCGTCTGTTAACATGATGGATTACATCGAATGCTTTTTGAATATTTAATTTTTTTATTATTTACTTTTGGCTGTGTTGGGTCTTCGTTGCTGCATGCGGGTTTTCTCTAGTTGTGGTGAGTGAGGGCTACTCTTCGTTGCAGTGCACAGGCTTCTCATTGCGGTGGCTTCTCTTGTTGCGGGGCACAGGCTCTAGGTGTGCAGGTTTCAGTAGTTGTGGCTCATGGGCTCTAGAGCGCAGTCTCAGTAGTTGTGGATCACGGGCTTAGTTGCTCCACGGCATGTGGAATTTTTCCGACCCAGGGCTCGAACCCATGTCCCCTGCATTGGCAGGCTGATTCCTAACCACTGAGCCATCAGGGAAGTCCCGATTTTTGAATATTGAACCAGTCTGGCTTTATTCCTGGAATAAACTTCACTTGGTCATGGGGTATACTTTTTTATATGTATTGTTGTATTCAATTTTCTAGTATTTTGTTTAAGATTTTTGTTTGAGGGATATTGGTCTGTAGTTTTCTTCTTTATCTGCTTTGGGCAATCTGACAAGGCTAACCTCGTAAAATGGGTTGGGGAGTTTTCCCTTTTCTGTTCTCTGGAAGAGATTGTGTAGAATTGGTGTTTTTTCTTCTTTAAGTGTCTGTTAGAATTTACTAGAGATACCATTCAGGCCAGGAGATTTTTTAGAAGTTTTTAAACTATGAATCAATTCCTTTAATAGGTATGGGATTATTCTGGTTATTTTTTTTTATTGGGTGCATTTGGTAAATTGTGGCTTTTAAGGACTTGTTTTATTTCGTCTACATCAAAGGTCATCAAACTTTTTCTGTAAATGGATAGACAGAAAATATGGTTGGCTTTTGTGCCATACAGACTCTGTTACAACTATTCAGCTCTGTCACTGTAGTATAAAAGCAACCATAGACAATATATAGATGAATGAGCATGGCTGTGGTATTTGTTTCCCGGGGCTGCCATAACAAAATGGGTGGCTCAAAACAACAGAAGTTTATTCTCTCCCAGTTTGTGAGGTTAGAAGTCCAAAATCCAGGTGTTACAGGGCTATGCTCTCTCTGAAGCCTCTAGGGAAAGATCATTCCATGCTTCTTCCAGCCCCAGAAGAAGCATCATGGCTGCATACCTCCCATCTTTAATTCAGTCTTCACCTGGCCTTCTTCCGTCCATGGCTCTCTGTATCTCTGTATCCAAATCTTCCTTCCTGTATCCACTCCTCTTCTCATAAAGACATCAGTCATATTTGATTTAGGGCCCATCCTAATCCAGTATGACCTCATCTTAACTAATTACGCTTGCAAAAACTCTAATCTCAAATAAAGTCACATTCTGAGGTTCTAGGTAGACATGAATTTGAGCGTGGGGTACTATTCAGACCAGTGGAGCCATGTTCCAAGAAAACTTTAGTTAAAAAACACAGGTGAGGGCTTCCCTGGTGGCGCAGTTGTTGAGAGTCCGCCTGCCGATGCAGGGGACGCGGGTTCGTGCCCCGGTCTGGGAGGATCCCACATGCCGCGGTGCGGCTGGGCCCGGGAGCCATGGCCGCTGAGCCTGCGCGAGCGGAGCCGGTGGTCCGTAACGGAAGAGGCCACAGCAGTGAGAGGCCCGCGCAAAAAAAAAAAAAAAAAAAAAAAAAAAAAAAACACAGGTGGGCCAGATTTGGGCCAGATTTGGTCCATGGGCCATGATTTGCTGACCTTTCACCAAGGTTGTTAAACTTATGGACATAGAGATGTTTGCAGTATTCTCTTTTTGATGTCTGTGAGATGGGTGGTTACATTCCCTCTTTCATTCCTGATATTGGTAATTTGCATCTTTTCTCTTTTTTTTCTTTGTCAATCTAGCAATAGGTTTATCAATTTTATTGATCTTTTCAAGGAACTAGATTTTAATCTTATTGATTCTTTTCTATTTTCTTCCTGGTTTCAATTTCATTGATTTCTGTTCTGATCTTTATTATTTACTCCTTCTGCTTACTTTGAGTTTAATTTGTACTCCCTGCTGTCCCCCCACCCAGTGTCTTAAGGAAAAAGCTTAGATTGTCAATTTGAGACTCTTCTTCTTCTTTAATATAAGTATTTAATATTATAAATTTTCCTCTAAGCATTTCTTTAACTGCATGCTACACATTTTCATATGTTTTATTTTTATTTTCATTCAGTTCAAAATATTTTCTTTTTAAGATTTCCTCTTTGATCCATGAGTTACTTAAAAGTATGTTGTTTAATTTCAAAGTGTTTGGAGATATTCCAATTATCTTTCTGTTATTGATTTTTAGTTTAGTTTATTATGGTCAGAAAACATACTTTGAATTCGATTTTTCAGAATTTGTTAATGCAAATGTTCAACTTTTGGTATTGTCCCACAGATCCCTGAATTTCTGATCATCTTTTTTTCAAAATTTTTTCTGTCTGTTTTTCAAAATGAATAGCTATCAGTCACCCAAGTTCATTCATTCTTCCCTCTGTCATCTTCACTCTGCTATTGGGCCCATCCAGTGAATTTTTAATACAGTTATTGTATTTTTCAGTTCTAAAATTTCTGTTTGGTTCTTCTTCTTTATATCTTCTGTTTCTTTGCTGAGTCTTTCTAACTTTCTATCTACTTCAATAGTGTTCACTCTGACTTCTTGGAGCATGGTTATAACAGCTGCTTTGAAGTCTTTTTCTGATAATCCAACATCTGTGTCATCTTGGGGTTGGCATTTGTTCCTTTTCTTTTCCCTTGTGAGTTAAGATTTTCCTTGTTCTTAACATGTCAAGCAATTTTGGATTTTATCCTAGCTATTTTGGATCTTATTTAAATCCTAAGAAGTGTGTTGGGTTTTTTTTTTGTTGTTGTTGTTGTTAGCAGGTAATCAACCAAATTAGGTTTAGGCTGCAAGTTCTGCCCTGCCTTCTGTGGGGTGTGGTTCCAATACCAGTTTAGTTTTCAAAGTGTTTGCAGTGCTTTGAGGAACAGTCTCATGTGTGTGCCACCCACTGGCCAGTCTGAAATCTAGGTGGTAATCTGCACTGTAGCTCAGTTCTCAAAGCCTGGATCAGCTGTTTAGCATCAGATCCAGGCATACACAGCTCAGAGGTGAGGCCTGAGATTCACACACAGGAACAAGTAACGGGAGAACAAAGAGGAAGAAGAAAGTAGTGGGGATTCGCCCTATGCCCCTGGGATCACAGCTACTCTGGTGAGAGATAAGTGTTTCCCTCTCTCAGAGATTTAGACACCTGCTCTGCTGACTAAATCTCCTTCACTGTGCAACCATCACCACTGCCACCACAGTATTGCCTGGGGGCTTGGGCCAGAAAAAAGGGGGAAAAAATAAAAGCAACAGGGGATGTCCCCTACTCTCAATAACCCATAGGGGTCCCCTTTCCCACTCCTTGGTCCAGAAATAGAAAGCTTCTCATGGAGCTCTTTCTGTCCATACCCAGTGAGCACTTCTGAGTTTCAGGCTGCCTTTAAGTCCAGGATGGGCAATACCAGAGGGGTGAAACTTGTCATTCTTCCTTAATCCGCCTGCCACCACTTATTTTTCAGAATCCTTTGATACCTGCTCCAAGAATTCAAGATTTATAGTTTTATGCAGTGGGAGACAAGGTGGGGATATGCCTACTCCATCTCCTCAGAACCAGAACTCAAAATCTTATCAAAGAGGAAACACCCACCTCCTTTTGTTGATGTCTGAAACTGCACCATCAGAGACCCCCTTCACGATGGCAGTCATTTTGTCAGTCTACTTCTAAGGACCAGGTTGCCCGTAACTCACCCAACAACAACCCAAGACACAATCTGCTGCAAACACCCAGGTCTCTCCTCTTCCCCACCCAGGCTCTTCCTAACCCACCTGTGTGCTCACAGGGAACGTTCCCCTCACTTTGAGACAGAATAGGAGAACTCTCCCCTGCTAATGACGCTCCCTGATTGATGGCAGGGCCCGCACGGCAGGAGCGGCGGACCCAAGCCAGTACCTTGGAGAGCTCCCACCACTCTCCTGGGGAGGAGGAAGACAGAGCTGTAAACCTGGCTGACGCTGTGAGGCAGGGCTTTCCACTCTATCATGATTTAATCGCTTGTTTACTTGTCTGTCTCTATGGGTGGGGAACTTCTTCAAAGGGGCCAGAGCCTTGTCCCCTGTTTATCTCCAGAGTCCAGCACTGTACCTGGCATGCCAATAAAGAGATGATGAGTGGATGCATGAACGATGTTATGATCTAATTCTTTCCCCTTGGCCCCTCTTCTCCCAGTCCTTTCTTGCCTCTCAAGGGCTAAATTAATTTACCATTTATTGGGCATCCTCTATGTGCCAGACATTTTGCATTTAATATCTCATTTAATCCCCCAATGGGGGAGGTAGTATCATTCTCTTTAACTAATTAAAAGCTTAGGCTAAGAAACTTACTTGACTAAATCACATAACAAGTAAAATGGAGAACCCAGGATTTGAACCCAGGACAGTTTGTTTCAGTTGTTCATCATTCTTGGTCCTCCCTTTGCTTCTCCAATCTCAGCACCACCCCTGGGGCTTAGGCACCACCACGCCCATGGCAGAGACTGTTTATTATCCCTCCAAATCCATTCTCCTCATATTCCCAATTTTAGCTGGGCATCTGGAGTCAGGTAGAATAAAAACTAAATTTTCCAGTCTCCTTTGCTGCTATGTGTGGTGAATATGTAAGTAGAATCGATACGTGCAACTCTGTGGAGTGTACTCGAAGGGAGGGGGCACTCCCTTCCTTGCCCCTTTCTTCTTCCTGTTGACTAGGAAGTGGATGTGACTCGCTGCTGGTACCCAAGCAGCCATCTCTTTCCATGACACAGAAACCATCTACTAAAGATGGCAGAGCAAAAAGACAAAAGGGGTCTGAGGATCAGCCCTGGACTGATACACTAAGATTTCTTTTATGTGAAAGAAATAAATGTTCACTTTGATTTAGCCACTGTTATTTGGGGTTTTCTGTCAATCTGAACTTAATCCCATTTAATAACACCCCTTACCTGGATGACCACAAGAGGCTTTACATAGCCTTCCCTCTTCTTTCATTGCAACCTAAGCTATCCTACAAACCACCTCCCCTTTAAACACTACTTTTCTCATGTCTTTCCCCAACTTATAAACTTTAAGTGGCTCCCTATTTCTTACTGAAAGTAATTCCATATTTATTACCCTGACATTCAAGGTCCCACTAGTAACTGGATTCATCTTGTCTCACAGTCTTCACACATGCTTACTGTGCTAAACAGACTGGTTTCCTTGAGGTCTCCATCACATACTATCTTGGTCAGGGTATGCCAGCTGCTGTCATAAATAACCCCCAAATCTCAGTGACTTATCATAAGCAAGGTTAATTCCCCCTCATGTCACAATCTGATGGGTGAGAGGTAAAGTTCTGTCCCACATAGTTATTCAGGGACCCAGGCTCTCTCATCTGGTAACATCGCTATCCTCAAGTTGCAGACTCCAAGGTTATCATGCAAGAGGAGGAAAGAGTATGGAGGATCAAGCAGAAGAATTTATGGGAAGCCTAGAAGCAGTGCTCATTAGTTTCATCCATAGTCTGCTGTCCAGATCTCGGTCACATGGGCCAACTGAACTGCAAAGGTGTCTGTGTCTGGGAAATGTAGTTTTTCTGAATACCCTAGAGAGAAATGACAGTGCTTTGTTGAATACATAACATTGTCTCTGTCACACATGCCTTACTCTTCTTAGCTCTGAGTCTTTGCATATACTTTTCCTCCTACCTTGGAGTGCTTGCCTTCAGTCCCTGCCAAATCCTCCCCATTCTTGGAGGCCATACAAAACCTCTTCCTTGAAGCTCTCCGTGATTGCTCTCTCCCCTGAATGAATAAACCATGGAATTTCTCGAAACATGCAATTTGGCACAGTTTGTTTTTATGTGTGAGGGTCCAGACAGCAGCTAGAGGACACTGAGAAGTCAAAGACAATGATTTATATACACATGTTCAAAAAATGTTTGTTGGAAGTGAACGTTATCAGAAATTGTACATATTGAAACCTGATAGGATGCAATAAGGACACAGAATCACTTTGTTGATGCTTTTGGCCAAAGATGCATAACTTGAATCTAATTATGAGGAAAGCAACTGAAATTGAGGGACATTGTACAAAATAACTGGCCTGTAATCTTTAAACATGTTGAAGTTACAAAAGTCAAGGAAAAATCAAAGAACCATTTTGGAGTGAAAGAAGCTTCACGTGACAGAAACATGACAACTAAATACAACACGTGATTCTAGACTGCATCTTTATGCTATAAAAGGTATCATAGGGACCGTGGTCAAAGCGTGAACAGAGTCTGAGGCTCAAATGGTAGTAATATATTCATTTTAATTTCCTGATTTTGATGGTCGTATTGTGGCAATGCAGGAGAATGCTCTCGTGTGTAGGAAATAGTAACGTATTTGGGAGTGATCGGACGTTAGGTCTGCAACTTACTTTCAAATGGTTCAGAAAATACATAGTTATTTGTAACATACTTCCAGCTCTTCTGTGAGTTTGTTGTTGTCTCAAAAAATAAAATAATTGTTGGAGGAAAATATCAGTAAGTCTCCAAGTTCAGACAAAAAGGCACATTTCACAGGCAAGCCTCCTCTCTTGTCCCCTGGGCCCTGCCCTCGGGATTTCAGCCATAATTATCACTGCTTTGGTGTGGGCTGCGGATGGCCCACACTGCAGCCACTCCCCCTTCTCCTTCTCTCAGTGAACCCTAACTTTGCTGGGGCTCAGCAGTGTGCCCAGCCTCTGGCGTGAGTCACTGGTCTAAACCAGGTGTGACAGACCACTCCTCTTTGTCAGACACCGCAGTTCCTGTTCCAGGCAATGACTTGTTAGGTCTTTCAGATCAACCCTTCTTCTAAAAACAACAAAAAGCACTGGAAAAATCCATTTTAAGAAGTAAACTTAAAAGTTTCAAAAAAGATGAAAAGACAGCAGGGAATACCAAGCTAATGTGGGGATGAAATCTCATAACCCGAGAGGTAAGCACCGACGCTGCTTATCCTGAGGTTCTTTGCAGACACTGTTCATTGGGCTTTGGTTTAGGGGATGTTCCAGATGAGAGGCACAGAAGTCAAAGTCCGCCAAGGCCCAGGTGGGGGGATCTTCCAGGAGGCCCCCCCTACATCAAGCTGGAGCCCCACCCCGAAGGGTGCACCCTTGGGGTAAGGGTGCCAGAGGCTGACTTTCCCATACTCCCTTGCAGTTCGGGACGACTGTATGTATGACTCAATCCTAACCAATAAGACATAGGGGAAATCTGCGGGACAAGTTCTGGGAATGAATTTTCTCCCTGATGAAAGGAGAGAGGGCATGAGGGGAGTCCCCTTCTTCTCTCTCCTTCCTTGCAGCTCTGGATGCTGTCTTTGGAAGTTGTGATGTGGTGCTCTAGCAGCCATCTTGTGACCATGAGGTGGATACTGTGAACATGCTGAAGGTGGCAGAGCTGAGGGATCTGTGAAGAGCCAGGTCATTGACCAACACTGGAACCACTTCCAGACTTTTAGCTCTTTGAGAAAAACCATTTAAAGCCACTTTGGGTCTAGTATTCTATTCCTTCTAGTGGAAGACATCTCTCTTACTTGAGAAAACCAAGTACACACCACAACTGTGTGGCAGGGGGCTTGTCTGCTCTCACCTCCATCACTTATATACGGGCACCCCCTCTGTGAATTCACTGGGATCTCAGGAAGAACAAGGAAGGTGGGGGAAGAGTAAATATCCAAACCCCTCACCCTCATAGGCTCACAAAGTCCACAGCTGTTTATACTCGACCCTCATCTCCTCTGCCACAGGGTTGCTGAATTCAAGGTTAAGAGGGAGATCCCAGTCCCAGTCTCTGTTTCATCTCCCTGCAGGATTTGAATACATATCTGGGGCTCATTTGTTTGCTCTGTGAAGCGGAGAGATTGATCCCTGCTATACCTGTGTCTCAGGGTTGACATTAGGGTTGGCTGAGAAAACCCCTTATCCTGCTTAATTAAGCCTCTTATCCCTTGCTGGTGCTTTACCTACTTCATCTCCTTTAGTGTAATCCACCCACATCCTGAGGGGTGGGTATTGTTAATACCCAGTTTACAGACAAGGAAACAGAGGTTCACTGAGCTTACATGACTTGCCCAAATCACACAGCTCTTAAGTGAGTTAATACACTTAACTCAGATCTGTCCAACTTCAAATCATCGCCTTTTCCCAGCCCCCACCCCACCTCACCATGATGGGCAGCTTGGGGCTGGGGGCATATATAAGGTCAGAGGCAATCAGGGAAGACTTCCTGGAAGAGGTAGGGAAAGCCAGGCCTCGAATTCTGGGGAGAAATTAGAGACAGATGAAAAGCCAAACACCCTTGAAGGAACTGAGTTAGAGCTTCAGAGCTTGGGAGGGAGGGAGTTCCAGGGAGATGGGGCTGGGGCTGGGAGGGGGCCAGTGGGCATAACTTCGAGGGACAGGGAGTAGAGCCTGAGGCTAAGCACCTAAACTCAGGAGGCAAAGGGCTAGATTACCTCCCAGCTCTGCTACTTACGAGGTATGTGACTCAGGGCAAGTTTTCTAATGTCTCTGTGCCTAGTTTTCCCATCTGGAAAGTGAGTTTGATAATAGTAGATACCTTATTGCTTTTAGCTACAATGATGTCCAGTACTTGACAAGTGTTATTATCATAGCTCTCCCTTTCCCCTCCTGCAGATTTGTTTGGCCAGTCGGGGTGCCACAGAGAGCGCCTGGGTGTGCTCCACCCCTCAAGGCCTTGGTCCTTCTGCTGAAGATGCCCACTGCCCCCAGAACTCCACCAACATGGGCTTCCTCTAACCCCAGCTGTCCTCCTCCCTCCCCTCTTCTATGTGGGAGAATGAGAGAGATAAGAACCAGAAGCTTCAATTAAAACCGAGTCGCTTGAACAATAATGGAAAAGTAATTGAGCTAAATTGAAATGTAATTGGGAAAAAAAAACAACAATCATGGCTTAACATGGATTTAGAAACCAGGTTGGGGGCAGGGGACTTTCTACTCTCTCGTCTCCAAATCTCCTTCTTTCTTCCCCATCCCTCAGGGGACCCCATCACCTCTCAGTCCAGGGTCCCCACAAGCTCCTTCCTATCTTCCCGCAGCTCCTCTCTACCCTCATCCTCACCCCCAGGCTTCCTAGACAGTGCTTCTCAATCGGGGCAATTTTGCACACATACACGATCCAAGAGACATTTGCCAATGTCTGGAGATATTTTTGGTTGTCACGATGGACGGTGGGTCAGTGCTACTGGCACCTAGTAGGTAGAGACCAGGGACACAAGGCACAGGACAGTCCCCCACAGCAAAGAATTATCCAGCCCCAGATGTTAACAGTGCTGAGGTTGAGAAAGTGCCCTGCTCCAGCTCTCCACCCTGCCTAGGCCCAGCCCTCAACCAAAGGACCTCTAGTTTCCTCTCCCCTCTCCAGCATCAGGAGGCACCCTCTTTTTTATGTGTCCCCTGTAAATTTCAAGACCTTCACCCTCAGCAGAGACAAGGGCAGATGTCTTTACTTTATGGGGACCACTTATCTCCCCCCTGGGGAATTCACCCTGACTTCCTTCCTCTCTTCCCATACCTTTTCCCCTCTCCCCTTCTTCTTCTTTTCTCCCTCTGTCCAACTCCCTTGCATGGGCCCATCTGGAGACCAAGCAGTGGACAGGATGACCTTTCAAATCTCCCTGCCATCCCTATCACCCAAAAAGCCCTCCACGGCCAGTCCTTGGAGAGACCCATCACCACGCTAGGATGTGGAAGCCAGAAGTGTCCTTAGAGATCATCTTCATGGGTGGAAGGGGAGGGCACGCCCCCTCCAGACTCCCTGCCCCCACTCCAGCCACTGTGCTACCTGGGCATCAGGAGTGAGGAGCTCCCCGTCCTCAGGCCCCCTTCCCCTCTGTCCACATCGAAAAGTGGACCTGCCACCCACAGAAGCAGGGCCTGCCCTCCCCCACCCCTCCATCTCCTCCCATCTCTCCCCCTTCCTGGCCAACTTCTGGGCTCTGGTGTGTGACACCAGTGCGGGGGGGCAGCGGGGGGGCGAGGAGGTGAGCTGGAGGTGCCAGTTTGGGCTCCTGATAAACTCAGAAGTCAGCCGGCGTGAAATGAAGAAATATGGCTCCCGGTAAATGTTTATTTTCTATCAGAAATTAGCAAACCAAATGTAATTAAAAACAACCCTGTGTGTGCCTTCTCCACTCCCACCCCCAACCCCAAGTCTAGAAAATGACATCTCAAAGTACTGAGTCATAAAGACCGTGTCCTAATTAGCAGGCTGCCCCTGCGGCTAAGGCCACCTCCCTCAGACTCCCCAGGAAGTGGCTGGTACCCCGCAGGGGCCAGACCTATGAAGCCTCTGCTGGTCCCCTCTCTCCTTTGGCCCTCATCCAGGTCTGAAGAGCTTGAACCCTGAGCAGGGCCCAACAAGGGTGGAGGGACAGCAAAACACACCTCTCATCAGTGAGTCTGATGGGAGAGGCAGGACCCCAACCTCCTCCTCTGCCTGGCAACCACCTGTCCCTGGGGAAGCAGCTGGGGTTGCTCATTGAAAAAATAGCTTTGGGAAATCAGCAGAACCTGATTCCCTCACTTTCTAGTCCTGTGACCTTGGACAAGTCCCTTTAATTCTCTGAGCCTCAGTTTCTCTATTTGTAAAATGAGGGGTTGTGAGGCCCCCCTTGCAGATTCACCAGATGTGTAGTGAGCCCCTACTATGTGCAGGACACATACAAAACAAACATACAAAATCTCTGCTCTCAGGATTTACCTTCTGCAGAATGTGGTAAAGTGTGTAGCACACAGTAGGTGCTCAGTAGTCTAGAGTGTTCTCTCTCATGGTCTCCATTCATCATCAGGCTGACAGAGTAGTCCTGGCAGCGTTGTCACCACCTAGTCTGGGTAATAGTTACCACTCTTTATTGAGTGCCTACTCTGTGCCTGGCACTGTGCTAGGCGCTGCTCCTCCAGTGTGGCTCAGCTAGCTAAAGGGCTGGCTTCCAAGACTAAGGCCTGTGCTGCCGCAGGATGGGCACCAGCCCAACTCTCAACTGCCAGCACCTGCAGCTCTTTGCCTGCTCACTCTCTGGAGCAGCCCAAACCATCCTGCTAGGCTCACAAATGACACCTCCTCTGGGAAGCCTACCCTGATTGCTAGAGCCTGCTCGACTCTGCCCCATGGAATCTGGCTTCCTTCAGCTCTGTGTAGACTCTGCTTTGACACTTGGCACAGACCTCCTGGTATTCGAAGTTCTATTTCACATGTCCAACTTCAGTTCATCATGTGGATTGATTCTTCCTTCCTCTCCCACTTATGCCACCCAAAGTTTGGGGTTCAAATTGTGGCTCTCTCACTTAACAGCTGCGTGACCTGGGCCAAGTGATTTAACTTCAACTTCACTGAGCCTCAGTTTCCTCATCTGAATACCATGGATGATAATAATAGGAATTTATGTCATGCCTGTTTCAAGAAATAAAGGAGATGAGGCAGATAAACTATTTGACAAGTTGCCAGGCACATTGTGAGGGAAGGAGACAGCTGTGCTCTCCTAACTGATAATTCTTATATGGTCTTCCCAGCACCCACCACTCTCCTGGGACTGGCATACCCCTTCTTCTGGGGGA
Source organism: Lagenorhynchus albirostris (assembly GCF_949774975.1). Taxonomy (NCBI): domain Eukaryota; kingdom Metazoa; phylum Chordata; class Mammalia; order Artiodactyla; family Delphinidae; genus Lagenorhynchus; species Lagenorhynchus albirostris. The sequence goes on from NC_083104.1 coordinate 67,318,134, forward strand.
TGGACCCCACCTGTCCAGCTCTGAGATCCTGGTAGAAAGCATCTATCAGGCACCTCCCCCCACCGTTGGCCATAGACGACCAGTTGAGGAGTCAGCCTGTGTCCAAAGCAGGGCCAATCAGAATTCTTCCCTGGGATTCTTCAAATTGAAGCTGGGAGACACGAGGGAGAAAGCCACAGTGCCTGCCATGTGGAGGAAGAGGGTCTGAGAGACTTCAGTCAACAGGCAGAGAGGTAGAAACCAGAGGGAAAAATGACAGAAAGTTTTGGCAGCGTTTGAGTCCTGGGATCCAGTTGTCACCAAGGCTCTCCTGCCTGCTCGGCCCTCCCTTCCCTTGATTATGAGAGATATTCTGAATCCTTCTCATAAGTACCCCCCCCTCCTTTTTAGTTTTTTTCCCCTTAGTTCAGTCATTTAAGCTGGGTTTCTGTCATTTGCTCCCCATCCAGTAGTTCTGGCCAACAGAGAACTCCCAGGAAACCATCGTTCTGGAATCTGCCCGAGAACAAAAGGGACAAGGACTTTGTGAATGGAGAAGGGGAGGTGAGAGGGCCTCTGGGCATGTCCTCAGAGTACTTCCTGTTTTCCTTCCTCACAAAGGATATAGCGAAAAGAAACTGTAGCCCCAAAGAAGGCTGATTAGTGATCAAGAAAAACTCCCCAATGCCATGAGCATGAAGTTCAGAAGCTGAGAGTGTATATTTATTGCTATGATAAGTTAGTGGAGGGCAGCATGGGGTGGGGGTGGGGCTGGTCATGAAGTACTCTAGAACCTTGACCTCAGGTGGGGTGTCATTGCCCCTCTCTACCCACTGGCCACAACTGAGTGGCTGGGGGCACTCCTAGGAGGCAAGGGGGTGGGCAGGGGCCTCCATGGAGCCAGCCCAGGAGAGGCTGCTGGTTTATTGTCTGCATATCTTTTCACTCCATTCTCCAGACTGCTCAAGGAAAATTGCTTCCCTAATTGGCTCTTCTCTCCAACAAGCTGTAATGAGGCTAAGCTTCATTCCAAGGGTGCTTAACCACCCTCTGCCATCACTGGATGCCATCTGCAGCCCCTGTCACAGTCACTGCCCAAATTAGAGGGGGTTAGGAGCAGGGGGGAAGACCAAATATTCTTGCCTGCACTGGTATCAGAAGCCAGGCACGGCTCTGGTCCTGAGAAAATAAAGGGACCAGGAGACTTGCCTCAGGGGATTCCAGATTTAAGAAGCCTGGGCGGGAGGAAGAGACACAGCCTTGCCTTAGAGAAGCCCTGGTCTAGGGCAGAGATACATCACAGCCCTCAGAAAGCCCCAGTATGACGGGGAGACAAAATTCTGCACTCAATAATTTCCAGACAGGGTGGGGTAGACAGCCCCGCCCTCAGGGAGCCCCAGTCTGAGGAGAGACACAGCCCTGTCCTCAGGGGGCCCCAGTCTGAGGGGAGACACAGCCCCGCCCTCGGGGAGCCCCAGTCTGAAGAGGCCATATAAGCACTGTCCTTGGATTAGGAAATACTATTTTTTCCTTGGGTCACTTACCCATTGGACAAATACTTATTGAGCATCTACTGGGTGTCATGCTGCATTTCCAGCACTGGATTGAAGAAATAAGTCTAAAGAAAAAGAATAAAGGCCCTGCCCTTATGGACCTTACACTGTATTAAGAAGGAAGCATTACCCACTTTCCCACAACCTCCATTGCCAGACCCAGCTCCAAGTATTTAGACTTGGGCTGCCGCAGGCCGCCTTGCGGGAGAGGCTGGTTTTATTAAATAGGATAAAACTAAACTCCTATAACAGAGAATCCAAAATGCAAGTAAGAGAATTATAATTTCCTCGATGCAGTTTGAGTGCCAGGGTGGTAAGAAGCTCTTCTCTAAAGGGGATGTGGAGACCCTGACTATACGCTCGCAGTCTGATGGCCTCCATCACTTCCCACCACATCTCACAGAGAGAGCTTAGTCCCATGGTTCGTGGGTGCAAGGGAGGTTGAGAACAATGTGCAGCTGGGCAGCCATGTGCTGCTGGGCTACTGTCCCATCACCGAGGGAGAATGGTTTGGGTTGTCAGCTAGCAATCTTCTCCAGTATGAGACTTCATTTTCCCTGACATTCAACTACGCAGTCAACTCCTGGGGTCAACGATCTCATCCACTTTACCTGTGCCCACACCTGGTACAGCACTGGGCACTCAAAATACCTCTCAATTCATATGTTGATTCAGAACTAGGAAGCTGATATTATCAATTTTCTACTGGTATGAGCTGAACTCAAGGGCTTAAAACAAGAACCATCTTATTTACTCTCAATCCTGGGAGTCAGCAATCTGGGCTGGGTTCTTACCAGGGATTCCTCACGTGGCTGCGGTCAGTGGCTTGACTGGGGCAGGATGTTTTCAGGTGAACTCACTTACACATGTCTGGAGGTTGGTGCTGGCCGTCAGCTGGGCCTTGTTGTCTCCAGCGTCTAGCGGGAGAGCTCAGCAAGAAAGCGCGAAGAGGGCTTCCCTGGTGGCGCAGTGGTTGGGAGTCCGCCTGCCAATGCAGGGGACGCGGGTTTGTGCCCCGGTCCGGGAGGATCCCACATGCCGCGGAGCGGCTGGGCCCGTGGGCCGTGGCCACTGGGCCTGCGCGTCTGGAGCCTGCGCTCCACAGCGGGAGAGGCCACGGCGGTGAGAGGCCGGCGTACCGGGGAAAAAAAAAAAAAAAAAAGAAAGCGAGAAGAGAAGTTGCAAGGCCCTTGAGGCTTAGACTTGGCCGTTGCACATGACTTCTGCTGTATTCTACTGAGTAAAGCCAGCCCGGATTCAAAGGCTGGGGAAGCAGTCTCTGTCTCTTGATGGGAGGAGTGGCAAAGAATTTGTGGCCAGTTATAAACCTGGTTGTCTGGGACTTCCCTGGTGGTCCAGTGGTAAAGAATTTGCCTTCCAATTCAGGGGAGGTGGGTTCGAGCCCTGGTTGGGGAACTAAGATCCCCCATCCTGCGGGGCAACTAAAACCTGCACACCACAACTACTGAGCCCGCGTGCCGCAAACTGTAGAGCCCATGCACTCTGGACCCGGGGCGCCACAACTAGAGAGAGACAACCCGCACGCCACAAATAAAGAGAAGGCCGCACTGCAACGAAAGATCCTCACACCTCAGTGAAGACTCCGCATGCCGCAACTAAGACACGATGCAGCCTAAGTAATCAAAGAAAATAAATAAATAAATAAAATCTGGTTGTCTATTGCTGCATAACAAACCACTCCAAAACTAAGTGGCTTAAAACAATGACGGTATTTCTTTTGCTCATGAATCTTCAAATTGGACAGGGTTTGTGGGGACAGATCATCTCTACTCCACCAGCACTTCAAGCTAGGGTGGCTTGAAGGATGGGGTGAAATGATCTGAAACTCACTCAGGTGACTGGGGGCTGATGTTGGCTCTCAGCTGACACCTCACCTGGGGCTGCCGTCCTGGACACCTATATGTGGTCCCTCTCTGCGGTTTGTGCTTTCTCCCAGCATGCAGATGGGTTCCCAGGGAGAGTATCGAGAGTCGGACAGAAAGAGAGTGGCAGATAGATGGACCCAGGCAGAGCTGTATCACACTCTCTTGGTGGAGGCAGTCACAATCTACCCAATTTCGAGAGGAGAGAAAATAGATTCACTTTTACATATATATATATATATTTTTAAATTTATTTTTGGCTGCGTTGGGTCTTTGTTGCTGTGCGCGGGCTTTCTCTAGTTGTGGCGAGCGGGGGCTACTCTTTGTTGCAGTGCACGGGCTTCTCACTGCGGTGGCTTCTCTTGTTGCGGAGCACAGGCTCTAGGCACGTGGGCTTCAGTAGTTGCAGCGCGTGGGCTCAGTAGTTGTGGCGTACGGGCTTAGTTGCTCCACGGCATGTGGAATCTCCCAGACCAGGGCTTGAACCTGTGTCCCCTGCATTGACAGGCAGATTCTTAGCCACTGCGCCACCAGGGAAGTCCCCAAAATAGATTCACTTTTGATGAGGAGTGGTCAGGTCCTGGAAGAAATATTGCTGAGGCCAATTTTGCAAAATACAATCTAGCACACACTCCTGATTCTTCATCCATGTACCGAATTCCTGTGGTGCCCAGGAGTGCCAAACACAGAGTGAGGACCATTCACACAGAGTCTCTGCTTCCCAAAGGAAGTGAGTCACTTTGAAACCCCAAGCGTGGGAGACTGACAGCCTATCTTCAGAGGCATCAGAAGGGGGCCCGGGGGAGATGGCAGTACTGATGCCTGTCACACCCAAGAACAAAGAGAGAGTTCACATTTCAGCAGGCAGGATTCTCATTAGAACCTAAGAAGGATTTTTTTAAAATTAATTAATTAATTTATTTATTTAGGTTGTGCTGGGTCTCGCTGCGGCACATGGGATCTTTATTGTGGCACATGGACTTCTTAGTATGTGGCACGCGTACTTAATTGTGGCACGCATGTGGAATCTAGTTCCCTGACCAGGGATTGAACCCAAGCCCCCTGCATTGGGAGCACAGAGTCTTACCCACTGGACCACCAGGGAAGTCCCCAGGAAGGGTTTTTCTAAGCACAGATTTGTTCTGAGAGACATGCTCTCACTTGCCATCGTCACTGTTCTCCCTTCCTTCCTTCTACATCACTGGTTCAGTAGGGGTAGTCCACGTGAGAGGACAGGTGGGCCAACACACAGCCCCCCAAACGTAATGTCATTGGTGCTCTTTGCTTTTTGGTTTGGATGCATGTCTGGGCAGAGGAGGTGCTCACAAAAGTGTTGGATGTGAATGTCTAGACTTGCCTTATTCTCCCACTAGATCATGAGCTCCTGAAATCTGGGGCCTTGGCACATGGCACAGTGCTTTCTACAAAGTATGTGTTTATACATGTTTGATGAATGAACAGGTGAATGAATGAATGCATGAGTGAAAAAATCAATGACTGCTAATTGCCCCCCCATATCTTTTCTCACTTTCTTTTACAGTAAAACAAAAATTATAATTTATTGCTAGACACATAGCAATGTAGAATAGAGCATGCGTTTCCCAGTCTCCTTTGTAGCTAGGACGGGCCAGAACTTTGTAGCTAGCTCTGGCCAATGACATGTGAAGAAAAAAGTGTGGGATATGTTAACTTCCAGATCACACCTTCGAAAGAGAGAACAAGGCCCTCTTGCCTTTCTCCCTTCCCGCAAGCTGAGATGTGATGCAGTGGGGACACCGTGAACCATGTGGACAAAAGAACACCCCAGTGCTGGTGAAGCAATGAGCTAGATGGATCCTGGGTCTCTGACATCTCAGAGCTGCCACCCCAGCCCTTGACTACTTACACTCAGACTATTTTGTGAGAGAGAAATCAATTCCTATTTAACTTAGCCACTGTTACATGGGGTCTCTGCTAGAACATCCGAACCACTATCCTAATCAATTCAGTAAGAAGGTGAATACATGCATGAGTGAATTTGTGAGTAAGCAAATGACCAACTGAATGAAGGTCTAAATTGTGCTGTTATGGTGACAGCAAAATAATAATAATAATATTTATAAAGCTTTAACAATTATGACACTTGTTTACTTAACAAGTAGTATGAAGGGGTCATGGGGTGGTTTCAGGAATGACTCAGCAGCTCAGACAATCATTAAGGACCCCAGGTTCATTCTACTTTTCCACTCCACCATCTTCAGAGTGTTGGTTTTTATCATTGTGCTTGGTGCCTCATGGTCACAAGGTGGCTACCACTGTGCCAGGCATCATGAGCTCACACAATCATGCCCACGGGCAGGAAGCGGGATGAGGGCCAGGGTGGTGAGATAGGATTATTCTCCAGAGTTTCCTTCTTTCAACAGGGAGGAAAACCTTTCCCAAAAGCTCCCAGCAGACTTCCTCTTGTATCTGTTGGTCATAACTGGGTCACATAAGCCAGCTCTAGCTGCAAGGGAGGCTGAGAAATGAGTACCTCAGTTTTTCAAGCTCTATGGTGGGAGGTGGGCAAAAAAGAAGGGAGTTACTGTGACATCAGTAACCAGCAATGTCTGCAACAGTGACTAAGTGGGTGAATGAGTGAATAAATGAACAAATACTACGTAGTAAAAATAAATGCTACTATGTCCTCTCAGGGTCAGAATCCAAGAAGGGAGAAGCAGACAATGGAGGGAAAGGGATAGAGATGCTCCTGTTTTGTTTTTTTTTAATTGAGGTATAACCAATTTACAATGTTGTGCCAGTGTCAGGCGTACAGCAAAGTGAATTTTCCATACAAATACATATATCCACTCTTTTTCTCCTTGGGTTTAGAGGAAAGAAGGAGGTCAGAGTTTCTGCAGTCAGAGTGGGTGGAGAGGCTGGTAGGCTCAGAAATGACAAGATGGATCCAGAGTGGACAGGGAACCTGGAAGCTGGGCGGGGTGACCCACATGACAACAGGGGAGAGAGAGAAATCCACCCTGGCCTGAAGATGATGTAATTCCTGGAAATGGGAACAGGGCTCAGTCAAACCTAAGAACCTGGACAGAGCCTGGGGGACAGACAAGGGTGCTGCGTCCCAGATGTGGGCAGTGGCCCTCAGATTAAATGTGTGTTGCAGGAATCTATCCTCTGCTAACCCAGAGAGACAAACAAACAATGATTCTGGCTATGAGTGATGGTCCTTCGTGCCCAATTCTTTACCCTAATAGCAAATAACACTGGAAGTCAGAGCTTTAGGACCCTAAGAAAATCAATCAATCCAAACTCCTTCCATTTTACAGGTGGGAAGATTGAGGCTCAGAGACAGGAACTAAAGAAAGTCCATGGCAAAACCTGGGCCAGAACCCAGGTGCCAGGACCCCAGTGTCTGCCCCTCCCATTGGGCATTACATCGCTTCTCAAGGCAGAGCCACGGCCTCAATGGAGTGACTCAAGGGAGACAGCCTGGGGTTCCCCAGCCCATTCTGAAATGTTGGAGTGGGGAACAGAGCCCTCACCCCATTCTGCCACAGCCTTCCCCCCACCATCACACAAGATGCAGAGGGTTGGTAGGGGACAATGGCTGGCCAAGAGGGGGTGACCTGCCTGCAAGGTACTGAGCTCCTGGCCCTGGCACAGTTTGGGCAGGGCTGGAGGGGTATTTTAGGGAAGACTCTGGCCAGCCGTGGAGGGGGTGACCAGAGGTCCTCTTCAGCGCTGAATCTCCAGACTGAGTCAGTTCTCACCAGCCACGAGGGGCCGGGCCCTGCTCAGGTCTGGTGGCAGCAGACACCTCTGCCAGCCCTGGAGGCTGTCCCCATGGTGACAGGTAGGTGAGAGAGAGGCAAGAGGAGAGACGTTTGGAGGCTTCCAAAGGGGTGACTGTGTACCAGCAGGGGTGTGGTTAAGGCCACAGCGGAGGGGGCTCCCACAGAGGCAGGCTGCTCACCTCCCTCAGAGACTGGGGGTCTGGACAGAGTGTCGGAGACAAGGACTCCCACCTCACCACCCCACCATCACTTCTCCACAGGCCAGGAGGCACCAGACGCTGCACTTGCCTCCTGCCAGAGTCCCCACAGCGGTAGCAGCCTGTGTGGGGGGGAGATTGACCTGCTCTGCTTCTCAAGTTTTAGACAAAGAAAAAGGGCCTCAGATTCCCATTTCAGCGGGAGGGGAAATGGGGAATTTTCACCACCCCTCTCCCCCATCTTGTCCCCATCTCTGGACCTAGGGTGAAGAGGTGAAGGGACATCTCTGAGACCCAGTTAGGTCCTGCCTCCCACCCACTTCCACCCTCACTCCAGGAGAGGATGTCCAGGGTTGGCCAGTGACCTCCTGGAAGACTTCTGGGTTTACTATGCTGTCCCCACCACCAGGGTAGAAAGGCCAGGCTGAAGAGGGCTTTTCTGATGCCTCTAGAGAGCCATGGAGGGGAGGAGCTCCTCCCCGCATCCTCGTAGCTGCCATCCCCCAAACCCCCAAGTCCACATGTAGCCACCTCCCACTCGGAAGCCATCCTCCCTGAGGACTGTCCCTCTTTCCTCCTCTGTCTTTGGCTCAACACTGATGTCACCCCACCCTGCTAAGACCCCCTGCTTTAGGTCTCAGCCAGACCCCAGTGGGTCCCACTCATCTCCCACCACACCACTGGCACAGCCGGCATCTGCCCGCCAGCGCCCCACAAGGACCTGGCCTGCCCCTTGGCAGGGGTGGGGCCCAGTTCAGGGATTGGGGGTGCGCCTGGGTAACAGGGGTCCCCAGTGCTGGGAAGGGGGACATAGACAGAAAGGTGCTCAGTCTCACAAACAGAAACAGGGCTATGTCGTTGGGGTTCCCATTGACCCCTTTGGGGGAGCCCCCTTTCTCAGGAACACCCCAACCCCTCACTTCATTCAATCCCAGAGCTGGAAGACCCTTTAAGTTTAAAGTTCCCCATCCTGTCCCCCAATTTACAGGGAAACGGAGGCCCAGATGGGGCTGGCTTACTGGAGGTCACAAGCCAGAATTTGAGTCCAGGCATCCCTGTCCCTCCTCTCAGCGCTCTTTCTACTTCCTGGGCTCGGTCTCTGTCTCTCTCCACCTCTCCTCAACCCCTCTCTCTCCCTCTCTCCCGTGGAAGCAGGACACCTTCTCTGACCCCAGTCTTGAGGCAGAGATCAGCACAGGCCTGGATGCTTCTAGTCAAGGGTCTGAGAGTTCCCAAGGGGCTTTCTGCCACCTGGGTCGGGAAGGAGTCTGGGAAGGGCCCAGAGGCAGTTCTTGCCCATCCCCTCCAGGTCCTGTCCAGGCCACACAGGCCAGCCCTCCCACTCCCCCGCCCAGTGGGTGTGTTTGTCCACACACTCACCTTGGCTGGAGTGAAGCCTCATTAAATGGCCCTGCATTCATGAGAGGGAGGGAGATGCCAGCACTGCACGGGGGCTGCCAACACCACGGCGTCCAAAAGAGGGCATGCACACGCACTCACCCACGTGCCAACACCCATGCACACATTCACACACTCACACATGCACAGGGCTTGGGCATACCTCAAATGTTAGTGTTTGTTGCTGCGAGTAGTGTTATTCTTTCTCCTTGGGATTTCTCTTAGTCAAAACCTGGCTTAACATCCCACCTCCTCACTCCCGATCAATGCAGGCCAAGTCTTCTCCCTTTCTTTCCAACTATCTGTTTTTATTTGAATACATCAGCAGGAAAAAGATTTCGAGGCGTAAGTTCAAAGCCCTTTCCCAATCTTTGTGATGTGTAGTTATAAAAATAATGCTAAGAACAGAAAGTGACCTTTACGTATAATCTATAGTCCTTGATGACCTCTGGCTTTTCTTTTCTCGAGAAAATAGATTTTTTTCCTGGTTATTAAAAATAATACATGTTCTTGTAAAAGTATTCAGACAATACAGAAAAGTCTAAAGATATGAGTCAGAAGCATCTGAAATTTCACCACTGAGAGAACGACAGATAACCTGGTGAATATTCTTCTGGACTTAAAAAAAAAAAATGCACACACACACACGAGTACACACAGATATTTTTACATAAAAAAATGCCAGAGTAATAAGCATGCTCTTTTCTAGTCTGCCTTTCTCTCTCAACAATACATTATAGACATCTCTAAATGGCAGCAGCGACGCTCACTGCGTGGATGTTTGGCACTCGCAGCCTCTCTGACTCATGCTCTACTCTACTTCTCACCACCTCACAGTCGAGAGTGAATTGGTGGGTGTCCTGGGAGGTGGGGACACTGAGAGTGGGGCTCTACTTAGCACAGCATGTGTAGGTGGAATGGGGCCTTGCAGAGTGCTGAGTCCATTCGGCCGAGATTTGGCTGGCCTCAGGAGGCCTCAGAGAAATGGGAAACTCAAAATATTTTTAAAGACCAGAACTACTAGAGAGACAGGGTGATGGATGGAGTGGTAGGATTTGCATTTGCCGGGGGGGGCCTGCCAAGTTGACCTCAGGGCACAGAGACCTGCTGGGTGCTGACAGGGCTCCATGCCCAGGAAAGGTGAATTTGGGAGCAGGCAGTTGAAGAAGCAGTATGGAGGGATACCTCCATGCGGGGTTGGGGTGAGTTCAAGAAGAGTTTCGGCTTTTTTCTTGGATTTATTTATACCCAACCTCTTTCTAAAAAGGTATTATAGCAGCTTTCCACAAAGGACATATGCAAAAAGGTCAGGCAGCTAGAAATAGAAAATCAGGCCCGGGAACAATTTCCATCTGAAGTGAAGGGCCACACAGGAAAGGGCCCTGCTTTTCCCAGCTCCTGGGGATGAACCGGTGAGAAAAGCAGAATGATCCCAAAGGGGAGGAAGAGGAGAGGATCTGGCTGACATAAACAAACACTGCACCAAAAGTCAGAAATCTTGGGCTTCCCTGGTGGCGCAGTGGTTGGGAGTCCGCCTGCCGATGCAGGGAACACAGGTTCGTGCCCCGGTCCGGGAAGATCCCACATGCTGCTGAGTGGCTGGGCCCGTGAGCCATGGCCGCTGAGCCTGCGCGTCCGGAGCCTGTGCTCCGCAACGGGAGAGGCCACAACAGTGAGAGGCCCGCGTACCGCAAAAAAAAAAAAAAAAAAAAGTCAAAAATCTAGATTCGTCTCCAGGTTCTTCCCCTTCCTAATTGTATGAGCTTGGGTAACCACAGCATCTTTCTGAGCCTCAGTTTCCTCATCTGTAGACACGAAAGTAAAAATATCTGAGTCACCACAAGTGCATAACACAAGACTCCGTTCCTGGAAATTACCTGACCCACCTGTACAATTTGCATTGAGACCCGCCCTTGGATGGGATCAACTTCATGGTGCACACCCTGCATAACTGTACCCCTGGGAATAGATCATCATTAGAGGAGGAAAGAGAGGGAAGAACCAAGGAAGTACGTTTATGGTGCCTGCCAGCCCCTTGCCCTTCTGAAGTGGGTCCACGCACAGTCTCTCTGAAGCAGTGGCCCACAGGCAGCCATGTTTTATATTCATGACCCCCTCCTCCAACCCAGTGGATTGGATCAGGGGTGGCACTTAACCCAAGGGCAAGTTATCAACAGGTTTCCCAGGGATGTACGTATGACCGGGCACAAAATGGTGGGCCAGTCGAGTGGGCTCTTTCTCTCGAGAACTTGAGTCTGTGAATGCTGGGAGCTGTCACTGGAAGGTTGTGAGGGAGACTTAGAGCTGGAGATGTCTGGAAAGCAGAAGTCATGAAAGCGCAGACACTATGAGTCAGGAGAGAACTGCATGGGTAAAAAGAAGCAGATGCTGGAAAGTGGCTGAGTCACGCCAGGGTGGTTAGCGACTGCTGTTGTAACAAACCATCTCTAACCTCAGGGACTTAAAACAACACTTATTTTATTTTACCCCATGACTTCATGGGTCAGGAATTTGGGCAAGCTGGGCTGGGCAATACTTCTGTTCCCTGTGGCATCAACAGAGGTGTTCAGCTTGTGGATGGGCTGGTCTGGAGGGTGCAAGGCAACTTCATGCCCATGTCCGGTGCTTTGCAGGAGACGGCTGGAGGTCTGGACTCAGCTGGGATGGTCTACTAGAGCCCTTCACGCAGCCTCTCCAGCATGTCGGTCTTGGGGGAGTTGGATGTCCTACATGCTGGTTCAGGGCTCCCAGAAAGAACATTCCAAGAGGCCTGAGCTGAAGCTGCAAGGCATCTTCAACTCAGAATGTCACATTCTATGGGCCAAACAAGTCACCAAGACCAGTACAGATTCAAGGGGAAGGGAATTAGAGTCCTGTTCCCTATAGGTAGGATAACAAAAGATTTGTGGCCATCTTTACTCTGCCAGGTGAGGAGCCATAAACTCCTAAAACTACCTTGAATGCAGAATACCCATCTGGTTTAAGAAATTCATCCCTGTTATGGCTCTTGTGTTTGGCTTTCTGAGAAAGTCTGTCCCCCTCACTACATAGAGCCTCACAGTAACGCTCCTGTACTTGAGTGAGGTCGAGTGAGTCTCTCTTCCTGGTGCCCAATGAGCCAACCCAACGCAGTGGTGGGCTCCAAGCTCCAGAAGAGAAATCCCAGGTGTGGCAGCAACAAGTTACCCAAGGTGTGAGCTGACAAAGGTGGGGCATGGAGCCTGCAGTCTTGTCACCTTTCTGACCCTCAGTTTGCCCATCTGAACAAGGAAATGAAACTCTCTGCTCTACCTACCTGTTACTACCGAGTAACACGATAAAGTCTCTTCCTGTTCTTTGCCTGAACTCCCGGTAGTTCATATCATGACACATCTGCCCTTGATTTGGGGTCATGTCACAAACCTGCACAGGGAAGTGAACGTTCCCCATCACTGCCTGTCCCCATGATCTTGGCAAGCCTGTTTCTCCCAAGGAAAGCATAGGAGTAGATGATTGAAATAAGGGACTTTAAGGACATCCCAGCTCTGAAATGTTAGCATTCTGAGAGGTCTGGGAAAAGGGAAAGGTTGGCACAAAATGATTTGGGGGCAAGTGGGCAGCTAACTGGTGGTGAATAAGGGAGGCCAAGTAGAGTGCAGAGTGGGGCTTATGGGGCCAGGACAGAAACAGAGATTGGGAGTTGGGGTGGGCAGTACAAGTGTATAGGAGGGATGGTGGGGCTGGGTGTTGAGAAGGGAAAGGGCAGAGTTCTTACAGGTAGTGGATCAATTTTATTCCTCCTTCTTTGTCTTCCTTCCTCTTCCTTGAGCCTTCTAAGTTTTTTTCACCCCCCGTAGCCTGTGCATACTCTGTTTCCTCTGCTTGGAAGATTCCCTCTGCCCCCCAAAGGCTAACTCCAATCATTGTTTAGGTATCTTCTAAATGTCTCTTCTTCAGAGAAGACTTCCCTGGAGCCCCAACCCAGATAAGACCCTCCTCTTACCTTTTTCCAGAGCACCAATTTCCCTCACAGCATTAATTGTGCTCATAAGGATACATTTCCCAGTGCAACTATGAGCTTTGCGTCCACTAAACAGGAGCGTCCACGAAGGCAGCATTTAGGAGTTAGTTGGGTTGGGCACCAGGCTGCAGGTCCCCACTGTCCACGCCACAGAGCAGGAGCCATGATGTTGGGGCCGAAGGGAAGAAGGGCTCCCTCCAGGGGCCTGAGGGGAAACCCCAGGCTCTCACCCATACCCCCTCCAGGCCCAGCCCACCTGCCGCCAACACACACCGCCTGACCCGGAGCGCTAGAACACCGCAGCTTTATTGATTGAAACAACCGCGTCCGCAACTAGAGGTTACATCTGGGGGGTGTGGGGGGGAAAGGGGAACAAAGAGGGGGCAGAGGCTGGGGCGGAGACAGAGAGCAAGGCAAAGGGGTGAGGATGGGGTCATGTGACTAAAACAACCCCAGTCCCTTTCACCCGTTAATGAGGGTCTCCGGTTGTGCTTTTTACCTTGGTGGTAGGGTGGGCCTGGGCACGGAGGGGTTGGCTTTCTCCCAAGTCTGGAGGCCGCAGGGCTGGAGCAGTCCCCTCCTTCCCCTGCCCTTTCTCCTGGTTTGGAGGTAAAGGCCTTGGTGAGCTGGCTACCCTGGGGCAGGAAGGATGCTTGGAGGCCATGGGTGCAGAGGGGCCAGCAGAGTTGTGCTGAGATGGTGATGATGTGAGCATCTGTGGGGGGATGCCAGGAGCGAGGGCATTCCTAGGGGTGCCCCTGGGAAATGAATGCAGGTGACATGAGGGGAGGGGCTGGTGGTGGGCAAGGGCCATCTCTCTGGACCTCAGCTTTCTCACCTGTACAGTGGGGACACTGGATTAAATGGTCTCTAAGGTCCCTTCCAGCTCTAAGGGTCAAGGGATCCCCAGGAAAGAGTGGTCCTTCTGCCCTAACACACACCCTCACACACACACACACTCTTACTCAGGCATACACCCTCTCTCTCACACACACACACACACACACACACACACACACACATCTCATCCACGCACACACACAGCAGCACTGACTCAACAGAGAGGGGGTGCTATCCTGCCTTTGGAATTGAGGAGGGCTCCCCTGAACCCAGAAACTCATCCAGTGGCCCTACAGGGACCCTCCATTGCAGGTTCACCCACCCCATTCCTGAGGACCCTGAAAATACCCCCGTCCCCCTTGAGCTGTCCAGAGACAGGAAAACACAAGGATTAGCCCTGCTCCCCCAGGATCCCCTGGTCCTTAGGGGGAAGTCAACAGGATAAGGACACCAGGACGCATTGACCTTCATTCCCAGCCCAGGCTCATGTGAAGACAGAGGGGAGGGGAAAGAGAGTCCCTTTCATCTGGGAGCCTGGGGGAGGGCAGCAGCCACAGCCAGTGTGGGCAAAGGGCGTCAGCCTCCGTGTGGCACCCAGGCTTGACCTGGGGCAGGAGGGGCCGTGGCCTGGGATGCGGGGCCAGAACTGGGGGCAGGGAGACAGTACCTCTCCCAGTGCAGGGCCCAGTAACATCTGTAACATCCGTACCGGCACCCAGAGAGAGGGATGTTTGACCAAGCTCCTCCTTGCTGCCTGGCATGAGCAGTGGCCAGAGGTGTGACAACCCCAGGACTGTAGTACCTGGCTTCCAAGGCTGGCTCCACCTTAACTGTCTGTGTGACCTGGGGCAAGTCCCTCCCCCTCTCTGGGCTTAACTCTCATTCTTACCATGAGAAGTTAGGATCTCTATGCCCCGTCCCAGCACCGACAGCCTGAGCCAGGGGCTTTCACTGAGCATAGGGAGAGGGCAAAGTGAATGAGAAAGAAGAGTCAGAGCTATCCCAGAGAGGGCAGAGGCGGAAGGAGCGTCCCAGGAGCAGGGGGCTTAGTCTGCAGGCTTAGCTCGGCACCCCGGGTGGCCGTCTATGGTTCCAGGGGCAGGACAGCCAAGCTGAGGCTCCCTGTCTCTTACCTATACAGCACCTGGCCCCAGGAGTCCCTTTGTCCGCCAGACACCAAGCTGGAGGGGACAGGGGTAGAGGACCCTAACACCCTGAGGGCCGACCCTGGACTCCCTGTTTTAAGGCCACAAAATGCCTCAGCCACCCTGACCCAGAGGGTGAGACTGCCACTGGGGAGATGCACTGGATCCAGCCAGGCTGGTCTCCCCCGGGCTGGGGGTCCTCATGGGCCACCAACCAACACATGGACACTGATACCCACTGGCAAAGACGCATGGCACAGGTGATGCTGACACAGAGGTGCTGACTCACAGGCACACAAACACTGACTCACAAGTCACCCAGGGACACACAAAGACACTCATTCCTTGCAGGACCCCCCACCACACACACACACAGGCTAGCACCCCCCTAGGTGCTCGCGTCACACACTGTTAATGTCAGCACACACTGACACCCACATCCGCTGCAGACCTGCTGACACATGCAGACACACGCAAGGACCAAGGATCTCAGCGGCTCCCTCGGGCACTTTGTGAGCCCAGGTCAAGCCACCCTGGAGTCAGGGCTGCCCCGGTCCCACCCCGACCTCCCTCTGGAAGTGCTCCCTGGTGCTCCCCCACTCCGCACTCTCTGTCCACATGACCATGTCCCCTCTCTCCAAACAGACCAGAACTCAGAGGCCATGTGTATGTGCTTCAGCTCAGCTGACATATGCTGACTCCCTTTTCTGTATCCAGCTTTACAGATGTGGAGGTGAACGAGGGAGAGAGGGTCTCCATTATGGAGCAGCCAGAGCAGGGGACAGATGTATTCAAAGGTCATCTGAGGGCAGTAGGCATGGGGCACCATGGAGCCCCAAGGAGGAAGCGCTCTGATCTCCAGCACCCATGCCAGCCAGGGCCCGGGGAAGCACCGGGCAGGTGACAGGCCAGTGGTTCCTACTCTAGGGTCCTGAGGAGCTTTCAAACATTTCTGATGCCAGGTTGCACTCCAGTCCGATTAAACCGGAATCTCTGGAGAGGGCCCCAACCATTGGCGCTTTCTAAAAGAATCTCTGGTGGTTCTATTCTGCTGGGAACCACTGATTTCTATAATCCATTCCGCTAGGCAAAGCCCGTTAAGAGATTTCCATAACAGACCCACTTGTGCTGGGCATGAGGGTGGGATGGGGTCAGGGGAGGGTTGGAAGGCTCAGAGGAGGAGCTCACAGTCTAGTTGGGACAACAGACCCTGCACAGATGGGACAATTAAGGAACAATACCCGCAGAAAAATGGCAGCACGTTCTGGGAACCTGGAGCCACTCATTTCGGACAGAGGCCTTGGCTGGGCCCGTAAGGCAGCCACACTGGTCGGGTATCAGGAGTCCCCACTCCAGCCCTGGCCTGGCCACCCACCAGCTGTTGGTGATGATGATAACACCAGCCTGGCAGAGCTGAGATGGGCAGCGCTTACTTTGGTTTCCTGCCTGCCTCCTGGCATTGCAGTGCTGCCTCTTCTCTGCAGCTGTCCCCACCAAATGCTCCAGGAGGAGCCCTGTGACACGTCCACCAAAGATGCCTTCATTTCCATAGGGTCATCTGTAAGCTCTCTGTCACCCATAGGGGATAAAAGGTAGAAACTCAGGTGGTAGCAGGCAGCTTGAGACTACAGAACAGGGCTGAAGTGGCATATTTGGCCAGCACTCCACAAACATTCATGTCACAAATGAAGATGGACACACTGACTTACACAGGCACTCACAAGAGACGGGGGTTAGACCCAGCCTCACATATGGATAACTGCACACGCAGATACATGTTTGCACACACTCCTGCTAGAGATATACCCACAGTGGTATACAGACAACAGATGGGCCCACACATGCTCACACGTGCACACCCACACAGCCACATGCACACACACGTGATGACTCACCCTGGAAGGGGTTGGGCCTCCTCTCTCCCATGGACCGCTAGGCAGGGGGCTCAGGGATGACTGTGAGGAGGAGGTCTAGGTCCCATCATGTTCGTCTCAGTCTCCCAACCCAGGACCAAGGACACGGAGCCCTTTCCCAGTTTTGGGGCACAAGGCTCAGCTCCCAGGGAACATGGTGACCAGCAACTGCCCCACATACCATCCCCAGCCCTACAAACCCCTCCTCCTTCACTGACCCTGGGCGGGGAAGGGAACAACCTATTAGACAGTGCTTTGCAGTGGAGGAGGACAGCCCCCTACACACCCCCCATCCACAGCACCCCTTCATGGCAAGTATATAAGAAATGGAGGTCCCACTCTACTCCTAAGATCAATGTCCAATATGGGGGCAGGAAATCATAAAAGCAGGACTTCTCCTCTGCCCCTCTCGGAGCCAAGCCTCACCCCAGAAAATGGCTTGGCCACCACCCCTCCCCCCTGGCTCAGCTGGGGGCTGAGGTTAGGCCAGCCGAGCAGGGCAGGGACTGTGTTCTCAGGAATACAGCTGCTTGTGGGGCGGGGTGCAGTGGGATGGGGACGGTGGGGAAGGGGTCAGTCTCCAGACTGTCCGGGCCCAAGACCCTGCGCTAGGTCCCTTCGAAGGGGGCACAGTGAGGGGCGGGATATGACATCCCAGGAATGAATGGGTCAGGGGATGTGGGTGGCCTGGGCTCTCCAGCTTCTGGCCTTCGCTCTGGGAACAGAGTTGTGTGCAGCTGGTGCCTCATGTCCTTTGTCGTTCGCAGAGTCAGTCCCGCTTGGCCCCCTATGACCCCGGCCTCCTCCATTCCAGGGGGCCCCAGAGTCCAGCCAAGGGCAGGGCTCCTGTGTCTGCTCCCCTTCTGGCTCCTTCTGGTAAAGCCACGGGGCTGAGCTCAGCCTTGAGTCAGGGACAGGGGAAGGTCAGAAACACACCGCAGGTGCAGCCAGGACAAGGCCTGTGTGGCGCCGAGGTCCCTGGAGTGGTGGATGCCATTCAGGCGAGTCCCGTCTCTGCAGCAAAGAAGATGCTGGCAGGTCAGATAGAAACTTGTGCTTTAATATATCTCTGTGTGTGTGAGCGTGGGTGTGTGTGTGCGTGTGTCGAACAAACGTCTCCGGGGCCTCAGTGCTGGGCCGCTGTCCTTGTTCTCTGCTCATCCTCACAGCCAATGCAGGCCCCCTCACTGGCGGGCGGCTCTGCCCCAGGGCACCCCGGCTGGCATGGGGTCAGTCTTTGGTACGATGCGGACACTTTGGTGTGCCGGGGGCGGGGTGGGGGGGCCACGAAGCGCTCATCATCTCTGCAACGCCAAGAGGAAGATGGCCATGGGCCCCCAGAGCTGTGGGCGGGACTGCCAGGGGGCTCCACTGCCCGGCATCACCACCACTGTGACGGGAAAGAGAAGGGAGACAGGCCAGGGCTCCGGTCAGCTCAGCAGGGCCAGGGAGGGCTGTTCCTCTGCCCCCTCTCTGTGCTCACAGACACACTCGTAAGACATGAGGTGGTGTGCTCTGCCTGCTGGGTCCAAATCCTGGCTCTGTGGCTCACTAAATAAGACACAGAGCAATTCACTCAATCTCAGTGGCCTCAGTTTCCTCGTTTGTAAAATGAGTCTAATAGGAAGAGCCACCCAGAGGACTGTGAGAAATAAATGAGATCACGCATATACAGGTGTTGGTACCTTGCCTGGTACATCGTAATCACTTGGTAAACTCCAGCTGTTATTATTGCAAACACCTGGCCCCCAGTGGCGGAGGGGAAGGGGTACACATTCACACCTGGACACACACACACACACACACACACACACACACACACACACACGGATGTACCCAGACACAGACGCTGCTACTGTAAACTTAGTAAGCTCACAGGAAGGTCTGGTGGTCTCATTGTCCTCCATACGGCCCACAGCCTGAGCCAGGGTGGGGCCCAAGGTGGGTACCAAACACATCAGCAGCTGTTCCCACAGTCACCAGCACATGCATCCCATCACCCAGCCACTCCGAACCCCAATTCAGACAGCAACGCCTCCCCTGACACAGGCACCCACCCACACAGTCCCCCAGAGATTCAGCACCCCGCCCTCTTTCCATCCTGCACCTTTATTGGGATCCATCTGCTTCCTGGGACACTCTCCCTTCTTCAGTGTGACGTCATCTATGGCGATATCCCCCAGGTAGCCCGAGCCTCGAACCCCCTCAAAAATAATCTGGGGTGGGGTCAGAGAGCAGGGAACAGGGATGAGGGAGGTTCTGCACCACAGACTCCCAGCCCTTAGCCTCCGTCTCCCTGGAAGGCCCCCCATCCCTGCAAGCTTTTCTCCTCAGCTCCCAGGAGCAAGCCCTGGGCCCTCCTGAGGGCTCCCCGGCTGGAGCGATGGCCCAGGGCCTGGAGAGCTGTGAGGAGCCCTGGGCCCAGCAGACTCACCTGGAAGGGCCCACTGGGGTTGATGGGCACATGCGCCTGCTGCCACACGTTGCCCTTATTGCCACTGAGGGACCAGGCATGCGTGTCCAGTGCCCCTTTGTTCCGGGACCGCACCAGGAGGTTGAGGGAGCCTGTGGTGGGTGTGAGGAGAGGGGGCAGTGAGGGGGCACCCTCCCCTTTCCCCATTCACCAGGCTCAACTCCCTACCACTGCCCGCAGCACAGTCCCCGCTGGGCAGGACATTCTCCCCATCGCAGACTGGCTCGGTGTCCTGTTATCCCAGAGGGGACCTCAGCATGGGAAAGAGAGGGGACAGCAGCAGGGCAGCAGGGCTTCCACTTATCAGGACGATTGGCAAATTCTCTTTCATTTCTTCCTTTCCTTCCTAATCAGCTAATTCCCCCCCCCCCCACACTCACTCACTCACACAAACAAACACACCCACACACAGCACCCTTCCCCCCTCTAGACAGGGGAGTTGTCCCAGGACACTGGGGCCCATATCTGAACACAGAACAGGATTCCCGAAGCACGTAATGCACACGCTTGGTGGTACACGATACATGCAATGATTTCTGGAGGTACAGGAACGGACTTTAAAAATTTAACACTTGGAGGGTGGCAGGTGGGTGAAATGGGTGAAGGGACTAAAAAGGTACGAACTTCAAGTTATAAAATAAATAAGTTCTGGGGATGTAATGTACAGCATGGTGACTACAGTTAAGAATACTGTATTGCATATTTGAAAGTTGCTAAGAGCGTAGACCTTAAAAGTTCTCATCATAAGAAAAAAAGATTCTGGTGATGGTTGGATGTTACCTAGACTTATTGTGGTGATTGTTTTGCAATATGCACAAATGTCAAATCATTATGTTGTACATATGAAACTAATATAATGTCCATTATACCTCAATGAAAAATTTCATACTTATATATATGTTTTAAGAGGTGAATAAAGCTAGCCTTTCAAACCCACAACTTCTCTAATATTGATGCTTAGGACAAAGCTAAGAAAAAAGGAGTGAGTTGATTCAAAGAAAGATATTAGTATATGTGCTACATAGCTGTGGTAAAATGTGAAAATTTGGAGTTATTAGCCTAGGGGTGCTGAGCCCCTTCGCCCGCAGACCCAGGGGCCTGGGATTGTGGAGATGCTGAGGGGCAATGGAAGAGAAGGAAGGGATCAGGCCTTGATGAAGAGCACCCAGGCAATGTCATGCCCCCTCGCCGGCTCTTCTAGCCTATCTCAAGCCTCCTATGATATAAAGACTTGGCTCAGAGAGAAGGGGAATCAATCTTAGACAGCACCTCGTAGCTGGCATTTCCATGGCACTGCCCCAGACAAAGCCACACCATCTGTGACACCAGATAGACGGACCCCCAGAGGGGGAGGGCCACCAAATGTTACCTGCCTGAGATTAAAGGAGTTGGCTTGGACCTAGGAGAGCCAGTGAGGCACAAGGACTGGGGACAGCTGGTGCCCAGAGCTGCCAGGTCGGGTGGGAGGGGAGGGGAGAGGAGGGACCAGGACAGCAAGAAACACCCACCCCTCCCCAGCAGCAGACCCAGGCCTGGGGGAGGAGCAAACAAAGGTTCAAGGCATGTGGAGAACCCTCACCAGCAGATGGGGCCCTGAGAGGGCTGAAGCCAGCACCCAGTGGGCCGGGAGATGCCACACTGGCTTAGGCAGGGCCCAAGCCCCAGAGACTTTTGGGCTTCTCACCAGCCCCAAAGGGACCTCCCTCTCTTCCCCTTCCTGAAGATCTTCCCTGGTTCCAATCCCCCAACCTCCAGGGTCCAACCTCCATCTCCAAACCATTTCTTCCTCCTCCACCACCCTGCCCCAAGGACCCTAATGGGGGAACCCCACCTTTTCACTACTCAAACCAAAATTGAATTTCTGCCCCCTTCCCTGATCATCCCACCAGCTCCAAGATCTCCCCTCTTCCTGCCAGCGTTTCACAGGGTCAGCCAGGGCCTTAAGGGTGCCTGCTCACTACCTTCTTCCCTATCTTCCTGTCACTTCCAAAGCCACACCGAGCTACATGCTGCAGCCTGGACACAGCCCAGCTTTCCAGACTCCGGGCTTTTGCCTGGGTTGTTCCCACTGCTTGAGATGCCCTCCCCTACTATGTTCCCCTGACCAAATCCTTTTTGTGCTTCAAGCCCTGTCTGAAATGTCACCTCCTCCGAGAAGTTTTCCCAGGCTTGAGCTGGGAGCCCTCTGTGCTTCCTGTGAACTCTGAGACCTTAAACTGCAGTTCCCCATGCCCAGACCACTCCCTGCTCTACAATGTGGCAGTTACTGGGATTCATATCTTCTCGCCCTATTTGGCTCCTGAGGGAAAGTCCCCATCAAATTCCTATCTGTTCTCGATATTTGAATGCTCAGTGAAGAACTTTCCATCACTGTCATCAGGACTGACTGAAAAGAAGCTTCTCAGGGTAAGAAGTTATCTCAGGGTTCATCAAGCCCAGCCCTCCCTACCTCCCCATCATTCATTCATTCATCTAATTGAGCAGGCACTATTCTAGACACCAGAGACACATCCGTGAATCAGATAAAGAACTCTGCTTCCCGAAGCTTATGCTCTTTTGGCAGTAATCACTATAAAGAAAATAATGCAGGAAAGGGATACAGAGGTGTTTTACATGGGGCTGTCGGGGACCTCTCCAAGGAAGCCTGAATGAGGGGAGGGGAAGAACATTCTAGGCGGGGGGAAATATCAAAAGCAAAGGCTTCTAAGGCCTCAAGCACTTAAAGAAAAGCAAGGAGACCGGCGTGCTTGAACTGAGTAGAGTCAGGGGAGAGCAGCAGAAAATGAGGTCAGAGAAGCAGGCAGGGGCAGATCAGTACGGGAGGCCTAGAGAAGATGGTGATGGAAGGGGGCCGAGCAGGGGAGTAACATGACCTGGGACAGGGGTCACCTCCACAGCACCCCTGCTGGACAGTCCTCCTGTCCAGGCACAGGATAGCCCATTCCTGTGCTGGGAAGATCTGATACTTATAGGATCTTCCTCAGGTGTAATTCAAACCTGCCTCCCAGAAGCTTTCAGCGACTGGTGTTTGTCCCACCTGCTGGGGGACACCAAGCAAGCTCTGGAGCACGGACGGCTCCCTCAGGGCTTTTTCTGCTCCCAGGCACCTGGGCATCCCAGCTGTTAAGGCGTGATCTCCCAGGGCCCTACTGTGTCCAACATGCTCTTCTTGCCAGCTGGGTCTCCCGTGCCCCTCCTGAGCTGAGGATAAAATGACCGACTGTCCTGGTTTGCCTGGAATGTGGGACTTCTAGTGTTAAAAGTGGGAAAGGCTGGGGCAAACCAGGATTGGTTTGAAGTGGTTACTCTAGCTGGGCAGGGAGGTCCTGGTCACCCTCACCCCCACCTACCCCACAGGAAGCTTCTCACGAAGTCCAGACCCAGGTCATGGGTGAATTGGATTGTGTGGATGGCCCGGGGGACCCCAGTGGATGCAGAAGGTTCCATCCCACCTCATTCCAGTTCATCAGTTCGGCCCGACCCATCACTCTAGCTGTGGACACTTCACAATGAGCCTTTAGGTCCACACTTGCTTAAAGTCACTTCCTCTACCAGGTAGCTGAGGAAAACAATGAAGCTTTCTATGGTCTGTTAAGGCCTGATCACCAAGAGGCACAGTTTAGAGGGAAAAGCAAGGCACGGAACAGTGTGTGTAGAATGGAGGGAAACAGAATATATGTGTACTGGCTTCTACATGCTTAAAGCATTTCTGGAAGTTTGCCCCAAAATCTAATACATTCATTGCCTCCGGGAAGGGACTCTAGGTGGCAGGAGGACTGGGATGGGAGAGGGACTCTCCTTATGCACGCTTTTGTACCTTCTGACCTGTGCAAAATACATTACCTTTCCCATAAATATGTAAACAAACAAGCAAATAAATAAAATTAAAATTGTCATTTCCTCAGCAGAGCCTTCCATAACCAGCCCCCAGGGTCAGTCGGCTCTTCCTTTTATCAGCTGTCTTGGCCTCCGTCCTTCTGCTGCAGACACACATCACAGTGGTCACCAAATCCTATCTGGTGCAATTAATTATTTAATGTCTGTCTCTCCCACTTGACTGTAGGTGCCAAGAGGATGAGGGATTTGTCCATCCTGTTCGCTGCAGCACTAGATGCCTGGCACAGAGCAGGAGCTCTGGAAATGATGGCTGATGATGAGTTCATTGACTAATGTGGCACTCCTACCAGTGCCATCTCTTCCCAAAGGGCACTCCTTAGGTTCATGGTCATGCTTACAAAGTAGTACTTCCCCTCACTGCTCACAGAGCAGCTCCCTTCCAACCCTGTGTTTAGGGCTTGGGAGAGTCAGACAGACTTGGGTTGCTGTGTGATCTTGGGCAAATGCTTAACCTCTCTGGTCTATATGATAACACCTCTCACACGTGGTGGTTGTGAGGGTTAATAAGACCACAGATGCATCCCTAACCCAGGATGTCACCTGGCACCTGGCAGGCACTCAGTACATGCAACCTTTTAGCTGATTTCTCCATCCCCTCCAAGACTCATCCTGGTGGATCCATTTTCTTTGCACCCTCAGAAAGTCTTGATCATCTCAAAACCTCAGACAAGCTGGCTCTGGACTTCCCCCTTGCCCAGATTCTGCTCATATTCCCTACAAGGATCTGTGATTCAGCCAACTTGGGATGCCCAGGCCTTACCCGGGCCAGTCCCCAGCTTCCTGTGGACACCCCTCCCTGCCCCAGCACACACTCGTGCAGCTTACCTGGTCCCTCGACTCACCGATATGCTTCCCGTACATGTGGTAGAAGAAGGAGACGCAGTAGAACTTGGCGCTGGCGTTGTACAGGGGACTCACCAACCTCGCACGGTCCCCCAACTCCCGGGGCCTTGATGTCTCAATGAACATGTAGTAGCCTGCAGGGAAGGCGAGATGTGCCAACAGCCTCCCCCTCACCCCTCCCAGGCCTCTTTCCATCTGATTCCTTTTTGGCCTTAGTATCAGCTGCCTGAATCCCAGGTGCCTCACCCCACCCCACCCAGTCCTCCCTGCCTCACGGCACAACACAGGAGTCTGGGCCAGCAATTGTGAGTGCTTAGCTCTGCTGCAGTTTCTCTTCTTCCCAATCCTCTAGCAGCTCAGAGCTGTTTCTCTCCTCTCAGACCGGAGCTCCCTAAGGCCGGGGCTGTGTCTCCTCTCAGACCAGGCTCCCCAGGGCTAGACCCCTCCCTGAAGCTATTCTCCATTCCTAGCAGCAGGCCATGTCCTCACCCTCAGGGGTGCCACTTATGTCCGTGGGGGGACCAGTGTTGGGAGAGCGCTTGGGGTTCTGGGTGAGGGCATTCTGCCGGGTCCAGTCAAAGTTGTCTGTCAGGTCCTGGGTGTAGCCGCAGATCTTCTCATCCTCAAAGTGGCAGGTGTTGTCTGTATTCAGGGCAGAGTTGGGAGGGAATGAGACAAAGAGAGTCAGCCTCCTCAAGTCCCCTGGTCCAGCTTTGCCTTCCTGGTCACCCATGAGACAGCTCCCAAGCATCCAAGCAGCGGGCCCAGGATCCCAGGGCTTCAGAAACCAGGCAATGGAACCCCTGACCAATCTATTCCCGGAACAGGACCTCTTCATCTTTTTTGTGCCACAAACCCTTCTGGCGTCTAGTGAAGTTAAGAATCTCATCTCAGAATAATTATTTAGGTGCATAAAATGAAAAACACAGGGTTACAAAGGAAATCAATTATATTGAAATACAGTTATCAAAATATTTAAAAAATAAATATGTGATATAATAGTAAGTGGGCTTCTCTATTATCTAATTAAATCACAGTATCCAGTGTTAGGTCTAACTACTGTAGTTTGAAATACTAATAAATGGAAATGATGTTTAGAGATGGCTGCAAAAACTTTTAGGTGATGTGAAAACATTGGATTTCCACTGATGACAGAGTCACAGGTAGTGATTATACCACATTCCTACATTCATCATTGAAGATGTTAAATTTCTAGAAGTTAGGGAAAATAAAGAAGTAATTGTATGCCCTTCCAGGGTCCAGTTTCATGGACCCTCCTCATCCTTGGTAGGGGTGGTCCACGGATCTCAGACTAAGGACCTCTGCCCCAGGGAACAGAGAATGTGGATTAGCCTGGTCTTTCCATTTTTCTTTTTGGGACAGTGAATGGTGCTGAGTGAGGACAAAAGGCCCTGTGTTAGAGAGACGTCCTCCTGACTCCACCCGCACTTCAAGCCTTTAAGCCCCAGAATAAATCCTGGATGCAAATATCTCCAAGCCCAGCCTTGCTCCCTTCTGCTTTTTCTGCCAACTTCTGGCCTCCACACTATTTTCTCTCTGGGTTATCTCTTGGGGTCCCTCCCACCCGGGGAGCCTTTGTGTCCCTAAAGGGAAGGGGAAGTGGGTAGGGGTGTCTCACCTGACAGATTGGGAGAGTTGATGGCTGAGAAAGCAAGCAGGAAAACCAAGTCAGAACCAAGGTGTGGGGCTGTGCAGAGGGTGCGTGGGCTTAGGAACAGGGTCCCCAGAGTAGGCCTGGGGGCCAGAGGCTCCTGGCCTGCAGTGACAAGGTAGGACACTGCACATTGGAGAACCCCAAGCTCAGGAACCACGTGGGGAATATGGAGGGGTCCCCTGGGCATGAGATGGGCCCACCTATTCCACCACCACAGCCACCACCACCTACGCTCTGTGTAGTGGATGATGCGGGAGGCCGTATCTCCAGCCCCGAAAGTGGTGTAGGGCGTGAGGCGGACCTCGTAGCTGTGGGGCACTCGAAGGTCCGTCAGGATGTACTCCAGCAGCTGCCCCTTCTCCACACGCCGCACCGGGATGGCCTTCACCATGGCGTTTTGCTGATTCAACTGTAGATACAGGGAGTTCCCAGATGCCCGACACCCTCCACCTAACACCAGCCCAGGCCCTGGTGTGACTTTCGGGGGCAGTGCAGGGGAGCAGAAAGAGCAAAGGACTAGGAAGCCAGGCCCTCAGTCTCCTCATCTGTAAGATAGAGCAATCACCCCTTCCATGCCCACCTCCCAGGGCTGTCTTAATAATAAGTGATAGTAACACGTATTGAAAAATTAATGTGTGCTAGGCACTGTTCTAAATGCTTTGCAATTACTAACTCATTTAATCCTCAAAAGAATGATCCTATCAGTTGGAATAGTATAATTACCCCCATTTTACAGATGAAGAAACTGAAACCAAACAGATGTAGCTTGCCCAAGTTAATACAGAACTGAATTCTAGCTTAGGCAGTCTGCCTCAGAGTCACACTCTTACCCCCCACCCAACTACCCCTTAGTCTGGGCAGAACCACATGCAATTAGACTGGACTCGAGACTCGTACAGTGGCTCTGGCCTTGCGTCCTAGAGACCCTGTAGATGAGACTTAAGCTCATGCTTTAAGCTTCTGATATAAGAGTAGATTCTCTGTTTTGTGAGCAGGACTGGCTTTACCCGCCTTCCCCCACATGAACCCAGCAGACCCCTGCCTAATTCTCAGGGCTGTGCCCAGAGCATGGGTTCAAAGGGGACAGGTCCCTAGAGCGTCCCAGCTCCTGTGTCCAGAACACTTTTTCCCTGGCTCTGAAGAGTTATCTCTAAGAGGGACAATGTGTCTCCAACCCCTTCCCCCTGGCTTGATGAGTATTCCCAGGGCCAGCCTGCACCTGAGCCCCTGTCCCCCTTGGCCCACCTGGCGGACACTGAGTCTGTAGTTGAGCAAAGGGTCGACAGCGTCAGGCTCCCTCTGGGTCCACTGCAGCACGTAGGAGTAATTCTTGGACAGCTTGTGGCTGCGGGTGGGGTTGGGGGTGTCGAAGTAAAACTCCGGGCTGTAGGCTTTGGCTGAGAGGGCCGGGAGGGGGGCACGGGGCCGTGAGGGGCAGGGGATGAGGAGAGACAGAGAGAGAGGAGGTGCGGGAGAGGGCGACAGAAGAGGATGCGTGGTACGGGGGCAGGGGGGAGACAAAAAGAAGGAATATTGTGAGGAGAGGAGATGGTGGGAGAAGAGGAGATCGGGGAGAACGAGGGGTAGGCGGGGAGGTGGGAGATGGAGGAAAGGGAGATTGGGAATCCAAGAGGTGGTGTTGGTGAGAAGGGAGTGGAAAGGCCAAGGAAAGGATGGAAAAGAGAAATGTGGTTAAGACAAAGAGAAGGGATATTAGAGAAGACACAGGGGAAGAGAATTGGATAGAAGACACCAAGAAGGGTCATGGATTTTGGGGTAGAAGGAAGGGAAGAGAGATAGAGAGCGGCCAAAAGGTGGGGAGACAGGGAAAGTGTGGGAGAACAGGGGAGGGGGAAGGAGGTGGGAAATGTCACAGGGGCCTCTGGCTGGCAGGGCTGGGTGAGGTGGGGAGGGGCTGGGTAGGTGGCCAGTGACCTGTGGCCCTAGCCCCCCACTGTGAGTGAGGAGATCCAAACAAGAGCTAAGGGGCACCCAGTCAGTCAGAGGCTGTTGGGAGAGCGGGGGCACAGTAAAATGGGGGACAGGCACACCTGGGGCTCTCCTCTGGGGTGCTGCTTCTGACAGGGTACCGGCTCTCTCCAAGGGAGGAAGAGAAGGAGTGGGTCCGGCCTTTCCCCTCCACTCTCACCACGACCTTCCCTCCTTTCTGACCCACCCACGCCCATCTGCAGCCCCAAAATGCCCACCTGAATGACATGAAGAGATGGGGCTGAAAGGGATTTCTGGGCACCGAGGGGCCTGAACCTCTAGAGTGACAGCTCAGGAAATGTGTGCTGGCTGGCCCAGCGCCACCCACGACGTTTCAGAGAAGCTGTTGAGGCGCTTCTTCCCTCCTCTAAGCTACAGCTCAGGCCCCTCACATTGGGCCCGCAGTCAGGAAGAGATTTCCTATCTGCAGCCTCTAGGGCCAAGGACGAAGGAGGAGGGGCTTGAGAAGTGACGGCTGAGATGCAGCGGTGCCCAGGGCTTGAGCGGGTCGGTCTAAACCTGACGTGGACAGGGCTGGAGGGAAAGCGATGCCTGCTACTCAAACAGGCGGAAGCAGAGACCTGGAAGGGGTGGAGCCTATGGCTCACGTAGGCAGGGCGTAAGCCAGGTGTGAATGGGCCTTTAAAGGCAAGGGCCCATACCTGGTGCTCCTGGGGCTAGAGGGGCGAAGTCTAGGCCTGGTGAAGGGAGCGGGCCTGTCAGATGCCAGGAGCCAGGCAAAGCCGAAACAGGCGAGGCTTAGGCCAAGTCGAGGCGGGCCTCGAAAGGGGAAGGCCTAGACCTAGAGTGGGCAAGTGGAGGGTTCAGGGCTGTGAGAGAA
The DNA here is from genome assembly GCF_949774975.1 of Lagenorhynchus albirostris. Taxonomy (NCBI): domain Eukaryota; kingdom Metazoa; phylum Chordata; class Mammalia; order Artiodactyla; family Delphinidae; genus Lagenorhynchus; species Lagenorhynchus albirostris. The sequence continues at coordinate 67,346,530 of NC_083104.1, forward strand.
CGTCCCGGTTATATCCGGGAGGCCTGCGCGGGATCTCTACCTAGCATGGGCGGGTCCTGGAAAGGCAGGGCCCTAAACCAGGCGCAGTGAGGCCGGAAAGGCCGGGGCCCCTGGCGGAGCCTGGGCAGGGCTGGGGTTGGGGCGGAGCCTGGCCCCAGGTGGGCGGGGTTGGCTGGGGCGGGGCAGTCGGGACACTCACCCGAGACCTGGAAGAGGCAGGCAGCGGAGCCCACGTCGTTGGAGATGCTGCACTCGTAGCTGCCGCTGCTGTCGCGGGTGACGGCGTCGAGGCGCAGCTCAGAGTGGTCGGGGGCCTCGGCGGCGACGGGGACGGCAGGTGGCAGAGGCAGCAGTTGCCCTTTGAAGCGCCACACAGCCGAGGAGATGCGCTGGGGGCTGCCTCGAAGCAGCGAGCAGCGCAGCAGCACTGGCCGGCCCAGTGCCTGGCGCACGTCCTGGGAGCTGGGCTCCACCTCCGGCGGGACTGGGGGCGGGGGCGGCGGTCAGCGGGGCCTCTCCCCACCGAGTGGGGTCTGAGGAGCGGCCCCATGGGGAGGCGACGTACTCGCCCCTACTCCCGCCACCCCTCCCCCCACCCCCCAGCATCCTGGAAGGGTCTCAGGGCGGATACATACTTACAACATACAAAATAGCCACACTCATACCTCCCCGACCTGCAGATACCTACTCCTTCCCAGCCGAGCTTCCCAGACTGGGCCTCTATTCATGCCTCAAATGGTCCCCTCACCCTCCGTGTAATGAAAAGCAGCATAACGTCGGGATTTACAGCATGATCTCCGGAGCTAGATAGCTTAGGTTCAAACCCCAGCTCTGCCTCTAACTAGCTGTGAGATCTTAGGCAAGTTACTTAACATCTGTGTGACTCGGTTTCCCTATTTGTAAAAATGGGTGAATAACAGAATCTATACATAGGACAGTGGAGGGCTAGATGAGTTAGGGCATTAAAACACTCAGTGCTTGGCACGTGGTAAGTTAACTCTCGTCATTATACTATCAGAAGCAGTGTGTTCCCTTGAAGGTTCCTTCCTCCTTCAAACTCCCAGTTTCACTTGGCAAAATCAGTTATTTCTTTGCTCACTGGGTCCCTGGGAATGAAGATGGAGTAGAAGTGTGGCAAGAGTCATGGACCTCCATGTCTTAGAGCACGGGTGTCAAGGAGGGTTTAGGGGTATCAGCAGAGGGGTTTGGTTGGACTAGGGTGGGTGAAGGGGTGAAGAGGGGGCAGGCCTGACTGTAAACCGGGAGGGACAGCTCTGGACGGTAGTCTGGGTGGGGTGGTGGGACTCACACTGCACGTTCAGCTGCACCTGGGCCTCGCGGGGGCGCACGTTGAAGCCATTATAGCGAGCCGTCTGGCAGCGGTAGGTCCCACTCATGTCGCGGCTCACACGCTCCAGCCGCAGCTTCCCGTCCGAGGTCTCGAGGGGCAGCCCCGAGGGCAGCAACGCAGCGTCCTTGTCCACACGGGACCAAAGCACAGGCGGCCGCGGCTTGCCCCGCACCTCGCACTGCAGCTCGGCGGGCGAGCCCTCGCGCACGGTCACCACGGCCTTGCCCTTGGGCACGCTGATGGTGGGAGGCACTGCGGGGCAGGGAAGAGGTAGGAGCGGGGTTAGAGCTTCCCCTCACCGCCCCCCCCCATCCCCCAGCCTCTGCTCTGGGGCTCCTGCTTCCCTGCCACTAAGTGCGAGCCTCCTTTCCCATCCCCGATGTTCCACAGATCCTGCAGTATCTTCAAAGCAGAACTCCCCTCCCCAAATCCTCTCCACCTCCTGGGTCTCTACCTCAAGGTCTCCCAACTCAGAAAGAGTGTTGAAGTCGTCCAGGCCAATTCTTTCTATCCCCTTATCCCCAACATTACTAAGTTTGGGGGATTCCACCTTTTATTTATTTATTTGGGGGGGTTCCACTTTTTAAATAGTTCTGCTAAATATCTTCTCCCTCAATCCCTTCCTTCCTGCCTACTGGCCCTGCTCTAGTGAAAGCCTCCATCTTCTCTTTCTGGAGTGTTATCACAGGTTGGTAGTCTGTCCCCCAACATCCTTACCCTTTCTTCCAAAGTGAAAGAATATCTGGGCTTTAGCAGGACACACAGCCAGAATAAAGACTGTATTTCCCAGCCTGCCTTATGGCTAGCTCTGGTCACGTGACTAAATCCTGGCCAAGATGGTGTGAGTCTTTAAACGGAGAGGCAGTGCCTCTCTTCCTCCCTGCAGGCTGGAATGCAGACTGATGGCTGCAGCTGGCACTGCCATCGTGGACGAGGGGGCACATGCTAAAGATAACAGAAAAGCAAGACAAGATGGAGCCTGGGGCTCTGAGGATTTGGTGGAGCAGAGCCACTATTCCAGCCTGGACTGCTCACTCTTACATAAAGAAGAAATACACATCTAGCTCATTTAAAGGCACCATTATTTAGGTTTTTTTCTGTTATTCACAGCCAAACCTAATCCAACCCAACACATTGCCCAAATTAAGGGTCTTTTAAAGACTTCCATGGGTCCCATCCCATATCACATCAAACAAATTAAATGTCTACATTAAATATAAATCGTAAATAACTCTACAAGGCAAGCTGAAGTCCAGTTATCTAGTTAGCATAATTTATACTCTGTAAACATTTATACATTTATTGGCTTTAATTCTGCAGTTTTCCCTTTGTATTTTGGAGCCAGTTAATTTTAATTTATTTTTCTAATTCTAAACCGTCTCCACAGGTCCTTAAAAAGCTTCTATGTCCTAGGCATCAAGCTGACGAATGAAATGAAGGAAATGGCCCTGTACCCCGCTGATTTCCCTGTTTCTAAAACACCCCAGCTCCCAACCCTTCTTTGCCCCCACAAGATAAAGGGCTGTCCCATTTTGAGGCCATACTGCCCTCAGGTTAAAGCTCAAACTCCTTGGCTCTTCTAACAAGGCCCTTGTGCTCTGGCCTCTGTCAACCCCCAGCCTCATCTTCCTTTCCCATCCTGTGTTCCAGCTGTGGGATCCACTTGTAAGGAACATACTTCCTGGACACAGCAAGTCTCATACACCTTGGGGGGCTCCCTGTCCCTCCTCTCATGGGCTTGAGCATGAGCAAATGCTCACATGGAAAATGGCTCCTCTAAGAAGCCTTCCCTGATGACCCCGGGCAGCCTGGTACTCCTCTTGTGCCCCCAGATGCTCTGCAGACCCCACCTTTAGCTCCTGAGTCTTATCTAAGGTTTGTCCTTCCTTTTCCTCCACCTTGCCTGACCCTTCTACAACAGGTCTATCTCTCTGTCTAGGCAGTGAGCTCTGATGATGGGGCTGTGGCATTCGTGTCTGAGTCCCCAGCTCCTCACCCCAGACGTGGCTCTGTGATTTGCAAAATGGATTTGTGGAATCTGTGGAGGCCTAGTCCACTCCCAAAGCCCAGCTCAGGTCTGTCTCCTTCTGGAAGCCTTTCCTGACACCTCCAGCTATGCCTGGCCTCTCCCTGTTCAGATGTCAGGATGGGAAGAGCTTCCAAGGCCATCTGGTTCAATGTCTCATAGAGGAGAGACTGAGGCCCAGAGAGTTGAAGAGGCTTAGCCAAAGTCAGCCAGCAACTCAGTGCAAGGTACTGGGGGCTGGAGATGAGATTCCAGAGACCTTCTCCAAAGTCACTCCCTCCAAACTCTTGTAATTTTCAAAGTGTAAACCCTTCAGGGGTGGCTGAGAGCAGGTTCTGAAGTCTGGTTGCCTGGGTTTGAATCCCAGCTCCACCACTTATTGATGTGTAACCTTAGGTAAGATTCTTAAACTCTCTTAGCCTAAGTTTCCTCATCTCTAAAAACTGAAGATGAACCATCTACCCCATAAAGTAAATCATGAAGGTGAATGAGATAAATATAAAATCATCAGAACACATAGTAAACACTCAGTAAATGTTGGCCATTATTTCATTATCGTTATTTATTATTATTGGAATAAAGACCCAAATCCTCTGCAAAATCTGGCCCCTGCCAACCTCTCCACTCTCATCTCACTCTATTCTCCCAGCCACACTCTCCTTCTTTCAGTGCGCCAAACGCTCCATGAACTTTCTTGCCTCGGTGCCTTTGCATATGCTGATTCCTTGGCCTGCTTTTCTCTTCCACCCTCCCTTTGCTCTCCTTTGCCTACTAAAATCCTGCCTCTCCCTCAGATCTCAGATCAAACCTGCTATCTTAGGAAACTCTTTCCTGACTCTCACGCATCACAGTTTGCAGTGATACATTTATTTGTGGGATGATCTGAAAAACATTTGCTACTAAGTTCAATGTGGCCTGTTTTGCCCACCACTTTACTCCAGTGCCTAGCATAATGCCTGGCATATAACAGGTGTTCAATAAATGCATATGGCATGAACAAATGATATCCTCCTCACTGTGGCCTCCCTTTCCCAAGCTGCTGCCCCCACCTCCCCTCTGTGGGTCTCTCCAGCCCCCTCATACCTCCCTGTTGCCCCCCTCCAGCTGCCCACCTGTCTCAGAGGAGATGTTGACCTCGACGCTCAGGTCGGGCACAGGTGCTCCCGGGAAGGAAGCCACACACAGATAGGTGCCGTAGTCGCTGAAGTGTAGGTCAATGAGCTCTAGGCTGCTGGTGACAGCGGGCAACTCAGGGTCATTGCGAGTCACCAGCAGCCTCTTGGACATGCGTGCTGGCTTGCCATTCTTGAACCACTGGTAGGTCACCTTCTCCTGGGGCACTGCATCCACATGGCATGACAGCTTCAGGTCCTGGCCCAGCTGTATGTTCTCGCTCTCTTTGATCACATCTGGGGTGATCTGGAATGTGGCATTCTTCATGGCTGTGGGTGGATGGGGAGGGAAAGGTGGCTGGAGCTGGCCCAAAGCCAGGGTTCCCTGTCTCACCACCCCCACCCAGATGCAGCTTCTACCCTCCAACTGGCCTTCCTGGAGTTTGGGGGCTACGATCCCACTCCCAGGAGAAACCATCACTTTTTCTGCTTGGAAATTGTTCTCCTCTCTCAGATGTGTTTCCAAAAGTTAAAAAAAAAAGCTCGCTGTAGAAAAGTGGGTTTAGTAATCAATACAGCCACTGTTGACCAAACATACACTATGAGAGGCCCTGTTCTAAGCACTGTATGTGGGTTTCCTCATTTAGCCCATCCCACAATCTTTGAGGGAGGCATTTTATTTTCCCTATTTTACAAAGGAGGGAAATGAGGCTCAGACAGTTTAATTCACTTGCTCAAAGAAGTATTGGTAAATAGCCAATCTTGAATTCACACTCAGAGCCTGTGCTCTTAACTACTACGCAGCTTTATTTTTATTGTTGTTTTAAACCCAGAATATACAAAATACAAATTTTGGAAAGAGGCACCAGAATGTAACACTGGTTCTATCTAGAGAAAGGGACTGAGGGAAATTTGAGGGGAAATTCTTAATTTGCCCTTTTGTGCTGTTTAGCTCTTTGCAACAAGTTTGTGTCATAAAAAAAAGAGACCAATACAATCATTTTACATGCAATTACATAAAAATACAGAGTTTAGAAAGAAAATGGTCTGGCCTCCTTTAAAAATCTAAAAATTGTTTTATGTATGCCAAGAGTTAGACAGAATTCTTAATATTAGGTGCTCATTGGAAAGGACTCTGCTACAACAGCCATAAATCAGGACTGGGCTGAGTGAAGCAGGCTGTATGTCACCCCGAGAGGTGACCACAAGTATTTGATGAAAATGGCAATTTTATCAACCCAGGTTTTAAAGGGCATATGGATCAGGTGGAGAAGAACAATCTTCTGATGGGAAAAGTACCATCAAAGGAAACAGTAGTCATTAGATAACCACAGTTTGACTATTATCTTTCTCACTACTTAATCATAATTAAGTAAAAAGTCATAGAGAGCTAGCTTCTCTTGGTGAGGAGAGTCAGGGAGAGACTGGTCAGTGACAGATGAACAAAGAAGAGTGTTCATCAGAAGATGCTCAATTGAATTTGACAGAAGCTGTACTTTACTTTCAAGTGCTAAAGAGCTGGAAACAAGCCTAGATCTTTAAAAAAAATTTTTTTTAAATAAATTTTAAAACAACCACCTAAAGCTGCACAAGCAGAAGAATTTAAAGTTTCCTCCTTAAAGCAGAGTAGTAAAATCAAGATCTTATCGAGCAGCTAATGATAATTACTGAGGCTGAAACTTAGTTAGGAAAGTATTTGTACTTCTTTATATTGTGCTCCAAGTTTTAATCATTTTTACATTTAGTAATTATCTTTATACTCACTGAAATGCTTTGCTAATAAAGATTTACATATGAGGTATGTGGAAATGTGTGTTATTTTCACTTTAATTCTATTAATCATGTAGAAACCATTGTACAGGGAGAAAGTCAGGAACTTTCTCTTAGAGTCTGGAATGTCCACATGTAGCTTTTTGCAGCCTCAGTTTCCCAGTCTAAAAAAAAACTAGGTAATCAACACCAGCCCTTCCTACTTCTTGGGTTGTTGAGGTTATATTTGAAAATGTATTGATTGTAAACTGTAAATAAAACTTCATGCAAATTTTAGTCCTGCCATCTGCTGGCAGACACCTGAATTGCAGGGAAATCATAGTGCCTGGAACCTGCCTTCTCAGCCTACCTCCCCTACCAAGGAGAAGCAGACAGGCGCCTTTCCCATTTCAGTTCCCAAGGTACAGGGACCCTGTCTGCTTCCCAAGTTTCCTTCCACCCCTCCGGAGCCACGTACATCGCACCAGGAGGTTGACAGTCTTCTTGGCAGGGTTGCCCACATTGTTGGTGGCTGTGCAGTTGTAGTAGCCAGAGTCTTGGGCCTGCACTGAAGGGATGCTGAGGGTGCCACCCTGGGCCAGGGCACCCAGGGGCAGTGGACCTGGTCCATGGGACCACTGCAGCTGGGGCAGAGGATCACCGCCTGTCAGCAGACACTGTACCGTCACATTCTCCCCAGGGTTCACCACCAGAGTTTCGTTCACAGACAGCTTCAGGGCTGGTGGTGCTAGGAGGACAAGAATGGGGTCTTAGGGGACCATGAGGCAGGGCCAGATGTGGGGGAGGAGAATCAGGGAGGGAATGGGGGCCAGGGAAGGCCTGCAGGGGGAGAAGGGAAGGAGCAGGCAGGAAGGAGGAGGGGAAACACTCGTGGTGATGTGCTTGGAGTCTTGCATGAGGTGGGCACCACCTCCTGGTTGAGGACTCAGCCCAGGTGGGAAAGGGGATGGGCGGGGAAGTGCCTGTACCCGTGGTGTTGGTGAGCCAGAAGGTGACGGCCTTGTCCGGGATGCCACACACGTTGCGTACAGACACCTGGCAGGTGTAGCTGGCATAGTCCTGGGGCCGCAGGTTCTTCAGCTTCAGGACCTTGGTCTCCCCCTGGGCAGTGACCACTGGGGTGAGGGGCCTGCTTGGGTCTCACACACATTCACCAAGCACCAGAGGCTAAAGCAAATTCCTATTCAGGACTGAGCCTGGGGTGGATGGCACACTCCCCATACCCTGGGCTTCCATGGGTCTGAGGGTGTCCTGGTACACACTGGTCAGGACCAGGCCTCAGTTTCCCCATTCTAGGAAATGGAAGGGTAACGAGGGAATCCTGCTCTGTCTTACTACCCATACAAATATAGGGCTGGCCCTACAGGCCATGGCTACATGTGGAGTTCTGACAGCCACCTAGGAAAGCTGCCTCTGAACACTCTCTTGCAGGATGGCTTCATCACCATCTCCTAGGACTGCAGGAGAGCCATGGGAAGTGACTCATCTTTCTACCCCAACTCCTGCTGTGCCTGCCCGTCGTTCCAAAGACCCTGACAGCCAGCAACAGGCAGGGATGACTTGTCTGCCCCAGGAGGTGCCTCACCTAACTGGCAAAGTTCTTAGAGGACATGTTGCCTTGAGGACTCTCCTGTCCTCACCACTGCTTCCTGACCTTTCTGTCTCAATTCTGTCTGCCCCAGGTGGTCTGAAGCCCAATCAGAATGCTTGCTTCTGATGTCAGAAGAAACTTGTTGGAGTAAGGGCAGTCCCTGGAACTCCAGATGGTGAGGCTTCAGCCCCCCTGGCCCCCTCCCTTGTGGGGTGCAGGAGGAAGAATGTGGGGTGAGCCATGAGGAGACCAAGCCAGCTGCCGCCCATCCTGACCTGGGTGTAGAGGGGCTCATAGATGTCGACCCCATTGTCCTGGCTGTGAGACAAGGTGTCCAAGCCCCGCTTCCAGATGAAGCGGGCAGGTGGGTTGGAGTTGACCGTACAGCGCAGGAACACCGTCTTCTCCTGGTAGAAGTTGCCTCGAACATCGCTCACTGTCTGGTGTACTGTCAGCACTGGCTCGTCCAGGTCTGCAAGGGCACAGCCCCAGTGGAGTCAGATGCGTGACCCCCTAGGTGGAAGGCTTGGGCCCCTGGCAGCTCTCAGGGAAAATTAAGCTACCCTCATGGGATGCTTCCAGAGAGCAAGATGCTCTCCCAGCCCTGCAAGCTTGAGCAACCTGTCAGAGGCAGGGGACTGGATGTGTTGGCTTCTCAGCAGTCCCGCCCCAGGGACCTGCATTGGCTGGGGGGTGGGGAGGGCGGGGGTATGTGTGTGTCTATCTTCACCCTCCTATCATGGAATGGAGGAAGCAGCTGCACACTGGAAATCAGGCCATGCCTGCCAGACCCTTCCAGCTGCAATAACTTGAGAAACGACCCTCAGCCCCAGGGTTTGTCAGGCCCCTGGGTGGCTGAAGGGGGACAGAAGAGAGGGCCTGGGGTTCCACCACTCTATCAGGTCCCACTTGGGGCAGGGGGTGTATTTAATGGATAGGTTCATTGTAGATATTAAGATGGTGGCAGACAGACCTTTGGGCCTGGCCCCACAGCTTCTGGTACCTAGGTCAGCCTGGATGGCACAGAGGCGGATGGCAAGAAGGGAGATAGCCTCTGAGTGGTCAAGGGAATATCCGTGGATGGCAGGCAGGGACTGAGGGCTTCCCATTCAACCTGTAGCAAGGACTGAGGGGTGCCTGGTCCTGCAGGTGTTGGGATAGGGAAGTTTCAGAGCTTCCCTGGGACAAAAGCAGAGACATGAGGTACTGTGGGAAGGACACTGGACCATAATGAGAAGAGACCTATGCAGTGAGCAAGTCACAAGCCTTTAGTCTCAGCTTCTTCATCTGTAGAATGGGTATAATCCAACATGTCCTGCCCTCCCTGACCACTTTGCAGGGATGCTGCAAGGTTCATATGGGATTAAAGATAGAGATGGGTGAATGGTATAAGGTAGTGCACATCAAAGGAACATCAGGGATGCCCTTCTCTATCCCGGAAAAGAGAAAGTCTCTACCGTTGTTCTCCACGGAGGTGCCACTTCTCTACCCTTCTCCCCACTCCTCCTTCCCAGCCTGAGCCCCCAGAAGCAGGCCCCTGGCCCGGGTACTCAGAGGCAGACCCGACTCACACTGCACGTCCACCCGGATGGACTTGATGGCAGGCACGCCCACGCCGTTCTCAGCCTTGCAGTAGTAGCGGCCGCCCTGCGTGCGCGCGATGCGCTCGATGCGCAGTGTCTCATTGAACACCGATGTTTCCTGGAACTTGTCCGACGCGCTGCCCGCGGTCTTGGTCCAACGCACCTGGGCCAGCCAGGCAGGGCAGAGTCAGATCGCACAGAGGGGGAGGGGGAGGGGGAAGGGGAGGGGGAAGGGGAGGGGGAGGGGAAGGGGAGGGGAGGGAGAGGGGAGGGGAGGGGGAAGGGGAGGGGAGGGGGAGGGGGAGGGGGAGGGGGAAGGGGAGGGGAAGGGGAGGGGAAGGGGAGGGGGAAGGGGAGGGGAAGGGGAGGGGGAAGGGGAGGGGAAGGGGAGGGGGAAGGGGAGGGGGAAGGGGAGGGGGAAGGGGAGGGGGAAGGGGAGGGGGAAGGGGAGGGGGAAGGGGAGGGGGAAGGGGAGGGGGAGGGGAAGGGGAGGGGAGGGAGAGGGGAGGGGAGGGGGAAGGGGAGGGGAGGGGGAGGGGGAGGGGGAGGGGGAAGGGGAGGGGAAGGGGAGGGGAAGGGGAGGGGGAAGGGGAGGGGGAAGGGGAGGGGGAAGGGGAGGGGAAGGGGAGGGGGAAGGGGAGGGGGAAGGGGAGGGGGAAGGGGAGGGGGAAGGGGAGGGGGAAGGGGAGGGGGAAGGGGAGGGGAGTCCCCGCCCACCCCCATACTTTTCCACGAGTGCACATAAGGCATACACAGGCCTGCAAAACTAACCCAAACAGCCTCGTGGGAATGCACGCTGGAGGTAGGACCTCTCAGTGAAGAGCCTGGGGAATCTGGGGTCAGGTGGAAGAGGCTTTTAAAAAGGCAGTATGTGCAGTTGTCAGCATCATGGATTTGCGGGCAAGTTACCCGACCTCTCCTGCCTTCCTTTCCGCATGTGTAAAATGGAAATATTACTCCCTTCCTAGGCTTACTGAGAAGACTAAATGAGTATATAATTCATTCCTGGAAAAGTAAGAATTTGATTAAATTTTTGTTATTCCACTTATTAGCTTAGTGGCCTTGGGTAGGTTACTCATCTCCTAGCTTCAGATTTCTCATCTGTGAAAGAGGTCTATGTGATAGCCAGCCTCCACCATGGCCCCCCGTGGTCCCCACCTCCTGGTATTCACACCTTTCTGTACTTTCCTCCCATTTTGTACCAGGGCTGGTCTGTGTGACCAATAGAATTTGGCAGGAGTGACGGTGTGTCACTGCTGTTCTCATCTCCTCACCACCCTCAACTCTACCCTCATGGACCCAGGGGTTACAAAACTTGGGGAAGGCTACATGCAGTTTCAGGACATTCAGACGTAGATCAGAGGGTGCTTTGGAAAAAGAACAAGACCATGAAAATGTTTTTGCTTTTTGTACTTGACATTTTGCAGTTTTACCATGATTTATCTAGATGGAGTTCGTTTACAAATGCTTAGGACTTGGTTTATCCATCTGAGAGTTCATACCATTCTTCAATTCTACAAAATTCTCAGGCTTTATCTCTTTAAATGTTGCCTCTTCTAAGTTTTCTCTAGTCCTTGTAGAATGCCTAAATTTGTTACAGCTTCTCATTCTATCCTCCATGTCTCCCAACTTCCTTTTCACATTTTCCATCCCTTTGTCCTCTCCAGACTGCATTGTAGCTGATTTCCTTGGATCTATTATCCAATTCACCAGTTTCTTCTTTAGCTACTTCTATGGTATTGAGGCCAAATTTTTCTAAAGACTATTATTTTTTATTTCTAGGATTTCTATTTGCTTTTTTCCATATCTTAACTGATCAGGTTTTATAATCTCCCATCTTATAGATTCTATTCCTTCCATTATCTCTTTAAACATTTTAAACACATTTATTTTAAAGATCCTTTCATATTGCTCTATCATCTCTGTTTTCTCAGATGTGAATTGTTCAATTATTTGGGTCTATGGACTGGCTCTCCTGGCACTGTATTTTTAGATATGCTTTAAAATTTCACCCCATGGGCTTGTATTCAGTAGGAATTATCTTCCTCAGAACTCCCACTTGGGCACTGACAGACCTGTCTGTGGTGTAGCTTTATGGTTGCCTATGCCCAAGATATATGCATTCACAGGTTTCAACCAGTTTGGGTATTTTTCGGCCATGCCCCGCGGCATGTGGGATCTTAGTTCCCTGACCAGGGATCGAACCCATACCCGCTGCATTGGAAGCACAGAGTCTTAACCACTGGACCGTCAGGGAAGTCCCAGTTTTTATATTAGTTTCTCAGCTTAAGGTCTCCTCACCACTTGGATAGTGCAAGACACAGACCGGATTAGGGTTATTCCCTCATAGGTGACTCTGTTTGCACCCACACCCTGAAGCAGAAAGTCTGCTCCCTGCTGTGACTCTGGGCTATGGGGCAGAGATCTTCTGGTCCCCATTCATAGGTGGTATCACTCTTACCAAGCTTCCAGCTTTAGGTAAGAAGTCCAGTTCTAGCTCCAGTCATAGATGGGCCTGTGGCCTCAGCGCTTACCCCCCATGTGTGTATTAATACTACTACCCCTGAGGTGAGTATGCAGTTAAGTCCCTCAAAGTACCAGTTTCTTCAGCTTTTGCTCACTACCATCGCTATAGATTTCTTCTTCATTTTAACCATAGAGAGTCCCTCTCTCTTGCTATTAGTTTGGAGTAGGGAATTCCATGCCCACTCATTCTTCCATCTGACAACAAACTGGGCTATGGGATGATACTTGCTCCACCCCTAGACTGGATGCTCCATGACAACAGGAACTGCAGCTGTATCCTCAGGACCCATCACAGTACTTGGCACATAGCAGGTGCTCAATAAATATTTATTGTAATGAAATGAGCAAAAGGCACTAGAAGGCATTTCAGGACAGGTAAAGAGCAGTGGCTAAAGCAAGAAGGAACAGGGTGTATTTGGACAGGTTCACTGAAGACGGGGTGTGAGGAGGATGGCCGTGGGACACCAGACAGTACAGGCAGGTGGGGGCTGGATTGTGGGGGGGTCTTTAGTTCCACCCCTATGAGCCTGAACTGGGTCTGGTAGGTAACGTGGAGTCATCGAAGGTTTCTGAGCAGGGGAGTGATATCATGTAGCAGGTCTAAGGATGATGATTCTGGGAGCAGGGTGCAGGAATGGATTGGAGGGGGAGATGTAGGAGAATGGGAGGCCAGTTAGAGTCTACTGCAGTGGTCCAAGGGACAAGGCTAAAGGTCTGACCTCAAGGGGTAATGAGGAATAGAAGGAGACCCATGCAAGAGACGTAAAAAGAAAGGCCTCAGAGCCTGGCTAGGTGTGGGGAATGATATGCGGCTGAGTCAAATATGAGCCCAAGGGTTTGAGCCTAGGTAGCAGGAAGAATAATGAAACTACAAATGGAAATAGAAAATGGGTGCATGGACTCACAGCCACAGCCACAAACGACTCCTACACGTGATGCGCAAGGGGACACACACAGATGGCCAGTGCAGCCTGAGGGAGAGGTGGGCCAGCTGCCTCCCTGGCTTTAGGGAGCATCATGCCTAAAGTCACACCTCTGCAAACACCAACCTGAAGACTGGCAGCATTGTTTACACTTCCAAAAAAACAACCGTTAAGAAGGAGCAAGCGGTGATGATAGTTTCAGTTTGAAAAAGTCTTTAGGAGTTTTCTTGTCCATCTGCTTGTCTCAAGACCAAACCTACTAAAGCTGTCCCTGTTCCCAAAATTGTCCCCCCAAAAAAGGATTTTGCAATCACTGTGCTTCCTAGGATCCAATCAAAACCTTTTCTGTTGTTTTAAAGGTCACCGCAGCTCGCCAGCAAATTTTACCCATCCCTCCAGCCCACCCTCCTGCCTCCACCTGTCAGCTCTCAGTGATAGCCAGCCAATACTTCCTGCCTGAACCAAACACTTCGTCTGGGACAAAATTCACCCAGATTTTCCAGATCCGCATCTTCTGTTACTTTCTAATAGCTTTGAGTCCCTTAATGTCAAAAGTGTGGGGCTTGCCTACCGGAAGCCCCCTGAAGTAGGAGGAAGTGTACCAAGTTACAGAGAAGGCTGGTTCTGGATGTGAATTCTGCTCCCACCCTCACAAGAGCTGGGCACCTTGGGAGTTTACCCAACCTCTCTGAACCTCGATTTCCTCAGCTTAAAATGGAGGCCCTGATGCCTTCCTCACAGCACGGTTGCGAGGCTCCAAAGAGAAAATGCTGGAGAAAGTAACGAGCACAGTGCTTGGCGCGTGGTCTGCCTTCAGACAGTGGTTGAAGGTATATATCTGATAGAGCGTCTGCTCAACAGATACAGGGATTGGACCGGAACTGAACAACTGACATTCAGTTTTTGCCCTCAGTCATCAATAGTTCCAGGTGAGTAAGCCCACAGCTTCTAGCCCTTCCCCACAGGGTTTATTTTCCAGCTATTTCCCCAGCCCCAGGCTCCTGTCTTCTGCTGACGTGTTGCTGCCTGTCTCTAGTCACAGCTCCCACTGCCTCTTCTGATCCCAGAGCGGGGTGGGGCAGGAGGGGCCTGCTCAAGCCAGGCCAGGGGCTTACCTGGGGCCGAGGGTGCCCGGTGACAAGGCACTGCAGCACCAAGGTGTCCCCCTCCCGGATGGTGTAGACGCGCTCACTGATGTTGTCCTCTTTCACCACACACGCCTGGCCCGCGTGCACGATCTGAGCCTGGGCTGGAGCTGGCGGGAGATGGGGAGGTTTAGACGGGAGGCACCAAGGCCAGAGGGGGTCTGAGGCTCCCTCCTGAGTGTGTCAGGGGGAGGGGTCAGCCCAGACTTCCCCATGACATCCCTCAGAGGCCTGATGCCATCGAGCTCAGGAAAGAATCCTCCTAGGGCCCCGGGCCAGACCAGAAGGGCCAGAGACTCAGGACAGGGGCAATTCCTCCCCATCCCACGGCCCTTGCAAGAGATCTGTGCTCTTCAATGAGCTGAGGACTGTGAGGGGGCTTTGTAATCTGTGCAGAGTGGTTATCACCCAGTGAGGATCATGTCTTAGCAGCCCCCTGTCGTGCAGGCTGCTGGTGCTCTGCCCAGCTCCCTGTATCTGGCAGGTGCCTCCACTCCCAGCTGCTGTGTTAGCTGCTAGGCACGCAGAGCTCACCTGCCCCAGGGAATTGCCCTCAACCAGTGGGAGCTGCCTGGACCAGACATGCCTATAGGAGGTCATCCCTTCCCCAATACATACACACCCCAATGACTGGTGGACATGATGCAAAAGCCCAGCCACCTTGCCTCAAGCTGGGGTGACCGTGGTTCTGTTCATGCTCCAGAGGCCCCCTACCCCACCCCAGGGAACAGGCTGAGACTAAGTCAACTAAACCACATTTTCACCTGGCTGTTTCCCTTGTCCCCTTTCAGTTGGTCCTTAGAGCACTTTCTCAGCAAATCACTTGCCTGAACTCACTGCCACCAACCATCCAAGGCTCAACCTTCAGCGAACCTAACTAAGATGGCCCCCAGCCCCAGGGACTGCACGTTCCCCTCACCCAACCGCCTGTTACTTTTCCCTCATTGCTCTCTGAACCTATGCCAGCCTCCTCTCCAAGGGAGAGAAGTTCTCACCGGGGGCCTGGAAGCTCTCACAAGACTTTGGATCCTCCCTAACCTCTCTCACAGTGGCCAGGGCTGGGATCTGACCAGGGCTGGGGGACCAGAGCTGCGATATGGCTGGGGGACCCAAAGGGAAAATGATTGAACCAGAAAAGTTCATGGCCCTCCTTCAGTGTCTTAGTCCCACTGTCCTGAAGGCAAACCAGCCCCCAGCCCACCAGTACTTGGGCTCTGGGAAGGAGGGCAAGGCCCCCAATTTCAAACCTGTCTGCTCACATATGAGGATGGAGGGAGTGGAGGCAGGAGAGCTAATCCAGGGCACGAGGGACACAAGGGGGTGAAAACTCAGTCCTTGCCCTAAAGAGGTGCAGGGAGGTGAGATAAAACCTTTTCATAAAATGTGTAATTTCCTCCGGGAAGCATTCCATGATTGACCTACATCCTCCCTCCTTCTGTATCCATCACTTTTCCAGTGCAACAGCAAAGCATCAATCTGCGTGTCTACCAAATTCAGCATTCTTATCTTTCTGCCTACCAGACCATGAGCTTCACACCTCGGTATCCCCAGCGCAAAGCCTTGAATATAGCAGGTACACAGTGAACACTGAATGAATGAATTTATAGGAATATGCCATGGTGAAGTTGCTAAGCATTGTTAAGAGAGGTAAAGAGGAGGTGAGAGGAGAGAGACACCACTGTCTGCTGGAGAAAGAATCACAGAAGGCTCTATGGAAGAGGCAGCTTTTGAACCAGCCCTCAGAAAACAGGGGGGCTTCCTGCAGGTTGATAGGGCAGTTTTATATTCCATATTACCCGGGGTAAAACACTAGTGATTTTTGGACCTTCATTTTCTCATCTCTAAGATGGAGAGAATGCTACCAACCCTGAGAACTCACACGGGTGGATGTGATCATCACACAGGATAAATGAGAAGTGCTTAGTAGAACTCTGATGTGTTCTACTATCACCACAAATAGCACCTTAACAGAGTCTTTCCAACCAACACTGATGGGACAGTCATGAACTCATTACAGAGGTGGGTCCACAGAGGCAGCCAGGGCACACATCAAGAAGTTTGCGGGGCAGCCATCTGGGGGGTGATGTAGGCTGTGTTTAACCATGAGAGTCTCTGCAAACAGTGGCAGCTGCTACCAACCCAGAGTCTGAGTGTCCAGTCTGGCTGCCATGGAGGAATGAACCTAGGCTAGTTGTCAGGAGACAAGCTGTGTGACCTTGGGCAAGTCACACCTCATGGGCCTCAGTTTCCCCACCTATAGGAGGGGAGTGTATTAGATGACTTCTGAGGTCTTTTTTCAACTCCTACTTTCTATGAATTTTATAAACAGCACGTGGGCCCTGTATAAGATGCACCCTGGAATCTAGGGAATGGGTCTGAAACTATCATTCCCTGCAATGAAAATGCTTTGGAAAAGATAGCCATCTGTGGCCAAGGTCCTCAGGAAAAAACCCACCAATGTGTGATGTGTGTGCCAATTGTTGATAAGCCCAGAAGGCTGCATGGATGTCTGCAAGAGGCCTGGGGTGCCTCTCAACAAGGAAGACATTGATTTAACAGGCTCCAATGGAAGATAAGCTGTAATCTTGGACACTGTGGCTTGCCCGTAGCCAGGCAGTGTTGTAATGATAGACACTTTGGTGACTGATAAGGAATACTGAAAAAGAGCTGGAGAGCTGGACTTTCTCAGGGCCTGGCCAGCCCAAGCCAGAAAAGATGGGGCCTGGCCAGCAGACACAAGGCCTCCGGCCACCTGACAGGTACTCTTCCTCATTGGACATTGGGCTATGAGCTGGCATCATGGGTGATGACATCATTAAGATTATCTAACGCCCTTTAATGACATTAACTCCTGAGACTATCCCACTCTAAAATAGTAGAACCACTTTGGAAGAGATTTTGGCAGCACCTACTCAGGCTAAACAAGGGTCCACCCCATGATGCAGGAATTCCACTCCTGGGTATGTACCCGATAGAAATTAGTGCTGTGACAACCAAACAATAGGTCCAAGAATATTCATAGCCGCTTTAGTCATTATAGCTAAAAACAAGAAAGAACCCACATGTCCGTCAAGAGCAGCAAGGATGAATAGATTCTAGCACATTCATACAATGGAATATTACACAGAAGTGAAAAAAGAGCTACAAACAGACACAACAACCCTGTTGAATCTCACAGCACAATTTGAGTGAAAGAGCTCAGACATAAAAGAGGAAATAGTGTATGATTTCATGCATTTGAAATTCGAGACTGGAAAAACCAACCTTATAGTAACAGAGATCTAAACAGTGGTGGCCCTTGGGTGGAGGTGGGCGATTATTTACTGGGAAGGGCACGAGAGAAGTTTCTGGGGAGGAGGTGGGATCCCATCTCGTGAGATGGGAATGTTCATAGTCTTAATCTGAGCGGCTGTTACACGGGTGGATGTACACGTAAAAATGCATCAAGGTATTTGCTTAAGATTTTACTATATCATGTTACACTTCAATTAGATTAAAAACAAAAAGAGCACCCACCCCCGCTTTGATGGCATTGTCTGTTGATGTTACCCAGCTTCCTCAGTGGACACTAACCATTACAATTACCCACTCCCTCTACTCTGAGTCCTACCTGAGGAGCCACTTCCCATGGCTGACTTCTTCCCGGTTCAGATTTGCCTTCTGGTGCAAGTGCTGCCTAATTGCAAAGCACTCAGACCCCCTTGGCATAGACATTCCAACTTGCCCGTCACCCCCACTGAGTTTCGTTAACATGAGTCAGCCTTCCCGACTCTGCTCACCCCTGGAATGGCTGGAACTGCTTCTGACCCTAAACCAATGGAGATCCCACCAAGTTACAGACTCCCAAAGGGGTTCTGTCCCACTGAGCCTCAGCCTCTCACTCTACACACCCCAGGAAGTCACTACCAGCGGCAACATTTTCTGATTCTAAAGGCAACCAGCCCAGGGCCTGAGTCAAGAGGCACCATGACATAATCCCTTCATTCAGTCTATCAAACAACAAAAGCAGGCCGCTGCCCTGGATGCTAGAGAGACTGTCATGAAAAGCAAACAAAGACCAGCTCTGAGAGAGCATTGTTGGGGAGATGGATGGCAAACAAGGAAACAGAAATGAACGGATGGTTTCAGAGTGTGTTAAGTGCTAAGATGACCCTAAAGCAGGGCGTCGTGAAAAAAGGAAGAGTGGGCGGAGAAGGGATCTGCTGGAGAGAGGTGGAAAGAGCAGACAATCTGGAACTAATTTCTGGCTCTGCTACCCACTAGCTGGGTGACATTGGGCAAGTTACTTAACCTCTCTGAGCCTCAGCCTCTTCATTTGTAAAATGGGAACAATAATGCCTTCTCCCAGGGCTAGTGTGAGGGTTGAATACAATATATGTAAAACATCTGGCCAAACAGTATGTGTTCTGTCAACAAATGACAGCTCCTGAGATGATTAAATAGGAGCAAGAGGTGGGGACAGAAGACCACCCTCTGTGGCCCCCTCTATATCTCAGGGGTGGAGCCGCTCAAAGCAGACACTAAACCATTAGGGATGTTTCATGAACGTGTTCAGAGTTCATGTTGAGGACTGTGCAGGGAGTCGGAAAACCAGAGGGGAGGGATGGAATGGAGCCCTTTCTGAGCGTCCCTCTTACACACTTAACTCTCAGAAAGTTACCTTGTGACTTTTAGCAAGTTATTTAAGCCGTAGTTTTCTCATTTGTAAAATGGGGTTGTGGAGAGGAATAAATAAGTAAACTCAGGTAAAGTGCTTAAAACTGTCTGGTACACAGTAAGCCGTCAAGCATGTCAGCCAGCATTATTATTCCGTAAGTGATCCTGCACTCCTCTTAAAACCCCACCTCCCCAGGGGACTGCAAGGCCTTCGCACGAAAGGACGATGTCTTATCTGCCACAGATGATGAGGCCTGATACATTCCTGGGGTCCACTGTATATTTGCAAGCTCCTTGCCTCAGTTTTGAGAGCCAGAAAGGGCACGTCCTAGTTAGCCTCCTTTGGCAGAGAAGGAGACTGAGGCCTGGAGAAGGGAACACCCTGTCCACTCACAGACACAGGACAGTAGCAGAGCTGGGGCTCGAACCCAGGCCTTCTTCCCACTAGCTTGGAACTCAGCTCACTGCCCTCCACGGACTCCACTACCCCCGCCTTGTGTCACTAGGGGAGCCCTTTGCAATGCGTGCAATGCATATTCCCAGGCCCATGCAGAACCACTAGCCCTGACTCTTCAGGGGCGGGCCTCAGAAGTTGTATTTGTAACACGCTCCCTTTGAATTTCAGAGGCACTGCTGGATTTGTTTATCTCTGCTTGACGCCACGTTGGTGGATAGAAAATAGGAAGGATTGTGGAACAATTTCCCTGCTTCTGGCCTATGAGACTTCTGCTATTTCACTCTCCCAATATTTAGCAACAAACCCCATGGAAAAGGAAAACACTGTCTGCCAAACCTGTGCACCATAAAATGCTCACAGATAGCCCATCGCCAAATAAGGATGCTGCATCTTCTCCCTCTCAGAGTCTCAGCACACAAGAGTATACTATTAAAGGCCCTGAAAAGTCCTGCAATAAACACATCCATGTAACTTGGTTTAATCCAGTGCTTTCCACTTGACCATAAAGCTCTTTCCTAACAGAGCATAATGGCTGTGGAGCCAAGTAACATTCCCCTCCCCAGCCCCTTGGTTGAGAGTAACCAAGCGGCATGAGACATGTCACCAATGAGGCAGCATCCTAAGGAGGGCAACTGAGCAGAAATGGCAAGTCCCTGGCAGATGCTTCTGGTCTATCCGCTCACTCCTTTCTACCTCCAAAAGTGTACACCCCAAACCGTAGGTAGGGGTGGGGACTGCCAGCACCCAGGAGGCCCAGTGAGGAAGCCACAAACTCTCAAGGACGCATGTTAAGGCAAATTCCAGCTTGCTCCGTGGCCTTCTGAAGAGAATTCTCACTGGAACCTAGAAGGGGAATTTCATCAAGGATCCCCATCCCCCATCAGAGACTTTTCTCCCCAGCTGCGAGCCAAGGGGGTGGGGGACACTGGCAAAGTACACGAGGATGCAACAGTAGGATGTGGAGCCAAACAAGGCTGACAGACAGCAAAGGGAATGAAAACCCTTGATGAAAAGCCCCATCACATCAGCTTTCCTGCAGCTTTCCTCCCCACCCTAAATTTTAAAAGGTTAATCATGACCAAGTGGGATCTGGTGTTCTGCTTCCCCCTCCTGACTCTTTCAGGGGAAGTGTGTCTGCAGGCTGTGGAAACTTCCAGACAGAGCAGAGTGGTGGGAAGGCAAGGAGAGAAAAGAAGAAGGGGGTGCTGCCGACTCCCCCACCTGAAGTTGGTTCTATCTCCCAGTTACTGGATGGCAGGGCAAGTACCATCACCCTAACCACCTCCTGGAAGCATCACTGAGTGTTCCGGGCCAGGCCATATGGAAACAGAATCTGTGGTCTGGTCCTACCTTCTATCAGATAGTCATTCAACAAATCCTTATAAGTGTGACGTGCTGAGCTTGGTGCTGGGGGTACAGAGAGCTATGGCACTCAGGCCCTGCACTAGGGAAGTGCATAGTCTAGAAGAGGCGGGATAAGAATGGTGCCTATACAGGCCTGCTGAGAGGCAGAAAGGAAACAAGGAGGGATTACTGTGAGCTGGAGTTATGTCTCAGGTCTCCCTCCCATCACCATGATATAACGATCACATAATAATATATACATAATAATAATATTACTCTGCGCAGGCGTTTTATTGAGTGTTTTGTATCTATTATCTTATTTATTGCCCACAACAAGCCTATTATTGTTCCCACTAGTCAGATAAGGAAGCTGAGGCTCAGCAAATTTAAGTAACTTGCCCAAGGACACCCTGCTGGTTTGGAGTCCATCTGACTCTCTGACTTTTGTGCTAAGCCCCATGCATTTCCAGTTTGCAAGTGCCGGGCACAGTGCTGAGGACACAGGGCTCCAGGTGCAGGACATAGTCTCTGAGTCACTGGTTGGGCCTGTCCCACGTGGCATCCTTAGAAACTACTCCTCCCTCATTCTCCCAGCTCCTGGTACACACATGTTTATCGATCCTTTTGCGTATGTAATGCAAATGGACACTTAATAATTTAGCAGAGTTAACAGTGCTGAAATATTAACAGGCTTTTCTCTTTTAATTAGCTGCTCAGAGAATGGCGGCCGGGGCCTGAAAGGAGGCTCTCAGGGCAGGCACTCGGCTGGCTCCTCCTGGGCCTCCTTCTGCCAGAGATGATGCTACACACCTCTCCTGCGGACCACAGGCCATCAAATGTGTACCTCTCAGGAAAATTAACCCTGCTCTCTGTGCTCTCCACAGTGGGGCTTCACCCTGCTCTCCCCACAGCCCTGTCTGCAGAGCTGGCTGAAGTCTGCCCTCTGTTTCGGCCGCTGGCCAGGGGGCAGGCCAGGTGGCTTCTCAGGAGTTCTGGAGTCTAGGGGAGGTGCCAATTCCATGCTGGGAAAACAAGTTTGAACCAGTCCCCCCACCAGTACCACCTCCCTGGCCTCTCCTTAATGTCAGTCATCTTGAGGGGAAGCATCAGCACACTCTGCCCCGTCCACCTCTGGTCACTGTCTCAGGGCATTAGACCTTGGTCCAGGATGATTCTCTCTCCATCTTCCCTCTTGCTCCCTGGCCTCCCAGCCCTTCAAAGGCACATACGATCGCCTGTTAACTTACCATTGATTCATGGATCCCTTCTGTAACATTTCCTGAGCACCTGTTGTCCTGCCCTCGGCTCTAGGATGCAGAGGCAGTCAGGCACATTCCCCTCCCTGAAGCACCTCTGCCCTCCCCTTGCTGCCGACTCTATTAAAGTCTGCTCTCAGCAATACGTCTTTTTTGCTTACCAAAACCAGATCCACATTCAGCCGACCTCCCCTTTGGCTTCAAAAATCTCTCCCCAGCCTGAGTATGTATGTATCTATCTCTGACCTCCGGGTCCAAGAGCACTGTTACTGAGTGTGGAAAGCATCCACAGCTGAAAGATCAGGGCACAGGCTGCCAGCCTGTCACCATGATTGAGCATGAAAACAAGCTCTGCTCTCATAGTCAGAGGCAGGGCCTGGTAGGGCTCGCGGGGTCTGCCGCTGTGTGTAACGCCCGGTTCCATTTTCAGGAGCTGATACTGTTTGCACAGCCTGATGCTTCCGGCAGAGCCTGGCACTGCTGAAAGTGGTGGCCAGTCCATCTGTGCCCCCATCCCTGGGAAGGTTTGGCACCACTGCACCTACACCCTGGCCCCATCAGAAGGCACACAGGTTTTGAGAGTGCTAGGTTCTTCTCATAGAATCTTCACTGTCTGCATACCAGTGGAAGTCTAATCTGCACACAACTAATGAACTCAGGGATGTTAGGACAGGCCACCAGAAAGCCCTCTAAGTGGGGGCTCTGCGGTCCCCTGGGGGAAACTATAAAGGGACTTTCTCCCTGGTAGGCAGGGAGATCAAAACTGTCAACAAATGAGGTGCCCTAGGACAGTGCTAACATTATAGGCAGGACACTCAGGGAAGAGAGATCAGAAAGGCACATGCCTCAAGTTGGGCACTGCTTGAGCCGAAGCTGTAAATGCAAGTCTGAGGGGCTGCCCAGATGGTGTAATATGAGGGGCAGGAGGTAGGGCTCTATCTCTCCTCTAATAACTATGTGACCTTGGGCAAGTTAGTTAACTTCTCGAAGCCTCAGTCTCTTCATCTGTAAAATGGGAATAATACTACATCTCAGCTCTAGTGAAAATAACTTCTGGGTTGTGAGGATTAAACGAGATAATGCACATTTGGTACAGAGCATAATCACTAGCATCTAGTAAGTGCTCAATAAATTTCAGTTCCCTTTCCATTTGATCCTATAGCCTGGGACCCTTTGGGAACCTGTTCCAAGGGCCTGTAAGAGGAAAATGTAAAACTGAATGAAGAGGTCTACTTTGGGGGGATGCCAAGAGCCATAATCCCGAGAGACCAGAACATCAATATGGACAGAAAGAGGTAATCACTGGAAGGAAAGCTCTCCCCAGAAGAACATCCAGGATGATGGAGAGAGAGAGGGGCTACCACCTATCAGAGCAGAGAATGGTTTCTGGAACCCAGGATCTGAGTCTGCCTGGCCCAGGGCTGTGGGGCCCATGGACATAGGGTTTCTCGTGTAAAAATTTTCTGCTGGGGTCCCGCTACGCAGCCCCACCAAGATCTGCAGTCCTGGAGACCACATCACTGCAGTTCACTTGGCCCTGGACCCTGGCAGTGGGCCAAATTCTGGATGTGACCAAGCTTCCAGCTGACAAAGCAAACCTATTGAACCAAGCCCATGGGAGGGGCAGGGCTGGAGCAGACACAGCATTCTCATTCACATTGTTTGCAATAATTGCTGTGTGACCTGGGGCAAATCATTTAACTCTCTAGTCTACAGCCTCAGTTTCCTGCCTGTAAAATGGGCATAAGAATGCTCCCTATTGAGAGTGTTAAATACAATAAGAATGGAATCCACCAATCACAGCACATGCTGCCTAGTAGATGCTCTAGAAGTATAGTTAGAAGGGAGCAGAATAAAACCAAACTCACGGGGCTTCCCTGGTGGCGCAGTGGTTGAGAGTCCGCCTGATGATGCAGGGGACACGGGTTCGTGCCCCGGTCCGGGAAGATCCCACATGCCGCGGAGCGGCTGGGCCCGTGAGCCATGGCCGCTGAGCCTGCGCGTCCGGAGCCTGTGCTCCACAACGGGAGAGGCCACAACAGGGAGAGGCTCTTGTACCGCAAAAAACAAACAAACTCATACCTAAGGGTGTGTCCACCCTGAGAAGGTCCCCCTAGTGACCAACACTAGGGATGGGGTACACCCTGGGTGGGACCAGAGACACACTGCCAGGTCCAGGCCCCCAACCCAGAATGCAGAGCCTTGGCCAACCCTGGGCCAGGGAATGGAGGGAGCAGTGGCCTCTCTAAAGCAAAGAACCCTCAAAGGCCCCTATGACCCAAAAGCCCAGTGTTTTCCTCCCACCCCCCGAGCTGAGACCCAAGCCTGAAGCACAGGGCACAGCTTGCAGCCTGACACAGGCCTGGCTGGGGGAACCGAGGGAGACAGGGGGCTGAGGCACTGGACTGGGGCTGAAATGAGCATCTGGGGACCTGGGTCCTCAGAAAGAACAGGATGGTGGGGGGGCGGGGCTTGGGCCCCCTGAAAGAACGGATGGTGGCAAGTGGGTGGGAGTTCTTTCCAACCAAACCTGCAAGAACTGGCTGGAAGTTCCACTCCAGCGCTTAACTTGACTAAACCCCCATTTCACCATACAAAACAGAGGCCGATAATATTAGGCTCATCGTGTCTCACGTAAACTGTAAAGTTCTGCACAGATCAGGTCTTATTATTATTAGGTGTTCAAAAGACCCAAATATAACTTCTGGAAGTAAAAACTGGAAGTTAAGAAGCAGGCCATAATGCACCTATTAAACCAGGGAAAATAAATTAAAATGAAAAAAAATCCATTGTGGCTGGGCTGCGCACAAGCCCGGCTCAAACTTTTTGTAGCACGGGCCGGCAGTGCGAAATGAGAACCATAAAACTGTTCCTATCCTATGACCTATTAGGCAATCTCACTTGGGGGAATAGGCCCCAAGGAAATAATTTAAAAGGAAAAAGTAATTCACATAAGGATATTCACGGCAGAGCTATTTAGAAGAAGAAATTGGCATCTGCCCAAATGCCCAGCACTGGAGAAATGGTGACCAAACTCCAGCGCATCAATGCAGGGGGTGCCCTGCGGCCATTAAGCTGACAGGTCTGAGGGCTCAGTCAATACCAGGAGATGTGTGTAGGAGATAAAGTCAGCCAAGAGAGCCGAATGGACCACTGTTTACTGCTATGTAAAAATATATTGACAGGTGTGGGCAGGGAATTTAGAATGAATGGTTAATGTTTGATGGTCACTAGGTTCCGTTTTTTTCCTATGAAGTTGTTTAAGTGGATAATAACAACCCTGAAAGCAAAATCAATCTTGAAGCTTAACAGCAGGTGGGGCCTTAGATACCAGGACAGAAGGACAGTGTTTCTGCAGAGCTTACCACCGCCACTCTGGCTGGGCAGCACTCTGCCCCCCCCACCCCCACTCCAGGCTACTGTGGGTTCCTGAGCATTACCCCACCCATCTGGGGGTTAGAATTATGGGGGTCACAACCTGACGGCTTGAAACCTCTTAAAGCTGCCCCTGTGTAGTTCCTCCAGGCTGGACCTTCACCCCAGCTCAGGAGGCAGGAGGAGGATTGCCTCTGAAGGTTTAAAAACCAGGGATCAGAGATGCAAGGGCCTGATTAACTTTATGCCTCTGTCCACACCCACTGACCTCAGGAGGACAGCACTTAGTGACCCCGCCACACACCCAAGGCCTGAGAGCCATTCCTCACCCTCCGTCACTGAAAACACACTGGCAGCCAGAAACCTGGGAGTCATCCCTGCCTTCTCTCCGTCCACATCCCATGCCCAATCCACCAGCTCAACCTTCGGAACTGATCCTGCATCTGACCCCTGAAACATCAACCTGGTCTTAGAAACCACTACCACGATGCCCTGCCTGGATTTTTACAGCAGCCTCCAGAGAGCTCTACCCTGCTTCCTCCCTTGCCTGGCACAGTCTGTTCTCCACAAGCAGCCAGAGGGATCCCTTTACAACATTAGGTCAGACCCTGTCCCTTCTCTTCTCAAAACCCTACCGTGGGTCTCCTCTCACTTTGAGTCAAAGCCATAGCTTTTTCAATAGGCTGCCACACCCTGCATGTGTCCTCCTCCCAGCTGCGGCCACACTGCTGTCTTTGCTGTTCTTCACGCAGACCAAGCCCACTTCCACCTCAGGGCCTTTGCACTTGCAGCTCCCCCTGCTGGATTGCTCTTCCCCGGATTTCCAGAGCTCACCCCATTGCTTCCTTCAGCTCTCTTCTGAGACAGGCCTTCCCTGACCACCCTTTTTAAGACAGCCTTCCTGCCCCCACCACCATCACTCTCAATCCCCTTACCTGCTTTGTGTGTTCTTCATACCACTCATCAACACCAGCATATTAAATAGTCACTTGCGGGTTTCCCTGGTGGTGCCGTGGTTAAGAATCTGCCTGCCAATGCCGGGGACACGGGTTTGTAGCCCTGGCCCGGGAAGACGCCACATGCCGCGGAGCAACTAAGCCCGTGCGCCACAACTACTGAGCCTGTGTGCCGCAACTACTGAGGCCCGCGTGCCTAGAGCCCCCGCTCCACAACAAGAGAAGCCACCGCAATGAGAAGCCCGCGCACCACAACAAAGAGTAGCCCCTGCTCGCCACAACTAGAGAAAGCCCGCGTGCAGCAACAAAGACCCAATGCTGCCAAAAAATAAATAAATAAAAATTTTAAATAAATAAATAAATAAATAAATAGTCACTTGTGCATTCTCTTTCTGTGTCCCTTTCAAAAGGAGAACACCCCTGGGAGGGAAAGCACGTTAAATTTCTGAAAGGGATGACCGATCTTTTTTTTCTTTTTTTTTTCAAGAGTCAATTCCAGAAGCATAAAGTTTGGGAACATATTTTCTTTTAGCATCAGGTATATTTATAAATTGGGAAATGTAATACTTGCCCCCCTGCTAAGTATTCTCATTATTTTTTTCTTCCATCACTGAAGGGTTTCTCTCCTTCTTTGGCTGAAATTTAAGAATCCACATAAGTGGCGTGCACTGTAGGATCTCAGCACGCCAAGTTTCTGAACAACTTGTAAATGACTTGAAACCCAGTCGGCTGGGGGAGAAAAGTGAAGGATCTGTGGATGGGGGAGGCCAATTGGACCTAAGTTCAATCACAACCAGGGACAGAAAAGTCACTGCCATTAGGAGGCTCCTGGGGGCTAAGGACAGGAGGTGGGGGGCACTGCCTCTTAGGAGGAAAGTGAGGTCTGGAATGGGCAGCCATGTGGGTAGCAGTAAAGGGCTGGGTGCAAAACACACCTGTCTCCCAACTCATAAAGTAGCTCATAGGGAACATTCTTACTATAAATTTCCCCAAGAGGAAGATGGGAGGAGGGGTGGAATTCTGCCACACTTTCTCCAGGACCAGGGTCTCAGCCTTTCCTCCAATATTGTGTCACATGCCTGTACATAGAGCCTCACATGCCACTTCCCTGGTGGCAGCCTCTGTGACTCATCAGAGCAGGCCTGAGCAGGCCTGGGCGCTGGAATCACTCACTTAGCAGTGCCTCCTCGGAAAAGCCCCAGGCACTGGGCTCAGAATGGTTTTCCACAAGTTCCCGTTTCCTCTTCACCACAGCCCCCTGAGGGGAGCACTATTATTATCATTTGCTTGCGCACAGGGAAACTGAGACACAGAGTGCACCCTGCCCAAGATCACACAGCCAGTGAGTGACTGGGGCAGGACTTGAACCCAGACCTGTGGCAGAAGCCTCTGCTACGAGCCTGCAGGCCACACTGCTTCCCACACTCCCACCTGAGCGAGAGAGATGACTTTGATATATTTAGTTACTTGCTTCTGAAATTAGACCTCGGGGGTGTCATGGAGCCTGGCAAGTCATGTGCACAGCTGACCTGAGAGCTGCTAGTCACTGACACCCTGGTGTGAAGAACTTCTCCGGTTACTCTCCTCCCTGGGGCACTGAGGCATGAGGGAAGGAAACAGTGGAGAGCAGGGGTTGGGGGCAAAGCTGCAGGACCACTTGGCTGACCCTTCCCAGAATCCTCCTCTCTGGTTGCCATGGAGCCACCTCTGCAGAGACTTGGGCCCTGGCGGGGAGCGGAAGACCAGGTGGCGCCAGAGAAAGTGATCCAAAAGAAAGGAAGCTGGCCTGTCTGTGGAGGCCCTTGGAAAAGGGGGGGCTGCAGAGGAAGTGATTCCCAGGAGAAACTGAAAACACTGAGCAGAGACAGCTGAGGGAGGTGACAGAAGTATGCAGAAGGTTGAGGAAAGTGAGGTGCAGGAGGACGCCTGGACGCTGCCCAAACTGGGTGCTTGGCAGCACTAGCCCAGTGCCCAGCAAGTAGTTGGTACTTAATAAATGTCAGCCAGAGCTATCGTTATCCTAGGTGCTCAAAAGAGACTCCCTGGTTAGGACACCCGTGAGCTCCAGTCTGCTCAGGCCAGGAATGAAGCGTGAGCGCTGTGTCAGGCAGATGTGCTCAGGGCTCCCGCCGTGAGGGGCCCCCTGCCCTGCAAGGGGACTGTCCAAGGTGCCAGCTCCCCTCTGAGCCTGGGCAGTTCTGCTCCTGCGAGGATGGCTGGGGAGGGCTTCAGGAGAAGAAGAGGCCCCCCTGCCACTCAGCCCAGCTGGGGCCACTGTGCCCATGCGTTCAGCCCAGCCCCCACCCTGGCACGGGCACAGCGGGTGAGCGCACGCCTGGCACAGGCCCCGGTGCGGGGAGAGAGGCTCCAAGCAGGCAGCTTTGTATTTTGTGAAAACCACATCCACAACTGAGCTTTCCAGCCAAGCAGGGCCTGCTGGGAAGGGTCTCTCTTCCCATCCCCCTGCTGGGGCCCACCCTCCCCTCCTCAGCCCTCA
The DNA here is from genome assembly GCF_949774975.1 of Lagenorhynchus albirostris. Taxonomy (NCBI): domain Eukaryota; kingdom Metazoa; phylum Chordata; class Mammalia; order Artiodactyla; family Delphinidae; genus Lagenorhynchus; species Lagenorhynchus albirostris. Next base: position 67,375,098 of record NC_083104.1, read on the forward strand.
CCCCCAGGAGCCATAGGGAGTACCAGCTGCCACCCCGGCTGGCATGGGGGGCTGAGGGGGATGGCCTGGGCCCAGCTCTGGCCGTGCCAGGGCTCCCCGTCCCCCCACCCTGGCCCCCTTCCTGCCTGGAATAAACTGGAATACAAATCAGAGGGAAATGCTTTCCTCCGAACAAATTGCTATGGATTCCTCCCTGTCGCAGGTCAGGGCTTGAAATGGGGGATATTTTCACTCGCCGACTGCTAATAGACTCAGGAGAAGTTTCTGGATCGATGGAGGCCGGGAAAATTAGCCAGGAGCTTCAGGCCAGCCTCAGCCTGTCCCTGCCCCCCACTTCAGGGCTCCCAGAAGCGGTGGTGGGCAGTTATAACCCAGGCTGGACATAGCGCTGGGCTGACGATCCAGAGAGCTGGATGCCCATTCCCGCCCCCTGCCTGGGGACCAAGGCAAGGATGACCAGGGGCTGCCCAGAGGAGCAGTGGGATAAAGGTGGACCCAAAGAAGCCCCCAAAGAGGTCTGCAGTCCCCCCCCATACATACATGACTCCCTGCACATAAACCCATGTTCTTGTAGGCATGATCACATATATGGACATTTTCAGCACATGCATGCCCACGTATATTTATGTGTGCACGGAAAATACTGATGAAGTGTACATGCCCAGCATAGAGAGGACCTGGGGAATGTATTTCAGCTCTGGCTGAGGGACCCAGTGAGAACAGCTTATCTCCTGCCAATGGTTCTCCATACACAGACAGACAGAAAGACACACACACACACACACACACACACACACACACTGATCTCCACCAGCAGCCAGGGCTCCCCACCAATCATTCCTTTCACCCCTCAGCCCCGCATCCCTGGCTCTATAATTCTGCAAGGGAGCCTGAAGGAGCCACTGGCTTCACCGGCCCCAGCTTCGCCAGAATGAAGGGCAGGAGACTGTGGGGAGATGCAGCCCACCCTCGCCCTGGACAGCCTCACAGTCCCTGCTCCCTCAGCTCCCGAGAAGGTGAGGGAGTGAGCCAGGCAGGGTGTCGGTGCTTCAAGCAGATTAGGGCATCCCTCAGGGCTGAGCCCTCCCAGCACCCCCGAGGCCACTGTGCTAGTGGGCAACGCCAGGGGCCGTGGCTGTATGGGGAACTGGAGGAAGCCAGGAGGGGGCGAGAACTCACTGTCCTCTGAATGCCCCAGAAGGAGGGGGGTGGCTTGATCTGGAGAAAGCCTCTTACGTCTCCTGCCTGCTGCCCCGGCACATTAAGCCACACATGCACACGCACGTGTACACACGCACACACTCCTCTCGGCATCCTAGAGCCCAGATATGACTTGGGAGATAGAAGTGGGAGAGAAGGGTGTATTCAATGGCAGGTAGAGCTTAGAGCGACGCTTCACCTCTGACCACTGGTTTCTGCCTCTAAAAACTGACCAGTTAGGGCCAGGTAACCTCTAAGCCCATTACCTGTGACCTTCCATGATTCCAAGCTGGGCTGCCTGTTTGCTCTGTGGTCTGGGGACTTCTCTTGCCCTCTCTAGGCCTCAGGTTTCTTTTCTAACAAATTATTATATTTGATCTAAGTTCCCTCCTGGCTCTGACAATGCCAGTGCAGTTTTGAACTTCATGGGAGCTTATAAATGCCATGCAGATGTGTCCTTGCTTCTCCTGAGCCCACAGGATAATATAGGAGAATGAGAAGGATCCAGCTGGAAAGTCCTTTGACGTGACTTTTAACTTCAGCCTTGGCACCTAATTGATGTGTGACCTTGACCTCACCTTCTCTGGTCTCAGTCTCTTCCTGCACAAACTCCTTGAGATTCAAGTGCCTCTGGGTCAGTTAAGACCACTGTATCACAGCGGAGCTCCCTTCTTACCACACCCTCAAGCTCCAACTCCTGGCCTTCTCTGTGTCTGGAATACATGGCCTTATTCCAGAAAGGAGAGTAAAGCCAGGTCTTGTGATGGCACAGACCTTCAGCTTGCCTTGTGGGCTTATGTATTTTGCTAGAGATAAACTGACCTCCCCAGAGGCCCCCTGCATTTTACTGGAACACCAGAACCCAGCTCCCTCCCCAAGTCTACCCTCCGATGTCCCTCTCAGTGATGGGATAAGTGCCTTCATTTAGAGTTTCACATAGGAAAAGCCTCAGGGCTAAGGAGATATTCAAGTTCAGGTCAGAGGCCTCAGCTTCTGAATCTTCCTGATAAGAGATTATGTTACAACAAGCTGAAATAAGGTTAGACAATGAGAAGAACTTCCCAACAAAGGATTAGACATTGAGCAAACAGCAGTGGGGTTGCCTGGGCTCATGCGGGTATGGGCTTGCTGAGAGGCAGAAAGATGAGGTAGATCATGGTTTCTAGCACAGTCCCTCAGTTTCTGGTTCCCCCAAACCAGGAGGGTCCACAGAGCTCTCCTGCGGCTGGGACTGAAAGGGGCCACCTGCTAGTGGAGGGAGGTACCAACCAGTGGAAATGAACAACCTCATGGAACTGTGAATGAACAATGTGTTGGGGTGAGGGGGAGCAAACGAGCATTAGCAGATGGGAAGCTGGACCCTCACATGAATGTCTGGGTTGCCCCAAGCAAGCCTTTCCCCTGCTCTGGTTCTCTGTCTTCTCTAAGGTTCCTTCTGGCCATACTCAGAGCCGCCAGAGCACCCCACCCAACCCGAGCTAGACTGGCAGGGTAGAGTGAGGTGGGGAGAAGAACAGCTGTTCACATCCATCTAAATCCTTTCATTTCAAGAAACGCCAACTGATCCTGAGGTGGGGATTTGTGGTAAAGACTGCTCATGACCTATCCAACTTCCATTCTCCCCTTCTATCTAAATAAACCCTGATATTCTCTTAGGTGAGAATATGTCCATCTAAAAGGCTACATTTATCAGCCTCCCTTCATCTAAGAATGGCCAGTAAGGGACTTCCCAGCTAATCCAGTGGTTGAGAATCCACCTTCCAATGCAGGGGACACGGGTTGGATCCCCGGTCAGGGAACTAAGATCCCACGTTCCGCAGGGCAACTGGAGCCCGCACGTCGCAACTACAGAGCCCTCACGCCACAACTAGAGAGAAGCCTGCGTGCCACAACGAAAGATCCCGTGTGACACAACTAAGACCCGACTAAGCCAAAAAAAAAAAAAAAAGAATGGCCAGTAAGATGTAAGCAGACATCATTGCGAGGGGGCTTCTGGAAAAGCTGACTCAACTGGTAAACGACTCAGTCTTTTAAGTGTTCCTCCCTTCTTCCTGCCTGGAATGTGTCACGATGGCTGAGCCCCAGCAGCCCCTTGGTGACGTTAAGGCAAAGTGCTCTAAGGCAGGGGTTCCCAAACTTTGCTGCACATCTGAATCATCTTGGGATCTTTCTTTTTTAAAAAAAAAAAAAAAATGCTGATCCCTGGTTCTCACTCCCAGACATTCTGACTTAGTTGATGTGAGGTATGACCGAAGCATCACAAATTCTAAACACCCCCGGGTAATTCTCATATGCAGCAAGGTTTGAGAAGCACCACTGTGAGGAGATCAGAACAGCAAGAGGAAGGGAGCCTGGATCTCTAGTGACCAAGGAGCCACCAGAGCAGCCGTGGATAGCCTACTTCTAGACTTAAGAAAGTCACTTTAATTTGTTGGAGACTCTGTAGTCAGGTCTTTGGTTCTGGCAACAGAATGTGATTCCTAACTGCTATAGGACTGAGGGTCCTCGTGCTGCTCCCATCAGCAACCCATTCTCCACAGCACAGTCTAGGGAAAAAAAAAAAAATAGGTCAGATCCTGCCCTCAGGAATTTCACACGGGGGGCAGTAGGCAAGTACCAGACTTGGTATCGGGCAGGCTTGAGTTCAAATCCTGACTCCACTACCTGCTAACTTCAGGGGCTTGGGCAAGTCCCTCCAGCTGAGCCTCAGCTTCGCCATCTGGAAAATGAGGACGCTGGAAAAGCCTGCAATTCTCCCGCACCACTGCGAGCTCCTTGGGGGCAGGTATCCTTCAGCCCTCCCTGCAGTCACAGCGCCCACCTCCCTTCCAAGACACTTAGCAACTGCTCATTAAACATTTGCTCGGTTTACATTTGAATTGAATTGCTACGATGGGGCCCCGCTCTGAAATTTTCATTTTCTCTAAACCAAAAAGAGAAGAGAATAAACAAAAGGGCCACATTTCAAAAAGGTAACAGAATTTACCTATTGAAAATCAATGAAAACAACATTTCTGGAGCAGTTTCTTTCGGTCTCTTTAGGTTCAGGTCTGGAAATTCCCTGGCTAGAAGCAGAGTGAGAGAGGCTACTCTCCCAAGCTCCTGACCTTTCCAGTTAGACTACTAAACTAGAAAGTCCCCTGGCTCATAATTTAAAAAATGGTAAGTGCGTTTTTTTTAAGACCCGAGGGTCTAGATGAGCATGGCTGAAACAAAGCTTGGGCAGTGACCTGGAAAACCCAGAAATGCCCTCAGAAAGCCCAAGGGAAGAAGGCATCTGTTTGGACCTGACTCATTCAGATGCACTGTCTACACCAGCTGTGCCTGAGAATCAACTGGAGAGCTTCTGACCACATCTGCCTTGATGCCACCTGCAGAGTTTCTGATTCAGGAGGTCTGGGGGTGGAGTCAGGCATCTGTTCTTGAAAAAGCTCTCCAGGTGGTTCTGACATGCCCGCTGGGCTGAGAAACACTTCTCTACACAGCTCCCAACCCTCCAGATAATCAAAGTCAATCCCTGCTGAGTTTCTGGGACTGGAAAGGAACCAAGAAGAGCCTGGGGTGGAATCTCCAAAGCTGGCCAAGCAGCGGCCTCACGCCGGCCCGCATCTCTCTCTCTCTCTCTCTCTCTCTCTCTCTCTCTCTCTCTCACACACACACACACACTGAGGTCACCCACCCCTGCAGCCCCAGCTTCCCACAGGCAGAAGGCCCGGCCTGGGTAGGGGAACTGCGGTTCCAGCCCTCCCTGGCCTGCGACATTTCTCAAAAGCGCAGCCTGCACCTCCTGCTTCCATACACCACCCACACCCAGGGCTCCCTACCATCTGCCCGCCATCTCCTCTGCTCTCATGAAGCAAAGTCCACATAGATTGCCTTAGAGTTTACGAAGTGCTATCAGTCTCGGCTCCTCTGTAATCCCAAGAGGTGGGAGCGCCTGAACCAGCCTTCCAGACAAGGACACTGAGCTCAGAGAGGTGAGGCTCCTGGGCCAGGCTCTCTCAGAGGCAGCAAGCTGACCACTGACCCTCCCACCCAAGTCTTCCCATTTGAGTCCAGTCCTCTTCCCCGTCTGCCTTGCTGTTCAAAGAGCAATCTGTGGGCTAGCAGCGTCAGCATCACCCAGGAGTTTGTTGGAAATGCACAATCTCTGCTCAGCTCCAGACCCACTGAGTCAGAATTTGCATTTTCACAAAATCCCCAGGGGACTCCTTGGGAAGTCCCCTTGAGAAGGAGCCCCGCTCTGTGCTGTAGCCGCATCCCCACCAACCTCCCAGTCCCCAGATGGCCCTTCCTCCCATGGACTCCATCCCTTCCCTGCCTTTCTGGTCCCTGTCCCCTCCTGGGTCTCCTCCTACCTCCCTGATGCCACCTGCTCTGTCTCCTCTTTCTCCTCCCACCCCCAGGGCATTGGTCTCAGCCCACTCTCCTCTCTCACTCTACTCTCTCTTCCTTGGCAATTTTATCCCACCTCGTGGTCTCACCTCACATCATTGTGTAGACATAAATCCAGATGTGCAAGTCCACCACTCAGAACAGATCTCTCCCCTGAGCACCGCCACTCATGTGCATCAACATCTCTCCCAGACATCCCAGCACCAGAATCCCATGAAGTTCAAAACTGCACTGGCATTGTCATTCAAATAAAACTATTCACCTTGCTAAGTGCAAAGAACAGTGCTCAGGGCTTTCCAGGTACGGCTTATTGCATGCTTATCACAAACTCATCTGACAAGCAGAAGAGCCACGGCTTTGAAAGCAGATGTAATTTCTCGGGCTCTCACAGCTGGTTCAAACACGGGTTCCTTACCCAGAAGTCCAGGCATTTAATTGCTTCACTCCACTGCCCCAGACCTGTCTGACTTCCCATGGCCTTCGCTCCATCTCATTGCCATTGTGTGCCAAGCCTCCCAACACCAAACTTCAGAGCCGTTTTCAGCTCCCATCTCTTGCCCAAGCTCTGAAATACTGTCAGGACCCAATGATTGTACAGTCTCACTTCTCGCCTTTTGTAACAGTCTCTGACTGGATCCTTCCCCCATCCCCAACCTCCTACAGTCTATGCTCTACATGGCAGCCAGAGGGATTCTATTAAAAAGGTGTCAGTTCATGTCTGTCCTCTGCTCAAAACCCTCCCATGGCCCCCACCTCTCTCAGGATAAAATCCAAAGTCCTGGGCTTCCCTGGTGGCGCAGTGGTTGAGAATCTGCCTTCCAATGCAGGGGACACGGGTTCAAGCCCTGGTCCAGGAAGGTCCCACATGCCGCGGAGCAACTAAGCCCGTGCGCCACAACTACTGAGCCTGCGCTCTAGAGCTCACGAACCACAACTACTGAGCCCACGTGCCACAACTACTGAAGCCCGCGCGCCTAGAGCCCGTGCTCCGCAACAAGAGAAGCCACCGCAATGAGAAGCCTGCGCACCACAACACAGAGTAGCCCCCGCTCGCCGCAGCTAGAGAAAGCCCGTGCGCAGCAACGAAGACCCAACGCAGCCAAAAATAAATTAATTAAATAAATTAATTAATTAAAAAAAAATCCAAAGTCCTTACTTAGCCTTCAAGGCTGCAAACAACCTGCCCCCATTAACTCTCTAACCCCACCTCCTACTCCCTTCCCCATGGCTCACTCTGCTCCAGCCATACTGGACTCCTCGTTGTTACTAAGGAGTCCAGGCATGTTTCTACCCCAGGGCCTTTGCACTGGCTATTCTCCTGCCTGCAGACATCCACGGGGCTTCCTCCCTCCTCCCTCGGGCATCTTCAGGTCTCTGCCCTGGTGGCACATACTCAAGGAGCACTTCTACCCCCAACTAATGGGTATGAACTTGAACCACAGCCTACCACACCTTGTCCCCTTAGCTGCTTTACCCTTTTTTTTATAAAATTCATCACCACAGAATGCATTACTTATTCACTGACTTGTTTACTGCCTGTTTCCCCTCAACTTGAACTTAAACTCTAGGAGAATAAGAGCATGTTTATTTCATCAAATATCTCAAGTGCCACTTACAGAGGCTTCACTTACATGTTTGTTTGTTGGCTGCAGTTCTTGTACCCACTCCCTCCTGTCCATTCTCACAGCCACCACCCTGGATCAAGCTCTCATTACAACTTCCCCAGACAACTTCTGGATCTCCTGACCAGTCTCCCTCCGCCTGACCGCAGCCTCTTCAAACACACAGCTGCACGGCTACCCAGCCTGATATGAGGTACCTGGGCTCATATCAACCCATTCCCCTGCTCAACACCCTCACAAACCCAAGATTCCAGCCTACTCCCCACAAGCACAGGCTTTATAATCAGCAAATCTGGGTTCAAGCCCAGCTCTGCCCCTTGGACAAGTAACTTCATCCTTCTGAGCCCTCAGTTTACTCATTGGTAAAATGGGCTGATGAGTAGCTCTCTCTTAAGGGATTATGGTAAGGATTAAAGAAGACAATACATATTCCTTATCTCAGCCTGGGCAGCAAATGTTAGCAGTTTTTATTATTATTCCTTTACTGTTCCAACTCTAACTGCCCTGACTCCCTTTCAACCTATGCTCCAGCCCAAATCAACGACTCACAACTCCCCCCACACACCCAGGTTCTTTACGCTCCATGCCTTTGCCATAATGAGTCCTCCACCTGGGATGCCCTTCTCACTCCTTACTTCTATGCCCTTCTCCTCTACTTCTGGTTCAAATGCCCTCTCCTCTACCAGGCCTTGGAAGTAATTTCCTCCCTCTTCAAATTCCCACAGCCCTTTATCTGCCCTTGTCACATGGCATTTATCAAGATCGTCCAGGAACCACCATCGTGTATGTGATTCCTCTCCCCTTCTCCTTGAGAGCTTCTTATTTATCTCAGTAGCCCTGTCAATGCTCAGAACAGGGCCTTGCTCAAGGGAAGTGCTCAGTAAATATTTAATGAATGGCAAGAGGGACACCATACTGTTTTCCAGCCCCCAAATCAGAAGATCCACTGGGATCGAGTCTACAAGCCACTTCTTACCAGCTGTGTAACCTTAAGCAAGTTCTTAAACTCTTAGAACCTTGGTTTTCCCATCTGTTAAATAGGGACAATAGGACCCCCTGTTCTGACCTCTCAGAATGTTACGGAATCAAAGGAGGTAGACACATGAAAATGCTTGGCAATGCACGTGGTACTTACACACCTATAAGATATGGTCGTCATAACCAACGATGCTCCCCTAAAAAGTTCATTCCTATTTGCCCAAAAAGATGCCTGAAAGAATCATCATCGAATGCAAGGCAGGATGTCAAGTGAGTTTTACTTTCTTCCTTATACTTTTATGTTTACTCTGATTGTTTTTGCAGAGAACACGTGTTACTCATAGACTTGGGAAAAGGGAGATTGCGTTGCTTAAGAAAAAAGATTCATTCCTTCGGGTTAAGCATTGCTTTTGCCTTCCATATCAGCATTTAAATGCAATAGGGGCCCCTTAACACCTAGTATCAGCCGTCAGCAGACGTGTGCCTGCAAAGCAGGGTCTCTGACTATGGGCAGGAAGATGCAGAAGAGGGGCCATACCCAGGTTCACAAAGAGGCAGCTCTGCCGAGGCACAGGCCCCTGCTCTGCACACAACCCAGCCAGGCCCCACCAGAGAGCTCTCCGCCAGCCTAGGGTTCAGGAAGTGTGGCTTTGGCCACAGGCGAATGCCCTGGGACACTGGGGTGGGGACACAGGAGGCGGAGGGCGGCCTGGGGCTTCAGAAGGCCCTAAGGAGCTCCCGTGGGCCCCAGGCTAAGCTCATCCTACTGGGAGTCTTGAGGCCAAGGGAGCCCAGGAAAGGCAAGAAGCAATGTGACAGCCAAGCCCTCCCCCTGCTGGCCATTTCTGGAGCGGCAGTGCCAGCAGCACAGGGCAGGGTCCCCAGACACACACCCTCACACCTGGAGCCTAGCCAGGTTCAGGTGTCCAGAGGCATGTCAGAGCTGGGGAGCGCTCTTCCAGCACTGAGAGGCCCAAGGTCCCATCTCCCAGGCCCCCTGTTTTTGCCAGGTGGGGCATCTCCTGGCCCATCCTCCCTGAGCCCAGCCACAAGGAGATGAAAGGGAGGAGTGGGGCAGAGGAAGGCAGACGAAGGGGAGGGGGGAGGGTGTGGGGGAGAGGAGGGTCCTCACACTGCTGCCTCTGTCGCACTCCTCCCAGGCCCACCTGCGCCTCCTGGGCAGCGGGAGAAGCCATGGCTGCTACCACTGCCCGGATTTCCACTCCCGCCCCCAGGTATTGATTTCCTGCATCATTCATTTGTTGGCCTTGGCAGCTGTGATTAGCTCCCTCCATTCTCCCTATGGAGCCCTCACCCGTCCCTCCATGTTCCAGCAAAGCAGAGCTAATACCAGGCTCTAATCGAGGCTTTGTCACCCTGGCCCCAGCAGCTCACAGCCAGGCCTGGCCAATTACAAGTAGGCTCTTGGCATGTCCCCAGTCCGCCTCTCGAGGGTGCCTTCCTGGCTAGCAAACTCATCCTCTCTAACCACCCCCAGCCCCATTCCCCAGAGCCCCCTTCCAGGCAGGAAGCACAGGTTTGCAGCCTGCAGTGTACGATGGGACATCATGGGGCTCTTGACCTGAAGGAGGACTCTCTGGCCCGACGTCAGGCCTGGGAGCCCTCAGACTAGCACAGGGGTCAACTTAAACTCGGTGGGGCAGGGGTGCAGACGATGCTGACAAAGCAAACAAAACAGCCTGGATTTGTGGGCGCAAGGCCCTCTTTCTCCCTCATGTAGTTTCTATAACTGAGAAGGAAGAAGGGACAGAGGCAGGGATCTTCTTGAGGACATTTAGAAACCCCCAAGCCTTCTGCTTGCCCTGGGAGGCAAGAGTTTTCTGATGCGATGCCTTCCTTCTCCAGGGGACAGCCAGTTTCAAGGCATGGGGTAGAAATGCCAGTGAAAAATCCCAAGGGTGCCCACACTCAGATCAACACCCAGAAGACGGCACTGGGAGACACACTTCCTGAAATTCTCTCTCTGCACCCCTCAGAGGAGGGAAAAAAACCTGACTTGGTGATAATTCTGTAAGCTATGTTGCTCTTGTCAAATTATTCAACATCTGTCTTCATGTTCCCACAAAAATTAGCATAGGATAGTAGTTTCTGATGACACCTTTGGTGAAATATTTTGACTTCCACCAGTAAGTTGCAAACAACCTGTCTTAAGGATAATGTCAATTTGCACTCCTGCATATTAAATAATCCAGGGGTTTGTTGTGTTTTTGTAAAGGAGAGGAGTCCCACTGACCTGCCTCTGGCTGGAAGTCCAGCAGCTATGGAAGGAAGAGAGGAAGCCAGGATGGAGGAGGGGGTGTTTTCTGATGCTATCCACACATAGATTATTCCTCCTCCATCGCCTAGCTACTGTCTTTGCCCCAGAACTAGGCGTCTGGGGCCAGCCCACCCCCCTGGCTTGCCAGAAAGCAGATTACAGGATCCACTGGGAGCACAACAAACTGGGCCAGGAGATTGGGAGGTAGGAGGGAAGAGGGGACAGGCTCCAAATGGACCATCTGGTCCAGTACTCAGCTCCTGTAGCATCTGTGGCCCCAAGAAGAGCAAAACAACCTGACCAGACTGACAGCGCCTCCCCAGCCCTATTGTAGACAGCGGACCTCAGAGACGACAAGAGCACACTCAGAGGGAAGCCAGGCATAGGGCTCCAGGCACCTGCCTCCCACCAGCCTCATCAGAGACCCACAGCCCAGGCCAGATCCTGATGGGTTTATCCTACACAGCCTGCTCTTCCTCCCTCTCCTCAATTCAGCTTCCATGTCAATCTGCCCCTCCCTCAGCCACACAGGCTGGGGTTCCCTCCCTCCGGCACACTTCTTCTTTTGTGCCTTGAGTAAAACCTGCCTCCCTTCTCACTGCCAGGGAAGCTGAGGTCCCCTCCGGCTGCCAGCCTAGGACTCCATGACTCTCCCTAAGCAGAGACTCTCAGAGAGACCCCACTACGCTGCTGGAAACCATCCTAGACAGGGTTCTTGGAGAGAAAGAATTTCAAGAAGCATTTCCTCAACTTCCCCCCAACAATGGCCCTTCATTCGTGCAACAAGTACTTGCCAGCTCCTGCTGTGTGCCGGGCACCGTGCTAGGTGCTGACATACAATGATGGGCATGAGTGGCCATCCCTCACCCCTACACTCTACTCTTTCTCAAATTGCTTCATCTGCTTTGGGGGGGGTGTGGAGCAGAAGAACTAGCTCACCATATGATTTTTTTTTTTAAGAACTAGTATTTTTGAAATTCATTTATTTATTTTTGGCTGCGTTGGGTTTTCGTTGCTGCACGCAGGCTTTCTCTAGTTGCGGTGAGTGGGGCTACTCTTCATTGCGGTGCACGGGCTTCTCATTGCGGTGGCTTCTCTTGTTGTGGACATGGGCTCTAGGTAGGCGGGCTTCAGTAGTTGTGGCTCGCGGGCTCTAGAACGCAGGCTCAGTAGTTTTGGTGCACGGGCGTAGTTGCTCCACGGCATGTGGGATCTTCCGGGACCAGGGCTCAAACCCATGTACCCTGCATTGGCAGGCAGATTCTTAACCACTGCGCCACCAGGGAAGCCCCTCCCATACTATTTCTTTAACCCAGACCCGGTGATACCATAGTTCTCCCTTCTGCTATATCTGGCCAAAGCTTCTAGCGTCACAAGGAACTCGGCAGCCTCTTGTGGTCCTCCTCCTCACTAGATCCTCCACTCTCCATCCACCTCGATTAAGACTTCTCACCCTGCAGTTCCCCTGAGGCCTTCCTTGGAGTCATGCTCTCAAAGGGCAAGTGGAAAGAATGTCACCCAAGAGCTCCGGGTTGGCCCCAGTGCACAGCAACACACCTTGATGTGCTCTGAGTGAGAGCAGCTGGGACCCAGGCACACGAGGGAGTGGAGAAAATACAGAGAAAGGGGGACTTACAAGCCAACGGCTAAATCCTGGCCCCAAAGTACTCTGAATCAGGGTCCACAGAAACTACTGCCCCACCCCCTGCCTTCATTGCTGAGGTTTCCAGGCTAGGCTCAGGGGAGCCTCTTCAAGATGGGTCCCATGCAGCCCCAGATAAGGTTGAAGAAACTGGAGGGGATAGAGAAGAGGAATGGCCAGGAGATGGGCCTGCCAGATCTGCCCAAGCGCACTCAGAGGGAGCAGGATGGAGGATAGCAGCAGAGGCGGAGGGCTCCCCATCGCTCTCCAGAGCCCCTGGGGTGTGGTGAGAAGGCAAAGACCTCAGCAGGTCCCTCCTTAGGCCACCTCTTAAGGAGACAGTGAAGCTGTAGGGAAACCTTGAGGAGAAAAAAGAAAGAGGACCCCCCAGTACACCCTGATGTCTTCCCCTACCCTGGGGAGGCCAAGGCCCTTGGAAGACGCTCAGTGCCCTCCTCTCCACAATGCAGCCTCTCTCAGTCCCTGCTGCATTCTTCCTCCTTCTTTCCCTTTCTGGCCTATGTAAAGAGCCAGGCAGTAAGAGACACACAAACTAATTAAGAAGCAGAGTTTGGCCAGATGCCTGGGCCAGCCTCCCCAGGGAATTAAGCCCAAGCCAGCTAGCTGTGTAGAGCCAGGAGGATGTCACCTCCCAGATACCCCCAGGACACCCCTCCCTCTTGCCAGGCTCAGACAGGCATCCCCAGAAGGAAGCACTTAGCATCTGCACTTGAGGCTGGCAGCTGAGGGACAATGCCTCTGCCCCCGCCCCCTCAACAGAATAGGTCAAACCCTCCCCCGATCTAAAGGTGAATAATTAGGTCCTCAACCCTAGAGAAAGAAGGAAAGAGAATCTTCCTCACTCCAGCTACACATCATTAAAACAGTGACCTATACAGACCACCCTGCAGTTAGAAGAAGGTAAAGTAAGGGCCATCGGGCCCCAAAGACTTTTTGTGCTGTGGGTCAGGGCATTGCTGGCTGCCAGAACTCAGAGGGAAAGTCCCTGAGAGGGATGAGCCCTCGTCCTCCTGAACGGATGATGCCCACTCCCGGGATCTTTCTCCCGGAAAACCCACGAGGGAGAAGGAAGAAGGGGTAACCAGAGTTCCCTGGGCGCCTGAGAGTGTGGGTGCGGACGCGGGAGCAAAGCTGCGTGGCAGGAGGCAGAGTTTCGACACGTAGCCTGATGGGTGCGTGCAGTGTTTGCTTTTCCGGGGACTGTGGCTGAATGTGTGCGCGCAGGCAGAAGGAAGGTGGGGCTGGGGTTTTGTAGCTGGGAACCGGGGACAGGAAGAACTAACTGGCTCAGAAGAGGTCCGAAAAGGGATTCTGGGGTCTTGGGAGCCGGATCTAGGGGATGCCTGCATCCGCTTGGGCTGTCAAGAAGCGAAGCAGCGAAGCCCAGCGAGAGCCGGGAAGGCGAGCCAGCCGCCGGGCCGCGGTACTGACAGCCGGCTCGCTCGCCAGCCGGGCGCAACTCCGCATCGTGCATCGCTCGGCTTCCACTCCGGAGGCCGAGCCAGGGTGGGATGAGGTTTCGGTGCAAGTCGTTTTCCCAGCCCCCGGTGTGCGGTCTGTCAGGGTCTCCCGAGCCAACTGGGTGCTCTCAAGGGTTCCGATTCACTCCCGCCCCTGGCAGGGTTTGGGAAAGTGGGTACTACCTCCCCCTGGCATCCCTGGCTTCATGCCAGACCCTACAACCTGTCTCCGTGCTCTGAAGCAGCTAGCTCGATCTCCTCGCTCTCTGGAAAAGGGCGGGGACCCGGGCATCCACTCCAGAGTCCGAGCCGGGGTACCCACCAAACCCGGGCAGCGCGCACTTTGCGCCTTTTGCAAAGTTTCCGCGCGGTGCTAAGCCGGCATGGAGCGGGACGCGGGCTCTTACCGTAGACTCCTTGTCCCTGGCAGTGTAAGGGGATCAGCGCCAGAAGTAGAAGGCAGGTCACCTCCATCTTCACGGCCCGTGCTTCATCCCCGCGAGGCGGCACAGCCCGAGAGGCGGTGGGGGGCGCCTCCGCCGGGGCCCTGCGATGCCCCTTGCGTCTTCCCCTTCCCCGAGAGGCGACGGAGGGGGCGGCGGCGGCGGCGGCGACGGAAATCAGGAGGCTGAGGAGTCGGCGGTGGCGGCGGCAGCGACCTGGGTTTCTCCTCCGGCGGGGCCGCTGCCCGCGTGGGAACGCAGGGGGCGCTGGCCCGGCCCCGGGTGCCTCGGCGCGCCCGGCGCAGCAGCCAGCGCCCCGGCCCGAGAAGTCCGGCCGCCGAGCCTCTCCGGGTTCCCAGGGATGTCCGCTCGGGGTTCTGGGCGCCAGGGACCCCTTTGCGGAGGCGAAGGCGCTTCGATCCAACAGGCCACCGACGACTGACAAACTTGTCGTTTCCCCGCCCAGGGGACGCCCCTCCGCGGAGCTGGGGCGGGGAGGCCGGGGCTCCGCTGGGGTTAATCCGCTGTCTCCAGTTCTGCGGCTGGTGCTGGGGGCTCAATGGCCCGACCCAAGGGGGCCGGGCTGGGCGTCCTCTCGGAGGCGAAAAGCCCCGGCTCTGGCCCTCCTGAGCAGGGGAGAAGCGCGGGCTAGGCTCCGCGGAGGGGCGAGAGTCACGGGTCCACGGGTCCGCGAAGTTAGCCGAGCCACCGAGGAACCCCGGGGAGGAATCGCGCCCCAGCGCCCCGCGGGAATCAGGAGAGCAATTCCATCCAAGAGAGACCCCAGAACGCGGGGAAAGAAGGAAAGTTTGAGTCGTTTGAAAAATATTCGCGCTCTCGCCAAGGCCTGAGCTGCGGCGCGGGAGTCGCTCGCCGCCTCTGCTCGCCTCGCTCCGCTCCCGCCGTCTGGCCGTGGCGGTGGCGCTCCCGGGCTCGGCGCTCTCGGGAGAGCCGGGATGCGCCGCGACCCAAGTTGGTCGTCCCCGTCCCCGCCCCCGCCCGGCGGCCTCCGCCGGCAGGGGCCCAGAGCAGGCGGGGCCGGGCCGGGCTGCCGGGCGCGGCTGCAGCTGGGCTCCGGGCCGCGAAAGCGCTCCGCTCGCTCGGCAACTTGGGCTTCGCTGTGCTGCTTTTTCCCCGCTCCGAGCTTTTCATTCCGCGCTCCCCCCGCCTCCCCCTCTCCTCCCTCCTCCTCGCGTCTTCTCGTTCGGTCTCTCGCTCTCCCACCCTTTGTCGCTCGCTCTCCTGTTTGATTCCCCTCCAGTTAAAAAAAAGGAGCCAATTAAAGGCAGCGCAGCTCGCCGGGTCCAGCCTCTGTCCAATTTCCTCGCCTCCCCCAGGACCAATTAGAGAAAACAAAACAGGGCTGGGGGAAGCAGACTGCCTTTCTCTCTCTCTCTCCCTCTCTCCCTCTCTTTCTCTCTCTCTCCCCCCTTCCCCCTCCCTCTCTCTCCCCCTCCCCTCCCCCTCTCTGCACCCCCCCCTTCTCTCCCTCTCTCCGCCCCCCCATCCCCCCAGC
The DNA here is from genome assembly GCF_949774975.1 of Lagenorhynchus albirostris. Lineage (NCBI taxonomy): Eukaryota > Metazoa > Chordata > Mammalia > Artiodactyla > Delphinidae > Lagenorhynchus > Lagenorhynchus albirostris. Next base: position 67,390,653 of record NC_083104.1, read on the forward strand.
AGGAAAATGTCAGAAAGCAGAAATGGATCCATCTATCCCGAGGACAGAGGCGAAGAGACGTGGGTTTCGGCGCGGGCTCTGCAGCGCGCTCGCACACTCGCTCTTCGCCCGCCCTTGCACACCCAGACCGGCTGCCCGAGCCGGGTGCACCGATCCCAGTACTCTCGCTGGGCAAGCACGGCCGTTCGCCCCAGGGACTCTAGCCTAGCCTGCGGGGCACTGCCCACTTTGTAAATGTTTTGTACTTCTGGGGGGGCGGGACTGAAGCGGGGGTCGAAGGGAAAGGCCGGGGGCCGGGGCGCCCGCGGCTCTTGGGGTCCTGCAGGCTCGCGAGCCGGTCGCCTGCTGTGGGTCTGCAGGGTTGTCTGCGCGGCCCTGGAGTCCCTCCGCCCCTGGCCGAGCCCCGCCCCTTTCTAGGCAGCCTCGGCCTCTCCCGGCGTCCGGCTTGGGGGCCACCGCCGGAGCAGCTGGCTGAGCCCGGGGCGAAAAGGGTGCGATCAGAGCTCCTGCCCTTGCCTCGGCCCGCAGGTTGCCAACAGGTTTGTCCGCAGGACCCCGCAGCCAGAGCTTCCCCAGGCCACCTTCCATTATCCCCAGCTCGCCCCTATCTCCGTCCAGCCTCCCCTCAAGACCTCAGGCGCCCCAGGGGCGCCCTCTCTTTCAGCAGCCAAGCCAGGGTCCAGCTCCACCTGCGGGGTCCCGCACTCCCGGACTCCGCTACCTCAGACCGGCCCTCCGAGAGCAGGGATGGGGAGAGTGCTCCTCCCAAACGCCGGCAGGGAGAGGTAAAGGCTAGGAAGCAAGGCGGGCGGCCTCCCCCGCACCTCCGATCGCTTTCCTCTACCCAGGTCTTGCTAATCTCACCTGCTCCACCTGTCGCCGTTATTTATCTCGGCGTGTGCGCAAGGATTGTATTAGGGCTGCCCGTGGGAGCGCGGAAAACCGCAGCAACTAACAAGCGGGTAGATTACAAACCCTCCTCCCCCACCCCCCGGAACTGCGTAATATCTTGGTTGTGATGGTGGTCCACGACTGTAAGCATTTGTCAAAACTCAAAGACTGTATACCAAAAAAGACGTTATTTTTCAGTACTCAAATTAAACCAAAATTAAAAAAAAAAAAGCCACCCCTTTCCCAGGCGCATGTCCTGCTGGTTCCCTCCTCTCCTGACCCTCCAGGGGCTAACCCTCACAGGAGCACGTGCCCCCAGCTTCGGAGGTGGGGTGGCAGGAATGGGAGGTGTCTAGAGAAATTCCAGGCAGCATGGGGGGTTCGTGCCATCAGGTAACATCTCAGCTTCCTTCTGTCCATCTCGGAAAGTCCGAGACCATCGGAAGAATCTTTTTTTAAAAATTTATTTTATTGGAGTATAGGTGATTTACAATGTTGTGTTAATTTCTGCTGTACAGCAAACTGATTCAGTTATACATATAACATCTTACGGAAAAACCTGAATGAACTTTCTGGCCAACCCAATACATACATTCTTTTTCATATTCTTTTATCGGAAGAATCTTATTCTGCAGCCCACCCTCCACTTGATCTCTCCTCTTTCAACCCTTCCTTTTTTTCCTCTCCTTCCTTACCTGTGGGTCCAAGGCTGAATAAGGTGAACCAGATCCAACTTAGTTTTGGGCACCCAGCAGATGCCAACTGAAGATTTGTTAAATGAATGAGTGATTCCCATCATAGGCCAGATACCACAGACCTAGGATACCCTCAATGCCACCATCTTTTCTACGCAAATTAAAACAAAATTTAAAAAATTTCACTCCCCACTACCGCCCCCCCAAACCAAAGAGAAAAGTCCATTTTCTGCCTCACAGAGATACAGAGCTATCAGGCTCTGTATCTTCCCACCAACCTCCCCCACCCAGTCTGAAAAGGAAGTGGCACCAATTGAGGGTGTGATGGTGAGTAGCTTCTTTTATTGTCATCTTTCTCCCATTATTCAAAAATCGTCACCTCCTCCAGGAAGCTCTCAGGGAGTGATCACAGTGATTCCCACCCTCCTTGGCTTTGCCCATTTTGAGTTGAATGAGCACTTGTCCATGTCATTGGAAACTGCCTTCCTATTTTTCAATTAGCTAGTCCAACCCCAAATAGTTAATTGATCCTCTTTGGCTTTGGGGTGCATTACTGGTGAACAAGGAACCCCACTGACTCAGCTGACAGTCACTTGAATTTACCATCTCTGAATACCTACACTGGCCTAGAGAGAGAAGAGTTGCGATGCGGGAGGGATAAAAGGGAGGGGGAGCAGAGAACCAAATTCTAGCCAGGCTGGGATTGAACATTTGCTGTAGCTAATCCACTTGTGAATACTCTGCAGCTAATTGTATGCAGTGTAAATACCTTGACAGCCTGCTTGCGCGTGCCTGTAAATTCAGTCATCTCCTCCAGTAGGTGTGCCTTGCCTGTTGCCTCTGACAGAGCCCTGAGTCTGACAATGGGAGGCAGCCTGGAGAAGGAAAAGAGCACTAGGCTTGGGAGCCATCTGTCCTGAGCTCCAGTCTTAACCTCTCTAGGCCTCAGGTTCCCCAGCTGTAAAGTGAGTAGGGTCCCTATTTCAGAGAGTGGTTGAGAGAAGCGAGTAATAATAGTAATAGCTGACACCACATGCCAGGCACTGTTCTAAGCCCTTCACGTGTATTAACTATTTAATCCTCATAACAACTATGTGAGATAGGACTGTTATTCTCATAGAATAACATAGAAAGATTCAGTGATTCACGCAGCTGCTAAGTGGCTGAAGTGGGCTCTGCGGCCTTGCTCTTTCCCACTGTTCGGTACAGAAGAGACGTAAGGGCCTAGGTATTTAGTAAATATTTTCACAAGAAGTGTTCCTATTCTCTTCTCGAATAGAGAACAGTCCTCTGGGCCCCAAATTGGGCTCTTGGGGGGTGGGGGATGAGAGCTAGACCACTGGACCTGAGGCATCCATGAAGCGGACCACTGGGCACAGGCTGTCTGGAGGCTCGATGGTCAGCACCCAACTGCCAACTCTTGGGTTCCACCCATGATATTCTAAGAAAAACCCCATTATTTTGCCCTAGAGAAAGCCCAGCCTGCCACCTCCAGGAAGACTAAGTAACTAGCTGCTGAGTGGGGGGGTACGTGAGAGGCCAGGGAACCAGGAGCCCCAGATCTCAGCCAAGCGGTGCAGCTTCGGGCTTTTGTTGTGAGAGTGCCTTACTAGAAAGCTCTCCCGTCTCCTCCCGCCTCTCGCTCACTCGCTCGTCTCCAGCAAGGCAGAGCCTGGGAGAGGAAAAAGGGAGAGAGAGAGAGTCTTTGCGGGAATAGCGTCATCACCTTGCAAGGGAAATTGTCTCTGAAAATCGTGCAGTGAGAGGTATTGATTCAATCTAGGGGCAAGCCACTTTCTGGTCAGGTAGGGGAAGGCTGGCTGGGAGGAGTGAGGAACGGGGAGAGTTATGACCCCACTGAAAGACCAGTTTATTAATTCCAGCTCTAACAAATAGCCAATTTAACGGTTCCAGCTGCTAATTAGTAAGCAGTTAACTCCTGTTATAAATCGTGCTGCTCCAGACTAGTAATATTGCAATCCTGCAATGACATCCTCAGAAAGGAAGGGCCATAGAGACTTCTGTTGTTCAAAGGGTCTGTAGCCCCCTCCACTGCCCCCTCACTCCATACCCCCAGCAGGTTCTCTGCTCATGGAATGCAGGATTCAGAGCAGGGACACTGACCATATGTTCACCACTCATTCATTTAAGAAATACTTAATAGGCTCCTGCTATGTGCCAGGCACTACCCTAGGCACTGCAAATTCAACGTGAACAAAACAGACAAGAACCCCTCCTCTCATGGAGGTGACATTCTAGTGAAGAGACAGACAATATAGTCTATAAATAGTATTTAGATGGTAAGGAAAATACCAAAAGCTAGGAAGAGGAGCAGGAAATGTGAGGCCTGAAATGTTAGAGAAGGTGTCCAGAGAAGACCCCATTGACACTTGAGTCATGACCTTAAAGAGAAGAGAGATCAAACCGTGCCGATGTCCGGGGGAAGAACATTGCAGGGAAAGGGGGCAGCAAGTGCGAAGGCACTGCGGTGGTGAGGAGTGTTTGGCTGTAGCTGAGTAGATGAGGGAAGAGTAGTAGGAGCTGAGATCAGAGAAGTTAAGGGGGCAGGTAATTTGGGTTTTGCGTTCATTGCAGGATGCTGGACTTTACTCTGAGTAAGGTGGGAGTTATGACAGCGTTATGAAGAAAAGAGGGACAGGATCTGACTTTAATTTAGCAGGCTTGTTCTGGCTTTGTGTGAGGAATTGATTGAAGGGGGTGCCACAGCAACCCTAGCACCTGACACGGTGCCTGGCACTTAGTGGGTGCTCAATAAATACGTGTCATAAAATGACAAATGAAAATTCATGGGGCTAGATTGTGAGAATGGGAACCATGATCACTTTTGAAAGTCCAATTTATTTGGATTCTCTTGTAAATTATTTTACAACCCTACAAGGGTGCCTGTGCATTTGGATTTTTCAAGGAATTCCACATCCACCATCCTACTTGGTCCTTAAGTGAAGACATGTGGCCCTCACCATTTTACAGATGTGAAAACTGAGGCAGAGAGACATTCACTGACTGGCTTAACAGTGTGTTACTAAAGTACCAGTCCTAGAACGGGGGGGTTTGGGGATGCAAAAGAGACAGGAGTCTCTCCCCCGCATTTCTGGCCACTGTCATGATTGCACTCTGCCTCACTGTGAGATCTTCCCTCTCTGGCTTCCAGATTCTCATTTCCACAATAAGCAGATGTGCCTCAACTCCAAAGCCTTATGAGCTGTGTCAGAGACCTGGATGCTACCATTTCTCAAGTGAGGGTCACATGGTCTGTCTCAAGCTCCCTTTGTCCACACTAATGTTAGAACAGGGGAAGTTTTAACTTTTTTGAGCTGACAGTTCAGTGGACCAGAAGTAATTTGGTTTTAGCACCAGCTTGGAAACACATGGTCTTCCCACTCTGAGGAGGCGTAAGGAGCACTGATTTACCCAGCTCTACTTCCCCACTGGGTGGGTCTAGGAAGGGGGTGAATAGGCTGGAAAAGTCAGGTGCTCTTGACTATTTATTCATTAATTCAATAAATATTTATTAATCCAGGCATTGTGCCTGCATCATACTGAGCATCCTGGTGGAGACATCCAACAAGTAAAGTCCCTCAGGAAGCCCCAGTCTGAGGAGACACAGCCCTGCCCTCAGGTAGCCCCAGGCTGAGGGGAGACACATCCGTGCCCTCAGGGAGCCCCGGTCTGAAGGAGGAGACACAGCTCTACCCTCAGGCCCCCCACCTGGAGTGGGGAGACTGCTACTAAAGGTTCATAGATCCTGGCATAAAAAAGGAGCCAGGATATAGACACAGGAACAGACACACTGATAACAGCAATAAACTACCCACTACACGGGTAAATGCTAATGGCATAAGGAACAAGGACAGCACGAGGTGTGGTTACTCTGACTCTTGGCTCTACTGCAAGATTGTTTCATACCCCTAAGCCTGGTTGCTTGCAGCCTTCCAAGTCTCAACCAAGCCCAAGGGAAGCAGCCTGGTGTTTTATTTGGGTGTTTCTCCCGATGCAAATGTCTCGCTGGGCTCCTGGGAACCCGGCCTGCTTGAAGGCGAAACTGTGAAGCTGGCATGCAGCATCAACACCCACTGGGAGGAGAACCCACTCTCTCTGGGGGCCAGGCGCCACCCCAGCCAGAAGCCTCATCCCTGCCTCACTCCACTAACCTCCCTAGGAAGACACACCTGGCTAAGGGGGCTGCAGAGCATCTGGAGACCAGCTCCTCCCTGAAGGCCCCGCCTGTTACTCTGGTCTCGTGGATGTCACCTCCCACACCAGGCTTAGAGTGGCATCTGTGCGGTGTGCTCGGTTTCCACATGTGCTGTGAGCTCAAGGGCAGGGTGGGTGTCCTGCTCCTGTTTGGATCACTCGTAGACAGCACCCTGTGCAGGACTGAGCATATAGCAGCCACTCAACGTCTGCTCATTAAAATGAACTGAGTCGGGTTACCCTGACTGAAACAGAAGTAGGCTCTGGGCAAGACCTGAATTATCAGGAGAAGGGAGGCCCAAATCGTCCAGACAATGTGTAGATTAGGGACAAATAGACATAGTGAATATATAAGAAGACATGTTTGAGTTATGTGCAGGCCAAGGGGAAGCAAATTCTTAGGGAAGGGAAGTAGGCAAGTGAGGGACAGAACGTTCTGGGAAAATCATTGTGTACACAAGTGGCAGGGGATGTGACCCTCCACTGCTGCCTCATTCTAGGATGCTTTCTAGGAGGGGAGGTGTGGGTCAGGTGAGTTTCCTGAAGTGGGGGGTGCGTTCTGCCAGGCTGAGGGTGGCTCTGTCCTCTGGCATCTGCCCCCAGGGCACCAGTGAAAGGCATCAGATTTCGCTGAGCTGGTCTTTCTCACCTTCTCCAGGGCAGCTCTTCGTAAGCGGGATCAAATGTCCTCAGGCTTGAAAAAACAGGCTGGGATATGAGGGGAAAGGAGGAAAGGGAGGAGGGGAGTGAAGCTGAAGTTACGGGAGGGGAGGGGGCCAGGGCTGGGCCCAGGGCCAGGGCCCGTGATTCTCCCAGGTCCCTTTCCGTTTAAGTTCTCCAGCAAATTCCTTTTCCTTTAACCATCACCTCTTTTTGAGCCCTTCAAAGTGGTGGTGGAGGTGAGGCTAGCGAGAAATCTGGAGCAGAATGATCGCAGGCACACACACGGACAGGACCGCTGCGTGGCATAAACTCCAGGGGGCGCCATTCACTTAGAATATGACAGGAACGGCGCCCATCTCCCACCCCCAGTGGGTGCGACATGGAGGCCCAGCTGCAGCTCCCTCCGCTCTGTCCCGACCCCAGGACAAGCTGATGTCATCCTACTCTGTACCTCATACCCACCCCGACCCCCTGCACCACGCTCCTTCTCTTCCCAATCCACCGCAGCCCCCAGCCCCTCTGGCCCCCAGCACGATGCGCTAGGGGATGGGAGGGGTCCCGGGCCGTGTCCCACAAGCTCCTTGTTCCAAACACACTACAAGCCCTGGGGACTCGCTGCCTTTTTGATTAACTCGCCTCATTATCTGGCCCTCCCGGCTCTCCTTGGGGAACCGCCACTTCCCGGGGGCCTTTGGGAGCCACATCTGGCCCTGAGTAAGCGTGGAAGGGGGACCCCGAGGGACCTTCCCACTCAGCCCTTTGAAAGCAGTCTAGCCCCACCTCTCACCGTTTCCACCCCCTAACCCAGGGCTTATCTGAAAGAGTAAGTAGACAATCGCATAAGCATAAAATGCTCAGCCTAAAGGCCACTTGCCCTCACAACCACCCAGTAGGTAGGTAGTTTTATCATCGTTTTAGAGATGAGGAATTAAGGAACAGAGAGGTTCAGTTACTCCCCCAAAGTCACACAGCTAGTAAGTGGCAAAGCTGGTTTTCCAATCAGAGAATCTGGCTCCAGAAACTAGAGTCTATACTCTTCTCCACTACTTGGTGCTGCCTCTCACATAGAAGAGGGGCCAAAAGCTGACATAATACAGCTGTGCTGGCCAAACACATAGCCTCTGGCTACTAGTATTTATATAAGTTTAAATCAAGTCAAATTTAAAATTCAGTTTCTCAGTCACACTAGCCGCGTTTCAAGCGCTCAACTCAACAGTCACACATAGCCAGTGACTACCGTTCTGGACAATGCAGATAGAGAACACTTCTATCATCATAGGAGTTCTGTAGACGGCAGTGCTCAGGAGTCTTTAATCTCACCCCAGCTCTACTGCTTACTAGCTGAGTAACTGTGGGCAAGTTACTTGAACTCTTTGTGTCTCAGTTTCCTCATCCAAAAAAATGGTGATAAGGATAGTGCCAACAGAGGCTTCCCTGGTGGCACAGCGGTTAAGAATCCGCCTGCCAATGCAGGGGACACAGGTTCGAGCCCTGGTCTGCGAAGATCCCACATGCTGCAGAGCAACTAAGCCCATGCGCCACAATTACTGAGCCTGCGAGCCACAACTCCTGAAGCCCGGGCGCCTAGAGCCCGCAATGAGAAGCCCGCGTACCACAACGAAGAGTAGCCCCCGCTCATGGCAGCTAGAGAAAGCCGGCGCACAGCAACAAAGACCCAACGCAGCCAAATATCCATAAATAAAATAAATACTAATAAAATTTTTTAAAAAAAGATGAATAGTGCCAACTTCATAGGGCTGTTAGGGGGATTAAATGAGGAAATGCATATGAAGTGCTCCATACTGTGCCTAACACATAGTAAGCATTCTAAAAATTATTACTTTTAAAATTATTTATTTATTTATTTGGTTGCACTGGGTGTTAGTCTTGGCAGGCCGGCTCCTTAGTTGCAGCTCACAGCCTCCTTAGTTGTGGCACGCAAATTCTTAGTTACGGCATGCATGTGGGATCTAGTTCCCTGACCAGGGATCGAACCCGGGCCCCCTGCATTGGGAGCACGTAGTCTTATCCACTACGCCAGCAGGGAAGTCCCTAAAAGTTATTTTTATTATTAGGAATTCTAGTCCAGTCCTTCCTTTAACTCAGTAGGTAGTTAAGAAGCAGAGAAATCAAGGAATTGTTTCAAAGCCACACAGCAAATTCAATGCCAAAAGCTAGGGCTCCTGGTTCTTTTTATCACGGCCTAATGATACCACTACAGTTGGTAAAGAACTTTCACATTTGACCCTCTCCAAAGTGCTGGGAGGCAATTAAATGAGGTTTCATCAACCCCATTTTACAGATTAAGAAACTGAGGCACAGAGAGGGTGAAGTAACTTCTTCAGGTTCATGATGCTGTTTAGTAGCAGGGTGGGGAATTATTACTCTTCAGTGTTCTGCCCCCAGCTCTATTCTCCACTGTCTGTGCAACTTAACATGTGAGTGTGTGTGTTTGTGTTTTTTATTTGTTTACCATGCAGAGCACAGGGACCTTTGTCCCCTATAGATAGAATATAAATCATATAAATAATATTAATATGGTCTCAGTTATGTAAAAGCTGTATATAGAATAAAGGTGAGAAGGACAGATAGTTCCATTTTAATGATTATTGTGGGTGATGGAATTATGGGTGATTTGCATTTCTGTCCTCATATGCTTCTATTTCCCCCATTTTGTTTTTGCAAGCAGTATGTATTATTTTTTTAATGTAAATTTATTTATTTTTTGGCTGCGTGGGGCTTTGTTGCTGCGCGTGGGCTTTCTCTAGATGCGGCGAGTGGGGGCTACTCTTGGTCGCAGCGCGCGGGCTTCTCATTGTGGTGGCTTCCCTTGTTGCGCAGCACAGGCTCTAGGAACACAGGCTTCAGTAGTTGTGGCTCACAGGCTCTAGAGCGCAGGCTCAGTAGTTGTGGCTCACGGGCTTAGTTGTTCTGCAGCATGTGGGATCTTCCCGGACCAGGGCTCAAACCCGTGTCCCCTGCATTGGCAGAAGGATTCTTAACCATTATGCCACCAGGGAAGTCCTAAGCAGTATGTATTATTTTCATAACCAGAAATAAACAAATGTGATTTTCAAATACATTAAAAAAAAAAATAAAGTTCTTCCAGTGTTTCCTCTGTGGTCTCCTCTGCCCTCCAAGCATTTAGGAGGTCTGACCCAGGGGTTGGCTTTGCCTGGCCAAATTTCCTAGCAGAAAGGAGGCTGGTGTTGTGCCTCTCAGCTCAGTCCCCTTCATCCACGGGCCCTCAAGTCCCTCTGCACTGGAGTGGGTTTGAATTTACTCAGCAACATCCACATGCAATAAATGTCATACCGTTTTATTTTTTCAAGTCAAATAAATTCTGACCCCAAGTCTCCCCAGTTGCCAGAGTGCTGAGAAATCAGCCTTAGTTATGTGTGGGGGGAGTCTCCAGGGTCATAGGAGAATCTGGGACCCAGGAAAGAGGCCTTGGGCCTTGTGGCTGCCATAGTAGTTGACTCCTGTTGCCTTGGCTCCTGAACCCCGGACCAGACCTCAGCTGGCCGGCTGCCCTGGACAGGCTGTGAGAGCTCTCCACAGCAGCCCTCTCAGTGACCACATCGGGCCCTGGAGACCCTCAGGGCCTCAGCACTTGTCATCCAGCCTCCACACATATCCCCATCTGGCACTGCAGGCCAGAGGGACACAAGGCCCCAAACAAAAACCCCCAAATGTCTGTCCCTTCCTGGGCTGGAGAGGCCCTTCTAGTCAGTCACTTTTTCCTCATCGCTTGTCTAGTCTACTCTTCACTCCCCCGCAAAAGACCTCTACTTCCAAACCGAACTGGATGGGGGTGTCCCTGTTGCATTACAAAATAACATTTCAGTGTAGATCCTGGCTATACAACTCATGCCTGAACTTCAACTGACGACTTCTTAGGCCTCTCCCTGCCAGGTCAGGCAGAGGAGCATTTATGCGCCAGGGGGTGTGGAATGGAGTTCTGGATGTCCCATCTCCCCCTCACTATGACCCTGGGTGGGGGAGGGCATGACTAGGGGGAAACCCAGCGATTAGAGTCAGAGATTAAAGTGCTAGACACAAAGTAGGTGCTCAGTAAATACTTCTGTTGTGGATGAATCTAATCTGGGCACAGTCCTTCATGTCTCTGAGCCTCAACATCTTTATCTGTAAAATGGGCATCCATTCATTTGATAACTATGTCATGATTACCAGACACCATTCCAGGGACAGAGGTTGTACCAGTGAACATGACAAAGTCCCTCCCTTCCATTTTACTGGATGAGACAAACATAACATTGTTATGTCAGCCCATATCCTATTATACTAACTTCACTGCCCTCGGGCTGACTTCTAATTGCCTTTGCCCAAGGCCTTCTTTGCCTGCCCACATAGTGGCCAGAAGAGCCAGGAACCCCCAGCTCCCCGGGAGCAGCCCTCAGCAATGACTCACAGAGCTGGTGCATAAACACCCCAGCTCCCTCACCTCTCAGGCAGGATGTCCCCAAGGTATGTGTCCCACACTAGCTCCCAGAGTTCCCCAGCAGGGTTGGGCTCCAGTCCCCCTCCCTCTGCAGTAACTGGATAAATAACTGCACCCTTTATTGGCTGCTTCCCCTCCCCTGTATCACTTCCCCATCCTCCCCTGGGTGTTTCCTGGAGTCACTGAATACTATTGCCCTCAAATCCTTATCTTGGGTCTACTTCTGCCAATCCAAGACATCAGATTATGATTGGTGCTATCAAAACAAAATTCAAGTAGGACAAGAGAGTGGAGAACAAGGGTAGGTGCCACTTTAGACAAGGTAGTCAGGGAAGGCCCCTCTGAGGAGGTAACGTTCAGTTCAATCAAGGACCTGAGTGAATGGAAGGAGGGAGACAAGTGGATACCTGGCAGCAAAGGTGTTCCAGTCAGAGGGAACAACAGGTACAAAGGCCCTGAGGTGGAAACACCTGGGAACAGAGGGATGTTAATGACACCTGCCCAGGAGCTTGCAGAGAAGGATTCCTTGAGATGGTCTGTGTGGACTGGAAAGCCCTGGACACATATGAGCCACTAGGGCTTTTTAAATTCCCTCTCTCGAGCTGGCAAGCTCTCTCAGGGAATAGCTCAGCCTCCTGCCCCGTCTGGGCTCCGCACCTCCCCCTCTGTGCTCACCCAGCCTCTCTGACCTGGAGCAGGGCTTGGTTTTTCCAATAACTCATCAGTGCAGCTTTCGTCATGATTGAAGAAACAAAAGCCCCAGCAAGAAAACCCCGTTCAGAGGCATTACGGGTTATTTATAAGAGAAGGCAAGGCAGCCTCTGCACTGGGGGAAGTCTGGGGGAGGCAGGAAGGCCCTCTGGATAGGGGACTGGGATACCTTGCATTTGCCTGGTGCTGGCCACCAATGCCCCTCCCCAGAGCAGAACAACCTCTTCTCTCCTCCCACCTGCCCCGACCAAAGCTGCCATGAGTCACCACTGCCCAAGCCTCTTGATTTCCTCCCACCCACTCATCCAGCTCTCAGTCTATTCATTTATTTATGTATTCATTTATTCATTCAAACATGTATCGAGGCCTACTATGTGCCAGGCACTAGGTGGTATTGACGTTTCTGGAGCATAGGCATGAATCAGCAATTGTGTGCTGGAACAAGCTCATACGTGCTCACAGCTGACTGTACATATCTCTTCTCAACTGCTCCTTCAGTAGCATCACGTCGGTAGCTTTAGGTCAGCCATGGTGGGAGAATTTATATCCCGGAAATTGGCAAGCGGTACAAATCAGGGCCTTTTCCCCAGAGAGCTGGTTGTTAAACATTTACTAACCCACCACTATACCAGGCCTCGGTATACTGGGCCACACAAAGCTGAACCCCAAGAACTTACAGTCTAAACCAGAGAAGGACATTGACCCAATTTCCAATGTAACCTTTAGCCCACCCAGGTTCGTTGGCCTCAGAGCCACACAGGACTCCTACAACAGTTGTCTTTGCAACCTAGGAGTACCAAGAACAGAGAATTTAATTCTATCATGCAAGACTTAAGAAGGCGTGATAAAGGAGGTGAATTTGAGCTGAGCCTTTAGGGATGGGTGAGATGTCGCCTTGAATGGAAGGTGTTTTGAATGGTGGGAGCAGTCTCAGCAAAGTTTCGGAGGAAGGGTCAGGTACAGTGTGTTCACTCCACTTAAATAAAAATGCCATGGCAGGGTGCTGCTCCCACCTATTACCTTCCCAATCATACAGCAAAAGTGAACTGCTTTCTGGAAGGAAAAATTGATATTGCAAGAGCTGGATTATTAGGGAGAAGCTGCTGGTTGGATACCGAGGGATGAGGATGCCCCTCCTCCTTCCTCCTCCATTCCTTCTTAAATATTTACAGTGTGTGAAAGGGGCAGCCAAGAGGCCACCATCAACCCACCCTCAACACCACCGCCATTGCTACCACAGTGTTCGTCATGGTATATCACCCCCCAGGCTGGCCCCACTGTCACCACTGACTCCATCATTACTTCCCACGTGGCTCACTGGCCCTGCTAAGCAGCTCAGACAGACACACATGCTTGGCTTAAAGATATCAGGATAGACACCCAAACAAACTCAAATGCTCCCAGTACTTCAACTATCTCCATTCCACATAAGAGGAAGCTTCTCAAAGATTTAATACTTGCCACCTCCTTACTCTGGGAGATAGCTGAGCCTCCCCCAGACATATACACACATGCATATGTGCAATGGCAAGTATACATCCAGGGTGCAGCACCATTGATACCAAACCATTAGGCAGGTGTTGGGGAGGCTACAGTCCATTAGCCTTAACAATCCCTCCTGGAGCTGGTAAGCCAGTGGCGGCGATGCCTGACCCACGTCCTCCCAGCTACCCTACCTGCCTCACCCCACTTGTCTGACAAGGAACTGAGCTTCCTACTAGTTCAAGGCAGCCTCCCCATCACTGTCCCTGGTCTGCTGCCAGCGGCATCCCAGGAGGGGAGGCAGAGCATGACTGTGCACTGCATCTGTAGAACACTCCACAGTCCTCAAAATACAGATTCGTATTCGCTCATTTAATTCTGGGAAGCCTGTGAGGTGGGGATTGGTGACCCCAGCCTGCAGGTGAGGAAACTGAGGCTCTGAGTGACTCGTCCAAGGAGAAGGTAGAACGAGAACCAAGGTGCTCTGATTCAGACATTCATTCCACAAGTGTTTGTTAAGTCCTAGAGGCTGTGCTAAACCCTGGAGATTCAATAACAATAACGATAATGGTGAGTAATAAGCTTAATGGAGTACATGTACAACACCATCTCAAACTTCACCACTTTAAGACGTACCACATTTACACCTGCATTGCAGTGGAGGACACGAAGCATCGTTCCTGTGCTGAAGGAATTCACTGTGACCCCCGGGGTCTCTCAAGGTTGGCCCAGGACCTCAACTCTCCTAGAATGACTGAAGGAGAAGTTCTTGGGTGGGACACAGGAATATATTGCGAATGTATTGTTCAAAAACATCCAGGGGTGAGCAGTACATGCATTAAAGCACAGGCACCAGAGGGGCCCCAAGGGCACACAATTGGCCAAGGGTCTTTGGGGACGGTTTATCAGCATTCCCCGGGCTCTTGGCCCGCACCTTTATCCCTTTCACGCGCCCCCTGTGTGAGCTCATCTACTGCCCCTCCTCTGATCACCACCCACAGCGTGTATGAGGTCAGGGGCGCTCCCTGGAGTCAGACTGCAGCTTCTTTCCTGTGTGACCTTGGACAGGTTACCTCACCTCTTTAAGCCCCCGTTTCCCTGTCTGTAAAACAAAGCTACTAATAGTATTAACAGTAGTTTCTTCCAGATTGCTTACTTTGTGAGAGGCACTATTCTGAACTCCTCATACGTGTAAATTCACATAACCTTCGAATGTCCCTGTGAGGCTGGCTCTTAACACCAGGCCTAGCGTGTTACATGCGCTTAGTAATCGTTAGCTGTTATTAGCTGCATCTTCAGCTCCGGGCTGCTCTGAGGCTGCCCATCTCTCTGCTTAGCACTTACAACCTCATTCTTCCTCCTGCATTTCTCCTCTCAGTGAATGGCTCACCATTTCCACATCACCCAGGCAGACACCTGGGGCGAAACCCTGAACTCCTCCTTCTTTAAATCCACATTCAAGTCCTGCAGCTTCTACCTCCTCCCACATCTCTCACATCCATCTCCTCCATCCACTTCCTCTTCCCATCACCACTACTTTTGTGCTCATTTCTCACCTGGATTATGCAAAGGCCTCCTGATAGCTCCTTGCTTGCAACCTACACACCCTGCAAACCACCCTCTTGCTCTGCCTGAGACTTCCGAATTGCAAATCCACTGAAAATCCCACTGTGACTCACCACAGACTCCAGGATCAAGTACAGACTCTTTAGCTTAGCACACGGCGCTCTGCAGGATCCGGGCCCTGCTTTCCCACCCTCTGCTCTCCTGACACACTGCAATATGGCCCGTCCGGTCATGCCAATTCATTCCTCTGGCCCTTTGCACATGCGGTTCCCACAGTCTGGAGTGTCCTGCCCATCCTCCTTTGTCTAACCAGTTCCCCACATCCCTCATGACTCAGCTCAGGCAACATCTCTTCCCAAAAGTCTTCCTGGATCTCTATTAAGTTCTCCTCCTCCATGCTCTTAGAGTATAACTTTTAATACAATGAAATTATAATGACTTTATCTGTGTGTTCTCTCACCAAACACAGATGTCACCTGGAGGCAGATGGTTAAAATTAGAACAGTCACCATAGTCAGACGGCCCCAGTTCCACCACTTACTGATTAATTTCAGCTCCACCATTTACTAGCTGTGTGATCTTGGACAAGTGACTTAACTTCACTCAGTCTCAGTTTCCTTGTCTCCAATATGAGGCCAATGATAGTACTTACCACATAAAGTAGTTGTGAGAATTGAGATATAGAAGGAAAAGTGCTTAGCACAGTGTCTGGTGCAATCCAAGTACTCAATAAACGTTAGCTATTAAGTTACATACTGGGTGCAAGGCATCCTGGGAAAGTGAGCTCTGGCTTCTACTTAGGGGAAAGGCAAACACACAAGATATGAAGTCCCAAACAAAGGAAGAAGGCTTAAAGGCCCTAGGCATCCAGGAAGAATAACAAATGCCCACTACAATCCACCTCCTGACTGCCTAAGGCCAACATACACCCTTCTTCCATTCTTAAGCTCATCCACCACCACCACTACCACCAAAACCTGCTTCCACCTAACATAATTATTCCTCACTAATGAAAACTTACCCTTTTGCCCAAAGGGATTCAACCCAAATTCGTATTGGTAATTACACCAGGATAACTGGCATGTCTATTCTCTTTCCAATTCCATCATGATACCATGCTGATATCCTATAATCCATTCAACAAATTGCAAATATAACCATCCAGAAAATCCCTATATACAAATAATAGGGAATGGGGATGGGAGAAAAAAGGGAAATCTTTAAAAAGCAGATCAATATATCCATCACAAATGGGGGTGAGTACAATACGGGTAGAAACGATAGTTCTTGTTTCTGCATCTACTCACAAGACCATAGCTGGTATTTGTCATCTCATCCCATGTCCTGTTTGCGCTTCACAAGTACCTCAGTTGGTCATGGTTCTTTATGTAATGGGACAGTTGTAATCTTCCATCTGAAGAAGGCTGAGCCTTTGATGGTGTTACTTGTTTGGGGTCGCTCTGGTCTTCCATTAACTTTTTTTTTTAAAGAATTTTTTTTGATGTGGACCATTTTTAAAGTCTTTATTGAATTTGTTACAATATCGCTTCTGCTTTATGTTTTGTTTATTTTGGCCCCAAGGCATGTGGGATCTTAGCTCCCCGACCAGGGATCAAACCCGCACCCCCTGCATTGGAAGGCGAAGTCTTAACCACTGGACCACCAGGGAAGTCCCCCTTCCATTAACTTTTATCACTTGATGTAGAATTACTAGGAGATGCCCCATATACCTTCCTGCCCCATTGTTTCCCATTGGTTATTAAGGTCAATCACCCCAGTCAACACTATAATCCCCCTTTTAGCATGAGAAGCCAAAAGGTCTTGGTGACAAACCCAATTTTCAGTTCAATGGAACTATTTTGTCCCCTGCCAGAAGTATTCCTATCGTGGATATTCAGACTTCTAAAGTAGCAAAGTCTGGAGTCATGCGGCTGGAAAGCAAAAACCTTACAAATGGGTATTTAGGTAAAAGAGTGAGAGATCTGGGTTGGAGACATGAATTTGGGTTTCATCAGTGCATTGAAACCATGATCAGAGATGGAGTGCCCCAAATAAGCATGAAGCTGAAGACAAGAAAGGAGCTAAAAACAAGTCTCTGGGGAACATTGCCTTGTAAGAGTTCAGCAGGGGAGGCAGAGAACTTGGGAGCCAGTGAGGTTGGGTGTTCTTTCTACTGAAGTCCAGCTCTCTCTTTAATGAAACTCTGCGCAACAGAATCCCATCCAAGGGCAGGCATGTCAAGAGTTCACGCTCCTTGGATAAAGCTCATGTCCCTCAAGCCATGCTGTAGACCTAGTGTTACAATGCAGCAATGTCTTTTCTGCGTTTCTAGAAATTCTCTTTCTCAAATCCCAAGTCTCAAGAAAAGTCAGTCAAGAAAACTGAAAGATGGGAAAAAGTATTATAATTCTCCTGCGAAAATTAAAGCTTCATAATCCACAATAGAGATGTTACTGGTTTGAAGGGATCAACTGATGATGTCAAGTTGAAAGCAAAAGCTGAAAACCCCAATACATGGAGTTGAATGTTAAGGTCAATGTCTCTGGGAATTTGGTCAGGAGCTCATAGGTGGGAATTCTACCATCTAATCTGTCAATCTTGCTTGTAGCTGTTGCTATTATATCAGTGTATGTTGGGAGCCCTGTCTGTTCCCAATGGTGAGTCAGTCTCACAAATAAAATAAATATTAATAAGTTTATATGCATAGTATATTTTATACAAATCCTCTGAATGATATTCCAAGAAATAAGCTTTGGAAGAAAAATAAGCCCTTAAATTGGCAATTTGGTATTTGTAGTCCTGTTAATTTTGCTGGGATCTGAATGTTACATTCTTCAAGTACTACCCAGTCATGATCACTGGCATCTTCCAGTGCTTGAATATTCTCTGTGGAAGAAATGCAAAGAGAAGGAAATAGGAATGTTGTACAATTCTCAGACGCAAAATCAGATACTGATCTAAAATCTGAATGAGCAAAGGCAATATCAATTTCAGTGGCAAAAAAAAATCAGGAAAAGCAGACAAAACACTTTCATTGTTAAACAAAAAATGAGCTTATATGAAGCAATGTGCATCCTGACACTCAGATTGAAGGTGCTTTTGGACATTTGCTTGACAATTCCAACAGTGTCAACACAAAGGATTTTTTTCTATGTCTGGAATATTTGTGCAAAACAAAGATCAAAATTGTCAGGTCAATTAATGTTTTGTGGGTTTAAAAAACTTTTATTTTAAGAATAAAAATTTTTAAATATTTGTGTCTTTCAATTTTTAATGAGTTTTGTCATTAATTTTGTGTTAATGTTCCTTTCTTTTAATGTTTTCTCTTTCAAATGTCTATATCCGGAAGGCAACAAATCTACGTTATTGAAATATATAGTCTTGGGGCTTCCCTGGTGGCGCAGTGGTTGAGAATCCGCCTGCCAATGCAGGGGACATGGGTTCGAGCCCTGGTCCAGGAAGATCCCACATGCCGTGGAGCAACTAAGCCTGTGTGCCACAACAACTGAGCCTGTGCTCCAGAGCCCGCGAACCACAACTACTCAGCCCATGTGCCACAACTACTGAAGCCCACACGCCTAGAACCCATGCTCTGCAACAAGAGAAGCCACCACAATGAGAAGCCTGCACACTGAAATGAAGAGTAGCCCCTGCTCACCGCAACTAGAGGAAGTCCGCGCGCAGCAACGAAGACCCAAAGCAGCCAAAAATTGATTAATTAATTAATTAATTTAAAAAGCACTTTATTGCTAAAAAATGCTGACCATCTTCTGAGCCTTCATTGAGTCATAGTAGTAACATCAAAGACCACTGATCACAGATCCCCATAACAAGTATAATGACGAAAAAGCTTGAAATATTGCAAGAATTACCAAAATGTGACAAAGAGAAATGAGGCAAACAAAGGCTGTTGGAGAAACATCACTGATAGACTTGCTCCACGCAGGGTTGCCACAAACCTTCCTTCAATTTGTAAAAAATGCAATATCTTCTTTATCCATTCATCTGTCGATGGACACTTAGGTTGCTTCCATGTCCTGGCTATTGTAAATAGTGCTGCAATGAACATTGTGGTGTATGTCTCTTTTTTTTTTTTGCGGTACACAGGCCTCTCACTGTTGTGGCCTCTCCTGTTGCGGAGCACAGGCTCCGGACGCGCAGGCTCAGCAGCCACGGCTCATGGGCCCAGCCACTCCGCAGCATGTGGGATCTTCCTGGACCGGGGCACGAACCCGTGTCCCCTGCATCGGCAGGCAGACTCTCAACCATTGCGCCACCAGGGAAGCCCGCATGTCTCTTTTTGAATTATGGTTTTCTCTGGGTATATGCCCAGTAGTGGGATTGCTGGGTTATATGGTAGTTCTAGGGCACATATATGCAATGGAATATTACTCAGCCATAAAAAGTAATGAAACTGAGTTACTTGCAGTGAGGTGGATGGACCTAGAGTCTGTCATACAGAGTGAAGTAAGTCAGAAAAAGAAAAACAAATACCGTATGCTAACACATATATATGGAATCTAAAAAAAAAAAATGGTTCTGACAAACCTAGGGGCAAGACAGGAATAAAGACGCAGACATAGAGAATGGATTTGAGGACACGGGGAGGGGGAAGGTTAAGCTGGGACAAAGTGTGAGAGAGAGGCATGGACATATATACACTACCAAATGTAAAATAGATAGCTAGTGGGAAGCAGCTGCATAGCACAGGGAGATCAGCTCGGTGCTTTGTGACCACCTAGGGGGATGGGATAGGGAGGGTGGGAGGGAGACGCAAGAGGGAGGGGATATGGGGATATATGTGTACATATAGCTGATTCACTTTGTTATACAGCAGTAACTAACCCGACACTGTAAAACAATTGTACTCCAATAATGATGCTTTAAAAAAAATAATAAAGTAAATTAAGGAGAGAAAAAAAACGCAATATCTGTGAAGCACAACAAAGCGAAGAGCAATAAAGTGAGGTGTGCCTGTAATAATGAACCATGTGTTTAACATTTTTTTTTTTTTTCTTCTTGCAGTACGCGGGCCTCTCACTGTTGTGGCCTCTTCCGTTGCGGAGCACAGGCTCCGGACGCGCAGGCTCAGCGGCCATGGCTCACGGGTCCAGCCGCTCCGCAGCATGTGGGATCATCCTGGACCGGAGCACGAACCTGTGTTCCCTGCATCGGCAGGCGGACTCTCAACCACTGCGCCACCAGGGAAGCCCTAACATTATTTTTTTAAACAAAAAAAAACCTCTGAAACTTTTAGAAACTATTACAGAAAAATTATTCACCGTTTATTTATGGCCACTCATTTTAAAAAACACACAAATATACTGTTATGCAAAGTACAAAATACAGAATGATTTCAGGAATTTCCAAGAATTCTCAGGATTCCAATTTCTTATTTCCAAATCCACCAAATTAATAGCTGTCAGGAATTCGGAAACACTGCAGACTAGTAGGATCAACCCTGGTCGGGAACATTGGATATACCCAGGCTCAGCGGTGCTGGAATGGCACGGAGAGGGCAGTCTTGCCCCATACCAGTCCCAGGTAAGCTCCACTGCAGGATGCTAAGCCCACCAGCAGCAGCCCCCTTCAGCCTGCAGTGACCTCATGCCCAGCACTCCAGCGCCCTCACCAAACTTAAAACAATCTGAACCCTGGGTCAGCCTCTCTCTTCCTTGATCCCCAGGAGAAGAGAAGAGTAACATTTACCTTCCTCCTAATTTTGTCCTTTTCAAATGTCAACAGGGAAGGGAGGGGGCTCTGTTCCTCTCTCAGCTCCACACCAGCCTTCCCAGCAGAATCCCTCACTCCACATCTCCTTATCTGTTTATATGGGGTGGGGGAGGGGTGTGAGTGGGGGATGCCCCCTGAGATCCCTGGAAGATCAGGGTGACTCAGGGGCAAATAAGGCCACCCCTGTTGGGGTGTGGAATGCTGGGCACCTCTCCTTTGGGCTTCCTGGAACCCAGGAAATGTGGAAGGGGATGAAAAGCCACACAATGAAGAGAGTGTCTGGCTCTTTGCCTCAGGGTGGACAGCAGTTCTATCCATGGACGCATCCTGAAACCCCAAGACTTAATGATTTAAAACAATAAGTTCTTCATTTGATCACAACTCTGTGGGTCAGAAATTCAGACAGGTAGTTCCCTGATTGTCCAGTAGTTAGGACTCCACGCTTCTGCTGCAGGGGGCACGGGTTCAATCCCTGGTCTGGGAACTAAAACCCCGAGAGCCACTCAGCCAAAACAAACAAAAACCAAACCAAAAACAAAGATAGAAAGAAGGAACGCAGACAGGTTACAGCCAGGACAGCTCATCTCTGACCCGTTTGATGATGTCTCCTGAGGCTGGAATGTCCATGGCCTCTCCATTCACAGGTTGGAAACCTCAGCGAGGAGGGCACAGAGGCTGCGGGCTGGCTGGAGTGACCCGACGGGGTCATTTATCCAGGTTCCTTGGTTCTCCTCTATGTAGTCCCAGGGCCTCTCTCTCCTCATGCGGCTTTTCCACGTGATGGTCTTTCCTGAAAGGTGGCTGAACTTCTAATGTGGTGGTTCAGGGTTCACAAAGGTTCTAACGTGGAAGCTGCCAAGCAGTGGGGTGCTGGTGGTAACTGGCTCTACAGGAGAAAAAAGAAAAAGGAAGGAAGGGAGGGAGGGAAGAAGGGGGGGGAAGAAAAGAAGGAAGGCTCCTGCTTTGTAATATTTGCCAATTTCCATAGGGTAAATATTTCCATCAAGACTAACTTTAAGCTACCAACATGAGGTCAATCAGTCCATAAAATTCCTGAAGATTTAACAATCCGCTCTTGCAAGCAGGTATGAGCAAGCTCCAGCATACCAGGGCTGCCAGGCCTCCTTAAGGTTTAGGCCAGGAATTGACCCAAAGCACTTCCACCATATTCTATTGATTAAAGCAGGTCTCAGGCCAGCACAGCATCAATGTGGGTGGGAGGGAAGTACACAGGCCATGATTCCTGGAGGTGCGTTTCATTGGGAGCTACCAAAGTAACAGATTACTAGGGACAATAACACTGATCACAGCTGTCATTACATTATGCCCACGGGTAAGAGATGCTTGGGCCAGGCATCTTACACATACTACCTCTTTTCAGCCTGATGAGGTAGGTGTTATTAACCCCATTTTAAAGGTGAGGACCCTGAGATCAGAGAGGGTGACAGAGTCTGTAACTTCAGATCCTATTTGCCTCTAGCAGTGAGGCATCTCCTCTGCAGGAAGGTAGGGGCATTACATATATTATATAAGATGTTACGGAAAAACCCAAACAAACTTTTTGGCCAACCCATAATTTTTGGATGGTATTGAGGAGTTCAAGAGTATTGGGGAGCACAGGAAATCAAATCTTATTAAATGAGTGTTCATCAAGTCTGGGAGCCTGGTGGGAAAGAACTTGAATGAACATAAAGAGGAAGGGCAAAGAGAGTAACTCACCAAAATCCTAAAATGTTAGTAATAACACAGCCATCGAGCACTTACTTTGTGCGAGGGACACTGATAAGAATTTCACACCTGATCTCATGTGACCCCTACAATCCTGTATGGGAGGCTCAGTGGTTACCCCCATTTTACCTATGAAGAAACAGGCTCAGAGAAGTAACCCGAGTGTGTTACTCTGCTCAGGCTGCTATAACAGAATTCCATAGACTGGGAGAGTTAAACAACAGAAATTTATTTTCTCACAGTTCTGGAGGCTGGAAGTCCAGGATCAAGGTATCAGCTGGGCTGTTTTGCAGTTAGGAGGCCTCTCTTCCTGGCTTGCAGACAGCTGCCTTCTCAATGTATCCTCACATGGCCTTTCCTCCAGGTGCACTTGGGAGAAAGAGAGAGAGAGAGAGAGAGAGATCTGGTGTCTCTTCCCCTTTTTATTAGGACACCAGTCCTATCAGATTAGGGCCCCACCCTTATGACCTCCTTTAACCTTAATTACCTCCTTAAATGCCCTGTCTCCAAACGATCCATGGCCCAGAAAAGGTTAAAAATCCCTGTTTAAAAGCAAGTCAAAGGCAGCGCTCTGCTGGCATGTGGTACCCAAAGAGGGGATACTGGCTGAGAAAAGACACAAAACTGGTTACAATGAGCTCCTGGGTGAGGATGAGGGTTTGGGGACCTGGTTCTTATCCTGAAGGCTGATGCTGCCACCCCATGCTCCACATCCTCGTCAGGGACCACGAAGCTGACCCAGACCAAGTATTCTGACCTGGTGGCGCTGGTCAGTGAGCAGGGAGGATTGATTCTAAAGGCAAGCCCGTCTACCCTTGATCCCTGTGACTGCAACCTCGGCCTTCACGCCAGCTCTTCACCCCCTTCCCCGCCACGTGTGGGCAGGCCGGGCATTGCCGGGAGCCAGGTGTCTGCTGCACCAAGAGGCAATTTATGAACCGTGGGTATTTTGTCTGTTTGCTTGAAAGCACAAAAATTTGTCACTTGTGTGGGTAATTTGCTGCTAATTACGAGCTTACAATCTGCAGATAAGAAAATCAGGGCCAACGTGCGCTTCTTGAGGAAGAGGAAAATTACCCCAAGTAGTGTGTAATTATACACTTAGCGGGCACCGCACTCCCAACCCTCACCCTTCCCACGGAGGGCTGACGGTGCAGGGTGAGTTTGCATCCATACCCACTGGAGCTCCCTCCCAGGGAGGGGAGGGCCCACCTGCTGCTGCTGTGTCCCAAGACACGGGGCCACTAGGCCTTAGCCCTCCCCTCCTCCACTGAGCAAAGAAGGAAGGAGAGGAAAAAGAAGTCAGTCACCTCCCTCAGGGAGCATCCAGTCTGAGTGGAGAGACATAGCCTCTGCCCTCAGGGGCTCCCAAGTCCAATGGAAAAGACACAGACCAAGACCGCAGGTAGACCCCAGTCTAATGGAACAGACAGTTGCTGCCTACAGGGCCCAATTCTGATCGGGAGTACAGAATGCCTGTCCTCCAGGAACCCCTGCTCTGACATCAGGGCAGACGGCGGATCATGCCCACGCCATCAGGGAGCCTGCCTGAGAGGCACAGCCCACCCCTACCCCCACCACCACCACCACAGTGGAGAGGAAGTGTTCTTGCCCTTGGGGAGCTCTCTGATGAGGGAGGCCTAGGCCCTGGCCTTGGGAGCCCCCAGTTTCATGGGGGGAGACACAGTTCCTGTCTACTAGCGTTCTGATTCTGATGGAGGAGACATAGCTGCTGCTGTCAGGAAGCCCTTGGTCTGATGGGAGAGACAAGCCCCTGTACTCCGAGTACCTCTCTATTCGATGAGGAGACATAGCCCCTGATTTCTGGTTGTCTCTGAGCTTCTGTTGGTCCGTCTCCATATAAAAGGAACAATTTGACAGTGAGACGCAGGTTAGCATGCTAATCACCCTGTCCTGCCTCAGCCCCCAAAGCCTTCCTGTAGGTATGCCTAGCACCCTCTCCCCCAAGACCCTCACACCTTTCAGATTCCCTCCAGCCACCCTCAATGATGAGTTAGGTGATCCTAGAAAATTCCTCTCCCTTTCTTTCTTCCTGATCCCTTTTATTTGCTGGCCTAAATCATTCATGACTTGCAATAAAGGCCTCCATGGCCCCCTCCCAGCACCCTGCAGAAAATATTATTTAACAGAAAGGTGACAGTTATGTAATTTAGTCTCCGTCTCCATTATTGATGAATTTGACTATGAAATATTTAGGCTCCTCCATGTTCTGCTGCACAGGGTCTGACAGTAACAGTGTCACATTCTGGTTTATCCTCATGGAAGATGTGTCAATCAGAATACCCTGCTTCATCCACCCAAGGCTACACCCCGCTCAGCACACACCCCAGCTCTCCCCACTAAGGGCTCCACCCAGCACTGACAGTAAGGGTTCTTTTGTGCTCCAGGGATCCACTGTCTCACCTCCCCACCAGCAAAATCTCCAGAGTCCATGGAAGGACCTGTGAATTCAAGACAGTCTGAGATGGAAGAGAAAGAGGGAGGGAGGGAGGGGGGAAGGGAGGAAGGCATTGTGTGTTAAGCATCTCTAAGTGCTGGAACTGTATTAACTCATTTAATTCTCCCACCAACCCTATAAGGTAGGTATTATTATGATCCATTTGCATTTGAGGAAATGGAGGCTCAGAGAGGTAAAGACACTTTCCTAAGTTCACCCAGCTAGCCTCTGGCAGAGCTGAAATGGAAAACTGATCTAGCTTGCAAGCCTCTGTTCTCTGCACTCCACTATGATGGAAACAGACTCTGCCAGAAGACAGACTGTGCCAGAAGGCATGGCTTGGGCAACATAATACATGCGTTCGGTGGCTCCCAGTCCACGGTTCTTCTGTTCTCGATCCTAGTTCTTGGCTGGGAATTCCAGATGGAGTGAGAAGACAGGAGAGAAGAGAAGATAGGGTTCCTCTCCTCAAAGGATTTCCAGGCTGATGGGGGAAACAGTGTCCTTGAGGAATCAACATCACTAGCAGGAAGCCCAGCCGATTCTGCTGGCCCAGGTCGGGGTAGAGCTGTAACTGGGGAAACTGAGGCCTGAGCATCATCCTCCTGCCCTGGAAGCTGGAAGGAAGGACTTTGAGCCTTTTAACATGGCACGGCTCTGTAACCCTCTGGGGGTGCTGCGCCCCGAAAAGTCACTGAGAAGAACTTCTTCCTCCTGGCTCTGCAGGTTGACTGTCCGTCTGTCCCCAGCTGCAGGTGATTGATGAGCAGCTCTGGTGTGATGTTAAAATATGCATTAGGCTAATCACATGCTAATTAAACAGACCAGGTCATTATGGCTGCTCAGGGGCCCATCTGTGCTCCGGGGCATCCCAGGGTGGCTGGCAGGGCTGGGGGCTTCAAGACACTGAGAAGCCAGACTTCAGGGCAATGAACAAGGGGACCCTCAGAGGGAGCTGAAGGGTCATCAGATTAAAGAAGGCTGGCAGGTATTTCAATACAAGGAAGAGCTTTCTAACCACAAGTCACCAGCTATTAAATAAGGGTAATGACCTCCCTGTTGGTGGAGTTAAGCAAGCAGATAAATAAGGATTCCTGCAGCACCTGGTGGAGAGAAGGATGAGTGAATTCTGCAATTGCTTCCACATTCAAGATTTGGGGCCCTTATGATATAGGACAAGCCCCTCTCGGTTTTCCTGCCACTCCCTCAGCCACCCCCTGCCAAGGAGAGGCATCCTTGGCTTCATGGGGAGAGTGGGAGAGGGGATGCCTACACAGGCAGCAGGAAGGAGTCTGGAGATCTGCTTCTCCCCCACCAAACAAGGACTTGTTGTATGTGCCCTGGGGGCCCCAGAACTCTGGAAGGTGAGATGGGACCCATGGAGATGTCCCCGCTTCTCAGCCCCATTGCTGTCCTTGCAGGAGAGAGATTTCTGCCGGGGTCTGGGGACGGGCTTGCTTCATTTCATCATCTGGTGCCTTGTGTGTAAATATTTCATGCCCCCTTTGAATATTTTGGGATGATTATGAATTCCTGATGTGATAAGAACCTTGGTATGTATGAGATGCAGTCAGCTGCCGGGAGGGGAGGCACAAGGGAGGGCAAATCAGATAAATCATTTCACGCTCTGAGCCCAGAGTGAACCAGACAACACCCACACATCTCTCTCCCCAGCCACCAGCTATGTGCCAACCACATGCCACCCAACTTCCCACCTACATACCACACACATGCCAACTACACACCAGCACACATGTCACCACGCTCCACCCACATAACACCACATGCCACCAAATGGCAATTGCACGTCACTCATACTCCAACCACACACATTCTTAGTTTCTGACCCTGGTAATCCTCGTCGTCATCGTCACCACCTCCCATCCACCCCGTGTGTGATCATTCCCAGAGGACTTCCATGGTCCAGCATCTTACATGAGGTCAGAAGAACAGGGATCATGACCTTGCAATAATTACAGCACAGAGAGGTGAAACCACTATCCCAAGGCCACACTGTACCACAACCACTCTTAGGCAATAAAAAGTTCTCATTTGCTTATGTAACAAAAAATCTTTCATTTGGTAATTAAAATGTCCAGTTCATTAAGGGGAAAAGAAAGGGGTGGGAGTGCAGATGAAACAAGACTGGCTGTGTGCTGACAACAGCTGAAGCCGAGAAATGGTCCATGGGAGTCCATTATAGCATTCTCTCTACTTGGGGATATGTTTAAAATTTTCCTTGATAAAGCTGGTATTTTTTTAAAGTCCAGTTTACGTCTTTCCAGAGAGGTACCTACATACAAATTTGAAGGCTCTTCTTGGCTGCCCGCCCCAGGTGTCCAGCCCCCACTGTGGGAAGGGGAGGGATGTGTTTCACTTGCTTCTTGTCTCTTTCCCCATTAGAGCCCTCTCTCCCTTCCTCCAATCACCGGGCCATTTCTGCCCCTCCAAGTTTGGAGGTGGGAGAGGCCTGGAGCAGGAAAGGTTTGACTTGCCTGGTACTGTCTCATACTCTAGTGGAGGTCTCCCAGGTCTCGGCATGTGAGCAAAGCTGCCTTTTCCTCTCACAGGAAACTTCGTGGGTTTTTTGTTTTAAATATTTATTTATTTATTTATTTGGCTGCATGAGGTCTTAGTTGTGTTACACGGGATCTTTGTTGTGGCGATGCAGGATCTTTAGTTGTGGCATGCTGGATCTACTTCCCTGACCAATGATCGAACCCAGACTCCCTGCATTGGGAGCGTGGAGTCTTAACTGCTGGACCACCGGGGAAGTCCCTTCATGGGTTCTTTAAAGACACCCCCCTGCTAACTCACTGCTGGGCTTTCTCACCTATCTTTGTTACCTGACGTGGGTGTGGCACTCCCCACCTGTCATTTCATCTGCCATCAATCTCTGGGCATCTGCTGGTCCATTCCTTTAGAAAGACTACAAACCAATCCCAGTTGGCTCCCAGATGTTCCATGGGAAATTCTCAGTGTCCTTTGCCCTTATAAATGTTTTGTCCCTATATCTGCCATCAAAGTAGGTGGCCAGGCATAGCTTCTAGGTTTCCCACATGGTGTTCTCTCCGTGTTTGTGTCCAAATTTCCCTCTATAAGGACATCAGTCACTGGATTTAGGGCCTAGTATTGTTCACATCTGCAAAGACCTTATTTCCAAACAAGATCACGTTCACAGGTATCCTCAATATATCTTTTTAGGGGACACAATTCAACCCACAACAACCAACCAGAAAGAGATGCCTTGTGAGCATTTGAGAATGTGGGCTTGGAGCTTGGAACCGACGTCTTGAGAAAAATGGCTCTGAGGGTGGTGCCAGGCTGGGGTCAAGGGGGAAGGAGGGTCTTAGGTACTGTTCTCCTAACCTTCTGAATTGGGTTCCACAAGATGTCCTGAAGGGAGAAGCGAAAGAGAGGGGAGAGACTCTGTGACATAGCAGATCCAGCTGGAGAAATTCTATTATGAAAATATTGAGGGAGGGGTACTGAGGAAAGATAGAACAGTCTCACCGGGGCCAGTGGGGTGGGTGTTCAGGAAAAAAAAAATCACAAACAGCTCCCACAACCAAAGCCTGAAATGTCCACCATTCGTTACACTTTGTACCAGTACATCATCCCCAACAGACTGTGATTTCAGAGTGGGATCGTTGAGATAGCACCTATAACATGCCAGACACTGTTCTAAAGTGCTGGGGATACAGTAGGAAACAGAGCAGATAACATCTCTGTCTTTGTGAGGCTGACATTCTATTAGTAGGACCGCATATTAACTCGTGTTTTAATGAAAATTCACTACTCAGTTCACTTTCTGGAGCAACAGAAAACCCAGAGAAGAGCCTTTAGAGAATGGGACACAGATCAAGTCAGTTTTGATCTTGGTGTGATGAGGGAGATAGCTGTGGTTCAGAAGAGAACCAGGCTGAGAGTCGGGAGACTGGCTGATAATATATGAGAAGTCTTGGGCAAGTTACTTTCCCTCTCTGTGCCTCAGTTTCCTCATTGGTAAAGCGACAGGACTACAGTAGGTAATATGTCAGGTGTATTCTAGTTCTGACATTTTCCAGGTCTATGAGCCATTTGACAACTTCTGGTCCAGTTCTCTCCTCCCCATTCCTTTTCCAACTTTTCAGGGTCCCTTGAATTTGTCTTGCAAACTCTATTTCCCTCCTTGGGATCACTGCAGATGCCTCCAGAGTTAGATGATTCCCTCTCCCAGATTCCAAGCTCTCTCCACCCTTTAAGAGGTGAGGCCAAGGGGTAGACTGTTCTGGGTCTCTTCTCCCTCCAGAGAAAGCTTCTGGGCCTGGGCAATGCCTCCAGGAAGAAGACAACTCCCCAGATCCTGCCAGTGAGCTCAGATGCGTGCAGTCTGCTGGTGCCCTGACTCCAGCCCATGCTTTACTAGATAAATGGGTGGAATCTGGCTCCACCTTCTTGCCCACCCATTCCTCCACCTACAAGCTGCCTTTTGGGACATTTTCCATCTTCAAAGTCTGGCTTAGCCATTCACAGAAAGATGCTGGAGATAGGAGGAATCCAAGAGATCATCTTGTCCAAGCCCTTGTTTTACAGTGAGGAGACCAGAACTCAGAGTGTTTGAGTGACCTGATGGAAGTCATTCAGCCAGTGGACCACAGGTCTGTCTCCAAAGCTCTATAATGTAGGCTTGGTCTCAGTTCCAGTTTGAGGAGGAAGAGTCTCCCCAGTGTTTGGGATACCATAGTGTGTCCACTTTAGCCCAATCCTAGATACACTGGCTCTTCTCAGAATGATGCTGGCTTGTTCCTAAGCTAAGCTAAGGGCCTGGGTAAAGTGACCCTCCTTCCAGCCCCATCTCTTTCCCTGCATAACCAATTCATTCAACCCCTCTTGAGCAGGTCCTGGGCCTGTTTTCAGAACCATCCTCCCACCAACTCTTTTCTGTAACAGGGGCTGACCCCTGCCAGGGTACATTTATCAGGCTCTATGCCAACTGGTTTCCTGCTGGTTTGGGCTGATAGGAGGCACTGGTGAGCAATTGGAAGGCAAGAAGTAGGGAAACGCCAGGGCAGTTGTGCCCCTTCTCTCTGTGCCTCATCTGGCATCTTTTGCAGCTGCCGCATCTCCTTCATGGCTGCAACTCCTGCCCAACAGGGCTACTGTGGTTCCCCTGGGGCCTGGAAATAACCTTCTCCTTTTGTCTTTACAGACTAAGGGTAATAGCAGTTTCCTACTCTCACTAATCTCTGAGTCACCTCACCATCCCTTGTTCAGCTTCTCTGTTCTTCCACCACTTGTAAAACCAATCCCCTGTATTGAGTTCCTCCTGTTTGAAACATCTGGAGTGGCTTCTGCTTCTGTTTGGACTCTGACTGTAAGCCCTCTGGAGCTACTGTGCTAGGTGAGAGGAAATGAGCCTTTCCACCCAGAGCTCCCTTTGGTCCTCTCTGGGCTTCCCTTCCCACCACAGTTCATGCATTCATCCAGGCAGCCAGTCACTCAGTTAATGACTATTTGTTGAGTCCCTTCCATGTATCAGGTTCACGGTTCCTAAACTGTGAGTCAAGGTACCTTGGGA
Organism: Lagenorhynchus albirostris; assembly: GCF_949774975.1. Taxonomy (NCBI): domain Eukaryota; kingdom Metazoa; phylum Chordata; class Mammalia; order Artiodactyla; family Delphinidae; genus Lagenorhynchus; species Lagenorhynchus albirostris. The sequence continues at coordinate 67,420,817 of NC_083104.1, forward strand.
CACCTCAGTGAATTCATAGGGGCACTGTGGGATATTTAAAATTTTCAAAGAAAACGCAGCAACATCTGTTGTATACCACACAAGCTACTAGTTTGAGGTAGTTCTCATTCACACTAAACAGTAGATTGCACTGCATTTATTTCAAAAAGGTGATATCTTCAATGCCTTCCTTGGATTCAATTAATTTGCTGGAGTGGCTCACAGAACTTAGGAAAACAGTTTACTTACTGTTTACCAGTTTATTATAAAAGGATATGATAAAGGATACAGATAAACATCCAGATGGAAGAGATGTGTAGGGGGCAAGGTGTGCAGGCAGCGGCGCCAAGCTCCCATGCCCTGTCCATGCACACCACTCTCCCCACACCTCCATGTGGTCACCAACCTGGGAGCTCTCCAAACCCCATACTTTTAAGATATTTATGGAGGCTTCCTCACGTAGGCAAGATCAATCATTAACTCCATTTCCAGCTCCTCTCTCCTCTCTGGAGGATGGGGGAGTGGGGCTGAAAACGCCAAGCCTCTGATTATGGCTTGATCTTTCTGGTGACCAGCCCTCATCCAGGAGCCCACCCAGAGTCACCTCATTAGAACAAAAGACACTCCTATCACCCAGGAAATTACAAGTGTTTCAGGAACTGGGGACAGAGACCAATATATATTTTCCATTATCTCACAAGATACTTTGTCCATTTTTAAATTGGATTATTTGATCTTTTTGCTATTGAGTTGTATGAGTTCCTTATACATTTTTGCTATTGAGCTGTGTGAGTTCCCTGTCAAATGTATGGTTTGCAATTGTTTTCTCCCATTTGTTTTCTTATTTTTGAGTTTCGGGAGTTCTCTGTGTATTTTGGATAACAGTCCTATATCAGATATGTCTTTTGCAAAAAAAACAAGGTCATATCTTTGTGAAGATAGGTTTTCATCCATGTGAAAATCAATGTAGAACAAGAAAAGAGGAAGTGGGTGGTGGTGTCCAATCTGATTTCAAGGTTTGAGAAGTTGTGCAATGCCCAACATGTGCACACATCCTACTAGTAAGCAATTGTGGTTAAGAGTAAAGTTAAAATTTTCTTTCTTTTAATTTATGTGTGTTATTTCTTCAAATGGCTACTAAGTTGTTAGGACATAGATACTTATTAAGTTGTTGGCTATAACTACTTAATAAATGGAAGTGTTACTATTTCTTTTGATCTAGGGGCATCGTGAAAAAAAAATTAAGACATTAAGGATACCATGAGCCAAGAAAGTTTGGGAACATCTATTATTAGAGAACAGGGATACCCACACTAAAGATAAGACAAGGTCCCTTTACAAGAGGTAAAGGCAGATGTATTAGTTATCTATTTTTTTTAACATCTTTATTGGAGTATAATTGCTTTACATTGTTGTGTTAGTTTCTGCTGTATAACAAAGTGAATCAGCTATACATATACATATATCCCCATATCCCCTCCCTCTTGCGTCTCTGTCCCACCCTCCCTTAGTTATCTATTATTGTGTAACAAATTATCCCAAACTTAGAATCTTAAAACAACATACATTTCTTATCTGGGTTGAGAGTCCAGGCCTGGCTTACCTAGGTGCTCTGCTCAGGATCCCACAGACTATGTCAAGGTGTCAGCTGGGCTGCATTCTCATCAGAGGCTTGACTGGAGAACCATCTGCCTCCAAGCTCCCTCAGGGCAAATTAATTTCCTTGTAGAGGTGGAACTCGATGTGACTTGCTTCTCTGAGTCCAGCAGGAGAGTCTCTGACCTCAGGGAGGCCTCCAGTCCCTTTTTTAAGGGCTTTAAACTAAGTAAAGTCAACCCAGGATAATCTCCTTTTTGATTAATTCAACTTCAATTGATTTGGGACTGCACAATCCTGTAATCCTTGACCTAGTCTATTGATTATAAGCAAATCACAGGTCCCAACCACACTCAAGGGATATGACTCATCAAGAGGTCATCTTAGGGTGTGTCTGCCACAGAAGGAATTAAAGAGTTACAAGGGTGATGATTGTTACAAAAGAAAAAGTGCAAAGTGCTAGAACACAGTCCTGGTGAGGTAGGGACAGTCTTATGAAGAATGATGTTTGAGCTGAGACCTGAAGGTCAAACGGGAATTAAATAGGCCATGTGTGGAGTGCTCCAGGAAGATAAACTGTCATGTGCAAAGGCCCTGGGGCCAGAGAAATCTCAGTGAGTTCAAGAAACTTAAAGACTAGTGTGATTGGCACATAGAGAGGCAGGAGAAGACTTGGAGCCAGAGAGATAGGTGCTTTCTTTATGGTTACCAAGCAGCCAGTTGTTGCTGAAGTTAATACAAGCATCAATGAAACCACAGCCACACACAAAACACAAACAATGGCTACTTCTGCAGGGTCTGTTCCTAGGGAGGGGCACAAGGGTGTCTTCTGAGGTGTTAGAAATGTTCTCTCTCTTGCTCTGAGTGGTGATACATGGATGTGTTCATTACTCAAAGTTATTGTCTTAGACTTAAGTTTAGGGCACTTATGGTATATGTTATATGTCTATAAAGCCCTGTTACATGAAAGCAAACCAATCATAGCTACAGGGTAGTTCCACAAGTGCACCAGCTATAGACTACGATCTGATGATGACCAGGCACCTTCAAAGCCCTGGTCCCCAGGGAGGAATGAGCTGAGATGCTCAAGGGCTTAATTTGGTCAAAAAAACCTACTCACCAAGCACCTTCTCTGCCCTACTTGCATCTGGCCATAAGGAGGCTCAAGGTTGTAGAAGGCTCTGCCCATGCCCCCAGGGGCTCACAGTCTGGAAGGGAAGACAACTCCAGAACTAACTGTAATAGATGGCAGAGGGAATTTCTGGTAAGTACTATAGGCAAGGGCCCAGGAAGAAGTGGTTAATTCCATTTGGGGTTCTGAGAGGGCACTTGAAGGGAGAGGCATTTAAATAGGTCTCTGTCAGATGACATCAGAGAACCCTAGCTGTTCCCCAATATCTTCTCTCCCTTTCTTCTGGACTAGATTTTTAGCCAGGCACATGATTCAAAATAAAGACTAAATTTCCTATCCTTCCTTGCAGCTGGCCAATGCGAGATAAGTGGAAATACAGTGTAGTACATCTGGTAGCCTTCCTTAAAAGCAGTCACACATAACTTTTGCCCTCTTTGCTGCGGAGAACACAGAGGTAATGGCTGGAGCTCTAGCTGCCATCTTGGATCATGAGGGTGGGAACCACAGCCTTGAGATGACAAATCAATAAACTGAAATGAGCCTGGGTCCCTGAGGACTTTATGGAGCAGAGCTCCACCTGGACTTCCACATGAAAGAGAAGTAACATCTATCTTGTTTAAGTCACTATTATTTGGGGTCCCTGTGATTTGCAGCTAAACCTAATGCTAGCTAATAAAGTGAGTAAGGGGAATTCCCTGGTGGTCCAGTGGTTAGGACTCTGTGTTTTCACTGCAGAGGGCATGGGTTCGACCCCTGGTCAGGGAACTAAGATCCTGCAAGCCATGCAGAGCGGCCAAAAATTTAAAAAAATAAATAATAAAGTAGGTAGGAATCGAATGAGTAGAAGTCGGGAATGGGGTAGGGAATGGCCTTCCTAGGTGAGGGACAAATGTATGTGACTGCCTGGTGTCTTCTGAGAAAGCTGCCACACCCAGGGTGATGCTTGTACAGAGGGCTCAGGGAGAAGGAAGTGAGTACAGGGAGATGAAGGGGAAGGAGTTCATTGGGACCAAACTTGGAGAGCTCACATACGCCTTCCTGAGTAGTCTGGACTTTATACTCTGGTTTGGTCTTGGAGGGTGGGTGGGAGATACAGCAAGATGAGAGGCAAAGAGTCCCTGTGAGAGGGCCGAGGCTCAACCCAGTGGGGAAGGTGAGGAGGGGTTGAAGGAAAAGATATGCAGGATGGAACGCCCTGGATCCACGTGGTTATGGAGGGGGCTGTGTGTGGCTCCCAAGTTTCTGGATAAAGGGACTGAAGGGGCTGTGGTGCTGGTTGAAGGTTTAGGATTTGCAGAGGATAATCTAATTTGCAGACGAAGATTCTAACAAATTGATAGAGACAAATTAAATTTGAGGTTCCAGCATGAGCGCCTAGTGGAAGTGTCCAGGACACAAAGGGAACTGCCGGCTGGGCATCCTTGGAGAAATATCAGGACAAGGGATAGGGATCTATTTGGGAATCAGCCTGGTGGCAATAAAAGAGTTGAAGAGGATTGAAGAGATCATGGCGGTGGTTGGGAGAGGGACACGTGGTGCCAGAATTGAACTCTGCTGGGGATGGTATCTCAGAGGAGCTGCTTGCATTTAAGGGGAGGACAGAGGGAGGAGTGAGTGGAAGAAGAGGAGGTGCCAAAGAGGTAGGAGGAGAAGTGAATGAGCTCAGTGTCAGCAAAATGGAGAGAGTGAGTTTCAAGAAGGAAGTAGATGGATACCAAGTGTCAATGTTGTGCAGAGGGGTAGGCAAACCCTGCCCGCAGAAAGTGGGACCTACCCAGGGTGACACTGTGGAATGGGGAGGAGAGGGAGGGGAGCAGACTCACCTTGAGAAATACAGACGCCCCCTGCCACGCCTGACCCATCAAGCTTATTTCCTGCACTCGCGGCAAACTGGCCAATGGCAGCTGCCCCGGCACAGAAAACAGCTTGGTTGTTTAAAAATAAAGCCCATTTTAGAATTCTTTTGTGGAGTTTATTTTTTTTAATGCAATGTCATACAGTCTCACCTATTTGGCAGAGAAATATTTCTAAATTAACATATTATTCCTCACCCTGACAAAAGCTTCTGTGACAGGCGTGACTTGACAGTGTATGTACAGGACAGGGCATGTATAAGTCAGGAGTGTGAGTCCAGTGTGTGCATGCATGCATGCACACACGTGCACATGCACATGCACGTGTGCACACATGGACATCCACCTGCTCAGGGTCAGTGCTCCAGCAGGCCAGGCCTGGGAACTGATTTGGACAATCACACCCCACCATGCGCTAGTGCGTGTCTTGTTATAGGTCAGTGGCTTCATTCACTGTGCTCCAACCAGCCTGCGGGCTCCTAGCGACCAGCACAGTGGCTTCTATCACCTCTTTCCCATGTCCCTCATTACCCGGTGGTGCACCTGGGAGCAAATCCAACAACAAAGCACCCCGAGCCCCCAGTGGTCCTCGGGGACCGCTCAGATTTCCCCTGACTTGATGCTGTGATGCTTCCTTCTGAGAGACTTAGAACTAGTCCTCCAGAGCCCCTAGTGACCCGCCTACCCCTTCCCCTCAATTCTTCCACCCACTAGAGGAGAGCTGGAGAGACAGGTGTGTAACTGATGAGCCAAGTGGAACATGCAGGGGCCACAGCTCAGCTGTAAGGCCACAGCATCCCCTGTGATCATTCTCTCAGGCCCCTATCACAGCTCCACAGATGACCTACACTCACAGGAAACATTAATAACAATCACACTAGCCTCCCCTGCCCCACACCCCCAAGACCTGAGAGACCCCTGCACCATCACCTGGAGGGTCTCACACCCCTGGCTCTGCCTTTCACTTCTCCTCTAGACCCTACACACTTAGACAAGATTTAAACACCTCCGCCACTTCTATAATAATAACAAATATCTACTGAGTGATACATGTCCTAAGACCATAATGTCCTTAAATCCTTCAACAACCCTGTGAGGATGATGCTCTTATTATCTGCATCTCATTTTGCAGGTGAAATGATATAATGTCTGAGATGGGTTTTAAGATACTTGAACAACAAGTACAAGAAGGGAGGGTGGAGTCGATGAAACAAAATTAGAAAAATAATAAGTTGTAGAACCTGGATATTGTGTACATAAGAGTTCATTATTGCAATTCTCTCTTTATGTCTGGAAATTGCCATAATTAAAAGTAAACTTATAAAAATAAAGAAGCAGAAATGGCACATAGTACATGCTCATTAAGGGCTTTAAGTATGTACTATCTCATAAGGATTAAGTGAGTAATGTATGTAAAGAACCTAGTATAACTCCTGTACTCCAGAAAAGGGCGGGAGGGCTGTGGTTTTCCTTAGAGCAGGCCCCTCCTGCTGTCCTATCACCCTGTCCGGTGCCCTTACCGACAATCTCCTACTCCTGGACAGGCCTCCGATCCTGGTCTCCACCCACCAGCTCCATCCTGGAGGGCCCTGCAGCACTGCCATCGCCCTTGAAATGACCGAGTGGCTGTAAATGATGTGAGTACCCGTGTCCTGTCTCCCCGTGTCTCCGGGAGGCCCCTGAAGCGGGCACACAGGAGGCAGGAACAGCCTCTCTCCTGCATCCATTCAGCAAATATTTGTGGAGCCAGAAGCCACCGTGGGAACGGCAGCCTCACGAGCTCGGGAGGCCGCGGGCTGCCTGGGGCGCAGCGTGCTAACGTGAGCCGGGAAGCAGCCGGAGGATCGTGACTGCCCAGGGTCCGGGGAGGCCGGGAGACCCGCGGGACCCCTCGTGTTCTCTACAGGCCCCGCAGGCCGCCCCAGGCCCGGACACAGGGAGTGGGGCGGGGGCTCCCCTGCTGGCCCCTCCCAACATCCCAGACGCCCAAGGCAGAGGGCAGCCTCCTCTGGCTCTAATTTTAACCCCGAGGAAGGTGCCAATCGTTCTTTTTCAAAGCTGTTTCAAAGTGACTCTGATAAGCAAATTGCTGGCAGCCCTGGCGGGTGATTATTCCTGCATTAATCAGGGGGAAATTATGCCAGTTACTGATTAACTAATTACAGCAATCAGATCGTCTGGGAGAACAGGGCACAAGGAGGAGGCCAAGGTAAACACAACCTGGGAAAGGTGAAGGAGGCAATTAGGGGCGGGGGCAGAGGGCAGAACCCATGGTCTCTTCCTGCCTCCTCTTGCCCAGCCCCCCGCCCCACCCCGCCCCCCACCAGCTGAGCTCCCGGGAGGCCAGAGCTGTGTGTCCAGGCTGATGGGGGAGGCGGGGTCCGACGTCTGGGAATTAGTGCTCCTCTCCCAGCTTCTGCCAGTTCCCCATCTGCTGAAGGACACGGGAAGCCCCTTTCTGGTACAGGAGGCTACCCCACCCCGCCCGTCTGAGGGAGGAGACTAGAGAGCGGATAGTCAGGAGCTGGCGGTTAAGACAGTCTCAGGGGGCTTCCCTGGTGGCGCAGTGGTTAAGAGTCCGCCTGCCGATGCAGGGGACGCAGGTTCGTGCCCCGGTGCGGGAAGATCCCACATGCCGGGGAGTGGCTGGGCCCGTGAGCCATGGCTGCTGAGCTTGTGCGTCCGGAGCCTGTGCTCCACAACGGGAGAGGCCACAACAGTGAGAGGCCCGCGTACACCAAAAAAAAAAAAAAAAAAGACAGTCTCAGGGACTTCCCTGGTGGTGCAGTGGTTAAGACTCGGCGGTCCCAACGCAGGGGGCCCGGGTTCGATCCCTGGTCAGGGAAGTAGTCCCACACGCATGCCTTAGCTAAGAGTCCGCATGCTGCAACTAAGACCCAGTACAGCCAAATAAATAAATAGTATTAAAAAAGACACAGTCTCAGAAGCGGGGAAACAAGTCACAAATGAGGGTGAGGCGTGGCAGCCAGGGCTTTGGAACACAGAACCCTGAAGTCACCAGGTCAGCCTGGTATAGGGTCACCCGCCCTGTGACTCCCCTCCCCAATCCAGGAAAGAGAATGAACCCCATCCTGCCCTCCCAGCACTCAGCTGCAGAGCCCACTAGGCACCTGAGGAGATGCATGGAGAATCCTTCCGGAATCCCCTGTGCCCACTCCCTGACCTCCTGCCTCCCAAATGCTTCTACTCATGATTGTCTGGGGTATGGGGGTGCAGGGGCAGTGGGGGGAAGGTAACCAAAGTTGGGCCCTGGTTCAGAAGTTGGCTGACTGCTACCTGACTCAGTACAGTATGTGTCACTTAATGAGATGCTGATTCTAGACATAGCAGAAGCTGGAGGACAAGGAGGGGCATTTTCTCCCCAAGGCTTCTCATTATGGGGAGGGGGTGAGAGGCTTGATGCCCTCTGACCACAGGACGCTGTGGAGGAGCTGTAGGGACCCAAGGAGGCCACTGCTGGCGCGTGTGTGTGTGTGTGTGTGTGTGTGTGTGTGTGTGTGTGTAGTTCAGTTAGGGTCATCTACAGGCTGGATTCACAGGGTTTCCAGGCTTAGACTAGGAACTTGCTCCTCTGCGTGGGAAGCCTCTGTGTGCCCCTTCCCCAGAGTTCAGGATGATTTCTCTTCCTGGGGTGGCAGATCAGGGAACGGGTGCCCAAGGATGGGGGGTGAGGGTTCCCTGCCCCAGTTTCCCTCCAGTTCAAGTTTGAGGCCATCTTCTTTGTTTCCCGGGCAGGTCACAAGGGTGCAGCTCAATGAAGAAAGCGCATATAATGCGGGGAGTCCCCGGCAGAGCTCCAGCAGGCTGTCAGGGGGCGATTTGGGGCAATCGCTTTCCACCAGGCTCATTGTTTCACCGCAGCAAATATTTCCTCAGCGTTGCTACAAGACATCCATTCGGCAAACCCCAGCAGGCCTGCAGGCCCTGCTCTCTGCCGGTAAAGAGGCGGGCGGCACTACTGATGGCTACAGTAAATCTGAACTCACAATTAAAATCTCTTTAGAGATTGCAGCCAAGTGACTGATGGATAGGACCACAGGCTCCATCTGTCCCCCTCCACACTCCTCCGCCAAGACAGATATCGACAGGGCATCATAAATAGCCTCGCATATCCAAGGCCTTGGAGGCTGGCAGGAGTTGTGGTAGAAAAATTCAAGGAAAGGGCTGAATTGGGCTCTGCTCTTCAGGGTCCAAGTTGGGGTAAGGGGTTCTGTGCAAATCATCTTGGATGGGTAGGGAAGGTATCTGTGTCCCCTTTCTATAAATGAGAAAGCTGAGGCCCAGGGGAAGCAAAGCCAGGCTTCCTCAACTTGAATTTTGGAACCATCCAAAACTCTATGTGGGCCCCGAGGGTCACCACACCCTTTGCCCTTGGTCACATTTTCCACCTCTCTGGCATGCCCTTCTCCTCCCCCAACACCCACTGTAGCAGATGATGTCGGGGCCCCACAGCACCCCTTTGTCCTTACCACTTCAGTATACACCAGCCTGACTCCCCACAGCCAGAACCTGCTTCTTTGTTTGAAGTCTCTTTCTAGCCATCAGAGCCCACTTTGCCATCTGTGCAGCAGGCCAGGGGTGTTGAAGAATTGATGCCTCCCAGGGTGGCTCTCACCAATGATTGATGGGAATTGATGGGAGTATAAATACCCCAGCTCCCTCACCACTCAGTTGGGACAACTCTGAGACAAGTACTTCACAGTTCCCAGAGGGAGTGAGCCCAGTTGCCCACAGTGATAACTTGCTCACTGATATACCCTGTATTGACTCCCTTCCTTCCAGGTCTCTCTTCCCCACTCCAAATTAACTCCTTGCACTCTTTTCCTTGCCTTAGGGTTTCCTTCTGGGTAAGCTCAAATCAAGACATCTACCCATCTTTGAATTCTCAGCCCAACTTGCTCTCCACCTAGGAAGCCTTTCCCACTCCCTCCCTGCGCCAGATCCAATGCTATCAGGCATTGACACAGTACCTCTAACATTTTCTGGCATGTATCAGCCCCCAAACAAGTCTCCCTAGCTAGATAGGAGCCTCTTGAGGACAGGAACATTGCTTTGTATTATCTTTATGTCCCCCGAGTCCCACAGCTGGTACACAGCTGGGGCTCAATAGCTGTTAACTGAATAATTAACTGAATGAATGAACCAGTGAGTAAATTAAATGTTCTTGTCAGTTAAGGCAATGGGGGTGAGGAATCTTTTCTTCCAATGAAAAAAGAAATAAGCAAGAAAGAGCCACATGAACAAAGAACAACTTAGCTCTGTTTTGTTTTAAGCAAGGAATATAAAGCATTTTATCGATCTGCCTTTTAAATTAAGAACAGGAAACGTACAGCCATTCAATAAATAATACGTAATACAAACACTTCGGTTCCAAAATATGGCTAATTAAGGGACACAGAGAGAACAAAGGAGGAGCGAGGAGGGGAAATGAGAGACAGGCCAGAGAGACAGGGACAGGGTCAGAGACAGTAGGACAGAGACAGTGAGACAGAGACAGGAAGACAGAGCAAGGCTGTGGTGGTGGTGAGTCACAGAGACAGTGAGAAATCTGAAGCTGGAGGTCACTTGGCAGCTGGGGCCGCTCCAGAGGCTAGGCTGCAGGGGAGAAGCAGAGGAAAGACGATTCCTGGCTGATGTTTAGGGGCCAACATCAAAAGTCTGCTACAAAGGAGATGCCCACTCCAGATCTAGAAGGGCAGTGCTCGTTCACTTGAGCCTTGGAAGGAGAATTATTAGGACTGGTCAGGACTATCAGGGATCTGAGATTCTTTGCGGTTAGAGATGAGGCCAAACTGGAATGCAGAAACTGAGTCACAGGTGGCGGGACACCTGCATAGTTATTCTACTAACTAAGGCAGATTAAGCACTTCCTGCCTGCCAGGTTACATGGGCTAAGTGCTTTATGTGCATAAGTGCATTTAAATGTTATAACAACTCTATAAGACAGGTACTGTTATTATCCCCATTTCACAGATGAAAAAACTGAGGCTCAGAAATGTTAAGTAACTTTCCCAACACGTCACAGGGCAAGGAAGTGGTAGAGTCAGCCAGAGTCTGACCCCATGTCATCTGACTCCAGGGTCTGCGCCTTAATGCCTTCCTGCTGCCACTTTGGAAGCATAGGGAAGGGAGACAGTCATTGTGGAGGCTCATGAAGGGAGAGGAGATCTCTTACGTACTATAGCCTCTGAGACACTCAGCCCTGCACCGACTTCTTTCTCTGCTTTCTCTGTGCCCATTTGATATTTTTTTTCTAACCTGTAATAAGTTTAATTTGCCAAGTGGCCATGGAGGATCTAAAAAGCAAAATATGGTGGGGGAGGAGAGGTTTACATTTTGGCCAAAGGCTTGACACCCCTAGTTTGGGGGTGTTGGGAGAATGTGGGTTGGGAATCTAGAAAGATGAGGCCGTGTCTTCTCTAGGTATCATCACTCTGTGTCCTTCTGTGCAAGTCCATCTGTGAGACCAGGTTTATACCTGCTGGACCTAAACTCATCGAGACACCCCCAAAGCCTCAGACTTGCCTTTTATGAGCTTAGGCTCTCCCCCAGCACCCCCCACCCCCCATACAACTCCTCTCAGCCCTTCAGGTTCTGCTCTGGGTCCTTCGGGGTCTGCAGGCTGAGGTATCCCCCCTTCCTCGCCTCCACCTTTTATCCAGCCCAGAATTAGCTGGACCCAAAGTCCAAGAGCTCAGGACACTGCTGTTCTCTTAGAAAAGAAGTCAGGGGAGGAAAAATAACCTCCTATACCCAGTGACCCCGTGGACCTCATATGTCCCAATCTAAAAAGAATACTTTTGAGACGGAGAGAGGAGTAAAAGAGGAAGTCAAGAAGTTGGAAAGGGTTTTGTGACTGAGTTTCTTAATCCCCATCCCCAAACCAGCATCAGCCGACCAGACGCGAAACCCCTTACCAGTGCCTGCTTTGACCCACCCCACGTGACCTGTGCTCCAACCTCAAACTTCACCCAACTCGGGTCCCACCACTCATTCTGTAACCTCCGGGGACCTCAGTGAAGTCGCTGAGGATTTTAAAAGCCAATGGATTTTAATAGCCTGACAAAAGTAATACCACTATTTATAAGGAACAAACAGATACCATAAATAAATACATTACTGACTCATTGGATTAGTGTTTAATTACTTGAAGTTACCATCAGTTACCACCAATTACTTGAACAAGGAATGCATTCTTTCTCCATTACGCATGGCAATTCCCAGGGTGAAATCCAGGGAGCTCAGGCCCCATTAGATCTCACCTGGCCCTTCCCACACTGCTTCCCTCTTTTAAAAATTCACTCATTTGCTCCTTCATCACATATTTGTTGAGCATTTATGATATGCCAGGCACTATTCAAGGCATTGCGGATGCATCAGTGGGCAAAAATAGACAAAATCCCTCTCCTCGTGGACCTTGCAATCTGATGGGTGAAGATGAACAAACCAACAAACAAAAATTATATGTACTTTAGAAGGTGATAAGTGGCATATAGAAAAATAAGCAGGGAAGAGGTATAGAGTGCTGGGAGTGATATTTAAATAGTGCAGTCATGGGTAATGACCTGACCACCTTCCCTTTGCCTCTCCAGACTCACTCACCACCCTTCTCCACCAGGTTCTGTGCCCCGTGAGGCTGCATCACCTGGGCCCCCTGCTTTCTGGCTTCTGTTAGGTCTGGCCGATGGGGAGCCCCACAGATCAGAGGGAAAAGGGGGAGTATCCAGGTTGACTGCATCCCTCCACCAAGGATCTCAGCCCCTAGCAGGTTGCCCTTTCCACTCAGTCCTTTTCGCATCCTGGATTTTATAACAGCTGCCTCCCTCCAACTGGACCTCCCCACCCTGTTGTCTGTCCTTGGGATGGTCACGGCCCCTCACTCTTAGTAGCCTAGGGGTCCTGCTCTATCCTTTGTGGTTTCCAAACACCCTGCCCACCTCTTTGGAAACTCTCCTCAATAGATCTCAATCTGAGTGCCATCTGTTTTCTGCTGGGACCTGACAGATAGAGATGGCTCCGTGATAAGGTGACATTTGAGCAGAGGTCTGAAGGAGACCAAGGAATCCTCCATGTGGATATCTGGGAGGAAAGTTTCCCAGGCACGAGAACAGCAAGTGCAACAGCCGGAGACAGGACTGCGCTTGGCATCTTTGTGGCTGGAGCAGAGCGAGTGACGGGGAGAGCAGTAGAGATAAGTCAGAAAGGAGGCAGGAGGCCAGGTCAGCTAAGGTCTGGTAGGCATTTTAAGGACTTTGACTTTTACTGTGAGGGAAATGGGGACCCCTTGCAGCATTTGGAGTAGTGAAGTGACTTGATCAGACACATGTTTCAAAGGGTCACTCTGGTGGCTGTGTTGAGAATAGACTATAATGGAACAGGAGGCCACTCGGGACTATTATGGTCGAGACCATAATAACGACTATTAAGGCAAGAGGCCGTGGTGGCTTAGACCAGGGTGGGAGCGATGGGAGTGGCGAGAAACAGCCACACTCTTGATGGATTTTGAAGTAAAGCCAACAGGACTTTCTGATGGATTGGAATGACAAAAGAAGGGAACTGTGGACCCCTCCAAGGTTTTTGGCCTGAGCAAGTGGAAAGATTTACTGAGATGGGAAGACATCCGGAGAAGCAGGTTTGGGGGGAAGATCCAGAGTTCAAATTAGAGCACATCAGTAAGGGCATAGCCCAGAATGTGGGCACATGGTGCCCCAGGTGTTGGGGGGTCAGCTTGCCATCCCCACCCCAAATCCAGGCAGCTCCTCTCTCAGTCTCCCCGGCTAGGCAAAGATATAACTTCTTCTCATGTCCTCTCCTACCCACTTCCCTGGTGGAGCTGCTCCTTTCACTAAAACTGAAATTTCAAAGGCGTTTGGGCTTCCCTCCCTCCCTGGCCCAGCCCCTCCTCCTCTCCATTTAATGGCGGAGTGCCCAGGTATGGCTGAGTCCTGGAGCAGGGAAGGAGAAGAAATTAGGGAACCTGGGAGAAGATTCCTGCTTGGGTACAGTGGAGGAAGAAGGAGGTTGTTTTCTTCTCCCCACGCCTTAGGAAGCTTGTGACAAAAAATAAATGTGGATCAAGAGTAACCCCAATCTCACTTGGGTCAGAGCAATCAAAACATAATTGGGTTTGTGAATAACTAATGTTTACACTGATGTTGTCCTAGTAGGACCATGAGACCTGGAGATGTGACACTGCCGTCTCTGCTCAGTGAGAAACTTGGGTTTTCACAGAAACTGGCTCAGGCAGTGAGAGATGGAGAGAGAAGCCACTGTCCTGGGTTAGGTGACCAGGATGGGGAGGTCCAGGAGATGCTCTGGGCAGACGCACAGAGGCTATCATTTTGGGAACTGGGTGTCTAGGAGAGCGGGTTCACCCAGGAATAATGTAACTGTGATCATCATTTCACGTGCCATGCATTGAGCACCTACTATGTGCCAGACACTTCACTCTGTTATCCCTACAGTAACCTAGTGAGGTGAATTTTATGCTCCCCTCTTTACAGACAAGGCTACTAAGGCACAGGGAAGCATGTGATTGGCTCTGCGCCTCTCATCTGGTCACTGGCACAGAGGAGTCCAAGGTCAAGTCTGTCTGGAGCCAAGCTCCTCTCACAACCCCACTCTGTCTCCATAAAAACCAGGGAAGCGACACAAGAAGGACACTACTTCTAGGAGCCATGGAGGACTTCTAGGAAGTCAGGAGTGGAAATAGAAACAGCTGTGAAATTTCTGACTACCTTGTTTTTCTGAGCCAAGCTAAAGTGGGTAGTGAAGCCAGGCTGGGAATTACCTTCCTGTTGGTAATGATGGTGGTGATGGTGGTGCTGATGGTGGTGGTAATGATGCTGGCTGCTGCCACATGACAGTGATGTCACCAGTGATGGTGTTAGTCTTACTGGTGGTGGCAGTGCCCAAGGTGGCGGGAGTGGGTGTCAGGATGCTCTTCGAGATGCTGTTAGTGCCACCTTAGCTGTGGCCGGGCAAGTGATGTCCCACACTGCAGTCCTGGCAATGCTGCTGGAGACCTCCTGGCAAGCGCGACACCCCTACCCTCAACCTGGAGAGCCCCTCTGCCCCTTCTGCCCTCAATGAAGGGGACAGGCTCAGGGCCTCCTGTAGAACTGGTTTTATTGCGTTCCCTGTTCTGGACAGTGTAAGCGATGGCCCTGCCTCTTCAGAGGGACAAATGTGATAAATAACCAGAGAGGACAAGCGGGAGGAAGCCGCCCAGCCACCAGAAGCCATAAGTCTCTGTCTAGCCATGTGGCAGGCTCATTACAGAAAGCCCCGGGGCCATCCCGGGCTGCCTGGCCTGGGGCTCGGGAGAGCCCCCCTATGCAGAGCTCCCAGCCCTGTTGGCTCTGCAGCTCTGCTCCTGGCCTCACCAACCTCACCTCCTCATCCCCTCTCAGGACACCAGGCCAGGCACACCCAATACACCCTTGAGGCATCTAGGGGCTCAGGCCTGTCTTATCCCCTCCCCCACCCTGAAAAATCCAGGGAGGCATTTAGCAAGGCTTTCCTAATGTCCTTGGAAGTAGGGGAGACAAATATGAGCTAGATGGCAGCCCAGTTAGATGCACTGGGCTGCCACATATCCACAGAGGCCTGAGTTCAAATCCCACCTCAGGTACTTACCAGTCAAGTGACTTTGGCAGTTCACTTAACTTCTTCTCACCCGCAAAATGGAAATGATAACCACACACTTTGCTTCATTAGGATGAAAATGTGAGATGGGACTTCCCTGGTGGTGCAGTGGTTAAGAATCCGCCTGCTAACTCAGGGGACACGGGTTTGAGCCCTGGTCCGGGAAGATCCCACATGCCTCAGAGCAACTAAGCCCGTGTGCCACAACTACTGAGCCTGCACTCTAGAGCCCATGCTCCGCAACAAGAGGAGCCACCGCAATGAGGAGCCCGCGCACCACAATGAAGAGTAGCCCCCGCTCGCCGCAACTAGAGAAAACCCATGCACAGCAATGAAGACCCAATGCAGCCAAAAAAAAAAAGTGTGAGATGACAGAGGTAAGGTCTTGATTACAAATGTAATGTTAACATTTATGTGCCTTCTATGAGCCTGGTATAGGTCTTTACATAAATGATCTCATTTAATTCACGTATGGATGCTGTGTGGTCAGTACTATCCTATCCCTCTTTTACAGATAAGGAAACTGAAGTACAAAGAGGCTGATCAACTTGCCTAATGACACACTGCTAGTAAGTCATGGAACTGGCATTTAAGCCCAGGTAAGCTGCCATCAGAGCCTCTTTACTATTAGATTGCCAACCTTGTATACATCAGACACTCAACAATGCATATTTATTGAGCAGCTACTATATTAAGCCAGATTCATGAGGTCCTCCCAACTCTAAGACACATACAACGTTTGCATAGAATATTACATTTGATAAACTGTTTTCTTATTTAACCTTAGAAAACCCTGTGAAATGGGTACTATTATCTTTATTTCCCTGAGGAGGGAATAGATGCCTAGAAAGGCTAAGTGACTTCTCCAATATCACATGTTCAGAAGTGGTTAGGCCAGTGCCTGAGCTCAGGGTTTCCGACAAGGAACCTCACAGCGCCCCGCCGTAGCTATTGGGCCTGCCCCCAAAGGGGTCCTGTTCCCTTCAACATGTGGTCTCTGGATCCTTTCATCTCCCCACACACCTGGACCACTTTTCAAGAGTAAACAGGGGGCTTGATTATGAACATGACAACTGGAATCACCAGCCCCTCTGTGAGGTGGTTTCTCACTAAAGGGACACTCATTCACTCCCGGGATCAAATGCACTCATTTGCAAAAATAATTGGCTGAGGTTAAGAGCAGAGTCAATGCACATCTAGCATGCAAAAAAGAAACTACAGCAGATCAACAAGAAAAAGGCAGACAACCCAATAGAAAAATGAGCAAAAGATTTAAACAGACACTTCACAAAAGAGGCCGTCCAAGTGGCCAATAAGCACATGAAAAGGTGCTCCACACCATTAGTCATCAGGGAAATGCAAATTCAATAAGACACCACTTCACACCCAGAGAAGGGATAAAATTTAAAAGATTGACAATACCAAATGTTGGTGAGGATGTTCACATATTTCTAGTGGGAGTATAAAGTGGTACAACTACTTTCAAAAACTGTTTGGCAAAATCTACAAAATGCATACATTATGACCCAGAGGTTTCACGCCTAGGGATAGACTCAAAATATAAGTACACATGTGCACCAAATTATAAATAACAGTGTTCATAGGCATGCTGCTTATAATAGCCCCAACATCGAGTCAGACGGATAAATCAACTGTGCTATATTCATATAATGGAGTATTAAGCATCTATGAAAATAATACGGAGGAATCTCACAGATAATGTTGGGCAAAAGAAACCAGGCACAAATGAATACATCTTATATGATTCCACTTATACACAGTTCAAAAATGGGAGAAGCTAACCTATGGTGTTAGAAGTCATAAGATGATCACTCCTGGCAGGGGGAGGTAACTGGAAATATTAGAAATGAGGGAGTCTTCAGGCCGCCTGTATCCTTCCATTCCTTCATCTGGAGGCTGATTACATTGTGTGTCACTTGTGAAAAATTGTCAAACTGTACGCTTATGATTTGGGGCCTTTGCTGAATACGTGCTTCAGTAAAAAGTTTTTCTAAAGTGTGGCGTCAGTGACTGGAGAACAAAATCCACTTTTCTTTTCTTGACAGGGTTGCCAGACCGACAGGCAGGAAACTGTGTCAGCCGGGGTGTGTCTGGACTTCACCGAGGAGTGTGACAAGGCATCTTGTGATAGCCTTGTGAACAAGATGGACACGTATGGCTGGGTGACCCTGTCATTAGGTGGATTGAACCACTGTCCCCCAAAGGATGCTAATTAAGGAAGCTGTGTCCACCTGGAGGGAAACTTCTAGTGCCTCCAGGCTCTGTCCTTGTCCTTGGCAGTCCAGCACTGTTATCAGGGACTGCAATGAAGACATAACAGGCAGGCTTATCACATTCACGGATGACATGAAGCCAGGAGGGAGAGAGAGGACAGGGCATGGCAGAAGCAAGATCCAAAATGATGTTGGCAGAACGGCCAAGTGGAGGAAACCTAATAAGATGAAACGGAGTCAAGGATCTGTGGAAGGCCCTGCAACAGGGGCTAAAACCTAACTTCCTAGGAACAGGATGGGTTGGGAGTCATAACTTTATAGCTGCAGCTCTGCAAGTGGAGGGGGTGAGCTCCCCAAGGGCAGGGACCCTCCTGTTTTCTCTCCAGATCCCCAGGGCCTACCTCAGGGCCTGGCTCAGACAAAGCACTCAGAAAGAGTTACCAAATTCATCGTTGAATGAAGGATGGGGCAGTGCCTGGTCGTGACACCCTGGCCCCCAGGCCGTCTGAGGGAATCAGCAGCCTGTCACTCAGTTCTGGATCCTTGTAAACAGATGTAGACAAACTGCTACCGGGTCAGACAGGAACCAGAGACCTATCTTTGAGGCAGTATGGAAAGCACTGGCTGTGTCTCACCAGCAAAAGAAAAGCCTTGGGGTTCGAGGAGAGGGCGTCAGGAGTGAGGATTGTCAGGGTCCTCAAAAACCCACAGGGCTGCCCAGCCGCCTGGGGACTCACAGCTCACAGGCAGAGATGGATTCACCATGGAGCTGATGTAGTTTCTGATTCAGGGCCCCTCACTTACACAGGCCCTTCCAAGCTCCTCCAAGGGGTATTGGCAAAAATGTTCACATGGTCATATGGCTTTGTAAAATTTGCAAACATAGATAATTTAACTCTCATCAGTTAAGAGCCGTGTCTCTTTCCTCTGTAACTTCCCCTTCATCACACTTTCCCTCATGTTGGCTGGTATCAGAGTGGCCATGGGCATTTATGGGATCCAGCTCAGGGGTAATTAAGTGAGGGACCCACTTAGGTAGGGTTTAGTGCATATGTTTATTTGATTCGTCACTTCCATATGAGTTGCTTTATTGGTAGCCTTCCTGGTGCAGGGATGACATTTGGGAATATTCCTGTGCTGTGCTGACTGTGCTGACTCATTTGGTAACGGGACACAAAGGAGCGGGGTCCATATATGAGTGTGTCCTGGAAGTATTTGGAGAGGGGAGAAGAAGTCAAGTATGAAATGTATGGAGCCAAAGACAAAACAACAAAACAAACAAGACAAAACCCTGCAGGGGGGTCCTGTGAAGGGGACACTCATTTCCCATGGCCCTACGACCTGGAACACGGACAAAAGGGCAGAGGTGTGGGCTTCATACAAGGAAGTACAGACTTTGTAATAGAGCTCTGACAAGAGGACAGACATTCTTCTCTGTGTTTGTCTGCATCTTCTTAGTATCCAGCACTAGCTTGCATTACTTTTGTCTTAAGCGTGGGTGGAGTGAGCACCTGTCACTAGAAGGTGTTTAAGCACAGGCTGGAAACCACCTACAGGGATGTTGTAGGAGAGAGTTCAAGAATCAAATGAGAAATCTTGCCTTCTCTGACCTCAAGACTCCAAAGTTCTAGCCAGTTCATTCCGGAGGCCAATCCCTGGCCAGTACTATTAAGGGCCGGCCATTTATCCTCGAGCGCCCCTTGACTCCGCAGAACGTCTCGAATTTTGAGAGCTTTATTTTTTAATATTTTTTAAAATGGTGGCAAAATAGACATAATATAAAATTTACCATCTGAACCACTTTTAAGTGTACAGTTCAGTAGTGTTAACTATATTGACATTATGGTGCAACCAGTCTCCAGAACACTTCCGTCTTTCTAAACTGAAACTCTGTACTCATTAAGCAACATCTCCCCTGTCCCCTGCCCCCAGCCCCGGGCACCACCATCCTGCTTTCTGTTTCTGTGAGTTAGACTACTCCTGAGACCTCATATAAGTGAAATCATATAGTATTTGTCTTTTTGTGACTGTTTAGGACTTTTATTTTTGCATTTTAAAAAATGAGGTAAAATTTACATACAATAAAATGCATATTGGGGCTTCCCTGGTGGCGCAGTGGTTGAGAGTCCGCCTGCCAATACAGGGGACACGGGTTCGAGCCCTGGTCTGGGAGGATCCCACATGCCGCGGAGCAACTGGGTCCGTGAGCCACAACTACTGAGCCTGCGTGTCCAGAGCCTGTGCTCCGCAACAAGAGAGGCCGCGATAGTGAGACGCCCGCGTACGGCGATGAAGAGTGGCCCCTGCTTGCCACAACTAGAGAAAGGCCTCGCACAGAAACGAAAGACGCAACACAGCAAAAATAAATTAATTAATTAATAAAAACTCCTACCCCCAACATTAAAACAAACAAAAAAAAAAATTAAAAAAATGCATAAATCTTAAGTATAAAGCTCAGTGACTTTTTACTTATACACACGTGGGTATCACTACCGCCCAGATGAAAAATACAGCCTTTCCAGTGACACAGAAGTCCCCTGAGTACCCCATCCCACAACCACCCCCAACCCAAGGTAGCTACTATCTGACTTCTGCCAAAATTTTTTATAGAGGAATACACACTGAGCTTGGAATTGAAAGGGCAAGTTCTCATCCCCTTATTAACAGTGTCACTTTAAGGCAAGTTATCCTGAGTCACAGTTTCCTCAGCTGTAAAACAGAGATGTTAATATCTACAACACAGGATGCTGTAGGGAGGGATCAAATAAAATAGCTTATGAGAGAGAGCCCAGAAGAGACTCAACACATGTTGGTTGAATACGAATGCCCTCCTCTCATAGTGGCACCACGGTGGGGGGATGAAGAAAGGACGATGTACAATGAATGTAATGAGGGGGGTCCTAGGCTACAGAGGTCTGTGAGGGGTGGGTGGGGAGTACCACCACTGACAGGAAACTCTAGTCAAACCAGCTGAGCTACCAGCCACAGACCTGGGTGCACAAACCCACCAGCAGACCCATGTGCATCCTGCCGGTCTGGCCACACTGGACTTGTCCCATGAGCGCTGAGATGGCGACTGCATTGCGTCCCATGAGCACTGAGATGGCGACTGCGTTGCTCATTGTACATCCTGTGGTTCAGTCTCCAAAGCAAGCAGGCATCAGAATTGTCAGGAGGGCTGTTGAAAACAGAGCTTAGTGGGCCCTATCCCCAGAGTTTCTATTTTAGGGTCTCTGGGACCACACTCTGAGCCCCTCTGGTGCAGTAGAACCTGCTGATTCATTGCCCAGATCCCCTGCACACAGGCAGATGCACCATCCCTCAGCTACTGTGGATTTTGGCTACTAATGGTACCCAGCTGCCCCTTTGCTAAAGGATCATCCTCTGCTGATGGGAAGCACCTAGTCCTGAAGGTTACCCGCCTCCATGGCCCACAGCCAATGACCAACTGAAGAGGGGTTGAAAAGGGCTGGCCTTCCTCTCAAAGCGGGAGACGACTTTGCAGTGTGGTTTATGCTCCAGCGACCCCTGGACACCAGACCAAGACGAGACATTTGCTGAGGCCACGTGCTTAGTTCCTGCAATGGACTGAATATCTGTGTCTCCCCAGCCCCTGCATTCGTATGTTGAAGACCCAATCCCCAGTGTGACAGTATTTGAGGGCGGGGCCTTTGGGAGGTAATTAGCTTTAGATTAAGTCATGAAAGTGGGGCCCTCATAATAGGGTTGGTGCCCTTATGAGAAGAGGAAGAGAGAGACATCTCTTCCTCTCTCTCCACAAGCATAAGCCAAGGAAAAGCCCTGTGAGCCCCGTGAGAAGGCAGATGTCTGCAACCCAAGAAGAAGGCCCGCACCAAAACTGAATTGGTTGGCACCTTGATCTCGGACTTCCCAGCCTCCATAACCGTGAGAAATAAATGCCTGTCTTTTAAGTCACCCAGTCTTACGGGATACCGTTACAGCAGCTCGAGCAGACTAAGACAGCTCCCTCCTCTACAAGGGGTTCCTGACAAGTGCCCCCTAATGAGCCACGTGCGTCTGAATCCCTGTCTCAGGCTCAGCTTTCAGGGAATCTGACCCAGACACACAGCAGGAGCTTAATAATGTTTGTTGAATGATTGAACAAGTATGAGACACATCAGGCTTGGGAAGATGACTCCTCTCTTCCCGTAGGCCCCTCTCAGACCACAGGACACTAGGTCCACATGGCAAAGGTTGGCAGGGTCCCAGGCCCTCGCCCAGTTGGAGCTGCCGTTTCTGTCCACTGTGCTATGTCCGGCAGACACTGCCGAGGGCAGCCTTGGGCCTGTGGATGGGTTGATTAAATAGTTACTGCCAGCACCAGCAAGAGACGGCAGCCAGCCTGACAGCCCGGGCTGCTGGCAGGGCCCGCAGCACCCCTCCCAGCTCCTCTTGTCAGGTGAGGTCTCCATTTCCCAGCACCTGGCAGAGGCAGGCAGGGGAAGGGACAGGACTGAACTGGGGGTGGAGGGTGCATAGTCTGGAGAGAGAGAGGACACAGGGGCCTTTGTTAAGGCCTGGGAATCCGCATTTATTAGCCCCGCACCCCCTGCCCAGGGTCTCTTGTGGAGAGATAATCCCACTGTCCAGATAGAGAAACTGAGGCCTAGGGAGACACAGAGATTTCCTAGGATCACAGGTTTGATGCGGGGGTGGGGGGCACCCCAGGCCCTCTGTCTCCTAACGTGGCTTTTGGCCTGCTTTAGAGTGTGGACGGTAAGGGGAGAGGGCAGGATTTCTACTAAATTCTCTCCCTTTCCTCCCCCCTACTGTAAAACTTCCCCATCAGCAGGTGCCTTCCCAGCCTGAGACAGACCAGGAGAAAGAGCTGGAAACCCCGAGAACTACCCATGTTTGCTCAGGGAGGGGCGAGGAATGATGAGGTGCTCTACCTCCAGCTCTGAGTTTCTCTGTGGCTTTCCACCCCTCCAGCCCCCACCTCCTCTCTCCATCCCATCCATGCCTTCCCAGAGGCCTGGACCGAGCTGATAGCTGTTGGGCTGAGAGGAAGGGCAGCTGCTTCCGTGATGGATCACACACCGAGGAGGAGAGGGGAAAGTGGGCCGGGAGAGGGGAGGTCCCTTCAGCCAGAAGGGAGGGCTCCCACAGCTGGCTCTGGGTGGGAGGTTTCCAGGGTGGGCTCTGGGGTCTCTTTGTTGTCCTGCACACAGCTCTGTTGCGGTTACAAGACTGGCATTGGCGTTTACAAAGCAGCCCATGGGGGGAGATGAGAATTCACCTCTCTGAGCCTCAGTTTTCCCATCTCTAAAGTGGGAACAGAAATGATTCCTATGTCAGGGTTGTTGGGAAGAACTAATGTGTTAATACATGTAAAGCAGTCAGAACAGCACCTGGCAGGTAGGAAGTACTGCAAGCGTCGCTGTTACCGACTTTCATCAAATCTGAACCATCATGGTTTGGATACATCATGACTTTATGTACTTCTAAGAAAAATAAAACGCTCCTGACAACAACTGTAGCATTCACTGCTTGTAAGACGCATCCTGATTTGAGAAACGTTAAAATTGTGGGAAAAGTGTGCTCGTTAGAAAGGTGAAATATGGCATTATTCTCCTTCTTATTGCTCCCTAAAGGAAGCACTTAGCCCCCCACCAGCTGCACGACAGCTGCTGAAAAAACATTTTCAGAGTGAATGAATCAGTGACAGGGCAGCACCCACGCAAGTGTGGGGAGGCACATGTGCCTCAGTGACAGCCCCTCCCCCACTGCCCTCCCCCACTGGATCCCATCTCCCTCACAGTGGAGGCTGCCAGGCCCAAGGCTTTTCAATCTCCGCCTCTCCCCCTTTCTCCACATCCAGACTAAAAAACCCCTCCAAACGCCTCGCCAGGCCTTGTGTGGCTCCCAACAGGTTAATTGGGTGGCTAATGGGCCCTCCCCCCGCCCCCCCCACCCATACGGGGGTGCCTTACATACTCTGGTGCCCTGGCCCAAATAAAGCACACCTCTCTGCGGGACCCTCAAGAGTGATCGGGTCACAGGCAAGTGCAGTTGAAGGACTTCCTGAATTGACTGCATAGAAATGCTTTGGGGGTGGATGGAGGGGGACGGAGGGCTGGGAACACTGTGTGTGCCTCTCTCTCCCCTTCTCCCCAATCTTCTAGGAGGAGATTCAAATCCCAGCTGACATTAGCAGCATAACCTTGGTCATGTTACTTCTGGGAACCTCAGTTTTCCCTACCTGTCAAATGGGGGATAACAATAGCAGTTCCCTCTTCTGCTTGATGAGAGGGTTAAATGAAACCATATGCAGAGTGTCCTCCTGCCCTTCCACTCCCCCTCGCCTCACTCCACGACTGCCTCACCTGCTTCTTTCTCTCTCCCGCAACCCCACTCTAGCCCTGCCCTATAACCTACTTAACACCAAGACTGATTGATTTTCCACCTAAGATGCACTCGAATCCTGGCAGGAGGGAGGGAGGGAGGTGGGGCCCAAGGCCGGGTGAAAGCCTGGGGCGGGGGGGCAGCCGAGCCAGTGAAGGGCCTTCCTCACACAGGGAATCTGCTCTCTGGCTATTCCCACAGATTTAATTTGTATCTTAATGGGCCTCAGCCTCCTTCATAAAAGCCCTAAAGTGCCTTTTTATTTTAAAAAAAAAAAAAAAAGTTGCTGATTTTTGTCTGCTGCTTCCTAGGGGATGGCAGAGGGAAAGGCAGGGGAAAGAGGGGAGGAGAGAAGAGGAAGAGGTGGCAGGGCCTTGGGGCTGTCAGATTCTGCCTTTCCCCTCGGCTCCCCTTGCCTAGGACCAAAGCCATGGGGCACTAGTCCTGGTGGGCAGTGAGGAGGTGGCTGCTCCTTGCTGATCTGGAGCGTGCAGTTACGGCCTGAAATACTGGACCTATTTCCCTGGGTCCCAGTCTCCTGGGAGGACAGAGCATGTTGGGACGCAGACATTATACTCAATCCAACCAACAACCCCCACTGATCAGAACTCCTACACTGTATGAAGGTTTGGCTGGGGCCCCTGGGGCTTTAGGGAGGAGAAGAAAGAAGGGAAAAGGAGGAGAGGTTAATATACCATTAATGCTTAGTGGTTCTCACTGGAGGACGGTAGCCTGTTCTACCTCCCTCCCACCTTCCCCCGGCCCTCCACATAGTACCTGCTCAGCATCCCCTTCAAAGACCCGCAGCCATCAGCTAAGACCTTGGCCTCAACCACCTCTGCATCTCTAGCTCCTCCCAGAATCCTTCTTAAAGGCTTTTGTCTTTCCTGTAGCTGAAAAATCCCAACACCCTCCATTATTGGAGGCAGAGGGGTGTGGGTATTGCTGAGGAACCCAGAGTGTGGTGTTTATACGTCCCAGCTGGGAAGCACCAATTCTAAAAACAGGACCCCTAAACCATTGTCTCTTTAGTATCAAGATTTCTCCTGCTGACAGACAGCATTCTAGGCCAATAGGGCCCAGGCGGTTAGTTCCAATGAGGAGGAACAGATGTATCTGTGCAATACAATTCAATGCTGATCAAGATAACTTGTGACACTGCAGATTAAAACAAAATAGCAGGGACTTCCCTTGTGGTCCAGTGGTTAAGAATCTGCCTTCCAATGCAAGGGATATGGGTTCTATCCCTGGTCGGTGAACTAAGATCCCACATGCTCTGGGACAACTAAGCCCGTGAGCTGCAACTACTGAGCATGCGGGACACAACTAGAGAGCCTGTGTGCTGCAGCTACAGAGCCCATGCACTCTGGACCCCGTGCGCCACAACTAGAGAGAAACCCACATGCCATAACAAAGATCCCACATGCTGCAGCTAAGACCCTATGCAGCCAAAACTAAGATAAATAATTTTTTTAAAAAATAGAAAAGCTTACAGCTTTCCTTCTGTTGAGGTTTTTTTTTTAATTGAAGTATAGTTTATTTACAATATTATATTAGCTTCAGGTGCACAGCATAGTGATTCAGTATTTTTATAGATTATACTCCATTAACAGTTATTACAAGATGATTGCTGTAATTCCCTGTGCTATACAATATATCCTTGTTGCATATCTATTTTATACATAGTAGTTTGTGTTTCTTAATCCTATACCCCTAATTCGCTGCAGCCCCTTCTCTCTCCCTTCTGGTAACCACTGGTTTGTTTCCTATATCTGTGAGTCGGCTTCTATTTTTTATATATATTCATTTGTATTATTTTTTAGATTCCACATATAAGTGATACCATGCAGCATTTTTCTTTCTCTGACTTATTTCACTAAGCATAATATTCTCTAGGTCCATCCATATTGCTACAAATGGAAGAATTTCATTCTTTTTTTATGGCTGTTGAGGTTTTTTTATGTCTAATGTCACCATACCAACTTCACTCCCCTGGGCATAGATGAATGTGCTTATTAGACAACTTGAAAAACTGAGGCAGAGGGATAAAAAACAGGCAGGGGTCAGTAGCTTATACAACCAAGGAATCAGAAATTCAACCAAGCCGAGGTGAGCCATCCTTAAGTCCTTCCTCTCCTGCCCCAGTTTCCTAACTCTGATTTTTTTCTACTTTTCCAGCCCAGCTCCAGGATTTTTTAAGTGGAGAAAATTAGATAGAGGTTGTCTCACCAAGTACCACACCCTTCACTATGGTTCTCTGGAGTTTTGATCTCTGGAGGTTACCTGAACCAGTGATAACAAACGTGCATGCCTACAGGAGGAAGCCAGATGGGAAACACAAATGTACAAATCAAACCAGGTATAGCACTGCAGGGAGAGGTGAGGTCTGTGGCAAACTGGAGTACATGACTTTCGATATAGCAATCAAACTCAAATAATTAAAGAATATGACTCTTCTGATCATGTTAATAATATGAATCTTCTGATTAATTGAATATTAATAAGATTAATGAAGATTAATTATGAAGAATAATCATAATTATTAATTATGATTATGAAGATTAATAATATGAATCTTCTAATTAATCTTCTGATTAATTGAATGTACACATCTTTCTCTGTTCCTTCCTAAAACACCACTAAATGACAGTTAAAGATATTTTTAAAGGCAAAAACCCACAAAAAGAAAGAGAATGAAGAAGAATTGATGGCAGATGAGAGATGTCATTAAAATTTGGGAAGTTGGAAAGCTGATGGATGGGTGGTAATGGATTTTTGCTCTAAAAAGCAGCATTTTAAGCCCTCAAGCTGGAAGGGGTATGCCAACAAGAAGCTAGATGATTCACACTGCAGAACCTCAGGAACGCTTGAGCATTAAAGATGCCAAGTACCACTGCAGGTGGAGGTGAGGGGTGAGGCTGAAGCTTGGAAGATTAATTTAAAAAATCTCTAATAGGAGGAATTATACCCTCAGGTGTCCTCTCAGACCTCGGTCAATTACTCCATCCCCACCCCAGCAGAAGACTGGCAGCTTATTCCCAGGAGAGGCTGAACCAAAGGGCGTCTGGTTTCAGGGATAACAGGCCAGCTGGAAGTAAGGTGCTATGTAAGTTTCCTAGGGCTGCCATAATGAATTACCACAAAACAATAGAAACATTATTGGGTGTCTTCAAACAATAGAAATTTATTCTCTCACAGCTCTGGAGGCCTGAATTATGAAATCCAGATGTCAGCAGGACTATGCTCCCTCCCAAAGCTTTAGGGGAGAATTCTTCCTGCCTCTTTGAGCTTCTAGTAGCTCCAGGTGTTCCTTGGCTTGTGGCTGCATCACTCCAATCTCTGCTTCCATCTTCACATGGACTTCTGTGTGTCTCTCCTTTGTATGTCACTTATAGGACACTTGTCATTGGATTTAGAGCCCACCTTAGTAGTCCAGGATGACCCTATCTGAAGATTATTAACTTAATTACATCTACAAAGACCCTCTTTCCAAATATGTTCACATTAACAGGTTCCAGGAATTACAACATGGACATATTTGGGGCAGGGGGTGGGGGCATCTAACAACTTGCTACAGGTATTTTACTGGAAAAGATGGTAAATGAAAGTCTGTACTCTGAACAGTGGGACTCTAGCTCTCCTCCCCTATTCAGGTCTCAGTATCCTGGCAGTCAAGTTCATACTGCCAGGGGGAAGATTGGAAATCTTTCCTAGAGAAACTGATTGGCTTAAGAGAAAAGTCTGTATATACTGACACTGGGCTTCTATCAATGAAGCAGCTAGGTCCCCACCTGACCATCCTTCCATGAGGCCTAGTGGTTGATAGCTTTCCCATGGAGCTGTCAAATGATTTCCTAGTAACCCACTATTAAATATGAACAGACAACAGGGATCACCACGTATGGACAGAAAGTCTCTAACCTGAAAGACAGAGACAAAACAGAAAAACGGAGAAGTAGAAATCGGAGGAAACAGAAACCAGGAAACAGATGAAAACTTAATAAAAAGCAATATAAAATCTATTTCAGGGAGATGAGAGTATGCTGTATCCATGAAATAAAAATAAAATGTTATAAAAGGAATCATTCAGAAAACAAGTGCTCTTAAAAATAATTTAAAAGAATAACTGCTTAAATTTAATATAAAAATTTAAAAATAAAGTTGTGGAAATCTCCTACAAAGTAGAACAAAAAGACAAAGAATTACAGTTGAGTCATATGTGTATGATATATGTACATCACTATATGTGTGTCAATAAAATGTTTAAAATTTTTAAAAAGACAAAGAATGAGAAAATGGGAGAGAAAATTTAAGAAAACAAAGATCAGTTGAGAAGATCCACATTTGACTAACCGGAGTATCAGAAAAAGAAAAACAGAGCCTATGGAGGGGAAAAAAGAAGCAAAGATATAATACAAGAAAATTTCCCAGTGAGACATGCTTGAGATCATCCAGAACAATGAACAGAAAAAGACCCCTACAAAACCACCTCATTGTGAAATTTCAAAACACTAGTGCTAAAAAAGAAATCCTAAAAGCTTCCAGAGAGAAAAAAAATAGGTCACTTGCAAAGAAAAGTGAATCAGAATGGACTCAGATTTTTCAACCATACCAGGAGAAGCTGGAAGACAATGAATCAATGCGTTCTAAATTCTGAGGGACGTGGTTTTCCCTTGCATACCCAGCAAAACTAAAGGGAAGGTAGAATAAAGACATTTTCCAACATGCCAAGATTTCAACATATATATATATATATATATATATATATATATATATATATATCCCCTGCCAGGAGCCTAGAGTCTCCTGATCCTGCCTTTACTTAAAATGTTGATATTTGGCTGATTAGTATTAGTTCCCTATTGCTGCTGTATCAAAATGCCACAAAACTTAGTGGCTTAAAACAACACATTTATTATTTTATATTTCTGTAGGACAGAGTCTGACACTAGTCTGACTGAGCTAAAACCAAGGTGTCAGCAGGACTTCATTCCCTTCTGGAGGCTCCAGGGGAGAATCTGTTTCCTTACCTTTTCTAGGTTTTAGAGGCTGCCCGCATTCTGTGGCTCATAGCCCCATTCCATCTTCAGAGCCAGCAGAATCTTCATCACATCAATCTGATTCTGCTTCTGTCATTACATTTCCTTCCCTGATTCTGGCTCTTTCTGCCTCTCTTTTCCACTTTTAAGGACCCTTGTGACTACATTGGTCCCACCTGGACAACCCAGGATAATCTCCCTATCTTAAGGTCAGCTGATTAACAACCTTAATTCTATTTGCAACCCTAATTCCCCTTTGCCATATAACAACCTATTCACAGGTTCTGGAAATTAGGACACAGCCCTCTGGGGGGAGGGGGAGGAGGAAGGCGGGGAGTTATTCTGCGTAGCACAGTAATGGATTTTGTTTTGCATTAATTTTGATGTTTTTAAATATTGCATGAAAATATTTTGGGGGCACCCCTTAAATTTTATGCCTGAGCTGAGTGAGGCATCCTAATCCAGGCCCTATTTTTCCTTCTTGCCCACCCCTCCCAGCCTCAGACCCAGCCCAGCCAAGCAACCTGGGCCTCTGGCTGCCCAGAATCCAGCCAAGTTCTGCAAGCCCTTTCCCAGCTATGCATTTCTCTGCTCCCGTCTGAGAGAACAGGGCTCAGGTTGCCGGAAGTGAAGTTGTTCGATTACTCCTGGGCCCCAGGGAGGAGCTGGGCCCTTGCTGCCCCACACCTGATCCCCCCTCGGGGCTGCAGAGATAGCAAGCCTTCCAGCCTGGCAGCAAGCAGGGAGGATTGAGGCTGGAGGTGGGGAGAGCAGATGGGAGAGCTGAAAGAGGATCCTGGTACTGCCTGAAGGTCAGGGGCAGTCAGCGGTGTCTCTGCCACCGCAGGGGGGAATGCTGGAAAGCTGATGCTGCTGGCTCTGGAGAGGCCCTTGGGAGGTGGGGGTCTGATTCTCAGCCTCCTAGCAATGTCACAAAGGACACTGCGGAGGGAGGGTGGATTGGGAGGTGACAAAAAGTCTGGGAAAAGGGGGTCTCCACTCCAGAGACGGGGGCCAGGAGGGGAGGCACATGTGTGTAACGGAGTGAAGGCACATGTGTGTAACGGAGTTCTTAGAGTACGGAAGCCAGGTGTAGAAGGCGAAGGGCAGCTTTAACAAGCACACTCTAACTTCTACATCTGCGTGAGCCTGCAGAGCAATCCTCGTGGGAGGCTGTGCACTGGAGGCCTTACACTTGCATAGATTTTTAAAGTCCCCAGAGCCCTTCAACATTCTCTTATGGTTCTCACCACAACCCCAGGAGGCAGGCCAGATAATCCCCATTTTGCAGATGAGGGAACTCCACGCAGGGAGTCCCAGCTGTCATTACAGCTCAGACCCCAGATCTCCCAGTTCCCTCCTCTTCACCTTCTGGCCTCTCTTCCAGGAAGCGAAGGGAGAGTGATGGAGGAAACAGGGAACAGGAGAGGGTCCCTGGGCCAGATGACGGACAAACACCACTGTCACCCCCAACAGCGAAATGTCTGGCTCCTGGTGTTATATGTAGGACGATGTGAACCTCAGCTCTCCTCCTAGAGCCAGCACTCGATGGAGCCGGCATAGGAGCCAGAGGGGGAGCCAGCATGGGGATGTCATGGGGTCTTCCCCCTTCTGTCCCTCCACTCAGAACTGCCTGGTCCCCCCTTGCTACCCACATCCACCACTACGGAGGGTCAGACCGTGGGGTCCAGTGTCACTGGTCTCAGGCCCCTGCAGCCCCCTCCCCTGGGGTGAAGGTCGGGCCAGTTGCCTCCCCTCCCTACGCTCTGGCTTCCCTTAATGCCTGGCTTCAGGGCCTCTCACCTTCCGAGAGAATGACCCAGAGGCAGAGTTCCCTACTCAGGCCTGCCAGGCTACAGACCTCCCTTTACCGGCAGGAAGGACCCGTTGAGGAAGGGGCTTTTAGAAGGTGGCTGCTCTGAAGACACCCTGAGCACCGTCCGCTCCCCAGCATGCACTGCATTTTACAGTCCCTGGACACTGCCAGGCGCACAGCAGGGACTTGGCAAATATTGATTTTCTTCCTCCTCCCACCCCCAGCTGTGGCAAAGACTCCAGGAAGACTTTTCCCCCTCAAACAGGGGCTGGGAGAAGGCCCAGGTGTTCAGAAAGCCATGCCACCCTTCTGGGTCCTGCCAGCCTGGAAAGGCCTCTCTACATGTCCAGCATGGCCTGGTGGGACGCAGGGGATGGACAGGGCGCCCTCTCGGGGCTCCTCTGTGCGGCCCTCAGAGGCAGACGTGACTGGCAGCTATGGGTTTTCTCGAAGAGCTGAGAGGATAGAGCAGGTCCTCCTCCCTCCCACCCCCACCCCAGGGTTGGCTGGGCCTTCTGAAAGCATCGAATTAGACCCAGGTGCAAATTAAGTGATTGCAGCACAAGGGCATCGAAGTTGGTAAATTTTCCATCAAGAGCACTGAGTGAAGGTCACTGGGAATAACTAACAGGTGGGCGAGGGAAGCAGGAGGTGGACATCTCCAGAGACTCAGAGGCTAGAGGGGAAGAGGCAAGGTGAAGGCAGAGGGGGAGGGAAGAAGGGACATTCACGCTCCCTGAAAGGGGAGGGGAGGAGACGCCCTGGACTCTGGAGAGGGTGGCCAGTTTGCCTGGGTTTCTCTGAGCCTCTGGCTGCCTGAACCCCTCACTGCCCAGGGAGGGTGGCATGCCAGGGTGCCCAGGAGGGCTGGCAAGCTGAGGGGCCAGAGTTCCTGGTCTGGGCCCATGAAGGCCACCCTGCCTGACCCTCCCTTGGGCCCAGTCAGAGGCTTAGAGCACAGAGCTGTCAACTTACTGCTCAAATGACCCAAGCTGTTGACCCACAACTGATCACTAATCGTTTGCATATTTTGCATATCATTTGCATTCTCCAGGGGGCTGTCATAACCTGCAATTGCTCCCAGAGGCCCCTGCCCCTGTTTCTCAGGTCTCCATCCTCCATCCCTGTGCCTCCCATGTCCCGCAAGCCTAGCCCCACAGACTCCCATCTCCCTGCTCTGCTCCCTCATCGGAGATCAGATAGGGCAAGCCATGGATGGGGGCATCTCTAAACCCCAAGGGCACCACCGGGGCAGCTGGGGGCAGCTTGGAAGGGGGTGGCTGAGACCTGCCTGGTGATTAATCCTCCCGCTAATGGAGGCTTCACTGCCACCGGGGCTTTTAAGGAAGCTCAGGGAAGCCCTTTAGTACCATCAGAGCTGTCTCGTAGGTCCTCAGCAGGCTCATTAGCTGCCCTCTGCCTTGCAGTTAGCAGCCCCTCCTCCGAAAAGCTGCAGGGGGGGAAGAAAGCCTAGTGGAGCCTCTAAGACCCAAGGCCCTGAGTGGACTGCGGCAGCCTCCACTACTCCCCGTCCACAACCACGCACCAAATTCTCCGAAATGGAGTGAAACTGCCCCTGCCTCTCTTCCAAAGTACACGTTGCGCGGCAGCTGGAAAGGATTTGTATTCACCCTGACCTATCCTAGACAAGGTAAGCAAGGTCCAGAGAGGACATGAGGCTTGCCCAAGGCCAGCCAGGGCATGGGGCAAGCCCTACTGGAGGCAGGCGTCCAGCCTCCTAGCACTGTGTCCCCGGCCTGGGGTCTCCTCTGCTTCCTCCCCCACCATTAGCAAAGGCAGCCCCTTCTCTAAGGGATTTGCAAAGCAAGCAGGCCACTGATCTGGTTAGGACCAATCCCTGGGCTGGAGGCCAAATGTGACGACCCCTGGGAGTCTCCTATCAGCCCAGGACACTTGGTTCTCCCACATGCTGGGCAAGAGCAAATGAGGTGACCCAGTTCGCTTTCAAAACTGGCTATAAAGCTCCCCATTGCTTGTTGCATAGCAGTTTAAGGCAAAGGAGGCTCTCTAAGGGAGAAATCATATGCAGAGAGCAGCAGTCATAATTCTCTGAGAAAGCCTGTCCAGGAGGAAGGGTTGGGCATGGGAGGGATTTCTTTTTCGGTCTATTCCACAAACAGGAGGGCCCATCCTGAGCCAGACACTGCTGGGTTCAAGAAGGCATAGAAAGTGAAAGAGATGTGTCTTTACTCTCAGGCCAGATGGATGAGTGATTTGGAGCAAATCTTTTCAATTATTCTGAGACTCAGTTTTCCCATCTGTAAAAGGGGAATCATACGTGGTACTTTAGGAAAGCTGAAAGGCCACAAAGAGTTGGTCTCAGAGAGCAGCCATGGATGCTGGTAGAAATGACAGTAAAAGTCTACAGCACAGCGTCAGCTGTGTGAGTGCTCAACCAATAGTCCTCGGTGTTGTCATTATTTGCTGTAATGGTGGTTGCTATGGATGTAGCTTTCTGACCTGAGGGTCCCAGGCTGGGAATTATATACTGCAATCTTTTTGCCCAGCTCCCAGCAGATTGCAAAATAGAGGAAATGGTATTTATTAAGCACCTACTGCGTGCCAGGCACTGTGTTGGACCATCTGCATGTGTTATCTCATTTAATCCTCATGATCACTAACAGGATAGTTAACATCCTCCCTCCTCATTTTAGAGATGAGGAAATTGGGGCTCAGAGAAGTGGGGCACCTTGCTGAAAGATTCTGCATCCACAATTCCAATGTGTGGGTGGAGCGGTAGGGGGAGAGGGTTCCCACATACCACTAAATCGTTCTCTATGACACCAGCTGGGTGTCCTATAATTAAACTCAATTCTGACACTACCCAGAGATAACATCAGATTCGACTGGTTAAGGGCTCAGTCCCACAAGCCTGCCCCCTGCTTCAGATGCCAGTCACAAGCTCCTGTTGTTAACTGTACTTCTGACGAACAGGCCACAGATTGGAGGTCCGATTAATTTGCTAGAGCATTGCACGGAGCTCAGGAAACTCGTTTAACCACTAGATTACTGGTTTATTACAAAGGATACTAAAGGATACAAATCAACAGCCAGGTGAAGAGATACCTAGGACAAGGTTCTGAAGGAAGGAACTGTGTCATCATGGAGTGTGAGGCCCAGCACGGTGGCACCTGGAGGCTTTCTGTTTCCCAACCTGGAAGCTCTCCGAACCCCATTCTTTTCTGGGGTTTTATGGAGGATTCATCGCAAAGGCATGATTGATTAAATTATTGGCCATTGGCGATGGATTCAACCTCCAGCTCCTCCCCACTCCGCAGAGTTCCTGGGGCGGGGCCTAAAAGTTCCAATCCTCTAATCATTTGGTTGGCTCCTCTGGCAACCAGCCCCTCCCCCCCCAACACCGTGCTTCGGTGCTTTCCAAACGTCACCTCATTAACATAAATTCAGGTGTGGTAGAAAGGGGCTTGTTATGAATAAGGCACCCATTTCACTTTTATGGCTCTGAAGTGATTTCAGGAACTGAGGACGAGAGACCAAACATGATAAAAGATGTTCCTGTTGCTCTTATCACTCAGGAAATTCCAAGGGTTTTGGGAGCTGTGAGCCAGGAACCATAGACAAAAAACATATATATTTCTTACAAATCACAGTATCACACTTGCTTAAGGTACAAGAATGTACCTGTTTTATTCATTGTAGCCCCAAACTGAAAACAACCCAGATACCTATCAAGAGGAGAATGCTTGACTGAACCATGGTAAAAATTCACACAGTGGACTATTCCATAGCAACGAAAAATAATGAGTTACTGCTACAAACAGCAACACGAACGAATCTCATGGTCGTAATGTCGAGCAGAAGAAGCCAGATACAAAAGAGTATCTACTGCATGATTCTATTTATTGATATATAAAGTTCACTGACAAGCAAAACGGTTCTGTGGTGATAGAGGTCAGAATAACAGTTCCCTCGAAGCGTAGGGAGTGGAGTGGGATTTTGGAATGAAGGGGGCTTCTAGGGTGCTGGAGATGTTTTCTATCTAGGTCTAAGTGGTTGGTGGTTATGAGTATGCGTGTACATATGTAAAAACTCATCGAGCTGCATCCTTAAGATTTTCCTCCATAAAAAAGAAAGAAAATGAACAAATAAGTAAGTAAATCAATGTGTAATATATATCATTTAAAAAGATGCCAGGCTTGGCCTTCCCTGGTGGCACAGTGGGTAAGAATCCACCTGCCAATGCAGGGGACACGGGTTCAAGCCCTGGTCCGGGAAGATACTACATGCCGCGGAGCAACTAAGCCCGTGAGCCACAACTACTGAGCCCACGTGCCTCAACTACTGAAGCGCGTGCGCCTAGAGCCCGTGCTCCACAACAAGAGAAGCCACCGCATTGAGAAGCCTGAGCACCGCAACAAAGAGTAGCCCCCCTCGCTGCTGCTAGAGAAACCCCGTGGGCAGCAACAAAGGCCCAATGCAGCCCAAAATAAATAAATTTAATTAATTAATTAAAAAATAAAGATGCCAGGCCAACAGTGGAGTAGCCAAGTAAACTCTGGCTTTGCATCCTGGCAGGGAATGGGGGTGGGGAGGCAGACCCTGTCCCACTCTCCCTTCATTTGGAGGGAGAGGTCCTGTGTCTTTGCAGAGAGGGAGGAGTGTCTGCATCCTGTGTTCCCCCCAGTGCCTCCCCCAGGGGAAGTGCCAGACCAGTGACCCCCCCCTCCATCCGAGAGGGGAAGAGGGAGTGAGAGGCAGGAAGAGAGGGAAGAAGAGCAGGGAGGAGAGAGGAGAAGGCAAGAGGTGGGTAAGGGCACGTTTCCTCCATGCCTCCTGTGGTTCTGACTCTCAACAGAATAAGTTCAGGGAGAGCTTCTCGGTCACCCAGGGAGCAGGAGTGGGGCTGGTAGGAGCCTGGGAGGCTGGGGGAGATGAGACATTTCCGTACATTTGGATGGGTCTTGAAGAGCATTCGCTCTGAGTGCTAGATGATATGCCAGTGCATGTCCCAGATGGGGAGGATGGGGAGGTTGGCTTGCTAGCACATTTCCTGGAGGCGCAGACTCCTGCCAGCTTGTGTGCCCAGACCCAGCCACCCTCACAGATGCAGGGTGCAGAGCCAGTGCCCGCACCCCCAGGGCCCAGGCCCAGCCCTCCTAGGCCTGGAGCCCACCCAGCCTGCCTTCCCTCTGGCTCCTTCATCCTCCTTTGCTTCTCTCCATCCAACTACCTGACTGTCTTTTCTGCTGTTTCTGTATTTCCTACCCCCTCCTCTACCTCTCTCCCTGTGCTCTACCTCCCACCTCTTCTCCCAGCCCTCCCCCTGCTTGCTCCCCCTATTCCCCAGGCATGTGGCTCCTCTCTACCCCAATATAAATAATAGAAATTAATTTGTCAGCCAGCACATGTGGCCCAGCCGGCACAGCAGCAAGCTGAGGAGGCAAGCTGGTTGAAATAATTATTCTTGACTTAAGAAATCGTTCTTCTTATTCCTGAAGGCTAATGGAACGAGAGGAGCGCACGGCCAGGCTACACTAATGGCGGACGGCGTGGGCCTGGGGAGGGGAGCAGCCTCTTCTGGTCCTGCACCGGGCAGACACCCCCCCCACGCCCACGATCCACCGCACTCTCTATTTAAAAGGCAAACGAAGCATTGAGCAGCACTCTCTAGGTTAATGTTGTCACACACACGGTTTGGGGACAGGATTTTTCATCAGGAGCACCCCCTCCAGCCCCTAACTCCCCTCTGTCTCCAGTACACAGCCCTCCATCCAGCCCCTGACCCAGAGGGGATGCTCTCCCCATCCCAGGTCAGGTGGAGGCAGATGTGGAGAGGAAGCCACTTCCCAAACGGAGAAGAACCTAACACCTACCGAGGTTCTCCGGCATGCCAGGCATCGTGATAGACCCAGGACTCAGGAGGACATATGGAATCCTTACAACCACCCTTGGAATGAGGTCTGACAATCATCCCATTTACCCACCAGAAAACTGAGAGCTTAAGCAACTTGTCCCAGATCGAATAGAAGAATCACCAATGCCCAAGGGGAGACATACAGACTTCCTCACCCCAGCATGGGTGGAGAGTGATGGGATGGAGGAGATGAGGAACGTATCCATCAGTCCTGGCCAGAAACACAGGGCATACTGCAAGCTTTCATCGAAGGCGTGTAAATGTACTATTTACAGAGATAATGGGCAGCTTTAAGGAAACTAATGAGACAATGAAGCACCCAGGGCTAGTTACTATCCCAGGCATGAAGGGGGAAAGGGAGGGGGCTGGATAGAGCTGTAGCTATGGCAGCTGGCAGCTCACCCAACAGGAGCTGCAACCTATGGCCTTGGTGGGGAAATGCAGCCACGGCCCAAACTGCAGCCTGACGGGGAGAGGGGTGTGCTAAGTACCCTGGCCTTTGTCTCTTGCTGCTCTCAGATCTATTGCTAGTGTCTGCCATCAGCCAAGCCCAACTAGAAGCCAGAGAGCCAGAGACCAAAAGATGCAGTTGTGAAGGTCGGCCTTCCAGGGTTCCAAGTAGATCAAAGAGGAACGAGTAGCCAGTTTGGAGTGGGACATTCTTTCAGGGCTTTCTGAGAAAGGGCCAACTGGATCCAATAGAGATGGCGGAGTCTACAGGAGAGAGGAAGGGAGCGCCCCCAGACTTGGAAACCAATTTCTATCTATGGGAGCGGCACCTGTTCTGGTCTAGTGGGGAGGTACCAAGTTGGGCATCCTTAGGCTGAGACATCAGCTGGGGAACCAAGGAAACCCAAATAGAACTGGGACCCCAAGAAATGGCTGAAAAATTAACCAGGAGAGAGTGAAGTTTCCCTGGAGAATGGGAGTCTGCCTGCAAGTTTGAAGGAGGGAGGTAGAGAAGGAGCGAATTTTCTTTTAATTATATGTTTCAGGTGTACAGCATTAAAATCAACACCTGTATACACTACAAAGTGCTCACCACCACACGTCTAGTTACCATCCATCACCATCCAGTTGACCCCCTTCACCCATTTGAAAAGGAGCTAACTGAATGATTACCCGGCACCAAGCACAGACATACTTGAGAAGGGGGGAGGGACAGCAGAGTTTGGTGGCAGAGACGGCACACAATCTGCATGAAAGCAGCCAGGTAGGAAAAGGTGTTGGGAGAAGGGTCGGGGGAGAACCTAGAAATCAGTTTTCTCAACAAGAGGCTGAAGTCATGGGAAGGACTGGGGGCTCATCTAATCCACTACCCCACCCCCTTCTGCATTTTGGAGGTAAGAAAATTTGTCCAGAAAAGGCTGTGATTACCCTGCTGAGCCAGTGAGCATGGCTAGGCCTCCAGCCCGGTGGATGGAGTGCCCAGCCAGCCTCCCTGCTGCTCCTGTGGTCTCTCATCCCATCCATCTTCCCTCCGCACAGCAGCCTCCGGGATCTTTCCAAAACACCAGCCCGTTCATGTCAGTCACGCTTGAGTCCCTCCCATGCTCCCCACTGTACAGATCAAACCTAGAGTCCTGCCCTGCTCCATGGCTGACAAGGCGAACCCGTCGGGGCCCCTCTGACCTTACCCCTCGTTCTCCATCCCACCCGTATTGAATCACCAAGTGCCCAGAATATATTATGTCTGCCCCTTATATACGTTGTTCCCTCAGCTTAAAGTCTCTCCCCACCCCAACTCATACCCCCGTCTGGTTAATGCACACTCTGTCTTATGGTAGATGTCACTTCCTTCAGAAGCCTTTCCTGGCACTCCCCTGGCTTTCGATTTTAAAACATACTTCTCCCGTTATTAAACTAATTATACAGCAAAGGTTCTTATCTTTGTCTCCCCCTGACTGTAAACCCCATGAGGACAGGAACTTCTGAGGTTTTTATAACCCTGCCATCTAGTGCAGTGCCTGGCACTTAGTAGGTGCTTTGTATTTAAGGTATCATCCATACGATGGAATACAATGCAGCTGCATAGAAACGAGGAAAGCTTGATATGTTCTCATATGCAACCACCTCCAAAATATCCTGTGAAAAGTTGAGCACAGTATATGTTTGCATAAAACGGGGGAAAACGGAATATACATGAACTTAATGGGTCTATACATAATATTTTCAGAAGAAAACTCAAAGAAACTGATGAAGTTGGTTGTCTCTGAGAAGAATTTGGGGGTTGGGGATAGGAGTGGAGAATATGTGGCTTTTGGATTTAAGACCTATTCAGTAAAAAAATAAATAAATAAAAGAAATCAATTAAAACTAAGTGGGAAATATTTGATAATTAAATTGGTAGCCCAGAAGCCCTGGAGTGTGTCATGCATGGGTTTGGTTCGAGCAACTTGCTGCTGCCACCAACTCTTCCTGGGTTGTCCCGACCCTGGGCCTGCCACCAGTCACCTGAGCCCTCAGGAGGGCAGGAGGAGGGAGGTGTCATTTTTTTTTTCGTGTTTATTTTCAGCTCTCTTCTCCCTTAGGGTGGGGTGAAGGGAAAGTCTGAGCTTTCAATCTATCCCAGACACACACATAACGAGCCCAGTCACCGTACATCCGCCTTCCCAGAGGCAGGTCCCAGGCGGAGCTGCTTTCTCACCAGTTGATGGAGAAGCACTGCCCTCGCGGAAAGACCACCCCCCCACACAAGGAGCACACCCCAACCTCAGCTCCAGCATCCTCCCCCAGCTGAAGGGAGCCCTGAGCAAGGAGAAAAGAGACTGGGCTCCCACCCAGCTCCCCACTAACTCACCAGGAGACCTTCAACAGCAGTGAGGTCCTCAATTCTCAGGCTTCTTTCCTCAGTGGTAAAATCCAATAAACTCCAGAGGTTTCAATGAGGTAAAGCACCTGCAAGGGCTCTGAATGCTGTCTCTTCTTAAAAGAAGATCTTCATTTGGATTTGCAGGTTGTCCATGCCATTTGTTTAGTTTGCTTAGCGTGTCAGGAGAGAACCCCAGGGAACAACCCCACAAACCAAGGGCAAGACCCCCTCAAGGTGATTTAGGGGATGGTTAAGGAAAGAATCTTAGAACAATGGGCAGGAGTCTGAGAACAGTGGGTGCCCATCTGCCCCCTCCCCAGGGAGAGCCCCTGATCCTCCCCACCTGCCCAGACCCCCGCCCCTCCCTTAGGCAAAGCTTTCATTATCCATTCGGGAATGAGGAAAAGTGGCAGGGCATGGGTAACACCCTGGGAGACGTTGACATTATTTTCTAAATTGAGATATAACATATATGTGGAAAGTGCATGAACCTTAAGCACACAGCTCAATTAATTCTTTTTAGTAAATTTATTTATTTATTTA
Organism: Lagenorhynchus albirostris; assembly: GCF_949774975.1. Lineage (NCBI taxonomy): Eukaryota > Metazoa > Chordata > Mammalia > Artiodactyla > Delphinidae > Lagenorhynchus > Lagenorhynchus albirostris. The sequence continues at coordinate 67,460,751 of NC_083104.1, forward strand.
TTTTGGCTGTGTTGGGTCTTTGTTGTTGCACAAGGGTTTTCTCTAGTTGCGGTGAGCGGGGTCTACTCTTCGTTGCGGTGAGCAGGCTTCTCCTTGCAGCAGCTTCTGCTGTTGCAGAGCGCAGGCTCTAGAGCGCAGGCTCAGTAGTTGTGGTGCACGAGCTTTAGCTGCTCCATGGCATGTGGGATCTTCCCAGACCAGGGCTCGAACCCATGTCCCCTGCATTGGCAGGCGGATTCTTAACCACTGCACCACCAGGGAAGTCCCTCAATTAATTTTTACATATGCATATACTCAGGTAACCACCACCTCAATCAAGACATAGAACACGTCCACGTTTCCAGCACCTCAGAAGGTACAGGCGTCCTCCAGCACCTCAGAAAGTGCAGGTGTCCTCCCAGTCAACACCCCTGCAAGGGTAGCCACTATTACAATTTCTATTGGCATAAATTAATTTTGCCTCTTCTCAAACTTCATATTAATGGAATCCTAAAGTATGTGATGTTTCTGGTGCCTGGCTTCTTTCACTCAACGTTACATCTGTGAGATTCATCCATGGTGTTGCATGTGGTTATAGGAATTCTTTTTCATTACCGAGCAGTTTCGTTGTATACTACTAGCAGTATCACATTGTGTGTAAATGCATATAATACGTAAAATCACAATTTATTTATTTAACATCTTGTTGGTGGATATTTGTGTTGTTTCCAGTTGTTGGCTATTATGAAGCTGCTCCGAACCCCGTTGTACCATCTTCTGATGAATCCATTAACATATTTTGAGACACACACTTGACTTTTAAAATAAACAACAACATACCACTTTCCACTTCCTCCCACTGAGCTGTGCCATGCTGGGATGAGATTGCTGCCACTCCACAGTGTGGAAGAGCCTGTGGGAGAAAAGGCAGCCTCAGGACCCCCTGGACACACCCCATAAACCTCTAATTATAGCCTTGGGTCTTTGTGCCACTAGATAAGGCCCTAGCCAAGTTCTGTACCCAGAACCTAAGGGTAGGGAAAAGCAGAACAGGTTCTAAAACCTGCCTGGGTGCGTCTAGCATGGATTTTATATGTATACTATCTCACAGATGAGGAAACAGAGGTTTGGAGAGGTTGAGCAACCTGGGTTCAAATCATGGCTCTGCCAGCTTCTAGCTGTGTGGTCTTAGACAAGTTTAAGTTCTCTGAGCCTCCATTTCCTCACTTAGAAAAATGGGAATAGTGATATTTACCTCATAGGATTGTCAGGAGAATTAAATAAGAGATGTAAATCACCTAGCACAGTACTTGGCATCTATAATAATGATTTTTTTCTTGTTTATTTTCTGCTCAAGGTCACACAGCTAGTAAGCAGAAACAAAACAAAACAAAAAAACAAAACCAGAGCTCTTAAAGGGAAGGGGAAAGAGCGAAAAGGAATATTTTTTGAGGCTAAATTACGGTCTGTGACTATATTTTGTGTCTCTGCCTTCTCCATATCTGGCATCATACCCAACATACAGTTAGCACTCAATAAATGCTTACTGGATGACCGAATGGAGGAGTGAACAAATAAACCCAGTCATTCACACCCAAATTGCTTTGAAGCCTTATTTTAGACTGGCTACCAACTGGGATTTATTAGGATGGAGAAACTGGCTGGGTGGGACCGCAGGGTTGATGGGCATCCCTGGCAGGCTCTCACCTCAGCCAGGAAGGATTTATTAGCTGAATGAGGTTGGGTCAGAGAGTATGTGTCAGGGAGCAGGTAGAAAGGGAAGGTAGGAAGAGAGAGCGGCACGGGAGCAGGTGCCTAAGGGACAGTAGGGGAACCACATTGGCAATGAGCCGGGCTCTCATGGGGCCACATTAAATATGGGAGTCCCAGACCTCAGCTGGCTGGTCAAGAGGTCAGCCAGGGCACCTGGGAGATAACACGGCCATTCTATCTCTCTGTAAACCCAGGGGCCAGGCAAGCAAGTTTGCAAAGAATGTGAAGAAAGGCAAGGAAGCCGTTCTGGGATTCCTGCCTCCACCTCAAGGAGGTGGGGCTGGTTCTCCCACTCATTTATCCTTTGGGATGACTCACGGTTGAGCTGTCTTGAGTGCAGAGGGTTCCAGAGAGGAGGGGCAGCCGCCGCCTCGCCCATCTGCGCGCAGCTGGTGCTGGCAGCCCAGCAACACGACTATTCCCAGGCTGGCCACAGGGGGGCGGGGGAGAGCCAGGCCTGGCGTTCGGGCCATCTGGGCCATTCCTGTGCGGGGAAGAGCACTGGGCTGGGAGTCGGGGCCTGGGTGCTAGACCCCCATGGGCCTCCAGCCTACTGGCCACGGTGGTGGGCAAGCCCTTTTCTCCCTCTGTGCCTCAGCTGACTCCAAAACGGGCATAATGAGACCTCTCCTGCCTGAAACCAGGATGTCTCATTTGTCCTTTGTGTTTATGCCTCAAGTTTGATAAGTCAGAGAAGTTTTCCTGGTTGATTGATGTAGTTAATCACAGTCCCAGCTTTGTTCCCCAGAAAGACTTAGAGAAACTGCTTTCATTTACAAAGTCTTACAAATCCATCAGGGGTGCAAATGAGGAATAAGAGAACACAACAGTGCCAGGCAGACTGTGTGAAACGCTTTGCTTTCACCCTCTCTGGGAATCCTCACAACTGCCTTTCAGGCTGGACTTGAGAATGAGGGGCATCTTTTCTGATTCTTTACTTCTGTAGAAGCTGTAACTTACATGCAGTAAAGTGCCCTAACCTTAACTGCACATACAGCTCAACAAATCTTTACCTGTATGTATACCTGTGTAACCATCACCCAGATCTAGATACAGGCATTTCCAGTGCCCCAGCAATCTCCCTCACCCCATCCCAGTCAATAACCCCTACAGGTAACCTCTATTCTGAATGCAAAATAGTATTTTTTTTCCCATGACCTGGATGACGATACTGAGGCTCAGCAATGTGAAGTGACTTGCCCGAAGTCGTGTAGCTGGAAATAGCACTCTATATGTTTTTGGAAGGAGAGAGCGTTTGGAGTGCTTGAAAGAGGAGGCGAGTGTGCTGGAACCCAACCTCACCATCCAGCGCTGTCCAGGGGCTCCCACCCTCCCTGCAGCAGCCAGCTTCGGGCAGGGAACAGCTTTGCCTCCGCTGGCTGAGGCCGCATCCTCCTTCACCCCCTCCTTCTCATCCCCACTGGCAGCAGGGTGCCTCACCTTCCCTGGAGGGTCCCCCAGGAGAACAGAACCATGTCCCATCCCAAACGGCTTTAAGCCTAAAGCTTTTCCTGGAGAAGTGACTGAGGCTTCATTCTGGGACCAAAATCCAGCAATTTCCTATCAGTGGTTGGTAATCCCTCTCCATAGCCCAGTACTAGGCCGCCTGGACTGCTGCAGACTGTCATCAGGAAAACTTGCCCCCTACTGGGTCCTCCCTGGGATCCTGTCTGGGCTTGGGCTGAACTCTCTGCCCCTTGAGGCTACCACCCAGGAAGTGACCCCAGTCCTTCTGGGAGCCTTGGCCCGGAAGAGCGTATGAGAGGATGCTCCAGCCACTAGTGTCATTGTTATTTGCCAGCCCCGCACGTGGAAGTCATCCATCCCTGTGGGGCTGACTTAGAAACTGTTTTTAATGTACATATGTGTGTTGATCTTGATCTCGGAATTTTCTTTGTCTCCAATCCTTAACATGCTCTACCCTCTCCTTAAAGCTTTGTAAACACCTTGCCCTGTCCTTCTGATTGTAAGAGGCAGCATAATTTACCAAAAGGAATCCTGGGTCTGGTGTTTCACAGAGATGGGCTTGAGTTTCAGGTCTGGCAACTTCTCTACTGGGTGACATTGAATAGATTACTTAAACCTTTCTGTGACAAATTCTTCTTGCCTCTCTTCTTTCATAGTAGTAGAACCTCCAAATTTTTATCTTTTTTTTTTTTTTTTTTTTTTTTTTGCTCTATGCAGGCCTCTCACTGTGTGGCCTCTCCCATTGCAGAGCACAGGCTCCGGATGCACAGGCTCAGTGGCCATGGCTCACGGGCCCAGCCGCTCTGCAGCATGTGGGATCTTCCCGGACCAGGGCGCGAACCTGTGTCCTTTGCATCGGCAGGTGGACTCTCAACCACTGCGCCACCAGGGAAGCCCGAACCTCCAAATTTTAGTTCAGCACATGGCCACTCAGAAGACATTTCCCAGCCTCCCTTGTATGTTCATAGGTGGCCATGTGACTAAGTTTTGACCAAAGGGAAATAAGCAGAAACGTCATGTGACAGCTCTGAGGAACCTTCCTTAAAAGTCAGGCATCCTTTTACCCTCTTCTTCATTCTCCCTTCATCCATATTCTAGCTAGAATGAAGATGTGATGGCTGGAGCTCTAGCCACCATCTTGCGCCATGGTAACAAGGGCCACACTAGGAGTGATGGAACAGCAAGCCCTGAGGACTGGGCGCAGAAGAGCTGCCACACCAGCCTGGACAGCTCATCTACGGACTTTCACGTAAGCAAGAAGCAAACTTCTCTCTTGGGATCTTTGTTACTTGCAACATAACCTATTCCTCACAATTATACCTTCTAAGCCTCAGACTCCTGATCTGTAAAATGGAGATAACAGTGTCTACCTTGAAGACTGCTCTGAGGAGGATCAAGGGGGGTAGCCCACAAAAAGAGACTAGTATAGCGTAGTAAATACTAATTTACTAAAACATGCTAATAGTATGAATAGCATATATAGTATAAATAGTATAACAGTAATAATACTCAAACATCTGTCCACACCCTCCACCCCAATGTCTATACTCATTCAGTGCAGTAGCATCAAGCATCCCCTTTGCATCTGATATTACACTGGGCACTGGAGATTCAGAAATAAAAGCTGCCGTCACGACCCTCAGGGGACTCCCAGTTCATGGGAAGTCAGATGGGTAAACAGACACAGTGTAGCCAGTGCTCAGTTGGTGAAATTGTCACCAAGGCACAGAGAAGAAGTGCCGGTGGAGGAAGAGGAGAACAGACTGGGCAGAAGGGGTAGGGCCCGGGGAGGCTTTCTGGAGGAGGTGATGCTGGAGCTGAACCAAAACTGAAGGAGGAGTTAGCCCAAAGGAAGGCATTCTGGTAGACGATGCCAAGTGTGCAAAGGCGTGGAGGCATGGCTGCATGAGCCATATTTATGGAACTTCAGGAAGCCATTAGGACTGAAGCCTGAGTGGGAGGCAGCAGCTGCAAGAGATGAAGGCCTTGCCTGCCGTGAGCGTCTATCTTTTGGCCCCAGGGGCCAGAGTACCTGCGTGACCTTGATTAACGACAGGTAACAGAAATTGGAAGTGTGTGTGTGTGTGTGTGTGTGTGTGTGTGTGTGTGTGTGTGTGTTTTGGAGTGGGAGTATATATGTGAACACACACACATACATACACACACACAGAATAAGATTATACATGTATATGAGACTGTGTTTGTTAATACTCTGGTTGCAAGCACTAGAAACTAATTTAAGGAAGAAAGGGGAAATTTATTATTATGAAGACAGAGGAGTGTCTTGTGGAACACACAGGTACCATCACAGCTGGGCCCCAACATAACGAGGCCTCTGCCCCAAATGAGCTTAGATTAGAGGACCAGCCTCAAGAGGCTCCCTAGAGCCCTCTTTCTTTCTCTCCATTTCAAATGCTTAGGCAGAGCCTCCGAATGTCAAAGCTCAGGGCAGGTACCATCCCTGATCCAATCCTAGGGGCCAGTGGACAGGGCCGTAGTTAACTAACTTGGCCCCTGGAGACCTTCCCTGTGAAAGTCAGAAGGAGGGGACAGCCCCACAGGAGAGTTCGAGGTAAGAAGGAGGAATCTCAAAGACTAAGATGAGCTCAATGTGTCCTCATTCTCAATTCAGTGTCTTACAACGAATGATTATGGTATAAAATACTAATAATATGTGGCATAATAATACTATTAATAGTAGAATAATAATGGTAATGATAGGAGCCATGCCATTTTGAGGACTTATTCTGTTGCTGGGTGCTGTTCTAAGCATTTTAAATGTATTAATTCATTTTTTCTTCAAAACAACCCTGTGAGGAAGGGGCTGTCATCACACCCACTTTACAGACAAGGACACTGAGGTGTAGAATGCTTTTAGTTAAGGCTGCACACTTAGAAGCCGGTATTTGAATCCAAGCGGTATGGTGTCAGGTTAGGCTATAACACAGGAGATTCTACTTTGTGTCCCAAAGTGTGTGTTTGAGCCTTGGCCCCCAACCCACATGCACATGCACACACATGCACACACAGCACCACTTAGCTGTGCACCATTATCTATTTGGCTCCCAGCCCAGAAAATGCCTGACCCTGAATGCTAGGGGTCTATATCCCGTTTATTTTGGGGCCAACAGTCCCCAAATTGTCCCAGAACCTCATGCTTTCTCTCTTCTTCTCTGGTATCACACCTGCTCCCATGAAACTATTTGCAATTCATTCTCACAAACACATAAGTGACTGAGAAGAGCTTAAAATACTACCCTGTCCTGAATAGTCCCCGAAAGCCAACCCTACAGATGCTCCGCCTGGACCACACATGCTCTTACTCTAACATCATCCACGGCTCTCCATTTATCTCAGAACAAAACCCAAACCCTAGCCTAGCATTCAAAGCACTGAATCCAAACCATCTCTTCAGCCTTATCTCCTACTTCATACAACCAATGTGTCCATTTTTTAAGGCACGTAGTTCAAATAAATAGAAATACTTGTCCAGTTTAGCAAGGAAGTGCAGAAGAGAGAGAACTTTGGGAGTTTTCAGGAAAAATGTGTCCCCACAGATGGAGAGTGGTGCTGAGAAGTGTTGGCAGAGGGTGTACTTGGCAAGAAGGACATGGGCAGTGAGCAGGATGGGGTAATGGAGCCAAAGGAGGCTTGTCTTTCTCCCCACACGTCCTGTGCCCCGAGGCTGAAAACTAGAGACGATGATGATAATAACAATAGTGATGATGAAAGGAAGAACTAATGTTTATAGTCAATAAAACAGCCAGGCACTGTTCTGAGCATGTAGGTATATTGATGTATTTGATCCTCTCAATAACTCTGGAAGGTTGCTACTACTGTCCCCATTTTATGGATGAGAAAACGGAGGCACATGTGGGTAATAAACTCAACTTCTCTGGCTCCTCTGATCAACTCTGGTCTCTGTTAGATTCCCATTTGACTCTCCTCCTCTCCCAACTCATCTCTTTCTGTTTTTACTCCTCAATCAAGGTTTGTATCTGGGCCTCTCACTCTGCCTCCTGTTCCTGGCCTCCTTCTATTTCTGTCTGCCTACCCCCCACCCCGCCACCAGCTGTTTAGTACGAGCACACACACTTCCCACTCCAATCACTCATCAACCATCAAAGTCAAAAAGGGAAACTGGCACTGTGACCAAGCACTGTGCCATCAGTGATGTGCTAACACCTCACCCTGGAGGAGGCTGCTGGAGAGAGGGCTGGGGGACAGGGATGCCTGGGGCTGGGGAAGTCAGGGTGGGAGGGTGGTACCCTGGTGGGCATAGAGTATCTTCCTTAATCCTGTTTGTCTTGAATGGGCTTTGGTGTGAAAGATGCATGGATTTAACCTCAGCTCTCCAGGAAGGTCTGGAAAATGATCTGGATCTGGATTCTTTATTTCTGGATGCCTCTCAGATTGAGATAGGGTGACACAGGGTCCATCAAATTCCAGGTCCAGGCCCCCTAAGGATGAGGCTCCTTCCAGAGCTGGGAGGCGGGGACAGCCCAGGGAGGGCTGCAGCAGGAGGGAGCAGGCAGGCAGAGACCAGGGAGGCATGTGTCTGATACAAAGAGGGATTCCACAGAGGAGCTGGAGGAGTCACTGAGAGCCCGGGCAGCTTCAGCTTCAGTCCTTCCCACTGCACTTTAAACCCACTCCTTTCCATCTGTCCTCAGGAGGGCGGGGCACAGTGTGTCTCCCAGTGACGGGGGGCGGGGGGGGCAGTGATCAAAGCAGCTCTTCTGTATGCTTGGAAAGGGTGGAGACTGTACTTGGAAGTCACTGCTGTGCTGATGAACCGAGGTGAAGGTGTGTGAAGTGCTCACCCTTTTGTCTTGTCAATGGATTCTTTATCTTCTGTATTAGGGTCTCCTAGCATGGCCAAATTAGCAGAGAAAATTTTCAAATTAGCCCAAAGACTTAGCACAAGTGCAACTGGGTCCAGATCTGCACATTTTGGTAAGGTAGTAAGTCCAACAGCCACGGGTCAAATAAACATCCTACAAACATGAAGCTGGTTGATGGACAACCTCCAGATAATGAATGTACTTTTGGACAATGATTTTTACTGACTCTCAAAGATCAGAAATTCTGACAGGAACAGACTTTGGCAAAAAGTATAAATATAGCAAACATGTACACAGAAATCAGATTATGATGAAATCCAAGGATGGGGGATGGGATTTTAATTATTTTTGTGGTAATGAATCCAGTAGGAGGTGGGGAGGCTTCCAGGTTCCTGGACTTCTGGGCTCAGGCTTTGTCCTGTGATTCTAATTCATTTTCTTTGATTTCCTCTGTGTAAGCTGGAATGCTCTGGGAGGCCTTCTTCAGGACCACATGAAAGCTTTAGGACATTTATAAGTAGAGTTAAAATCCCAGATTGTTTTCCCAAATTTTGGTTCTGTACATTGAGATGACTAAGTGAGGTGGCAGGGCCCAGCTTGGAGGGGACTTGCCCTGCCCCCCCCCCAACTCCCAGGGCAAATTCACTGCTATTGCCTTTGCTATCAGGACCTCTGAATCCTGGAGGATAAAGCTCCTCTCCCTTCCCAGCTTCCTTCCCACAAGGCATGAAGGGGCTGCACCCTGGGAGAGCTTTCTGCCAGCCCCCAATGTGCCGCCTCCTGTCCCTACCCCCAGCAGGTGAGTACTAGGAAGAAACTGAAGAATTCTAACAGCCCGGTCTGTAAAATGTGTTGAGGGCTATTTCTACTGGAAAATCGCCTCCTATTTGGAATTTCCTTCTTTGGGGAATCTTCTTTTAGTAAGAAATGGCTTCCTTCGTGGGGAATCCCAGTCTACTGAGAACTCCTTTACTTGGGGCATCTCTACCGATGGAGAAGTTGGTAGAGGAATTGATACTCAAGGAAAACCCCTTTCTTGGTTTCTTGGTGGGCAGTCCTCGAGTCTGGGCTGGGTAAGCTGGGGGACTGGAGTGGGAAGGGCCGGAGAGAGGCTTCTGGATGGAAGAGGTCAGGGTTCCTGGTGTTTAGTCCAAAGGTTGGATGGTCATTTATTACTTCCGTTAGGACCATGTTAATATGTTTTAAGAAACTGTACTGGGAGGCAGGATAGGTGAGCTTGGTGGATAGTGAAAAGACCCCACAGGGTTTTGTAGCCCACCTCTCCCTCTTCCTCCTTCCTCTAGTCTCCCCACTCCCCTCCTCCAGGGCAGGGGTTCCCAACTAGTGGTGATTTGTCCCCACTGGGGACATTTGGCATTCAATACATTGAGACATTTTTGGTTGTCACAACTGGGAGAGTGGGTGCTGGTGGCACCTGATGTGTAGACACAGGACAGCCCCCATAACTGTGAATTATCAGGCCTAGAATGTCAATGGTGCTAAGGTTGAGAGTTCCCAGGCAAGGGCAATGGAGTCCACTCTGTGGAAGTGTGGGTAGACCCAGGGATCAAGTCCTGGTGAGGGGGCCATCTGTGGCTCTTGGCTTGGTGGGCAAAGAAAAAGCCATTCTGCTCTATTCCAAAGATCCGAAAACTTCAGAGGGTGATGGGGGGCCATGGGAATGGGGGTATCTGCAGAGAGCAGTTAGATGGTCAGAGTTGGCTTGGTCTCAGGTGGAGGAAAAAAGGGTAGAAGTGATATGAACTCTCCCCACTCCCCAGAAGGGATGAATCTGGACAGTGTGGCCTGTCCTTCCAGAACAGGGAGGATGGGGAAGGGGTTGGGAAAGGGGGGCACAATGCTGGTCACACTGCTATTGTCTGGGTTTCTCTCTCCATAGCTGATCTCAGGGCCAGCGTTGCTGTATAGCCCATTACAGCCCTAACCAGAGACAAATACAGTAGCGTTAATTTAATTTTATTTACATTTCAGAGTCATTTAGAGGGAATAAATTGAACCGAAGTTGATTGAAAGTGTCCTACAGGATAGGCCCTGAGCTTCCTTGGGCTGCCAGGCCTTGATGAATGATGTCAGCAGCTTCTGTCTAGAGCACCAGTCTCCCTGGAAGGCTGGGCAAGGGTTGGAGGAACCAGTGGGAGCAGTCCGCTCCCTCCCGAAGCCAGTGGGTAGCGCCCCACCCCTCCCCACTTCGCTGCCCTCCACCAGCTCCTTAAACAATTTGCCCTTTCTCCTCTCCAGTTTTCCTCACAGGCCTAGGATGCCTTCCTCCCTCAAATCCATCCTTTAATTTGGATTCAACTACAGCATGCATTCATTGAGCTCTGACACTTTGCTAAATTCTAGGGATTGGAGGTGAACAAGCCACCTTTGTGGACTTTGGAGTCAGGGCTCAACTTCCAGTTGTACCCATTAAGAGTTTTTTTTGTTTGTTTTTTGATTATTTATTTTTGGCTGTGTTGGGTCTTCGTTGCTGCATGTGGGCTTTCTCTAGTCGTGGCGAGTGGGGGCTACTCTTCGTTGCGGTGCACGGTCTCCAGCGCTCGGGCTTCAGTAGTTGCAGCATGAGGGCTCAGTAGTTGTGGCACTCAGGCTCAGTAGTTGTGGATTGCGGGCTCTAGAGAGCAGGCTCAGTAGTTGTGGCGCACAGGCTTAGCTGCTCCACGGCATGTGGGATCTTCCCAGGCCAGGGCTTGAACCAGTGTCCCCTGCATTGGCAGGCGTATTCTTAACCACTGCGCCAACAGGGAAGTCCCCCATTAAGAGTTTTTTGATCAGGACAAGTTATTTATCCTCTCTGGGTCTCAGTTTCTTCATCTTTAAAGTGAGACTAAAGCAGGGAAAACAAAAGTGCTATTTTTAAAAAAGCTAATACAGTCTCTTCTACCTCCTGAGTAGGTGGTTCTTTCATTCAGGAAAACACCTTGATGAGTCTCATAGGTGATTTTGGCAGGAAAGAGGAGGTGCCCTGGGCCGCCCCGGGTGAGGAGCCCTAGGCTAAGGGGAACTAAATTGTTTTGCATAACAATGTAGTGGGGGGCAGGAGGCCTGGAAAGGGGAAAGAGAAAAGCCAGAAGGGTCTGGAGCCAATAATGCAAACTGGCTGAATACAGAGACTCTTATTAAAAACACGCCCCTGGGCTTCCCTGGTGGCACAGTGGTTGGGAGTCCGCCTGCCGATGCAGGGGACGCGGGTTCGTGCCCCGGTCTGGGGGGATCCCACGTGCCGTGGAGCGGCTGGGCCCGTGAGCCATGGCCGCTGGGCCTGCGCGTCCGGAGCCTGTGCTCCGCGGTGGGAGAGGCCGCGGCAGTGAGAGGCCCGCGTACCGCCAAAAAATAAAAAATAAAAATAAAAAAAATAAAAACACGCCCCTCGGGCTTCCCTGGTGGCACAGTGGTTAAGAATCCGCCTGCCAATGCAGGAGACACGGGTTTGAGCCCTGGTCTGGGAAGATCCCACATGCCACGGAGCAACTAAGCCCGTGAGCCACAACTACTGAGCCTGCATGCTACAACTACTGAAGCCTGCGCGCCTAGAGCCCGTGCTCCACAACAAAAGAAGCCACTGCAATGAGAAGCCCGCGCACCGCAACGAAGAGTAGTTTCTACTCACTGCAACTAGAGGAAGCCCGTGCACAGCAGCAAAGACCCAACACAGCCAAAAATAAATAAATAAAATTTTAAAAAGGGAACAATAATAAGGTATTAAAATTTTTTTTAAAACCACGCCCCTTGTCCTGCCTTAGGGACATAGAGGTGGAGCTGGAAGTGGCTACCCTGGTCCCTGGGTCCCATAGTCTGGGGTTCATCACAGTCCTTCCTTACACCCAGGCTACTTCATCCATGTATGTTACTTTCCTATCTCATGTAGGATTTGGAGTTTGGGATCCTTACCGGGCACAGGGAGCAATCACATAATGAAGGGACCTGGGAGGGACCCACGAAATGACAGAGAATGGCCAATGCAGTTCTAGGCCTTGTGGCACCTACTAAGGAACTTTCGGTTGTTTTCTATCCTGTGTTGTATTTACTCCCAATTGACTAAATCTTCAGTAAAAATCGACACTGTCGCAATGTGTTAGTGGCACTTCGAGGGGATGAAGGAAGACAGGTGGTGACCAGTGTGGGGCAGAGTGTTGCAATAAGAAGATAGTGGCCAAGGGACTTCCCTGGTGGTGCAGTGGTTAAGGCTCCGTGCTCCCAGTGCAGGGAGCCCTAGATCCCACATACATGCCACAACAAAGGAGCCCATGTGCCACAACAAAGGAGCCCACATACCACAACTAAGGAGCCTGCCTGCTGCAACTAAGACCCAGTGCAACAAAATAAACAAATAAATATTTAAAAAAAAAAAAAAGCTAGTGGCCAAGGAGCCCAGGGCCAACATTAAGAGCCACGTGAAAATAGAAATGGAGAGTGACACTCCCTGAGCGCCTGCTCTGGGGCAGTATTGTTCCAAGAAGAGGCAACACTCCTCTAAGGTGACAAAAGTCAGAATGGTGGTTACTTTTGTGGGGGACTGGCTAAGAGGGGCCTTCTGGGGGGCGAGAGATGTTCACTATCTTTATCTGGATGGTAGTTATGGAGGGGTGTTGGTGGGGGAGGGGTGTAAGTCAAACTGTACATTTAGGGTTTGTGCATTTTTTTGTATGTATATTACACTTCAATAAAAACAAACAAACATTAGGGAACAGCAAGAGTAACTTAAGTTACAGAGCTGTGCAACCCTCACCACCATCTTTGTGCCCATGTGCTCTCATTCCCACCCAGCCTCTGGCAACCACAAGTCTACTTTCTTCCTCTATGTATTTGCCTTTTCTGGGCATTTCATATTAGCGGAGTCCACATGTGGACTTTTGCATCTTTCACTGAGCATAATGTTTTGGATGTTCATTCATGTTGTAGCAGGTATCCGTGCTTCTTTCCTTTTGTTGCTGAATCATATTCTAATGGATGGATATATCATTAACCAATTAATGAATATTTGGGTTGTTTCCATTTTTGGCTATTATAAATACTGTTGCTATGAACACTTGTCTACAAGTCTTTGTGCAGACATATATTTTCATGTCTCTTGGTGGGTAGATTCTAGGAGCAGAATTGCTGGGTTGTATAATAAGCCTATGTTGAGCCTATTAATAAACTGCCAAACTGTTTTCTTTTTGGTTTTTTTTTTTGTTTGCTTTTTGCGGTATGCGGGCCACTCACTGTTGGGGCCTCTCCCGTTGCGGAGCACAGGCTCCGGACGCGCAGGCTCAGCAGCCATGGCTCACGGGCCCAGCCACTCCGCGGCATGTGGGATCTTCCCAGACCGGGGCACGAACCCGTGTCCCCTGCATCGGCAGGCGGACTCTCAACCACTGCGCCACCAGGGAAGCCCTGCCAAACTGTTTTCCAAAGTGGCTGACCCATTTTACATTCCTTCCAGCAATCTCTGTGGGTTCCGGTTTTCCCAATGCAGGAAGATCCCACATCCTCGCCAGGACCTACTAATGTCTGTCTTTTTGCTTATAGTCATTCCAGTGCTTGTGAGTGGTATCTCATTGTGGTTTTAATTTGCATTTCCCTAGTGACTAATGATGTTGAATATCTTTTCATATGCTTATTATCTATTCATGTATCTCCTCTGGTGAAATGTCTATTCAAATCCTTTATCCATTTTTAAATTGGATGGTTTGTCTTTTTATTATTGTTTCAAGAATTCTTTACATATTCTGGATTCCAGTCCTTTAGCAAATATATGATTTGCAAATATTTTCTCCCGGTCTGTGGCTTGTCTTCACGTCTTTGATGGTAACTTTTAAAGCACAAGTTTTTCTGGACTGCTCTGAAATGAAGGTGAAATAAACTGCCGTCGTGTTTAAGACATTATTATCTGGGTTTTATGTTATAAGCAGAAAAATAACTGATGCAAGTCCCTTTCCCTTCTCCAGGCAGCACGTCTCATAGGCCATACAGTGTGTGCAGTGTGCTACAGGAGCATGAAAGAGAAAGTGCAGACTTCTAAGTGGACTGAAGCTTCTTGGGGTAGTTGGCATTTGAATTAGGGGATGAGTCAGAAAGTTCTTCCTTAGATATCTCATCTGTCAGCTGTGTCTTTAGAGGGTTCATGCTCTCTCAGTCTGGCCAAACTTAGTTCCTTCACCAGGTTTTAAAACAAATTCTATCAGTCTCTGATTCTATGGAAAAAATTTGAGGAGTAGACTCCAAGTGCTTTCCTAGAGGAAGAACTCCCACCCCACAGCACGCGGCTTCATAAGCTTCCATTAAATCAGACAATTCTTCCCCAAAGTTCCTCTCTGGCTGAGCTCCCAATCTGGAAACCTCTCCCCGCTGCATTGCAGAGTGGATCAGTTTGTCCCAGCTGCCACCGCTAACTTTACTTCTTCCCACCCATCACAGCCCAGGTCCTACCTCATGGATGCTACATCACTCTGTTCAGGTACCAGAGTGAGTGTGAGGCACCTTCCACCTGCCAGACCTTCTGGTATTTGAGGGAGCTCTCAGAATCCAGAGCATCTTTTCTTCTACCTTCCAAACATACCTTTGCTGAATGCCTGCCAGGTACCGTGCTCTGTGCCAAGTGTTTTAACTATATCATGTCATTTAATCCTTATAGCAGGCTTTGGTCTCGGTGACCTATTGCAGAGGGGAGGTAACCAAGACTCTAAAAGGATAAATAGCTCTATCTAGGCCTCCAGTCAGTAGAGGATGGAGCCAGGAGGTCAACCCAGCTCTGTTGGGCTTCAAAGGCCATAATCTTCTCTTGGCCACTACATATCAACCACCTTTGGAAGCTTCTGTTGTGCCCTGGTCTGTAGACTCAGAACCACCTTTAATTCCGCTAGGCCCTTATCATGCCTCTTTGCCAGGCCCCGGGAGTACTCGGCTTGGAGTCCACTAACCTGAACACCCCTCCCCACTCCATAGCCTAGGGGCTTCCTGAGGCTGTGTCACCTGATTAGAACAAGAGCCCCACCACCACCACCACCACCAAGGGCAGGCTCTGGGGTGCTTCCTTTCTCTGAATCCCTCATAGCCCCTGGAAAGACTTTTCTTCCATTTTGGGATTTTTTTTTTTTTTAGGTGAAACATTCATACAGAAAAGTGCACAAATCATACATACGCAGTTCCTGAATTTGAACAAACTGAATGCATCCATGTAACCAGTACCCAGGTCAAGAAATAATATATTACCTATTCCTAGCCCCCAGAAGTCCCTCCAGTGCTCCCTTCCAATAATTCCCTGTCCCCTGCAAGGGTAACAGTTTCCCTAACTCTGGACAGCATAGATCAGTTATGTCTGTTTTTGACCTTTACATAAATGGAATCACATAGCAGGTATTTTGTGTCTGATTCGTTTCACTCAACATTAGTTTTATATGAATTGTTCATGTTGTCATGTGTAGCAGTAGTTTGTTTGTTCATTCTCATTCTGAGACGATTTGGGAGGAGGTGGAAATTATATATCATGCACTGTGGAATCAGAGACATGGTCTGGAATCCTGGCTCTACCACTTAAAAATTAAGTCCTCGGGCAGCTAATTTAGCCTTGAGAACTTTGGTTTCCTCATCTGCAGGATGAAGAAGGTAAACTTTCTCTTGCATGGTATCTGTAAGGTTTACATTTACTACAATAACCAATGTACGTAAAGCATCTACCGCAGTTACCGGTATGTAGAAGTTATTCAAAAAAATGGTAGCATTATTGTTTATCAATGACTTATTTGCTAAATGATCTCTGAGAAGGAAACAGAACCACGATGGCTTTGAACTCCCAATGTTCACATCCACATCTAGGTGCACATGTGCACACACACACACACATACCCAGGTTCACACCTGTGTACATACCTGTGTTTGTATACACACATGCCTACCAGTATGAGCAGTATGCAGATTTTTCCTTCCAGCAGCTCTTTGAAGAAAGATACACCAGATGGGATTGGGTCTGCTACACGACTGAGCAGCCCACACATCAGAAAGTCATAATCAATGAATCCATCATGGGGTGCAGCCCTGGCGAGGGCATGGCTCCTTGTCCTGCCTGATGGGCCGTGGAGGAATTCGTCCTCCTCCAGAGCAGACAGCAGACATAGGTGGGCAGTTGCCAGGTAGTGGAGCCAAGAGAACAGATGGCAGTTGCACAGCCTCCTCCTAACCCCATTCCCTGGCTGCTGGGAAGAAGCCCAGGCAGCAGGGATCTGGTGGATACCTCTCTCCCTTCACTAGGCTGGCCTGTACTCTGTCCTCTTAATGGGCTTTGGAGTAACACAGACCAGGCCACAATCCTGCCCCAGCTCATCCCCTACTAGCTAGGTAACTTTGGACAGGATGAAGAGCCTCTGAGTGCCCTTAACAGAACCCTAATTCTCTATTCCTATAGTAATCTTATCTCTGCTCCCTAACTCCTACTCAGAAGGCAACTAGCCTTATTGGATTAATCACAGCCTTAGGAAGAAAACTCTGGATAATTTTACCAAATATCACACCCTCCAAATCTACTTACACACACAGTCCCCAGCTGTCGCAGACACTGTAGGTGCCCCCTCCATATCCCTTGGGACTGACCACTTCAGAATGATCCCATTAACTTCCAATGGCCAGTCTCTGCACCTCTTTGTCTGAAGGCTTTCTCTGAAACAAGGAAAGGGTGCTTTGCCAGCACAAGGCAGGCCAAAGTGCTGCGAGAGAAGCGGTTGTATAAATACCCAGTCTCCCCTCCCTCAGGTGGAATACCATTAAGGTGTGATTTTGCCCAGTCCTCACAGGACTAGTCACTGAGCTCTAGCCACTCCCAGTGGTAGCTGGCTTGATGACACACCTTTTATTGGTCACTTCACCACACCTAGAATTGTTCTCTGCGCCTCCCAATCTTTGTATCCATGTCAGCTTTCGTTGGGGGGAAGGAATCCAGTCTAAGACACCAGCCTTAGCCTTTGAACCCCATCCTGGACATCTAAGCCTCTTCCCCAGTCCTAACCGTTTCCCTGAGCCACCAACTCTGCTTGGCATTCTAAATGCCTATTCCTCACTCCCCAGCCCAGTCCCTGCAACACTGGCTTCCCCCCTAATTTCAACCTAACAATTAATTTTAACCCTTTTCCCTAGCCACTCTGACTTCCTCAAATACCCTTGGTTCTTCCCATTGGGTCAGTTCTTGGAGCCCAGCCTGGCCGCATGTGGTGCTATTCTCTCCTAGATGCTGCGTCTGCAAACTTGAGCAAGGGACTTGATGGGGAACTACAGGTCAGTCCCTGGGGGCTGACAGAGCTATAAGGCCACTGCTTCTGGCTCTTTTTCCACCTCTAGACAGGAAATCAGGAAGGCTGAGGTCGGTCCTGGATGACTCACTTCAGGGAGCTCAGGGCTGGCAGCAAGCCTGAGCAGCTAGCTGACCCATGGAGGCAGAGCTGAGCCTGCCTGAGATGAGGTGGAATTAGGGGCTGAGAGGATGGGGTTCCCCTCAGTGCTTGCCTGCCAACTCCTGCAATTTCCTGTCTTTCTCCCTTTAATTCTTTTTTCCCTTTAATTCCTTTTCTTTTTAACCTATAAGCAGCAACTAGAGGCCTTAAGAAATAGCACCCATGCCGGCAATTCAAACATCAGCCAGAGTTATTTCACATAGTTCCCCTGAATTTTTAGACTCTTGAAAACCAAAAGCCTAGTTAAGAAACAAATAACAGAGAAATAATTTGTAGTACATATGATGAAAGGTTAATATTCTCAATATCAACAAAAATATCTTAAAGGAGAAAAAAAACCCTTATAGAAAAATTGACAAAGGCTATAAACAGATAATGCACACAAAAATAAATCCAAATTAAAATTCAACTATTTTTATATCTTATCATATATAAAAACATGATAGGATATAAAAGTAATCTGGTCCTCATTAATAATCAAAAAGTGCAAATAAAACATCCATTGGGTGTCATTTTTCACCTTTGACCTTGGCAATGATTAAAAAGATTAATGCTATCCCAGTACTACAGAGGTGTGGGGAAATCTGGCTTCCCATTCACTGATGGAGGTGAATGTAAATTGGTACAACATTTCTGGAGGGAAATTTGGCCAAATGTAACAAGTGTTAAATGGTATTGCAATTCTTTTTCTAAAAAATTTATCCCAGATATTAATAGGACTAATGGGGGAAGATTCGTTGTAAAATTTTTATAGAAGTGGAAAGCTGGACCTAGCTGTCCTTCAAAACTTTTTTTTTTTTTGGCCATGCTGCATGGCTTGCAGGATCTTAGTTCCCTGATCAGGGATTGACCAGGGATTGAACCTGGCCCTGTCAATGAAAGTACAAAGCCCTAACCACTGGACTGCTAGGGAATTCCCTCAAGACTTTTTTTTTTTTTTTTTAATATTTATTTATTTTGGCTGTACCGGGTCTTAGTTGCAGCTCACTAGATCTTCGTTGCAGCATACGGGCTTCTTAGTTGCAGGCATGTGGACTCTTAGTTGCGGCATACATGCAGGATCTAGTTCCCGACCACGGATAGAACCTGGGTCCCCTGCATTGGGAGCATGGAGTCTTACCCACTGGACCAGAGGGGAATTCCTTTTTTTTTTTTTTTTTGATGTGGACTATTTTTAAAGTCTTTATTGAATTTGTTATAATATTGCTTCTGTTTTATGTTTTGTTTTTCTGGCCAAGAGGTATATGGAATCTTAGCTCCTGTAGCTCCCTGACCAGGGATCCAACCAATACTCCCTGCATTGGAAGGCAAAGTCTTAACCACTGGACTGCCAGGGAAGTCCCAAGACATTTTAAAAAACTTTTAAATTGCCTGCCTTCACCACTAGAGTAGGGAAGCTTATGTGTCTCATACACTGCTATATCCTCAATGCCCCAAACAGTGCCTAACACAGAGTAGGGGCTCAATTGTCTGCTGAATGAATAAATGAATGAATGATAAGACAAATGAATCAAGAGGGAATTCATTAAATGGTTCACCCATGTATAGTGGTCAGCAGCCATTAAAAAGAAGTGAATAATAACAGTGAATGTTTATTGAGCTTGTACCCTAGGCTACACACTATGCTAAGATTTCCTCATGGATTATATAATTTCTCACAATAAACCTATGACATAGGTAGATACTATAATGTATAGTCAGGACTTTTCTCATTGAAACATACTGAAACCTAACTCAAATTATGTTAGGGGGAAGAAAAGGAATTTTTTGGTCCATGTAACTGCAAAGTCCAGAGGGTTGCTCCAGCTTCAGACGTGGCTGGATTCAAGGACTCAAACAATGTCTTTTTTTTTCTTGGTTACGCATAGTCAAAATATTTAATTTTTCACTTCTCAGTCAAACAATGTCTTGATGATTTAGTTTTTCTCTCTTTCCATCTCTCTTCTTTCTTCTTCGTTGTCTTGGTCCCTTGGCAGCCTAGTTCCGCATGGAGGGTCCCTGGTAGCTCTGGGTTACATGGGTCCAAGGACACTTGCTATCAGAAGGCAAAGCTAGCAAGTCAGGCCAGGGATGGCCCTGGCTCTCCTTGAGCCATTCTGAATTCTTATGGCCAGAGGTTAGGGCTCCCTGACTAAAACTAGTTAGTGTGTGCATCTCTGAGAAGGCCTGGGAACAGGAAAAGTGGGACCACCAAAGAGAAACTAGGCAGATGAAAAGCACTGCACATTACAGATGCCTCCTGTAACAGATGAGGAAACTGAGGCACAGACAGGCTAAATAATTCCCCTAAAGACTCAGAGCTAGTAGGTGGTAGGAGGCTGATTCAAACTCAGGCAGCTTGACTTTGGAGCCCATGATTTTAGTGTGATGTTTAATTTTATGTGTCAACTTGACCTGGCTGTGGAGTGCCCAGATATTTGGTTAGACATTGTGGGTGTGTCTGTGAGGGTGTTTCTGGATGAGATTAACATTTGAATCAGTAGACTGAGTAGGGCAGATTGCCCTCCCCAACATGGGCAGGGCCAGTCAACCTGTTAAAGGCCTGAGTAGGTCAAACGGTTGAGCAGGAGAGAATTTGCTCTCTGATGGTCTCTGAACCAAGACATAAGTTTTCTTCAGGTTTGGACTGGAACTTATACCGTTGGCTTTCCTGGTTCTCAGGCCTTAGGACTGCAGATCCTGAGACTTCTTAGCCACTGTAATTGCATAAGCCAACGCCTTATAACAACCCCCTTTTTACATATATGGTAAATATAAGTAAATGAATAAATAAAATTAATATATTGGTTACACTTTATATATATAATAAATAAAATCTCATATATATGGCTATTATATATATTTTTATATATGGTTTCATATATATACTAGTCATTAGGAGATAGGAGATATGTATATGTTTATATATATATCTATATATATGTATGTACACATGTACATACGTATATATACAGATCATATGTATCTCTGGAGAACCCTAATACATTTAGCTACAAGACAATATTGCAAAGCTATATGCATAGATATGGAAGATGTTCAAGACATATTTCTAAGTTAAAAATAATCAGCTAGAATATACTATGTGTTGAATGACCCCATTAATATAATCACATATAAATGAAGAGCCTGGAGAGGTATACACCGAAGTGTTAACACAGGGTATATCTGGGGAGGGGGATGGTATTAAGGAGAACTTCTCCTTTCTCATTATTTGAATTTTTTTTCCCCACAAAGGTCAAGTATTTCTGGGAAAAACAATATTTCCATTCTTAAAAAGAAATTTTAAGAGTCAGTAAAATCAAATTTCACACCAAGATGGGTGTGAGCAGCAGGGAAATCAGCTATTGCTTCACGAACAGAACACAGGATGTGAAATGGCAGCATAATCTCTGCTCTTCCCCTCTCCTCCCATTGCAATCTTCATTTTATTTAATTTATTTTTAGTTTCCTGAGAAGGGCTGGAGACAGTATGCTTGGTTGCTCTTCTTTTCCCTTGGCTCTGAGAGTTTATCCATGCCAACTGGACTGTAAGTGACTAAAAAAATAAACTGCACATCAGAAAACTCAAGGGCCAGAAGGAACCTCAGGGAGGGGCTGCCTCAGTGATTTTAAAAAAATAAAATAAAAGATTTTTTATTTTCCTTTGGAAAACCATACTCAAGTCAGGGAGGAGAGCAGAAACCAGAATTCTTGCTCTGAGAACATGGCTTGCCAGTCACTCATCTAATCTAACCTGATCATTTTGCTTAAGGGTGTCAGGTCTCCTGCTCTTGGCCAGCTGTACCAAACGTTCCTGAGTCTATGCTTGGGTTGCATTTTTTTCTGGATTTTCAGAGCCCAAGAAGCTCCTGAATTAGGCAACAAGTCATGTTGTAACTGTGGACGGTCTCTGCATCCTGCACAGGTGAGAGATGCCCCCCACTTTCTCTTTCCTGAAAGCCCAAGGCTCTTTTCTTTTTTAGGATCGTTGAAGAAACTGGCTCCCATTCTCTCCAGGGGTCCAGGATATTATAGAGTTCTCTGTTCCCCAGAGTGGGTCAGGGCCAAGGGATATAAGAAAGAGAGCAAGGGAAAAAAAGACAGTGGCAAGGCAAGGAACCTAGTTAAGCTCTTAGAATTAGGGTTGAGATTAGGCTTAAAACCTAGGGTTAAATTTTACAGATAATATTAGGATTAGGATGAAGATTGAGGCTAGAGTTTGGATTGGACATTGGGAGTAATACCAGCTTAGAATGAATGTTAGTGATGAAAGGGTTTAAACTGGGAGTTAGAGAGAGTTGTGGGATAAGGATTAGAATCAGAGTTGGAGGACCATCTGCTTTGTCTCAGGTCTCTACATGTGCCTCCTTTTTGGTTGTGACTTTCAGGACTAAGGTCTTTGGACGCAGTATTACCAAGAAAGCAGCCCTTGTGAGCCCCTGCCCTTGAGCCACACCTGGCTCTTTCACAGCAGCTCTGGCTGCTGAAGCGTTAATATTATCCTTTCCTAAACCCTACTGAGCATGTAGATGGCTCCTTTTGGGCCAGTGGTGATTGCAAACTACCCCCAAGAGTTACATCACAGGTTCATCTGGAACGTAATCCACAGCAGAAAATAGTCAAGACAATTATGACAAAAGTACTTCTGCCAATTACCCCGCACTTTGGTCCCCTAATTTGATGATGCCCTGGAATTTTATGTCCTCTCTGAGTTTTTGGCCGAGTGGGCACGTTATAGGAACTGGTTCAAGGGCTCTTCAGACAGAAAACTTGGGAACTGAGAATGAAGAGTTAGCCAGCTAGGAAAGTAATGAGAAGAAGCAAATGAACACTGGGTCTCATTTCTTACAACTGCAGTGTGACAAAAAAGCTCACAGTGAGTTTCAGTGTCTTTAGGGAAGTTGGGTGGTGATGGAGATGTTCCCTCAGGATAGTCTGATTAGGATGCCAGCTCATATATGGGTCTCACATTGATTAACAAATTATTGTGCCTTTGTATTCATTCAACAAATATTTATTGAATGCCTACCAAATGTGCCCTAGGGATTATGTATATAGCAGTAAACAGACATAATCTTTGGAGAGGAGACACATAAATAAATATTTAATTATAAACTGTGATAGGTGCTGCAAAGAAAGAGTGCCATAGAAGATAAAAATGGGGCAACATAATTTTAATTGGGGCTGGGTGTCAGTGAAGTCTCCTCTGAGGAAGTGCCATTTAAATTTAGGCCTGAAATAGCTCAACTAGCAGTTCCTTTGCTGGAAAATTCTTGAACTTTTCCATTGTTCTATATGGATTTGAATTTCAGGCTGCAATTTACTCCTGTTTTGGTCTGTGGTAGACACCTTTTGGAATCTTTGCCAAGAACATAACTGATCTTTGAGAACTGTAGGTTACAAGGATGGGTCTCTGGCAGCCATGTTTGCATTACAAAGCAAAGAGCCTTCGCTTCACAATGCTCCACTGGCTAAAGGAGACTGTACCAGAAATAGACAATCTGACATGAGCTAGACCAATAAGGATCTTTCTCCTGGGAATTGGGATTCATAGATACTAATTAATCTTTGCTAGTTTTTTTGTTTTTTTTTTTAAGATTTTTTTTTGATGTGGACTGTTTTTAAAGTCTTTATTGAATTTGTTACAATATTGCTTCTGTTTTATATTTTGGTTTTTTGGCGTGGAGGCATGTGGGATCTTAGCTCCCCGACCAGGGATCGAACCCGCACCCCCTGCATTGGAAGGTGAAGTCTCAACCACTTGACTGCCAGGGAAGTCCCTCTCTGCTAATTCTTGAAATGAGGATAGGTAAGCTTGGACAGCCATGTTCCACTATGTTCCTAGAGAAGCAGTGAAAACAGATCTGCAAAGAGGAATGAAGCAGCACTGTAGAGAGAAGAGCATGTGACCAGGGAGAAAAGAGATAATGAAGGAATAGCTACTTGGCTTCCTGCTGGTATTTCAGATCCTTGTTCCAGTCCTTCCTGAGATCTTGTTGATCTCTGTGCCCTTGGGCTCTATAAGATTATTCCTTAAAAAAATTTTTTTTGCCATGAAGAAGTTTCAGTGGGTTTCTGTACTTGCAGACAAAGGAGCCTTGACTAAGAGTGGGTTTTTGTTTTTGTTTTTTTTTCAGTATGTGGGCCTCTCATTGTTGTGGCCTCTCCCATTGTGGAGCACAGGCTCCGGACACGCAGGCTCAGCGGCCATGGCTCACGGGCCTAGCCGCTCCGCGGCATGTGGGATCTTCCCAGACCAGGGCACGAACCCGTGTCCCCTGCACTGGCAGGCGGACTCTCAACCACTGCGCCACCAGGGAAGCCCTAAGAGTGGGTTTTTATCAGATTAGCTCTTTCGTTCAACAAACACGGATTGAGTCTGTGTCAATCCCACTGAGATTGGTGGAGCCCACAAGTCCGCAGAGCATGCACAAACAGAATGGTATGTACAGAAATAAAATAATAATATTTGGTAATAAAATTAATCTAAGTAACACCCTCTGAGTCTCTGCTATCCCCAGTGGGTTGTGGGTACATTAACAGCTATTTCTAAGAGCCAGTTCTTTTGGAGCTAGGTTTTGTGAGGAGAGACAGACATGTAAATTTCCTGGTCCTATAATGGAGACTACATGGGCAGAGGGAGGAGGGACCAATTCTGCCTTGCAGAGTATGGGAGGCATAGAGGTAATAAATGCCTGAAGGGGCAGCAGGAGTGTGCTGGGTAGGACAGGAAGGGGCAGAGGGGAATAGGAGGGACAAAGCCTTAGGAAATGCCTTGTACATACTGGGTACTTAATAAATGGTTGTTAAATTGAATAACTGGCAAACAGGTAGGCAAGCAGTTTGTAATATGACAATCATGTTTTATATAAAATTTTCCTTTTGGTTTTAGGGTTTCCTTTTCCACATACAAAAGAAAGTCATCAAGATGCCAATAGCAAGAGTCCCACTTAATCTGTTTGTTAAACTCAAAGCCTGTAAATCTTCTGTGAATGTGGCAATTTTATGTCAGTTTAAGTGGGGATTTAAGGAAATATGAGTCCAATGGGAGCTGGGTGTGCCATATGACTTCATCCATTCTATGGGCTTTCGACAGAAATATTTATTGAAGGCTTGTGAAAATCAACAAAGCCGAAACTAAATATTACGCAAAATAAATCAGCATTCACGTTTGGAGGGTGCTTTGGCTTTAAGTGGTTTGATTTTTGCAATTACTGTCTTCATCAGCAGGAGCCTCTTTAGGAGGATGCTAAACTAAGTGTGATCCTTGCTCTTTATGAGGTAGGGGGTAGATGGGCCCCTAAGATCTCTCTTCAGGACTATTCACTGCTGTCTCTCTGAGATCATTTAGAGGCCAAAAGAAGCAACAATGTTAATAAGTCCACAGAGCATGTACAAACAGAATGGGCAGGTACATGTAACTCCGTATCACCAGTGCTGTGAGTAACTGAGCTAAGTGGTGTCAAGCTTCTGCTTTCCAAAAGCAACTGGAAACCCAGGCATTAAGAGAAATCTACTGAACTTTAAATAATTGTGACTATTCAGAAAACTAATTGGTGGGGGGCAGGAGGGGAAAGCAAGCAACACCTGCTTACAATAGGGCTTGTGGCTGTCAACTGGCAAGGCCTCCTTCTCTCTATCCCAAGAAAAGGGGTTCAAGGCCCCCCTGGATGGGGTTCGAGAGGGTCTCTGTACACGCTCAGCTGTGGCGGGGAAAAAAAAAGCCAGTAAGCCTTCCTAGAAGTAGCAGGGACTGAGAAGTCCGCCCATAGGGCCTCAGCTATGGGTTACCTCTCCAAGAGGTCTGGTGGAAGTTTGCTCCTTGTTGAAATTAATCATTAACAATCGCTTTCTTCTCACGATTGGCTGAAGCTCAGAATGGGTTCAGGATAAAAGACAATGAGCGTTAAAGGACTCGTTTTTTAGTGCCTCAAACTTTTTGGTCACTTACCAGTTTCCATCACTAATTTGGCCATACCTACCCTCCCAAAACCGAAATGTCCACTCCAGAAAGAAGAGAGGTTCTCCTAGCCTAGGCATAGGGAGTGGACTTGTAACTCTGAGGTTGGGGACACCGATGTGGTTAGAGGGGCACGGAACCTGACCAAGACACTAGCCTCTCTCTCCCCGCCATTGCGGGTGTGGAGAAGGGGAGGGACGTTTCCCAGAAGTTCATCATTGCCAACGAGAAACCGGTTCTCTGGGTGGTACAGGAAGAGTGAGTTGGGTGTGGGAGGCCTGGGAAGAGAGATTTCCAGGGGTTAGCAGTTCATTGAGAAATGTCCTCCGGCATCGCCCGGGACCAAAAGCGAAGGGCTCGCGGACCGCTCGGATAGCTGGAGACCCCAGCAGCCCCAGGAAGACCGAGCTCCACTTCCGGGTTTGGAAGCTCTCCTGGCCCTTCCCAGTGCCGGGTAATGGGATTCTCCGAGCGCATGCGCGGTGCTCGACCGCCGCTCTGGGACTGGTTCAACTAACCCTAAACAACTAATCTGCTCCTCCCCCTCTCGCTTGGGGCGTACCATTCGCGTTTGGGGGGGAGGTAACGTGCCCCAGAGTATTCAGAAGCCTGCTCCCCTTCTTCAGACAGGGGAAGGTAAGTTTCCTTAAGATTTTAAAAGTTCCAAGAATAAGAAAGCCTCCGAGGCCTGTCGTTGAGTGATAGTTCTACGGTCTCGGCTTTGCCCACGGCCCCGTCCTCTTCCTTTGAGGCGCTGAACAAAGTGGCACGCCCGGATCCCAGCTGATCAGCTGCTGGGCTTTGGCGGCGGCTTCCCCCCGGCGAGACCATTGTGACTCCTTGGGAGGGGTGCGTGAGGAGGGGAGGGGGCGGAGCGGCCATTGTCCGGTCAGCGCAGCCTCCGAGGGAGGGAGGGTGTTACGGAGCGAGCGGGGCCCTTGGTTTCACAGCGGCTGCCGCTACGCTAAAGTCGGCGGGGGGGGGGGGCCTCAGGTCCTTCCCAGCGCCGCCGCACGGGACATCGCTCTGGCTGGGAGCGGCGGTGGGAGCTGCCGAGGGCGCCGGGACTTCCCTCCTCCCCCGCGGTCCTCGGTTCACCCGTACGCCCCACCTCCTCAGCTCCCCTCCCTCTACTCCCCCCGGCCCCCCCATCTCCGAAGGCCGAGTGGTGCGGCCCGCCTCCAGCTGACCGGCCTGGAATCCCGGCTCGGAGCCCCGGACTCGCGCCCGCCCGCGCGCCCGCTCCCTCCCCCTCCCCCCGCCCCGAGCCCCCCGACGACGCCGCCGCCGCCTCCGCCTCCGCCTCCGCCTCCGCCTCCGCCTCCGCCTCCTCCTCCTCCTCCTCCTCCTCCTCCTTCGAGCGGGGCCCAGGCCCAGCCGCTAACACCGCTGCCGCCGCCGAGCTCCGCCGCTGCCGCCGAGCACCATGGGAGATGCCGGGAGCGAGCGCAGCAAAGCTCCCAGTCTGCCGCCTCGCTGTCCCTGCGGCTTCTGGGGGTAAGTGCCCGGCTGGGTGGGGGCGGGGGCCGGGGCGCGGGCGCCGGGGCTGCCCGGGCAGGCCTCGCGGCCCGGGGAGGCCGGAACCCTGGGGGCTGGGCCCAGGCCGGGCCTGCGGGGAGGGGGCAGGGGCCGCGTCCTGGGGAGGGGCACCGGGTAGGGAGCTGGGGGTGGGCAGAGAAGGCCCTGCCGGGGGTGCGCTGCCACCCTCGGAGACTCGGCTGCCAGAGGCTCGGGCCGAAAGGGGCCGGCCGGGCTACTGGTGAGGGGGGCAGGGCTGCGTTCAGGGATGAGGGGGCGGCGTTGGCACCTCCCGGTGGAGCTGGGGTGCCCCCTTCCCTTGGCTTGTGGAGGCCAGCCCTTCCTCCCCTCCTTGGTATGAGTTGGTGCCCAGGAACCAGGAGGGTATTTCCTCTGACTTTTTCACCTCCCCTCCTCCCTGTCCCCCAGAGACTTGCATCATCGCTTCCTAAATTATATCCTAGTGCCCCATTTGCTTTTAGGAAGCTGTTCACACGTCACCCATTTTTAAAATTCGAGCCCAGAACCCAGGCTTGGGTAAAGTTACAAGACTGTTGAGGTCTCATCTTATTTAAAACACGTTTGTTTCAGAAGGTCTGTAAGATTCCCTTGTCAAAAAAAAACTCAAGTCAGCTTGGCTTAGGAACGTGAGAGCCAAC
The DNA here is from genome assembly GCF_949774975.1 of Lagenorhynchus albirostris. NCBI lineage: Eukaryota > Metazoa > Chordata > Mammalia > Artiodactyla > Delphinidae > Lagenorhynchus > Lagenorhynchus albirostris. Next base: position 67,488,373 of record NC_083104.1, read on the forward strand.
TTGCTTAATTGGCTCAAATTCCCTTCCGTCCCCATTTTTTTTTTTTAATGATAAAAATATTCACCTTGGCCAGCCTGTATTATTGCTTGGCCATCCTGTGTTAGAGTGAAAATATTTGAGGTGGGAAATCAACTTTTCCACCTGTAGTTACAGTTTAAATTCTTCTTGTTACACTTGGAGTTTTTATGGATTGCCACCCCTCTTACCAGACAGGTGCCTCCGTCATAATTTATGATTCTAGATCTATTGTAAGGAAACTGGAGACTTTGAAGGCCAGCTTTTGTGATTTATCTCTTTTTTTGTTTTATTTTCCAAAGATTCAGTATATTTGGAGGTGCATAGAGGCAGTAAGGAAATGATTATTTCTGGTGAGGGCATCTTGGGACGATGTATTGAAGTATTTTATCTTTACTGTCTCTCAGATCCTAGGGATGATTGAGGTAGAAATTAAGGCTGTGGGTTTTGGGAGTGCAGAGAAGGATTAGAAAGTGGATCTTAGTGTAGATTTCTGTGGAGTTTGTCATATCCAAAGGTTATGACAAAAAAAATCTAATTTTCTCATCTTTCAGCCTTTTCTTTCTCAAAAATTTCTTGGTGAAAGGATATTAGCGAAAAATAAGTTACAGCGTTACCAAAAGTTCTGAAGATGTGAAAATATCTTAGATTTTATAGTCTCCCCTTCTTTTTGGCTTGAAAATAATTGTGTTGCTTGCTAAGTGCTTTCATAGGCAATCTAATTCCCACCAGAATCTTATTAAGTGGGAACCGTTCTCTCTTTTATTTGTAGATGGGAAAACTGAGGCATTATTTATACACGGGAAACTTGCCTTTGCATTCTGGGATTTCAGGGTGGAGCTAATGAGCTCTGTAGAGTGCTTAGTACCATCACGTTTATGACATCAGTCTGCTGCCCTGGAAAAATCTGGTGTCACAAGCCTCAGATTGTAACTCATAAGAAGACATGTGGCTCAGAGAAAGTAGCTGCCAGTGGCAGCTAATGCCCAGGATGTATCAGAGGTCTATTTCCTGGCAACATGTTAATGTCTTTGGGACCATTATTATGAGTGGAACCCACATTAAAAGATTTACATCAAGACTTAGAAACTGAGCAAGGTTCTGAGTAATGCAAGGAGAGTTTGGTAGTAGAGAGGAATAGTTACACTGATACCATAGTTGACTTATAAGCAACCAGGGCTGCTTTTTTGATACTTTCAATATGGCACTTTTTATGAACTGCAATTTGCCTAATGAGAGTTAGGCGAAACTAATATCTTTATGGTGGAAGCTGTTCTTTTTAATGTGTAATGTTTTAACCTTTCCTAAAGGCACCTGTGTAGTTTGCAGTTTATACCAAAGTATAAGGAAATTGCTGCCTAGTTTCCATTATATCGTGACTGATTTTGAACGTTTCCCTTATTGCATGGGCTACATTCATGTTATATTCATTAAGTAAACTTATAATGTATTTAGCAAATATTTGAGTGCCTCTGATATTATGGTAGACAAGAGGGGCACTGGCACCATTCTCTGGGAGCAGGGGACATAGAGGAGTAAAAACACCAGTTACAATGAAGTGTGTTAGGCTTGGAATAGGGTTTGTTGGGAGGGGCACCTACTCCAGTTGAGGTGGATGTAGAGGAAGATAGCCTGGAGGGTGATGCCAGCCTAAGCCTGCAGGAAGATTAGGAGAGAATGGAAATAGATAGGGAGAAGGGTGTTTTCTGTCAGGCAGAGGGGAGAGCATGGATGAAGGCCTGGATATTAGAGAGAGCACTACACATTTGATCAGCTGAAAGTTCATTGTAGAGGATTGGTAGATTGTGAAGAGGGGTCAGCTAGAAATGAGGCTGAGATGGTGAGAGCAACTGGTGATACAGGCCCCCATATGTGATGCTTATGACTTTGGATTTTTATCCTGAGTGCACTGGGGAGCTGTTGAAGAACTTTGAGTGGGTTGTGAGGTGATTTTCTTTAATGTGAAAGATTACTAGATGATCTTGAGGGTGGCCTGTGTATGTGGGTATGATTGTGTGTGTGTGTGTGTGTGTATTTGTTTGTGAATGTGGTGTCTGTATGTTTGTGGCATGTTGTAAAGTCCAGAGGTACAGAAGACTTGTCAGGAGGAGTGATCCCCAGGGGATTACTATACCTGTATGGTGGCCAGGGAGAATGGAGAGAAGTAGATGTCAAAGCCATTCAGGAGGTAACTTGCCTTTGCCCTTCATGAGCATGAAGGTGAGTGTGTTCTCTGGAAACTTTAGTCAGCATTGCACTCTGCGGAAGCCGCAGGTCTGTGAAGTCAGCTAGTCAGGGCCCACACCCAGCCCTTTGCTGAGGAGCCTTTTAGCAGAATGTTCTGGTACTAGCAGACTAAAGGCAGTTCCTTTAGGATTGCTCTTCTCTCTAGTGACTTAGGCAGAAGGACTTGCTGCCCAGCATTGTCCACTCAGGACACCAATCAGTGGGGGTTGGTTAACATAGGAGAGCCTTCAGGTGGGTCTCGTGGGACTGCAATGAGAAAGGAGAATGCCTAGAGGAGCATGCAGTGCAAATGTGTTAGTGCTTCGAACACTCAAAATTTCTAGTTTTCTCCTTGGTTTTATATTGTGAAATTGAGTGTAGGTAATTAAGTTAACGTGTTACAGAGAGACCACTGGGAAACTTTGCTACCTTGGAAATTGTTGAAGTTTTACTAAAGTTGCAAGGTGTTTGTATAGCACATAAATGTTTTTAGGGTTAATGACCATAAATGGTTTTTTCCCTGAGACATGGACTTAAAACTTTTAGTGAAATATGAGCATGAGCATTTTCTTGGCTTATTTTAGGCATTCAGTAATCATGCAAAAAATCATGCTAGTTTATAATTGTCAAATCTGAAATGAAGTAGTCAATTGGTGCATTTTCTTTAGTTGAAATACATATGTAAAAGCACTTTTAAATCATATAGCTATAAGTGGTATTAGTTGAAGCTACAGAATGTACTGAGGGATATAGATTCTTCACAGATATTTTCAAAAGTTTTTGAAAGAGCAGACCTAGAATATTATTAAAAAAAGACAGGAAGAAGACAATAAGAATATCCTGAGTGTATTATAGGGTGATAGAACGGGTAATTAATTAGGATGGGGGAAAGATGGACTTTATTTTCGAATTCTGCATATTAAGTATAAATATCTAATTACAATTATTGATATTCTGCCTTTATAATTGGAGACGGTCTCTATCACAATGTAATTTAATGGAAACTTTGAGAAGTGTTATTCTTTTCATAAGTAAATTTAAAGTGTAGTAGACATAAGTGTTCAGTCTGATATTTAGGGAATAATGGAGTATTTTATTTTTTAAATAAATTTATTTATTTTTGGCTGCGTTGAGTCTTTGTTGCTGCGTGCGGGCTTTCTCTAGTTGCGGCGAGTGGGGGCTACTCTTCGTTGCGGTGCTCGGGCTTCTCATTGCCGTGGCTTCTCTTGTTGTGGAGCACGGGTTCTAGGCACGTGGGCTTCAGTAGTTGTGGCACGTGGGCTCAGTACTTGTGGCTGTGGGCTCTAGAGCACAGGCTCAGTTGTTGTGGCGCACAGGCTTAGTTGCTCTCCAGCATGTGGGATCTTCCTGGACCGGGGCTCGAACCTGTGTCCCGTGCTTGGCAGGCGGATTCTTAACCACTGTGCTACCAGGGAAGTCCCTGGAGTATTTTACATATGGGATGTATTAGGTAAACGATTCATTGTTTTGATTAAAAAAAAGATGTTTATGATTTACTTTCTAATGAATCATGTCATAAAAGAAATATTACATGGGTACATTTTCTTTAGGGAAATAGATTTTATTAGTATTTCATTTTTGTGATCTATTCTGTTGAGAAGCATTTTACTTACCAACTAGATCTGCTAGATAATGATGAATTTTAAGTAAAGATGGAGTTAGGGCAGTGATCAAGAGTAATCTCACAAAATAAATTCTGTTCCTGAAATGGTTACTAGTAGAAAGTTGATTCAACCAAGATACTGACTAGTTAGCTTAAACAGAAGTTATTTATTTATTTTTATTGTTTCTTTTATTTTCTCTGAGCCCAGGCTTTGGGAATTGCTGTAGAACTCTGTTTCTGTCACTCTGTGAGTTATATGGCAAGTTTGCTTGGCTCCTAGTAGTGTGTGGCCCTCACACATTTTTGATTTATCAGTCTCTGTCTCCCAATTGGAACATGTTGCCACACTTCAACCAGCTTAACCTGGGCTTTCAAATTCCATGTGAACACAGCATGAATCACTGGTTAATCAGTAGAATGTTCATTCCAGTGATGTCACTAATTATCCATCTGATTATAAAACCCCCTTAAACATTCTCTTAAACACAAAACAGCTCATTTGTACAGTTTTACTTTTTTTGTTTTTTAAAGATTTTATATTTTTAGAGCAGTTTTAGGTTCAGAGCACAATTGAGAGTAAGGTACAGCAATTTCCCATATACCCCCTGCTCCCTCCCATGCACAGCCTCCCTTATTATCAGCATCCCCACCACAGTGGTGCATTTGTAACAGTGATGAACCTACATTGACATGTCATTATCACCCGAAGTCCATGGTTTACACTGCGGTTCACTCTTGGTGTTGTACAGTCTGTGGAATTGGATGAAATATAGTGACATGTATCTATTACAGTGTCATATAGAGTAGTTTCACTGCCCTAAAAATCCTCTTTGCTCTTACCTATTCATCGCTCCCTCCTCCCAACCCCTGTCAGCCACTCATCTTTTTACTCCATCGTTTTGCCTTTTCCAGAATGTCATATAGTTGGAATCATACAGTATGTAACATTTCCAGATTGACTTCTTTCACTTAGTAATATGCATTTAAGGTTCCTCCTTGTCTTTTTGTGGCTTGATAGCTCATTACTTTTTAGCACTTTAAGATTCAATTGTCTATATGTATCACAGTTTATCCATTCACCTACTGAAGGACATCTTGGTTGCTTCCAAGTGTTGGCAATTTTGAATAAAGCTGCTATAAACATCCATTTGCAGGTTTTTGTGGACATAAGTTTTCAACTCCTTTGGGTAAATACCAAGGAGTAATGCAGTTTTACTTTGCATTTTTGAATTTTGTGTGCATCTGAAGATGCAACATGATTTAAATGAAGTATTCACTGTCAATACGTTTATCTATCTGCCTCATTTTCCTGATTACATTTGAGTATCCAGAAAAATTTGCCCCTTTGCAGTGATGGAACATGGGGAGATAATTTTATTTTTTAAGAAAACATGTTCTTTGTTTACATTGGTTTGAGACAGTAGCTTTTTAGAGTTAGATCCAGTTAACATATAGGACATAGGCTCTTTTGGTATAATTCTCTTCTCCCCATTCACCACTCTCCTCCCCTCATCGCCCCCCCCCCTCCAAAAAAGAGAACACAGCACTTTAAGTCTACTGAAAAGTTTTGACTAAAAATCTCTTCATAGTCTTTAATAGTATTAAAGTTAACATTAATTTTTACAAGTTAACTTTTTTCTAGCTGGAAAAATCAGAGGGCCAAGAATTCTTTGAATAAAGTTTTTTGAAATGAAACCCTAGTGTATTAAATATTACTTATTGAGGGCAGAGTATGAAGATGGTGAGAACTAATATAATTTGGAGTTTTTTATTAGGTCATACGGAGGTGCGTCTGTGCAAACTGATGCAAAGTTTTGCACTACCACAATAATTATAGATCAAGATTGAGGTTAAAAGTTCTTTTTTCTTTTGAAGAAAGGTTAAGTTCAGTATCTGATCAAAGCTACATGTAGGAATTTGACCAGTCACAACTCAAAAACTTGTATAATTTTAATCATACACTTAAAAAACTGTCCAGGGCTTCCCTGGTGGCGCAGTGGTTGAGAGTCCACCTGCCGATGCAGGGGGCATGGGTTCGTGCCCCGGTCCGGGGAGATCCCACATGCTGCGGAGCGGCTAGGCCTGTGAGCCATGGCCGCTGAGCCTGTGCGTCTGGAGCCTGTGCTCCGCAACGGGAGAGGCCACAACAGTGAGAGGCCCGCGTACCGCAAAAAAAACAAAACAAAACAGTCCAGATTCAGGCTTGTTGTGGGACTTTGTGTCAGAGTGGTTTGCAAAAGAGGGCCTTCATTCCAACTGGGTGGATGACACTGATGTCTCTCGGTTCTGGTAGGGGCTTTGAGAAACAGGCTGATCCTGCTTTGGGCTGGGTCCCTGTGTAACAAAGTTATGTTGCTGAATGAGATATTTAGATATAAGGAAGAAATTTCCTATGTGTGTTCAATGCAAAAGGGAGGTTAAGCAGCTTTATTTGAAGTTTTTAATAACCAGAATCTAAGACTGCATTCTAGAATTGTTCTGTCCAGTATGGTAGCCACTAGCTACATGTAGTAGTTTAAATTCATACTAATTAAATAAAATTAAAAATTCAGTTTTGAGTTACACTAGCTATATTTTAAGTACTCTGTATCTCAGTAGCTGGTGGCTACCTCGTTGGGGAACACAGATATAGAACACTTCATCCTCCCAAAATGTTCTGTTGGACAGTGCTCTTCTAGAATGTTGATCTGATAGGCAGCCAGGATTTTCAAGCCTATTTTTTTTTTGCTTTTTTTCTAGTTTTATTAAGAAACAGTTGACATTCAAGCCTGTTTTCTTGTGAGTTCTCTAGATCCCTGTTTTCTCTCATATTCTGAAAATGTGGGGCGTTTGATTTAGCTCTGTGTTATTGTTGTTGTTTTTTTTCTCAGCTCCAACATATTTTATTTCCAAAGGGGGAAGCAGTCCTATTGTTAATTCAGATTACTGGAAAGTGCTCCTTTGATCAGTTTTGGGAACTAAAATTTCAGTACACGTTAGTCTGTAATTTGAACTTTTTTTTTCATGTTAGCTTTTGGGTCAGTCATCTTTGCCCCTTTCTTAAGTCTATTAAACTGGCAACCTCAGAGGCCTATACAGGAGATGTTGGACTAATACAGAATCTTTTTTTTTTTCTCTTTGGTGAGAGAAGTTTTGAAGGTATTCACCTTGGACTATGACTTTTGTAGATTCACAAATGTAAATCTCATATGACAGCTTTTGATATATGATTAAGGATAAATGCATTGGATTTTCTGGTAAATTCAAGTCCCTCTGTACAGGGGAAGGTGGAGTATGTTGGAATATCCAGCAGCAGTGGGCAAAACCAAACTGACCTGTGATGTATCAGACTGAGGGAATGGAACAAGATGAATGAAAATGCCATGTCATCCTTGAGGCCAGGGGACAGAGCTGCAAACAGTGCCTGACATCTGAAGTTGTGGCTGCAGCTGTTCACTGCTGCAGGAAGGAAGAATGCAGTAGGAAGAAGATGTAGTGCTAGCTAACTGCGTTTGTTCATTCAACTGTACCAAATGTCCTGTATTATAGACAGGTGCAGTTTTGTGTTAGGGCAGAAGAATGTCCTGGGAAAGATCATGGATTGCAGCTGTGACCACTCTGGTTGGGGGAGAAGTGGGGATGAGGGCAGACCACACCACAGCATTTTGTGTTTCTAGTTTGTGGACAGGCTATATTTAGCCTCATTGCTGCCTCATTAATGTCCTGGTAAAGAGTTAGGTTGGTGGTGTTGCACTTGGGACCTTCTGGGGAGTGCCTTTTCTCATTTCTTTCTGCTAAAGTGGAATGACATGGAGTAACAGTTGTTCGTGTCTTATCTACCTCTTGGACTCTTACACACAGCTAAGTTGAAGTGCATTTATATGAATAATCACACTCTTAGCCACACTTCCTGGAAGGAGAAGTATTCTCATTATTCAAAGTATCGCAAATACTCTTCCTGCAGTCATTTGGTTTTCTTACATGGTTGTGCTGGTAGCATTCCTGAACAGGGTGTGCGAAGTTTTCTCTAGCTAATGGGTACCTAATGGGAAAAGTGGGGCAGGAATTTGGAGAACATAGATTGGGTGGGGGGCTTTGCTGATCATGTCCATGCTTTCAGAGTCTCTGCCTATTTCAGGTCATTGTTTTTCAATTTCAGCCCTTTTTAGAGTGCTTTATATAGATAGATGTGCTGGGAAAGTTCTCTCCTGAAAGAATTTTTTTTCAACGTAATGAATGAGACACAAAATAGATTGAATAATACAGTCATTCTTAACTGTCCAGGTGTGTATTAACCAGCAAGAAATAATAAACTGGAGGTGGGAGAGAGTGTGGTGTATTTCAGTGTATGTTGTTTCTAGATTTATGATTGCTTGGTTTCTGTCCTGGGGATGGATGGATGGTATTCTTCCTTTTCTTCAGATGCCACTGAAATTCAGAAAACCAGGTTTTTCAAGTCTTTGTGTTTGCATATGAAACTATGCGTGTATATACAAAATCTTCACGGTGTATGACCCTATACAGTTTTATCTAGCTTGCCTTTCCCTTTTAACATAACACAGAGCTGTGGTACTCACCTTTAAAAATAAAGGTGTGTTTTTGCATGTTGATCCACAAAAATCCTTGCTTAGAGGAACTTTTGTTTTATTCTTTTGTTGATTAGGGGGACATAATCATGTATTCTCTGAGACCTGTATTCCCTGTTTCTGTGTATATATCACGGTTAATTAGCTTTACCTGTTGTTCATGTCATCCCCCCCACCCCCAGTACTGAAGCACTTTCAAGATGTGTTTAAACTATGCATTTTATTTGTAAAGCTAATCTTTTTCTTCACTGAATGTGGGGCAGGATCTAATCATGGAACAGTTGCTGTAACAAGTGATAAAGATACAGTCTTGAGTAGAAGTGTGGAGTGTTACATGATGTATACTAAGAGTCTCTTTGGGGGTTTATAATCTCAATAATACCAGTATGGATTAATTTAGAAAATGATAGTCACAGTAAAATCTTATCTGTGGAAGTATGTGTCCTTAAAGGCTGCATTTTCTTCTTCTTGGTTTTAAGCTGTCTGGTGACTAGATATTTATAATCCCATAGTTGAAAGGCCCCTAGGTTTACCTGAATAGTTTTCATTGTAGATAAATTAGATACTTACATTGTATGTGTTTTTGGTTGGAGTTAGGGACAGGAAGAATGGACTTTGTTGGTTTTGTGTTGAAATTTGGGATGCAGAAAAGTCACTGGACAGTATCTGACACCTGATTTGGAGGTGAGTTGGAAGAGTAAGGACACACAAGGTGGTCAAGGGGGAAACTGGGGTGCAAGGAGGATGAGGATGGGGAAATGTGGAGTGGTGGTAATTAGGAATGAAGATGCTTTGTGATCACCAACTTCTAGTCAAAATATGAGAGGTGACCACATCTGTAAGGGCTCGAGAAACTAATGTGAACAGGTGGTGTGGGTGAGATTAAAGAAAACATTCTGTTTTTTCTTGAAGTGTTGGGTGTGAGCCCCCAGAGGTCTTACAGGGAAGTGCTGAAGATCATAGGATGAGAGCTGTGGTGCACATTCCAAACTAAAGTTTAGTGGAAGTGGCAGCAGCTTTCAGCAAAATTAGTCTTCCATCTGTTAGAAGCCCATGGGCTGTTTCTTCTGCTAAGCCTTCTCAGCCAGTTAAAGGATGGTGCTTCGTGGTGTCTCTGCAGCAGACCATGGAGACTCTGCCTTCTTTCCTTTATTGGTATTGCCACAACCAACTCCATTCCTTGGGGTATATTGATATTTTTCATCTCCCTTTTCAACCTCTAAGCCTGGTGTGGAGAGTTCAACAAAGTTTTGCTCATTTCCTCCTTTACTTGCTGTTCTTGGGGGAGAAAACTCTCACAAGCCCTTCCCATTTAAAAGATTTTTCAATGAATACATTTAGGGGAGTTTACATTAAATTTTAAAGAATTTAATAGTAGTGCGTAGTGTTTGTTGGAGGAATAAGACCTTTCTTATTTGCTGTGAGGCTGATGAAGGGCCCCCTCTCATCTAACCTAGGCTCTTCCAGAATGCCTCCAAAGATGCAGGGCATGCTGATACCTCATCTCCAGAAAAGCAGCTGAGCTCAGTGGCTAGGCAATGGGCTTTGAAATCAAAGACCTGGGTTGAAAACTTTATAACTTTCTGCTTGATTTTGGGCAGTTTACCTCTTTGCCTCTTTTTCTTTAAAAAAGAATATACTAGAGTTGTTTTGAGGTTTAGTGAGCTCTAATGCCTGTCAAGCCCCTTGACACAGTGCCTGACCAGGGTAATTAAATTTATTAAGGGCTGACTTCCCAGCCTTGAATGAAGGAGCATTGGTGGCAGATTAATAGATGCAGAACTTTCTTGCCTCAACTGGCAATTTGCATTTATGGTAATCTCCAGACCAGTGCCACCTCATTAGTTGATGAGGTTTCTGACTGGACTTTGGCTGGTTTGGCTATTTTCCAGAGCCTATCCCTTGTTCAGCAAGCATTTGTTAAGCATTCTGTTGTGTGTCTTGAGCTCTGCTAGGCATGTTATACTGTTTTAGCTTCTGCCTTAAGAAAGCTCACAGGGTGGAAGGGATGGCAGACAGTAAATGGACAAAACACCATGAGGAAAGTGTTATGGGAGATCATCACAGAGTACTGTGAGAGCACTGACCGGGCATCTTACTGAGACTGGGAGTGGAGGATGGCCAGGAGGGCTCTCTGGGGAGATGGTGCTTAAGCTGGGAGTAAACGATGAGCAGGAGTTAACCATGTGGAGGTGGTGAGGAAGGGCTTTCCAAGCAGGGGGAACGGCTTATGCAAAGGCAGAGAGGAGTGAAAAAGCTTGCTGAATTCAGGGAATTGCAGATTCAACTCAGGATGTTAGCTGCATTTGTGGCGGGAGGCAAGATGAAGCTGGGGGGATGAGCAGGGGCCAGTCATGAACCTACTTGATTGTTGGATGGTTGAGTTAAGATTTTACCTGGAAGCAGTTGGTACCATTTAAGGATTTAAGTATGGATGACAGATGATATTTATATTTCAAAAACTTTATCTTGGCAGCAGTGTGGAGGAGAGTTGGAGGATATAAGCATGGAAGCAGAGTCCAGTTAGAGCCCATAAACCTTTTTGGGCCGTGGATGTCTTTGGCAGTCTGGTGAAGACTGCAGCCCCCTTTTCAGGACAATGCATAGAATAAATTACTTAGGATTACAAAGGAAACCAGTTAGATCTAAATGCATTTCTATATGTGGATTAGAGAGTCTGTGAACCCTAGATAAAGCAACCCTGAGTGAATGCTGTAGTAGGAGAGCTGAGAATGAATGTAGGCTGAAACCTGGGTAGTTTAGTCCATTGGGGCTGTAACAACAAAATACCATAGACTGGTGGCTTATAAACAACAGAAATTTGTTTCTCGCAGTTCTGGAGGCTGGAAGTCCAAGATCGTGGCTCCGGCGGCTTTGGTGTCTGAGGAGAGCCAGCTTCCTCATTGATGCTGTCTTCTCATTGTAATCTTACATGGTGGAAGGGATGAGAGACCTCTCTCTAGCCTCTTTTATAACAGTACTAATCCCATGATCTAAGCAGAGCCCTCACGATCTAATTGCTTCCCAAAGGCCTCACCTCCAGATACCATCACACTGGGCATTAGGATTCAACATGTGAATTCCGGTGGGGGAGCACAAACATTTCACTCCATAGCACTGGGACAGTGGGGACTGCAGAGGAGGGCTTGAGCGTAAGAGCAGAGACAGACTGGATGGGGGATGGGGTTGGGGGGTGGAAAGGAAAAGAGAGGCAGCAAGATTTCTGACATGGGCAACTGGGTGAAAGATGGTCAGTCACATATGGTGGGTATATAAGTTCTGCCTACACACTAGTTAGCTTTTTTTTTTTTTAATTAATTAATTAATTTTATTTTTAGCTATGTTGGGTCTTCGTTTCTGTGCGAGGGCTTTCTCTAGTTGTGGCAAGCGGGGACCACTCTTCATCGCGGTGCGCGGGTCTCTCAGTATTGTGGCCTCTCTTGTTGCGGAGCACAGGCTCCAGACGCGCAGGCTCAGTAGTTGTGGCTCACGGGCTTAGTTGCTCCGCGGCATGCGGGATCTTCCCAGACCAGGGCTCGAACCCGTGTCCCCTGCATTGGCAGGTGGATTCTTAACCACAGCGCCACCAGGGAAGCCCACTAGTTAGCTTTTGAAAGGTTGTTTGTGAATCCATTTATTTCTAAGTCCATCGTGAAACTGTAGAAGCAGGCACTAATGCCATCTGTCACTGGTGTGTGAAGTTTGGTTTGGTAGAAGAAGGTTTATACTTTGGAAGTTCTTAAGTTGAAGTGATTCCATCTGGAAGATGATGAGCATGTTGTGGGAAAGAGATGATTAGTTTTAGAACGGTTGAGTGTACATTTTGATGAATTAGATAGCATGTCAGTGTACTTGAATTGTATTTTTAAATTGAGGTATAGTTGATACATCATATTATATTAGTTTCAGGTGTACAACGTAATGAGTTGATATTTGTAGGTATTGCAGAATGATCACCACAAAACATCTAGTTAACATCCATCACCATACGTAGTTACAAAAATTTTTTTCAGGACTTCCCTGGTGGTGCATTGGTTAAGAATCTGCCTGCCATTGCAGGGGACACAAGTTCTATCTCTGGTTCGGGAAGATACCATGCTGTGGAGCAGCTAAGCCTGTGCACCACAACTACTGAGCCTGTGCTCTAGAGCCCGCAAGCCACAACTAATGTGCCCGTGTGCCACAACTACTGAAGCCTGGGCGCCTAGAGCCTGTGCTCCGCAACAAGAGAAGCCACAGCAGTGAGAAGCCCATGCACCACAATGAAGAGTAGCCTCCGCTAGCCGCAACTAGAGAAAGCCCGTGTGCAGCAACGAAGACCCAATGCAGCCAAAAAATAAAAATAGGTGAAATTCTGAAGAACTTTGCCAAGCAACTTTAAAAAAAAAAATTTCTTTTTCCTTGTGATGAGAACTTTTAAGGTCTACTCTCTGAGCAACTTTCAAATATGTAATACAGTATTATTAACTATAGTCACCATGCTGTACAATACAGTCCCATGACATTCATTTTATAACTGGAAGTTTGCACCTTTTGACCTCCTCACTCATTTCACCCCCCCACCTCCTGCCACCACCAACCACCAATCTGTTTTCTATATGTGACCTGTCTTTCCCTAAAGATTCCACATAAAAGTAAGATCATATACCATTTGTCTTTATCTCTCTGACTTATTTTCACTTAGCCTAATGCCCTCAAGGTCCATCCATGTTGTTGCAAGTGGCAGGATTACATTCTTTTTAATGGCCAAATAATATTTCATTGTATGTATATATGTGTGTGTATATATATACATATATATACACCCCGCGTTTTCTTTGTTCATTCCTCCATTGATGGACATCTAGGTTGTTTCTATGGCTTGGCTATTGTAAATAATGTTGCAGTGAACATGGGGTGCATATATCTTTCTGAATTAGTGTTTTCATTCTCTTCTGGATCATATGGTAGATCAATTTTTTAATATTTTGAGGAACCTCCATGCTGTTTTCCATAGCAGCTACACCAATTTACATTCCCACCAACAGTGCGCAAGGGTTCCCTTTTCTCCATGTCCTTGCCAACATTTGATATTTCTTGTCTTTGTGATAAAATAGCAGTTCTTAATGGTGTGCAGTGATATCTCATCGTGGTTTTGAGTTGCATTTCCCTGATGATTAGTGATGTGGAGCATCTTTTTATGTACCTGTTGGCCATCTGTATGTTTTCTTTGGAAAAATGTTCAGATCTGCCCATTTTTAATTGGATTGTTTTTTTGATAGTGAGTTATGAGTTCTCTATATATTTTGAATGTTAACCCCTTATCAGATATATGATTTGCAGATATTTTCTCCCATTTGTAGATTGCCTTGTCATTTTTAAAATTTTTTATTTTTTTGTGGTATGCGGGCCTCACACTGTTGTGGCCTCTCCCGTTGCAGAGCACAGGCTCCGGACACGCAGGCTCAGCGGCCATGGCTCACAGGCCCAGCCGCTCCACGGCATGTGGGATCTTTCTGGACCGGGGCACGAACCCGTGTCCCCTGCATCGGCAGGCAGACTTTCAACCACTGTACCACCAGGGAAGCCCTGCCTTTTCATTTTGTTAAAGGTTTCCTTTGCTGTGCAGAAGAAGCCTTTTAATTTGATGTAGTCCCACTTGTTTATTGTTGCTTTTTTGTATCTTTTATTATTTTTTAAATTAAATTAAAATTTTTATTAGCTTTATTCTAGACATAGACTATTTATTTGCAGATAAAAGGTTAGATAGAACAAAAATTAACATACTATAATAACATTTTGAAATAAATAAAATAGAATTTTACTTGGAAGAAAAGAAATTAAAGCTATGCTGAACTTTAGATAATTAACTTCCTTACCCCATGACATTGTCTATTTTTTAAAAAATTTAATTTATTTTTTTTATACAGCAGGTTTGTATTAGTCATCCATTTTATACACATCAGTGTATACATGTCAATCCCAATCTCCCAATTCATCACACCACCACCCTCACCCCGCTGCCGCTTTCCCCCCTTGGTGTCCATACGTATTTTCTCTACTTCTGTGTCTCAATTTCTGTTCTGCAAACCGGTTCATCTCTGCCATTTTCTAGGTTCCACATATATGCGTTAATATACGATATTTGTTTTTCTCTTTCTGACTGACTTCACTCTGTATGACAGTCTCTAGATGCATCCACGTCTCTACAAATGACCCAATTTCATTCCTTTTTATGGCTGAGTAATATTCCATTGTATACATGTACCACATCTTCTTTATGCATTCGTCTGTTGATGGGCATTTAGGTTGCTTCCATGACCTGGCTATTGTAAACAGTGTTGCAATGAACATTGTGGTGCATGTGTCTTTTTGAATTATGGTTTTCTCTGGGTATATGCCCAGTAGTGGGATTGCTGGGTCATATGGTAATTCAATTTTTAGTTTTTTAAGGAACCTCCATACTGTTCTTCATAGTGACTGTATCAGTTTACATTCCCACCAACAGTGCAAGAGGGTTCCCTTTTCTCCACATCCTCTCCAGCATTTGTTTGTAGATTTTCTGATGCTGCCCATTCTAACCAGTGTGAGGTGATACCTCATTGTAGTTTTGATTTGCATTTCTTTAACAATTAGTGATGTTGAGCAGCTTTTCATGTGCCTCTTGGGCATCTGTATGTCCTCTTGGGAGAAATGTCTATTTAGGTCTTCTGCCCATTTTTACATTGAGTTGTTTTTTTAATATTGAGCTGCATGAGCTGTTTATGTATTTTGGAGATTAATCCTTTGTTCGTTGATCCATTTGCAAATATTTTCTCCCATTCTGAGGATTGTCTTTTCGTCTTGTTTATGGTTTCCTTTGCTGTGCAAAAGCTTTTAAGTTTCATTAGGTCCCATTTGTTTATTTTTGGTTTTATTTCCATTACTCTAGGAGGTGAATCAAAAAAGATCTTGCTGTGATTTATGTCAAAGAATGTTCTTCCTATGTTTTCCTCTAAGAGTTTTATAGTGCCCAGTCTTATATTTAAGTCTCTAATCCATTTTGAGTTTATTTTTGTGTATGGTGTTAGGGAGTGTTCTAATTTCATTCTTTTACATATAGCTGTCCAGTTTTCCCAGCATGACTTATTGAAGAGACTGTCTTTTCTCCATTGTATATCCTTGCCTCCTTTGTCATAGATTAGTTGATCTTAGGTGCATGGGTTTATCTCTGGGCTTTCTGTCCCGTTCCATTGATCTGTATTTCTGTTTTTGTGCCAGTACCTTATTGTCTTGATTACTGTAGCTTTGTAGTATAGTCTGAAGTCAGGGAGTCTGATTCCTCCAGCTCTGTTTTTTTCCCTCAAGACTGTTTTGGCTACTCGGGGTCTTTTGTGTCTCCGTACAAATTTTAACATTTCCTGTTCTAGTTCTGTAAAAAATGCCATTGGTAATTTGATAGGGATTGCATTGAATCTGTAGATTGCTTTGGATAGTATAGTCATTTTCACAATATTGATTCTTCCAATCCAAGAAAATGGTGTATCTCCATCTGTTGGTATCATCTTCAATTTCTTTCAACAGTGTCTTATAGTTTTCTGCATACAGATCTTTTGTCTCCTTAGGTAGGTTTATTCCTAGGTATTTTATTCTTTTTGTTGCAGTGGTAAATGGGAGTGTTTCCTTAATTTCTCTTTCAGATTTTTCATCATTAGTGTATAGGAATGCAAGAGATTTCTGTGCATTAATTTTGTATCCTACTGCTTTACCAAATTCATTGATTAACTCTAGTAGTTTTCTGGTGGCATCTTTAGGATTCTCTATGTATAGTATCATGTCATCTGCAAACAGTGACAGTTTTACTTCTTCTTTTTCCAATATGTATTCCTTTTTTTTCTTTTTCTTCTCTGATTGCGATGGTAGGACTTCCAAAACTATGTTGAATGATAGTGGTGAGAGTGGACATCTTTGTCTTGTTCCTCATCTTAGAGGAAATGCTTTCAGTTTTTCACCATTGAGAATGATGTTTGCTGTGGGTTTGTCATATATGGCCTTTGTTATGTTGAGGTAGGTTCCCTCTATGCCCACTTTCTGGAGAGTTTTTATCATAAATGGGTGTTGAATTTTGTCAAAGCTTTTTCTGCATCTGTTGAGATGATCATATGGTTCTTCTTCTTCAGTTTGTTAATATGGTGTTTAACATTGATTGATTTCCGTATATTGAAGATTCCTTGCATCCCTGGGATAAATCCCACTTGATCATGGTGTATGATCCTTTTAATGTGTTGTTGGATTCTGTTTGCTAGTATTTTTTTGAGGATTTTTGCATCTATATTCATCAGTGATACTGGTCTGTAATTTTCTTTTTTTATTTCTTTTTATTTTATTTTTTGTGGTACGTGGGCCTCTCACTGTTGTGGCCTCTCCCATTGCGGAGCACAGGCTCTGATGCGGAGGCTCAGCGGCCATGGCTCAGGGGCCCAGCCGCTCCGCGGCACGTTGGAGCTTCCTGGACCAGGGCACGAACCCGTGTCCCCTGCATCGGCAGGCGGACTCTCAACCACTGCTCCACCAGGGAAGCCCCCCCCCCGCCCCGCCACTATTATTGTGTTACTGTCAATTTCCTCTTTTATACTTGTTAGCAGTTGCCTTACGTATTGAGGTGCTCCTGTGTTGGGTGCATATATATTTATAATTGTTATATCTTTTTCTTGGATTGATCCCTTGATCATTATGTAGTGTCCTTCCTTTGTCGCTTGTAACATTCTTTATTTTAAAGTCTGTTTTATCTGATATGAGTGTTGCTACTCTAGCTTTCTTTTGATTTCCATTGGCATGGAATATCTTTTTCCATTCCCTTGCTTTCAGTCTGTATGTGTCCCTAGGTCTGAAATGGGTCTCTTGTAGACAGCATGTAGATGGGTCTTGTTTTTGTATCCATTCAGCCAGTCTGTGTCTTTTGCTTGAGGCATTTAATCTATTCACGTTTAAGGTAATTATTGATATGTATGTTCCTATGACCATTTTCTGAATTGTTTTGGGTTTGTTTTAGTAGGTCCTTTTCTTCTCTTGTGTTTCCCACTTAGAGAAGTTCCTTTAGTATTTGTTGTAGAGCTGGTTTGGTGGTGCTAAATTCTCTTAGCTTTTGTTTGTCTGTAAAGCTTTTGATTTCTCCATGGAATTTGAATGAGATCCTTGCTGGATAGAGTAATCTTGGTTGTAGGTTCTTTCCTTTCATCATTTTAAGTATATCATGCCACTCCCTTCTGGCTTATAGAGTTTCTGCTGAGAAATCAGCTGTTAACCTTATGGGAGTTCCCTTGTAAGTTATTTGTCGTTTTTCCCTTGCTGCTTTCAGTAATTTTTCTTTGTCTTTAATTTTTGCCAGTTTGATTACTGTGTGTCTCGGCATGTTTCTCCTTGTGTTTATCCTGTATGGGACTCTCTGTGCTTCCTGGACTTGAGTGGCTATTTCCTCTCCCATGTTAGGGAAGTTCTCGACTGTAATCTCTTCAAGTATTTTCTTGGGTCCTTTCTTTCTCTCTTCTCCTTCTGGGACCCCTGTAATGCGAATGTTGTGTTTTAATGTTTTCCCAGAGGTCTCTTAGGCTGTCTTCATTTGTTTTCATTCTTTTTTCTTTATTCTGTTCTGCAGCAGTGAATTCCACCATTCTGTCTTCCAGGTCACTTATCTGCTTTTTGCCTCAGTTTTTCTGCTATGGATTCCTTCTAGTGTAGTTTTCATTTCAGTTATTGTATTGTTCATCTCTGTTTGTTTGTTCTTTAATTCTCCTAGGTGTTTGTTAAATATATTTTTGCATCTTCTTGATCTTTGCCTCCATTCTTTTTCCGAGGTCCTGCATCTTTTCACTATCATTATTCTGAATTCTTTTTCTGGAAGATTGTCTATCTCCACTTCATTTAGTTGTTTTTCTGGGTTTTATCTTGTTCCTTCATCTGGTACATAGCCCTCTCTGTCTTTTCATCTTGTCTGTCTTTCTGTGAATGTGGTTTTTGTTCAGCAGGCTGCACAATTGTAGTTCTTCTTGCTTCTGCTGTCTGCTCTCTGGTGGATGAGGCTATCTAAGAGGCTTGTGCAATTTCCCTGATGGGAGGGACTGGTGGTGGGTAGTGCTGACTGTTTCTCTGGTGGGCCAGCTCAGTAAAACTTTAATCCTCTTCCCTGCTGATGGGTGGGGTTGGGTTCCCTCCCTGTTGGTTGTTTGACCTGAGGCAACCCAACACTGGAGCCTACTTGGGCTCTTTGGTGGGGCTAATGGCGGACTCTGGGAGGGCTTACGCCAAGGAGTACTTCCCAGAACTTCTGCCGCCAGTGTCCTTGTCCCCACGGTGAGCTACAACCCGCCCCCTCCCTCCCGATGCCTCTGCAGGAGACCCTCCAACACTAGCAGGTAGGTGTGGTTCAGTCTCCCCTGGGGTCATGCTCCTTCCCATGGTTCCTGATGCGCACACTACTTTGTGTTTGCCCTCCAGGAGTGGAGTCTCTGTTTCCCCGAGTTCTGTCGAAGTCCTGCAGTCAAATCCCACTAGCCTTCAAAATCTGATTCTTTAGGAATTCCTCGTCTCATTGCCAAATCCCCAGGTTGGGAACCTGACATGGGGCTCCGAACCTTCACTCCAGTGGGTGGACTTCTGTGGTATAAGTGTTGTGAGTCACCCACTCAGCAGTTATGGGATTTGATTTTACTGTGATTGCACCCCTCCTACCGTCTCATTGTGGCTTCTCATTTTCCTTTGGATGTGGGGTATCTTTTTTCGTGAGTTTCAGTGTCTTCCTGTAAATGATTTTCCAGCAGCTAGTTGTGATTGTGGTGTTCTTGCAAGTGGGAGTGAGAGCACGTCCTTCTACTCCACCATCTTGGTTCCTACTCTAGGTTATATTTCTAAAAAAACCAAAGCTTGAACTTCCAACATCTTAGATTTTAAGAGGTACCTTGTTCTTAGGTCCTTTAGTTTCTGGTGGACAAGATTGCACTCACCTCATTTGTCTTGATATTTTACTTAATTTTATAGATTTAATCCTCCTTTCTCAGCTTTGGGTTTTCTAGAAAGAAGTCTGTTTAGTCTGCACTTCCATCCCTATAAATATTTAGATGTCTTTTCTGAAGTCTTTCCAATTGCATGTTATATTTTTGAAGTGCATCTATGTTGCTGAAGACAATAGATAGACATATTCTCTCTATTCCCCCCTACCTCCTGCCCATAGGTTGGGATGGCATAGAAAGAAACTGATCATGTGGGAGGTAGTAAAATTTGTTTCTTAAAAATAAAGTTCAGTATATATTTAGGAAAAATTAAGTGAGATCTGAAGTAATATGAGGGCACACACTTCTTGGCCGATACTGATTTGTACTGTTTTACTCATTATTATGGTTGTGTGTCAGTATGACACAGAAGAGAGCACATATTAGTCCATACGTAGTGTGATTGAGAGTTAAGGTCAAACTGCATTTTTCAGGTATTGTGAAAATATTATTTTGCTGCATGTTATGTTCTATAAAGTCTTCCGTTTATTTAGCTATGTGACTGCTATGTTATGACTTTAAGGAATTTTAAGCATTTCAGCATTTGAATTCTGTGATCAAGGACAGTTGGATCATTTGAATTTTTAGATGAGCTCTTATTAAAGTACAATTGTATACTTTTGTGTTAATGGTAAATACGTTAATGTTAAATATGTGTTAATGGTTAAATACACAAAGATAAACTTTAAATTTGTTTAAAATTATATGGTTTTGGTTTAATAGTCTCATAAGTGTATTGGCAACTTGCTGTTGCTGGATTTTGGAATACCCAGCCTGAAGCTGTTTTGACTCCCTGCTGCTTTACAACATGGAGACTGACAAGAAGGTCCAGGGCATTGGCTGGATCTGCAGACAAGGACAACTTGCAGTATTTTAACCCAGAAAGATTAGAAAGGTGGTGCTTGATCTCCTGGCTCAGAATTTCATGCATGTTTGAAGTGCTGCTGCTGCTATTTGTTTCAGCTAAAACCTTGGGATTATCATTTTCTAGTTAAGAGATTGAAAATTTTTGAATATGGCCTTAATATTACATTATTGAACATAGAAAGTACAATTCACATACCTTAAAATTCATCCTTTAAAAGTGTACAATTTAGTGATTTTTAGTATATTCAGAAAGTTGTGCAGCTGTCACCACCATCAAGCTCCAGAAAATTTTTACCTCAAAAAGAAACCATGTACCCATTAGCAGTTACTCCACATTGCTCTTTCCCTCTGGCAGTCACAAATCTAACTCTCTGTTTTTATTGATTTGCCAGTTCTGAACATTTTATATAAATGGAATCATAAAATATGTGGCGTTTTGTGTCTGCCGCCTTTCACTTAGTAGAATGGTTTTAAGGTTCATCTGTGTTGTAGCATGTATTAGTACTTCATTTCTTTTTACGGTTGAATAATATTCCTTTGTATGGGTGTACCACATTTTTTTTTATTAATTAATTTATTTGTTTTTGGCTGCGTTGGGTCTTTGTTGCTGTGCGTGGGCTTTCTCTAGTTGTGGAGAGCGGAGGCTACTCTTCGTTGTGGTGGGCGGGCTCTAGGCGTGCAGACCTCAGTAGTTGTGGCCTGCGGGCTCTGTAGTTGTGGCTCGTGGGCTCCAGAGCGCAGGCTCAGCAGTTGTGGCGCACGGGCTTAGCTGCCCCACGGCATGTGGGATCTTCCTGGACCAGGGCTCGAACCCGTGTCCCCTGCATTGGCAGGCAGATTCCCAACCACTGCACCACCAGGGAAGTCCCGGTATACCACATTTTGTTTATCCACTCATCAGTTGATGGACATTTTGGGTTGTTATCACTTTTTGGCTAGTATGAATAATGCCATGAACATTTGTGTACAAGTTTTTGTTTGAACACCTGTTTTCAACTCTCTTGGATATATACCTAGGAGGGGAAGCTGGGTGATACGGTAATTCGATGTTTAACTTTTTGAGTAACTGCCATATTGTTTTCCAGAGTGGCTGCACCATTTTATATTTCCACCAGCAACGTATGAGGGTTCCAGTGTCTCCATATCCTTGCCCATCTTTTTGATTACAGCCATCGTAGTGGGTATGAAGTAGCATCTCATTGTGGTTTCGATTTGCTTTTGCTAATGACTAATGATGTTGAACATCTTTTCATATGCCTCTTGGGCCATTTGTATATCTTCCTTGGAGAAGTGCTTGTTCAGTCCTTTGTCCATTTTTAAATTGGGTTATGTGCTTTTATTGTTGAGTTATAAACCTTTTTTTATTGGTATATATTTTGGTTACTAGTCCCTTATCAGATATATGATTTACGTATACTTTCTCCCATTCTGTAGGTGGTTTTTCACTTTTTTTGAGATAGTGTCCTTTTAGGTGCAGAAGTTTTTAATTCTCATGAAGTCCAATTCATCTTCTTTTTTTTGGTTGCTTGTGTTTTTGATGTCATATCTAAGAAAATGTTGCCTGATCCAAGATCATGAAGATTTACAACTATGTTGTATCATTAAAATTATGTTTTGAAGTCTTAGCTGTTTAAATTGTTGATCCATTTTGAGTTAATTTTTGTATATAGTGTGAGACAGGGTTCCTCCTTTATTCTTTTGCATGTGGGTAATCTGATTGCCCCCACACAATTTGTTGAAAAAACTATTCTTTCCCCATTGAATTGTCTTGGCACCCTTGTCAAAAATCAGTTAACCATAAATGTAAAAGTTTACTTGTGGACTCACAGTTTTATTCCATTGATGCCTATATCCCACTGTCTTGAATACTTATTTTCTAGTAAGTTTTGAAATCAGAAAGTGTGATTCCTCCAACTTCGTTCTTCTTTATCAAGATTGTTTTGCGTATTTTGGGTCCTTTGCATTTCCATATGAATTTTAGGATCAGCTTGTCAGTTTCTGCAAAACCAGCTAGGAATTTGATAAGGGATTGCATTGCATCTCTTAGGTTAATTTGGGGACTGTTGCCATGTTAACAGTATTTAGTCTTCCTACACTTGAATGTTGGGATATCTTTTCATTTATCTGTGTCTTCAATTTCTTTTACTTTTTTTTTTGGCCGCACCACATGTCATGTGGGATCTTAGTTCCCTGACCAGGGATTGAACCCATGCTCCCTCCATTGGAAGGCAGAGTCTTAACCACTGGACCACCTGGGAAGTCCTATGTCTTCAATTTCTTTTAACAATGTTTTATAGTTTTCAGTGTAGAAGGCTTGCACTCCTTTGTTAAATGTATACCTATTTTATTTGTTTTGATACTCAGTTTCAGATTGTGCGGTGATAGCATATAGAAATACAATTGATTTTTGTGTATTCTTGTATCCTGCAAACTTGCTGAACTTCTTAGCTCCAGTAATTTTTTAGTGAATTCCTTAGGATGTTTCTATATACGAGATCATGTCATCTGCAAATAGGGATAGTTTTACTTCTTTTTTTCCCCCAATCTTTGTAATACAAGGTTAAATAGAAATGATGAAAGCAGACATCCTTGTCTTGTTCTGGATCTTATGGGGGAAGCTTTCAGTCTTGCACCATTAAGTAATGACGTTAGCAGTGGTGATGATTTTAGCTTTTTTGTAAATCCCTTTCATCAGGATGAAGAAGTTCCTTTGTATCCTTAGTTTGTTGAGTTTATTTATTTCTTTATTTTCATGAAGGGGTATTGGATTTGGTCAAATGCTTTTTCTGTGTATAATTCAGACTGTAATGTGGTTTTTTGTCCTTTAATCTTTCACTACATGATCTATTAGTTTGGTTAATTTTCTGATGCTAAACCAGCCTTGCATTCCTGGGATAAATCCTATTTGGTCTTAGTGTATGATCCTTTTTATTTGTTGTTGGATTTGGTTTGCTAGTATTTTACTGAGGATTTTTGTGACTATATGATATTTTGATTTCTAGTTTTGTTTTGTTGTGATATCTTTGTCTGGTTTTGGTATCAGGGTAATACTGGGCTCATAGAATGAATTGGGATGTGTTCCCTCTTCCATTTTTTGGGAAGAGTGTGAAGAATTGGTATTCATTCTTCTTTAAATCTTTGTTAAAATTCATCAGTGAATCCATCTGTGCTTGGGCTTTTCTTTGTGGAAAGTTTTAAAATTACCAATTTCATCTCCCTACTTGTAGGTCTATTCAGATTTTCTAATGTTTCTTGTGAGTTTTAGTACTTTGTGTTTTTCAGAAATTTATCCTTTTCATCAAAGTCATCTTCCCTTATATCTTTTTAATTATCTGTAGCATTGGTTGTGATGTCCTGTCTTTCATTCCTGAGTTTAATAATTTGGGTCTTCTCTCTGTTTTTTCTTGGTCAGTCCAGCTACAAGTTCGTCAGTTTTGTTGATTGTTTTCAAAGAACCAACTTTTTTTTTTTTTTTTTTTTTGCGGTACGCGGGCCTCTCACTGTTGTGGCCTCTCCCGTTGCGGAGCACAGGCTCCGGACGCGCAGGCTCAGCGGCCATGGCTCACGGGCCCAGCTGCTCCGCGGCATGTGGGATCTTCCCGGACTGGGGCACAAACCCGTGTCCTCTGCATTGGTAGGCGGAGTCTCAACCACTGCGCCACCAGGGAAGCCCAAAGAACCAACTTTTAATTTCACTTACTTTATAGTTTTTCTCTTTTTTTATAGCATTACTTTCTGTTCAGCTTTATTATTTCATTTCTTCTGCTTTATTTACATTTAATTTGCTCTTTTTCTCATGTTTTAAGGTGGAAGATTAGTTTGATTTGAGATCTTTCTTCTTCTTTGATATAGGCATAGACAGGTATAAATTTCCCTCTAAGCACTCCCTTAACTGCATCCTGTAAATTTTGGTATATTGTTTTCATCTCAGAGTATTTTCTAATTTCTTTTTGTTTCAGTCTTTTTTTTTTTTTAAGGTGTTAGCTCAAATATACATTAATACTGGAAGCAGTAACAGTTGCTGCCATTTACAGGATGACTGTCACTTTATATGTATTATTTTCCTAATCCTCATAGGAATTGTGTGGTTGTGAAATAGTGGTTTCCTGTTTTACAAACAAGGAAATTGAAGCTTAGTCAGCTTTCTAAGATTTTGCATAGCAAATCAGTGGCCTGACTCCTCAGAGCTTGTATTCCTCTCACTATGCTGCACTCCCACTCTAAACTACTTGGTAAGAGTAGTGGTAATTCCTTTACATAGAAGGTTAAATGCAAGTAGCTGGACTGCATTTAATATTTGTCACATTCTATTCACATATAGCATGCCATCTTTTCTTCCATTTAAACATTTGAAATTTAGACTTTCCCTCCCAAATGTTACAAGGATTTTGGCTGGGCTTGGCTTTTAAATGTGTGTTTTGTGGGAGCCCTGCTGAATCAAAAAAGAGCTTTAAATGGTATTTTGTATTCAGATTCTGATATGAAAGGTAACTTATGTCCACAGTTTGTTAATTCTTGTTTTAGATAGGTCATTGTTGTGTTGAAGAGCAAGTGTTTAAATATTTTCATCTTTATTTTTTATTTTTTTTGTACAGTTGAATTGCTTGTGGGACAAAGAAGAGCCTTTGTTGACCCTTGGAAAAATTGGTCAAGGGAATTAGTATGCATTTCCTGCCCCTTAACAGATTTCTGTTTTTATAAGGTTGTATAAAGGATACATTTTTGTATCTTTTGTAATTTATAATGGTGCTGAGCACCTTATAACTAATCAGTAAATAGTGAATGATGAAGGCCTTGGGATAAACTTTAATCAGCCCCTTTTTCTTTTTGTTTCTTTTGTCCACAGGGTTTGTGGTGATTATAAACTTTGAGCTTAGAATTTTAGGCTTAAACTAAAATTTTTAGAAGAAAGTTTATTTTTTCATCTTCAATCACTACTTTAAAAAAAAGAGAGGGAGAGAATTTTTTTTTTTTTGAGAGGGAGAGAAATTGTACTCTTAAGTATGTCTCAGTTTTCTGCAGATGACCCTGTCTTCAAGTATGGTACTATTTCCCATTTGAATGAATAATCTTTTTTGTTTATTTTGCAGATTATGTTCATTATGGGTTATTATAAGGTATTGGGTATAATTCCCTGTGCTATATAGTAAATCCTTATTGGTTATCTATTTTAAGTGTAAAATATCTGTTAATCCCATATTTGTCCTTCCCCCGCCTCCCCTTGGTAACGTAAGTTTGTTTTCTGTCTGTGAGTCTGGTTCTGTTTTGTATATTGATTCATTTGTATTATTTTTTAGATTCCACATATAAATGATATATTTATTTGTCTTTCTCTGACTTATTCTCTAGGTTCATTCATGTTGCTGTAAATGGCAATATTTTTTTATGGCTGAGTAATGTTCCATTACATATATACATATATATTTTATATATATATAATATATATATGTATATATATATCACATCTTCTTAAGCCAGTCTTCTGTTGATGGGCACTTGGGTTGCTTCCATGTCTTGGCAGCTATAAATAGTGCTGCTATGAACATTGGGGTGCATGGATTTTTTCGAATTAAAGTTTTCATTTTTTCCCACTGTATAGCGAGAATTGGAATTGCTGGATCATACGGTAGTTGCACTTTTATTTTATTTTGTAAAATTTATTTTAATTAATTTATTTTTGGCTGCATTGGGTCGTTGCTGTGCGTGGGCTTTCTCTAGTTGCAGTAAGTGGGGGCTGCTCTTTGTTGCGGTGCGCGGGCTTCTCATTGCGGTAGCTTCTGTTGCGGAGCATGGTCTCTAGGTGCATGGGCTTCAGTAGTTGTGGCTCTCAGGCTCTAGAATGCAGCCTCAGTAGTTGTGGCACCCGGGTTCAGTTGCTCTGTGACATGTGGGATCTTCCCGGACCAGGGCTCGAACCCATGTCCCCTGCACTGGTAGGCGGATTCATAACACTGTGCCACCAGGGAGGTCCCTACTTTTAGTTTTTTAAGGAACCTCCGTACTGTTTTCCACAGTGGCTACACCAATTTACATTCCCACCAACACGAGGGTTCCCTTTTCTCCACATCCTCTGCAGCATGTATTGTTTGTAGACTTTTTGATGATAGCCTGAAATGAATGATCTTAAAGTTATGCTGAATCTGTTGAGTAGCTATAGGGATTAGGAGAAATTTATTTTCAAAACCACGATGAGGTCGGTCGTGATATAAAGCCTTAGGTGCTGCTGCTGATCTTCATGGGGAATCTGTTTGAAATGGACAAGATAATTTACTTGGTGATAACTGCTTGAATTAGGGCCTTTTAAATTGTGTAGTAGTGTTGTGAACATTGGATTTGCAAGAGGTATTTAGTAGCACTCCCAGAATAATGCCAATAAGCCATTAAACTCAACAGTGTCTGTCTCCCCTATTACTTTGTGTACTTGAATGTGGGTGAGACAAAAAGACCTGTTGTAAATGGGGGACAGTAGTTCTTGACTCATAGAGATATCTGTGAGGCAACACTAATCACTGTGGGTCAGGTGTTTGTACTGGAAAGTTCTCTTAAGTGACCTTATTCCTTTATGGTTAATGATCTGTTTAAATAATTCTTTCCTTATTTGTCCAGCAGCACAGGTGGTTTTGAGAGGTTGTTAGTAGCATCATGGAATCATAATAATATATTACACTTGTGTAGAACTTTATTTTTAAAATGCTTTCATGTATGTTATCTTAGTTATCCTCACAAGCCTGTTTTGGGCAAGACAGATATCGGAATTTTACAGGTGAGAAAACCAGCTGGCTGCTTCAGGCATGGTTACCTTCACAAGGTTGGTGTTGCTTTTCTTTTTCCTTTAAATTACAAATTTACACTTACTTAAAAAAAATTAATTTATTTTTGGCTGCATTGGGTCTTTGTTGCTGTGCATGGGCTTTCTTTAGTTGTGGCAAGTGCGGGCTACTCTTCATTGAGGTGCGCAGGCTTCTCATTGTGGTGGCTTCTCTTGTTGTGGAGCATGGGCTCTAGGTGTGTGGGCATCAGTAGTTGTAGCACACGGGCTCAGTAGTTGTGGCTCGCGGGCTCTAGAGCACAGGCTGCGTAGTTGTGGCACAGAGGCTTAGTTGCTCTGGATCGAACCCCTGTCCCCTGTATTGGCAGGCGGATTCTTAACCACTGCGCCAACAGAGAAATCTTGGTGTCTGTTTTTGAGACATTGCTGTCTGTGGCCTGGTCCTTTGCTTCCCAAACTAGAAACTTATATTGAAGGTTTCCTAAGACTTTTGGGGAGGTAATTATGCTAACCAGACTCGTAAGAGACCAGTTGATTAGAAAAACCAGAGATAAGAGGAAGATTAATTACATTAATAAAGCACGGAACCAATTGATTAAAAGCTTTTTAGGCTGTACTTCATCTGTGACTGTAATGCTTTTATATGTTTGCCTCAGTCCAGAGCATCCCTTTTGTGAATTCAGGGTACTTGAGGAACAGTAATTGGTTAGAAGTTTGTTGGGTGATAGAAGAATCAGCACAGAGGGAACTGGATGGTCTTGAGTAAATATTTTACTCCAGTAATGAAGGTGGGTAATGATAGTCCCTATTCCAAAGAGAGGCTCCAAATGAGACTTAATTCTTTGAGTAATAGCTTAATGGAAAGAGACTTTTTCTAATATCAAATTTTCTTTTTTTGCCTAACATTTTATCATGAAATAATTGTATTTATCATGAAAAACAAAAATTGAAAGAATTGTACACAAATTGTACACCTGCTTACCACCTAGATTCTGTAATATTTTGCTTTATTTGCTTTCTACTCTGCTATCTTATTTTTTTATTTTCCAAGTAAATTGCAGACATCGGTACATTTACCCCCAAATATTTCAATATGCATATTATTAACTTCTTAACTTTTTTAAAAATTTGAAGTACAGTTTAGAGTGGAAAACAGAAAAATCTTAAGTATACTGTTTGATGAGTTTTGACACATGTACTTATCTGTGTAACCCAAACCTCTATCAAGATATACATCATACTGTATATACTATATTATATTGTACTCTCACTGTGAAAAGTTCCTTCATGTTTGTTTCCAGTCATTCTGCTCCCTGTTCTTCCCTCCCTGGGAAAAATTTTTTTCCTACTGTAGATCAGTTTTGCCTGATTTGGAAGTCATGTAAATGGAATCACATGGTATGTGCTCTTTATAAGGCTTCCTTGACTCAGTGTAATGTTTTGATATTCATTAGTCTTGGATATATCAGTAGTTTGTTCCTTTTTACTGTGTACTTTTTAATAGTATCTATTGTGTGAATATACCACTATTTTGTTTCTCTGTTCTCCTGTTTATAGATACCCTAATTTGCTTTTTAATTATAACTACAGAAGTCACTTATCACCAAGCATTCTTACCTGACATCAGGAAATGGGCTAGAATTGATTGTAATTTTCTTAAGTAACTTTGTATTCCAGCCTTGTTTTTTCTAGTTGCCTTGATTTGATTTTAGGTATGGTTTGTGAGATACCCTAGCCCTTTGCGCACCCCAGTTGCAAAACCATCTGATCCATTATGTGTTGATTTCTACTAGGGGATGATTTTTTTTAAATCTTAGTGCCTTTATCCCACTGTCTGCTGACTATTAAGGTGATTTGCTTTTTAAACAAAAGTGTGCCTGTCCTCACTTGTCCAATTTTGTAAAATCCTGCCTGTCTCCCTGAAGCCAAAGGCAACACTGAGAGCTAATATGAGAGTTTTGTTTTGGGAACTTTGTGGTCCACTGTATTCTTGTTCAGAGACCGTGTTTGCCTAATGACTTGACATTTGAGCCTGTTTTGCATTTACTTGGCATTTTTCTCATTAAAAAAACCTTTAATATATCGAACAATCTTTGGTAAACGAGACCTTTTTTCCTTTTCTTCTCTGGATCAGACATCCCATGTTTCTTTAACACAAAGCTCTGATAATTTTTCTACTATCAGTGTGGATTCTTGTAGTTTCTTAAAAAAAAAACAAAAAACGGATTGGAACATATCCCCAAAGTTAATAGATGTCTAACTAATGCTGGGTGTAATAAGATTATCTCTTAGGGCTTCCCTGGTGGCGCAGTGGTTGAGAGTCCACCTGCCGATGTAGGGGACACGGGTTCATGCCCCAGACCGGGAAGATCCCACATGCCGCAGAGCGTCTGGGCCTGTGAGCCATGGCCGCTGAGCCTGCGCATCCGGAGCCTGTGCTCCGCAACAGGAGAGGCCACAACAGTGAGAGGCCTGCGTACTGGGGGGGGAAAAAAAAGATTATCTCTTAACTTCGCACGCGTTATACTGCTTTAAAAATAACGCTACATGATTCCCTCTCCTCAATCTCTTGCTCTCCAACTTGCCCTGTATTATTAATGTATTTAGCATGGGTGATCCTTTGGTCATTTGTTTTTTTTTTAAAGAAGATGTTGGGGGTAGGAGCTTATTAATTAATTTTATTTTTGCTGTGTTGGGTCTTCGTTTCTGTGCGAGGGCTTTCTCTAGTTGTGGCAAGCAGGGGGCACTCTTCATTGCAGTGCGCGGGCCTCTCACTATCACGGCCTCTATTGTTGCGGAGCACAGGCTCCAGACGCGCAGGCTCAGTAGTTGTGGCTCACGGACCCAGTTGCTCCGCGGCATGTGGGATCCTCCCAGACCAGGGCTCGAACCCGTGTCCCCTGCATTAGCAGGCAGATTCTCAACCACTGCACCACCAGGGAAGCCCCCTTTGGTCATTTTTGACTCATCTTTTTTTTAACATCTAAATTTGCTAAACCGTACTTACATTATTCTTTGTTTATCAAGTTTTTATAGAACTCATTTATCAGTTCATATTTTATCTTGATTTGTGTATTGTGTATTTTCCTCTGAGAGAAACTAAATTGGAATATTAGGGTTTAGTAAGTGGAATAACTTGAATCTGAGATCATAAGACTCTAATAAATGATGTTTTGGAAGAAATATTGGTAGTTGGAACTTGCTGAACTTTTGTTCCTATCCTTTTAGGGAGTCTGCTGATAAACTGAGGGTTGGGAAGGGCCCTTGCAAGTGCTTATAGCTAACAGTGAGTCCTCAATGCTTAATGATACGTCAGAGAAGAACCTAACAAAACCTGTGATAATTTCAAAAACTTGTAACTTTTCTTGTGGTTATTTACTTTCCACTTTGGTTCTTTACTTGACATTAATAACCAGAAGCAGAGCAAAATGTTCTGAATTTCATCTTTCCTTTATCTGTTTCCTGATGGAATTTCTTAGGAGCAAGGAATTGGTCTAAAGAGAATAGGTTAGAGATATGAATAGTTTATGAAAACTTAAAGATATTCAGGGGAGAAACTATTCTCCTTTTTTTTCAGCCCCTCATCTTTCTGATTTGACTTTTTGCCAATCTTTTCATATGCATCCAGCCGTGTTGCTAATTTTTTGGGGTTTGGGAGTAAGGCAGAGGCCTCAAGAGGAGAACACCATGGGAAATGGTTTGCAAGGAGACCTAGCACAGAGTTGCTGGAGGCATGGGGGAAGTTCTGAAACTGTTCTCCTTTTACCTAGTACCCGTCAAAGCTTGAAAGAAGGAAGTCAAAGCAGTTTCCACTTTCACAGTCCTCCTCCCTTTGCTGGGCACTGTGTTAACTGGAAGTGCCATACTGTGCAGGAGAATGTGGCTGGTAGGATGAGAAAGAGAAATAAGTTAGAGCCCAGGGTCTACTCATTGTTAAAAATAGGTATCTATTTGGGGGCTAATACTGTCTTTCATTCTGTGAAAGCATAGCTAAGAACGGCATTTGCCATCATCTTAGTGCACCAAAAAGGCATTTAAAAGTTGTTAGGACTACAATGGTTTGGTTTTTTTCAAAGGAAGTATCTTTTTAAAAATGTAAAAGTATTACATGCTTATTTTAAGCAAGTCAGAGTTGTATATAGCATAAAATGAAAGTTGCTTCTTACTTCCTTTTTTAAATTTTTCTCATTAAACTTTTTAATGGGTCTCAAATTCTGTGACAGAGTTTTGGTCAGGTTGTTTCCATTAAAAAGTACTGATTTTAAAAACTAATAAAACTGCCACGCACAAAACAAATGGTTCACAAAACATTCTCCTTTCCTTCTGAAGGTTTTACGATGCATTGTTATCATTAACCAGTCTTTTGCTATTAAACTTAAATGGCCAATTGAGACAAACAGTTCTGAGACCGTTCTTCCACCACTGATTAAGACTGGGGTGGCAGGTATTGGGAGTAATATTCATTTAGCTTTCTGAGCTTTCTGGGCAGACTTGGTGACCTTGCCACTTCCAGCTGCCTTCTTGTCCACTGCTTTGATGACACCCACAGCAACCGTCTGTCTCATGTCACGAACAGCAAAATGGCCCAGAGGAGGATAGTCAGAGAAGCTCTCAACAGACATGGGTTTGCCGGGAACCATATCAATGATGGCAGCATCACCAGATTTCAAGAATTTGGGGCCATCTTCCAGCTTTTTCCCAGAATGACGATCAGTCTTCTCCTTCAGCTCAGCAAACTTGCAAGCAGTGTGAGCTGTGTGATAATCCAGCACAGGTGCATATCCGCCACTGATTTGGCCTGATAATCACCTGAGCTGGGAAGCCAGCTGCTTCTGTCGGTGGGTCATTTTTGCTGTCACCAACTGCATTGCCACGATGAACATCTTTGACAGACACGTTCTTGGCATTGAAGCCCACATTGTCCCCATGAAGGGCTTCACTCAGAGATTCATGGTGCATTTCAGCAGACTTCACTTCAGTTGTCACGTTGACTGGGGCAAAGGTGAGCACCATGCCAGGTTTGAGAACACCAGTCTCCACTCAACCCACAGGGACAGTGCCAGTACCACCAATTTTGTAGACGTCCTGGAGGGGCAAAGGCAAGGGCTTGTCAGTTGGGCAAGTTGGTGGCAGGATGCAATCCAGAGTTTCAAGCATTGTGGTTCCACTGGCATTGCCATCTTTACGGGTGACTTTCCATCCCTTGAACCACAGCATGTTAGCGCTTGGCTCCAGCATGTTGTCACCATTCCAGCCAGAAATTGGCACAAATGCTACTGTGTCGGGGTTGTAGCCAATTTTCTTAATATAGGTGCTGACTTCCTTAACAGTTTCCTCATGTCTCTTCTGGCTGTAGGGTGGCTCAGTGGAATCCATTTTGTTAACAACAGTTTCAGACCCAGAGTGTAGGCCAGAAGGGCATGCTCACGGGTCTGCCCATTGTTGGAAATACCTGCTTTAGATTCACCACCACCAGCAGCAACAATCAGGACAGCACAGTCAGCCTGGGATGTGCCTGTAATCATGTTTTTGATGAAGTCTCTGTGTCCTGGGGCATCAATGATGTTCACATAGTACTTGCTGGTCTCGAATTTCCATAGGGAGATATCAGTGGTGACACCACACTTGCTTTCAGCTTTCAGTTTGTCCAAGACCCAGGCATACTTGAAGGAGCCCTTTCCCATCTTGGCAGACTCTTTCTCGAACTTTTCAGTGGTTCTCTTGTCGATCCCACCACATTTGTAGATCAGATGGCCAGTAGTGGTAGACTTCCCCGAATCTACGTGTCCAATGACAACGATGTTGATGTGGGTCTTCTCCTTTCCCATTTTTGCTTAGGTTTAGTGGTGGTTTTCATGACACCTGTGTCCTGGCGGCAAACCCATTGTGAAAAAGGCCTCACTTCCTTTTTAAATACTACTTTCCGGAGATGACTGCTTCCTGGTATCTAACCTTCCAGACCAGAGGGTTTTCTTTGGTTTAAAGAATCAGTGCATCACTTGGGTATACTCAAGGAGTTTGATATTATAACCTTTCAGAGGAACTTGACTGATGTTAGGTCACTTTGCATTTCTTAGGAGGAATTAGGACACTTTGGTCATCTTTTTTATGCTCTGAGAGTTGACAGCATATTCTGTTAGAAACCTTTCCAATACATTGTAACTTCTGAGTTTTTATTTCCTTTTATAAGTGAAACAGTATTTTGGTTGTGGTGTGGTGAAAGCCCTGAAAGCTGGAGCTGAGACATGGTTACTGTTCCATTTATCTGGTGCTTCTTAGCAAACTACTCTAAAATTTAGGGCCTTAAAAAAGCAATTTATTATTATTTCACACAGTTGACAGGCTCATCTGGAAACTGGTGTAGCATCACTTCTTCCATATTGTAATGGTCAAAGCAGTTACCTGCCCAGATTCAAGGGGGCGGGAGTGGGGATGGGGACTGGACTGCATCTCTCAGTCAGAGGCCTAGCAGAGATTTGGGGGCCATCTTTAATCTTCTACTGGTGGCGTGGCTGATGCAGTGGCGATCTTGAGAGGGAGAGGTAATAATTACAGAACACCCTTCTCATTACTCATTCGTCTTCTGGGTTAAAATTCACCATGCTTAGGCACAAGGTAAATTAATTTTGTTGTTGGTGGTAAAGGGGTAGAAAACATGAATAAAATTTGTTTACGGGAAAGGTTTTTAATGATGTAAGAAAATAAACTCTAGAGGAAGAACGTAAGATTTCCTAGTCCCCACTCCCCTCGAGGAAACATACGTAACTTATTCTTTTAAGAATTGCTGTATTGCTTTTTCTTACTGAGAACGGTGATAACTTGCAGAATTTAAGAAAATGGTTTTTGAAGCAGGTTGATATATTGCATGTGTCATCAAGGGAGACAGGTATGCCAATCCCCACTTCCTCAGAGACTTGCTAGGCCAGACATCCCTTTCCTGTAACTCAGTCCCCTCTAAATATATCCTCTTAGACATTGTAAAGTGCTTTGGGAAATGATGATGAAGTGGGTTGAAGGTAGCATGGTTCATAATTTTTCCAACTCTTTGGCTTAAAATGAGCCCCCTTGTTTATCCTTCAAGATGTGTACTTTTTAGAGACTTAATGGGGGAAGGTTTTTCTTTTCCTGGTTGGATTTTAAAAATGAAATTCTCCTTTTGTAATTTGTTTTAGAACTTGAACTGCCCTGCATTTTGGAGTGTGTGGAGTGTTCTCTTACCCTTCTGTATCTGTGCTTTTGCAGTTCCCTCTGTTACAGTATCTCTCCCATCACATACCCAGGCCCTTATTAACTACCTGTGAAACTTTTTCTCATTCCACAGTATTCATGTTGGTTTTCATTTGTTCCTCTTACAGCACTGACTTATCATGTATACGTGTTGGCGTTCATTCTAAACTGTTTGAGTGCTGAGACCATCTCAGTCATCTTTACTGCTTACTGCTTATGCTTTGCTTAAATTTAATGTGTTGAATGAAATGTACTACTAGGTGCACAATATTCCACTAAACCTGAGGCTTAGCAGAAACTAACACTGGAGTGTTATAAAAAATTAGAAGATGATAATATGAAGAAAGTTACTGAGCACCTAATAATGGCAACTGGTATTTCTGTAGCACTATACAAACTATTTCTGCCTAAGTTTAATTGTATACTTTTGACTTCTCTTGGAGGGTTGCAGATATTTCCTCTCCTTAACAGATGAGTAAAGAGAGTATGGAACTTGCTCAAGCTCACTCATCTAGAAAGAGGTGGAGCTAGAACTCAAATCTACTTAATTGTCTGAGACAATCCTGTAATGTATGCTTGTGATTTTTATTCAGGTAGGTTCTGCTTTAAGAAGAAACAGGATCTGAAGATACAAAATGGATTGAAAGATGATAATTGAATTCTGGGCTTTACTAAAAGAATTTCTTCATTATTTCTAGCAATATATTAACCAGAGATTTAATTTGCAACAGTTTGATTTTTGTTATCCATCGGCAATATACTGGATGTGAAAGTTCCTTTTTATATTTAAGAGGCTTTAAGAAGAGTAACTTTTAACTTGTGTAAAGTTATTTGCCCAAATTAACAAGTGCTAACAAAATATCATCAGTTAGCTTCATACTAGACAGAGTATTATTCTATTAGACAATCAGAGCACTACAGACATGCAAAAAATGATTTGAGTGACTATTTCTCAATTCTCTGTAGTATGGTGTGTAATTAGTGTAATTCTGCATGCATAAGAGAGAAGTTAATCTATTAATACACAAAGGATGGCTTAGGGAGTAGGTCGACAAACTGCTCCTCAGCTAAATCTAGCCAAAGAACTAAGAAATTTTTTATAAGAATCGTTTTATGTTTTAAAATCATTGAAGAAAATAATTCTGTGAATATTATATGAAATTCAAATTTCAGTGTCCGTAAAGTTTCATTGGAACAGTTACCTCATTCCTTTACTTAATTGTTGGCAGCTGCTTTCAAGCTCCAATGGCAGAATTGAATAGTGACAGAGACCCTGTGGTCTGAAAAGCTTAAAATATTTACAGAAAAGGTTTGCCAACCTGTGCCTTAGGGCATTAGTGCTTAATTTTGTCCTGTGGAACCTCAGTTGAGAAAGGCTAAGCTTACCAATGAAGACACCTGTTCAATTGCTGCGGTAGTTAAGAGTATTTGTATTTAAGAGGAGCACTATATGTATCACAACTGTTCAGAGAATTTGATCCTTTCTTTGCTCTGGAACGATGTTCTTTTGTCACTTGGCTTTGACAGTTGCAGCCTGGATTGGGCACCCAAGTTTTATTTTGTTCTAATGTCCTGAGGTTGACTAATTCATTGTATCTGACGCTTTGCAAAGCACTTTTTTTTAATGACTTACATTGAGATTTGCTTTTGAGAAGCGACTAATTGGCAGTTCCAAACTGGACAGATTGAGGCCAGGTAAAGCCTGTAGGTGCCTGTCAGGCAGCAGTGAAGTTAAAAATCACCTGCTGTCAACACTAGGGAATTTTACTACCATTTTCATTTTTTGAAAAAATGAAGGATCATTAGATTCCTGGAGTTGCAGCACTAAATGGGGAAACTGGGTAGTTTGCCTCTGTGGAATGTTCCTTTTGTTTCTGTAGCCTAATCATGAATTACTCTCTGCTAACCTCTTTCTGGCTTTGGTTAAAAATCATTTTTCTGGTAAGTTTGTTAATTAGGAAATGTAGAAATAGAACTGCTTGAGTTGTCATAACTTAAACTAGCCATGGAACTTTTAAACGGAAGAGGGAGCTAATGAAGACTTGTTTGAAAAAACAGGGGAGGGATGTTTTTGCTGCCTTAGCGCTGGTAGTTTTGTGTTACATGAAGCTGAAGACAATTATAGATGGGGATAAGGACTGTTGAGGAGAAAGCTGTCGACTTCTTCCTTTCAACTTCTGTTTTGTACGGAACTTTTATAACTTTGATCTAGTTTTGACAAGTGAGGTTCTTCGACATCCTGTTTTCCTGTAGAAGTAGATCTTTAAACAAAAAATCAACTCCAAGGTTTGACAGAAGTCTTAAAGCATATCAGTGAATAGTGTCTTATTATTTGGGTAATTAAAATAAATTGCCTTGCAGGTTGAAGGAATTAGCTCAGATTCTACATTCCTACCGCCCTTCAGCAGTAGCAGCAGATGGCCAGAAAGTTGGAGTGAAGATGGTGGGAAAGGTGGGGAGTGTAGATCCATCACATCCTAGAGCCAGAGCTGTCCTTTTAGAGTTGCTTTGTGCTAGTTCTATTTTTTTTTTTTTTTTTTTTTTGGTCTGCCTTCCCCTACCCTACCCCTTCTTTGGAGAAGGCGGGTGGTAAGTAATTTATAAACACTTATTTTCCCCAAATGATTTGCCTCATTTAATAATTTATGCTTATGCCATCAGTATCTTGACTTTGTTTAAAACTTCATCATATTTAAGATGAAATAGAGTTGTGGTAATAGCAGGAAAATGTCCTGAAGTATAGCCAATGGACTTACAACTTGATATATCAAGTGCCTGTGGGAGGGATTATGATGGTCCCAAGGAAAGAGTGAGTGAGACTTTCTGGGTCCTGCTACCCTCCCCCCTCCTTTCCCATAGTCTCATCTAGATGTGGTCTCTTTCTCTGCCAAATCCCTTCCTCTCTGCTCCCTTCTCCTCCTCCGTGCTGCTGCCACTACTGCCTGCTGCGGGTGAAGTGGCTGTGTTGTGTCTAATTAGCAAGTTGAGCAATGGATTATGAGAGAGAACATTGCATTCACCCTGGGCACAGCCTTGGCAGGTTTACTACTTCATTAGGGGCTTGCTTTTAGCCCTTGAGTATCTTATCGAAAACGGAAGATAGATTGGAATAAAACATAGGTGATTGAAACATGACCAGTAATAGTTGTACATAAGTACTAACAGAAGCAAGATGGTTTTCTTTCAGCTCCTTGGAGCCAGTCAGGAGAGGCTTTTTGGAAGAGGTGAGCTGAGGAAGGATAGACTGAAATTAATAAAGAGATTAAAAGAACAAAACAAAACTGGGATTAGGAGTGGGAGTGGGGGTCAGTCAATTAACACATACTCTACTGTTCATTTTGTGCCTGACATGGTTCTAAGCACTGGGGATACAAGTCCCTGCCCACATGTAGCCTGCGTGAGGGTGATGCATCTTATGGGTGATAGAGTTATTTAATGCGGTAGAGGGCATAAGTGGGGGTTTGGTGGGAAATAAGAGAGGTGGAATACCCCCCCCCCCTTAAAAAAAGACCATGGTTAGTAATTTAAATATGATTTATAAGACAATTGGAAGGTGGTCTCATTAGGAGGCCTCTGAGGGACTATAATATATATATTTTTTAACATCTTTATTAGAGTATAATTGCTTTACAATGATGTTAGTTTCTGCTTTATAACGAAGTGAATCAGTTATACATATACATATGTCCCCATATCTCTTCCCTCTTGCATCTCCCTCCCTCCCACCCTCCCTATCCCACCCCTCTAGGTGGTCACAAAGCACCGAGCTGATCTCCCTGTGCTGTGCGGCTGCTTCCCACTAGCCATCTATTTTACGTTTGGTAGTGTATATATGTCCATGCCACTCTCTCACTTTGTCCCAGCTTACCCTTCCCCCCCCGCCCCGTATCCTCAAGTGCATTCTCTAGTAGGTCTGCATCTTTATTCCTGTCTTGCCCCTAGGTTCTTCTGACCATTTTTTTTTCTTTTTTTAGATTCCATATATATGTGTTAGCATACGGTATTTGTTTTTCTCTTTCTGACTTACTTCACTCTGTATGACAGTCTCTAGGTCCATCCACCTCACTACAAATAACTCAGTTTCGTTCCTTTTTATGGCTGAGTAATATTCCATTGTATATATGTGCCACATCTTCTTTATCCATTCATCTGTTGATGGACATATAATGTTATTAATACAGCATTTGAGAAAGAAGAATCCTTCTGTGACATACAGAGAATTGGAGTTCAGGGGTTTGAAAGTAGAGGCAGCCCCCTGCCCCTGGGCCCCCAAAAGTTTCATTTTGTTTTGTTTTATTTTTTTGCCTTTTTGGGAGGAAATTTCTGCTGTCAATATTCAGAGGATCAATAGGGATAGGGAAGAGGGTAGAATTCTGCTTCTGAGAGCTCTCTGAATTTAGTCTGGCCACTCATATTTTTGATGGTTATGTCCCTGATCTGTCAGCTACAGCAGAGTTAAAAGGTATAAATTATTTCCATGGTGTGGTGGAATCTTAAGGTACAAATTACATACAGATCAGGTAAATCATTAGATACATAGACTTTTTCACTTCTCATTGAGACAGAGGTCAAAGTCTTTATTTATTAACTTCCTAGGTTCTTGAAAAAGCATGGCAGTTTTCTATTTTGGCCTCAGAGCTTGTACAAGGTCAAAGCACAGTCCCTTATAGCTGCAGTTTCCTTGACCCTGTTATTAAATTCTCAATTTTGCCCCTTGAAATTCCTTCACTTTTTCTTTTGGACAGGGTATGTTTCTTAGCTTTTTCTTCACAAAACAGTGTTCTAGCTCTTTCTACGTCCCCATGGACTAGCTCCAAATGACTTTGGCCATCTTGTGTGTACCCTGCCCCCACTCCCCATGCACATTGCCTAATTAAGATTCTTTGGTTACAAGAAACAATTCCATTAACAGTAGCTTAGTAAGGGGTAAAGTTTATTTTAAGGCCGTTCACTCGTTCATTCAACAAACATTTATTGAGTCAGGCATTCTGTGTCAGGCACTATTCTAGGTATTCAAGGATACAGGGAAATCTCAACATTAATCCAAGTGCAAGCTCCATGGTATACTTAATAAACCGGGATTTAAGGAGGCTCAGAGGATCTTAATAATAGGCAAGCTTCAGGGTGTATCACAGTCACCTGATTGCTAGGCCCTATTCCTAGAATAGGGCCAAATAATTTGCATTTCCCACAAGTTCCCTTGCTTGTGATGTGGATGCTGATGCTGCTCCACTGGGGACCACACTTTGGCAACTTTAGTAAGCTCCTTTGAGGGATTATCTGATTGATTCACCTCTGACGACATATGGATGTTTTCTGATTTCCTTTTGCCATCGGGGTGTCTGGTATCCATCCTTCATCTAAACAGGAATTTTTCTGGTGGGCAGTTACTCTTGAAGGGCATGATGGTAGATACAGGCCATGAGACATGTCCAGTGAAACATATAACCAACTCTGGTGGGTTGTGTGTTGTAGTCATCTAGTTTTCTATATTTTGAGTTCTCTTCCTTTTTTCCTACCCACGCTTTCTTACTGTTTGTAAAACTTCACATTTTCTTTACAAAGTCTGAGTCAGCTTTGGAGGTTCTTTTGGGAGGGAGAGAGTATGATGTTCCAACTTTCTACAAATCTTTTCTCTCTTGAGGCTTAATACAAAGAGGAACACACGTTTACCTCAGTGATTCTCCTTTTGTCCAGATGAGTCAGACCTTCACAGCCAGGAGGATTTTTTTGTTTTGGGAGGGGGAGTGTAGTGGAGTGAATTATTTTTTTAACTTTTTGGAAAAAGTTGGAGGCTTATGAGGCTATTGAAGTATGTAGTGCAGATTTGAAGTAGGACTGGGGTATTAGGAAGTAGAATAGACAAGATAGAGTAGAAGAAACACATAGAGATGAAAAATGTGTTAATGGAAAAGAAACTTTCAGAATTAATATCCTTATTGTAGTTTTCCTAAAACATGCTGTAAAGGATGTCAAGGCAGAGGTGAAACACAGCGGTGAAATAAAACAACCAGTACAGTGGAACAGAAATGTCCAGGAAGAAGCTGTTGGTGGCTTGAATGTGAATTATTTTAGGGTGATTGGAAAGATTTGCGATAGGGAAATGAAGGTACCCCATGAAGCTTGTACTTAGTGGTAGCTTTGCCAGGAATAATAAAAAAAAGAGGAATAGTCATTTCTTATACTAGACTGGTTCTTTCCAGAATGCTTTTACTGTGTTATTTAATCTTCACAAATAAGTTGGATGTGTGTTATTTTTCTTCACTGAGGGTGAAATTTAGTAGAAATTTAACTTGACTTGCTTAAATAAAGCCTAGGTTACTGAGTTCACGAGGCTAGACCTTAAAACCCAAATCTAGCTCATTATCTTTTTCCTTGGAAATGAGGTCCTTTTACTGTTTTCCCAGTCTTAGTTATATCTACGTAGCCGGAAGCCAGTGTCATCTTTGACCCTTTATATGCCCTCCGTTTTTCATCCGTAGTTCACCAAATTGGTCTTCCAGCTATATTTTATATTTTTCTCTCCCTCCTTGCCATCACTGCCACCCTAGGTCAGGCAGCCTCTGCCTTCTGCTTGGCCTGTTATGTCTAAATGGAGCTTCTTACTGGGTTCTGGTCTTTCTCTCATTCATTCATTTATGATCTTCGGAAAACAGACCTGTTTATGTTATTTACCCACCAAAAGAACAGGATGAGTGCTTACTCTTAGAGATAAAATTCAAACTCCTTGGTCTGACTCCAGACTATACTGTTTTACCTAATTACCCAGTTCTATCCACATGTACTTTCCTTGAACCACATAAAACTGTTGTTGTTCCTTACTTATAATATTCTCTGAAGATCTCAAAGTCTTATAATACAGTTATGAATGGATTTCACAATGACCCTGAATCTTAAAATAGAGTTAAAATTTTCTTTGATATTCTTGCTTAAGGCAAGGTCATATATAAAAATAAAAATATTATAATATTTTATATAAAATATATAAAAATTAAAAAACCCTCTCTGTCCAAGAGAGTTACAATTGGAAAAAAGAGATACTTGGTACTTACAAGGATAGATTCTCAGCTCTTAGGAAAAATTGGTTTCTTAGAATACTCAGGTGCTCGGGGATCTGACCAGTTAGTGTTTTAGCGTAGTTGCACATTTCCTGCTTTGGTTCCTTTCGTAGCTTAATATATTTTTTGCTTTATTTGGGGCTTTTTGGTTAAAGATTGATTCTTTAAAGCAGGTTGAATTTGTCCCCTGGAGGACATGTGACAATGTCTGGAGATATTTTTAGCTGTTATCACTTAGTGGAGAGAGGTGTTAATGACATCACGTGAGTAGAGGCCGAGGATGCTGCTAAACATCCTACAATATATAGGACATTCTCCAAAACAAAGGATTACCTGGAAGTGGTCCAGTTTTTGGTCTGTTCAATTCTGTACTGTACTGTTTACTTGAAGTCTTTTTTTTCTACTTGGTCCCATATACCTC
Organism: Lagenorhynchus albirostris; assembly: GCF_949774975.1. Taxonomy (NCBI): domain Eukaryota; kingdom Metazoa; phylum Chordata; class Mammalia; order Artiodactyla; family Delphinidae; genus Lagenorhynchus; species Lagenorhynchus albirostris. The sequence continues at coordinate 67,530,148 of NC_083104.1, forward strand.
CAGATCAAAACCATGTTCCTTTCCTTTTTTAACCCAGTGTGGTATCTTTATCACCTCATGCACCTGTCTTGTTTTTTCTAAACTCCTTGCCTTCTTATTATCTCTTTTCCTGGAATGTCTTTCTGCCTCCTACTCATATACAGTTGACCCTTGAACAACACGGGTTTGAATTGCTCAGGTCTGCTTATATGCAGATTTTTTTTTCAGTAGTAAATACTACAGTACTACATAAGCTCTGGTTGGTTGAATCTCCGGATGCGGATGGCTGACTGTAAATTATACGGACATTTTCGACTGCACATAGAGTCAGTCAGTGCCCCTGACCCCACATAGTTCAGGGGTCATTTGTATTTATAATGTCGCTTAAGACATAATTTTTGTGTTCCCTTAGCATTTGGTGTTAATTTAAACTAAATCATAGTTCTTTAATTTCACATGTTCTTTGTGTACTGCATTTTCTAAACTTTTAAGTTTCTCAGAGGGTGTCCACTCTCTGCTTTTAATCTTTTCTTCACTGTACATGTCTTTGACGGGTTTAGTACTTTTCGAAACCTGGTGGGCTTAGAAAGAAGAATATAAAAAGAGTTGTGAAAATTTGATTGTGCCTGGTTCTCTTGTAGGTCAGTAATGTCTGTTTTGATGTGGCCTGAATATTTCACTTCATTTTATATGACCAGAAATGCTCCAGCTTAGAATTAAGGGGTTCAGTGTGAGTTGGTTCATTCATATTACTCTATATTTAATATCTAAATGTGATCACTTACATTGGTAGGATAGTTGGGAAAAGAGGACTGGGTAAGATTGCATCATGGGAGACCAGGTTTGGATGGAGTTCTGTAATAGGTGGGCACAAGGGGCAGCATGAGAGCAGGGGGGCACAACTAGAGGGCAGTCAAAAGATAGCAAAGCAAGCTGCCTATTTAAGAAAATTGCCAAGGGACATTCCTGAGCTTCATAAAAGAAGCTGGATTTTTTTAAAACTTCTGTTTCTTTCTATTGTATGGCTTGACCCTGGATTTTGAAACCTAGGTCAATAATCCTGTTACTAGAATTCAGTAATAATATGGCTAAATAACCTTTCTGGCTTAATCTAGGAACTTCAGCCATACTTACAACATTGCTTTTAAGGGAAAATGAGTTCTGAGGTCCAAACGATTGAATTATAAGTAGATTGTACTCTAGAAGGGAACTTCTGATATATAAAATTTACTTATATAATATGGTTTAGTAAATGTGTTTTGTTTCCAGGTCTTTGCTTGTGAGCAATGTAATATGTAAGAAGTAGGAAGAAAATACTAAAACCTCTAAGAATCTATTTTATTAGGCACTTGGATAAATAAGTAGATTGCATAAAAATTCCTGACTGCCAAAATAAATTATTGAGGGAAAACACTAATCTTACAACATCTGTTTTTTCTGATTACAAAAGTAATGTATGTTCAGAATAGGAAACTCAAACACACAAAAATACGGCTTTTATGGTTCTTTGCCATTTATAGTGTTCTAACCCGCTGTAAGTCCACCAGATAGAAATCAACAGACAAAATATTTTTCTGAATGTGCCATCTTTAGGGAGACATAAATTCAGGTAAAAAGCACATATATTGATTTAATTTTAAAATGTAGTGGAGGGACATATTAGGGCATGATTATAAAATCTCAGGTCCCTGTACTCCTTAGAGGTTCTTGGAGGTGGTAATGGAGGTCCCTAGGTTGTTTTAATGCATTTTAAAGCCTAAACAAATGTGAAAAGTGACTAAAACTTTCACTGAATATTTTCTATTTGTGAAGCAGTGTTCAAAGAATATTACATGTATTGTCTCCTTTCAGCCTTAACAACTCTGTGAGTAGGTATTAGTGATACCTATATTTTATACATGAGGGCACAGACTTAGATCTAAGTTACTCGCCCAAGATCAGTCAGGATTGTAAGAGAAGAGTTTGATTCCAGAACTCTCTCTTAACTACTATATTAATGAGAGACTACATAGGCTAAAATGTCAAGCTTAAATTAAAAAAAATTTTTTATTTCTCTTTTTCTTTTATGAGGACTGGGCTGGCCTAAAATTGTATCACTTAATTATGGTTGTGCTGATCAGAAGCTTCTGCAGTTCTACATATTTTGGTCTAAAAAAGCCAAAGCCAATAAATTAGTAAGAAGAGCATTTTAGAAGGCAAGCTATTAGAAGTTTGAGGTTCACAAGAGAAATATAATAGTTCTTTGGTGAAGCATTCAGGATCTTGCTGGATCATGATATAAATGCCCATTGAATCTCCTTTCCAATTTCTGGTGATCTTCTCTAATATCAACCATCTAAAATCCTGCTTTCTGGAAGATTGCACTGAGGGAATTACTTTGGATTCTGTGACAGTTGAATTTTATGTCCATAATTTAATTCAACTGTTAATTAAAAATTTTTTTCAGTCATACTAATTCTTTGATAGCAATTTGAACCTAATGAAAGAGGAAAGGAATTTGGTTTTGATATTAGGAATTTTTTCTTAACCAGAGATACCTGCTTCAAAGGTTAAAATTTGAAGAGCAAGTACCCTGTCTGATTTTTGTTAGATGAAAAGCATTACCTTTTCTTTCTTTCTTTCCTTTTTTTTTTGGGGTGGCAGGCTGCAGTGACTTAATGCATTTAAAATCTGGGTTGCATTTTGAAGTGGGAGAGCATATGTAAAACTTTATGTATTATGAATATACACACTTAATGTACTTTGTAATGATTGCTGCCTCATTCTGAGGAATAAATATGAAGAATTTTCTTTCTGGATAGAAACTTTGTAAAATAATGGCATTGTTCATAATCATGCATAATACTGCATTATACTCTTCTTGAACTCCGGCATCGCACACGAGGATGATCTGTAACCCACTGTCTTTATTCTACTCTCCCTCTTTTAGACCTAGCCCTTCCTTGTGTTATCTTTGGTATTGATTTTGTTTCTTCTCTGTTCTTATTTTCTGTCAGCTCATCTGTATGGCTTCTTGCAGGAGCATTCTTCTTGGATTCACGTTACTCTCCTTTCTCAGCACCTAATATTCCTCGTCTAGCTATGCCAGATACCTGCTTCTTTCAGTATTTAACATATTTAGCTTTTTTTGAGTGCTTCAGATAACACTCAAAACACTACCTATGCAGTGAAGCAAATACCACCTGCTGACTTTCATTTTCCCTTATCTCCCTTCCTTTTAGTCAGGGTACCCTTCATCTCCACAGGCATACTGTTCATACTTACCTTAGGTCGTCGGTTAAGTTCTAAATTCCTTAGGGCACATTCTGATTTTGTTCTCTTGATATTTTGCATTATGTTGCTGCCTAATACCTTTGTGCTTTGTAAATAATTATATATATATCTCATTTGTTTATATGCAATAATTTTGTAAGGATATATATATATTTTTCTGTGGTACGCGGGCCTCTCACTGTTGTGGCCTCTCCCGTTGCGGAGCACAGGCTCCGGATGCGCAGGCTCAGTGGCCATGGCTCACGGGCCTAGCTGCTCCGCGGCATGTGAGATCTTCCCCGGCTGGGGCACGAACCCGCGTCCCCTGCATCAGCAGGCGGACTCTCAACCACTCCGCCACCAGGGAAGCCCTGTAAGGATATATTTTATAATGTTAATTAACATAGTAAATACTGCACCTAAAATGCAATCCATGGTTATAACTGTCCTTTTTACATTTTTGTGCAGCTGTATTAGAAAATCCAGAATAATGGAATGGTAAAAATATCCCATATTCAAATATCCTTCGAAATAATCTTATTAGGATAAGTATTATATTTATTAACAAAATTGTTCACTTGTTGAGGTTAAAACAGCCTTGGATTTGGGGAAACATATAAAAGAATAGACATGATATAGACTTTAGTTTATTTGCCTTGTATTGGGGAGACAAATGCTTTTTTTTAAAAATTTATATTACTGATTTTTTTTTTTTAAGAAGATGTTGGGGGTAGGAGTTTATTAATTAATTAATTTATTTTTGCTGTGTTGGGTCTTCGTTTCTGTGCGAGGGCTTTCTCCAGTTGTGGCAAGCGGGGGCCACTCTTCATCGCAGTGCGCGGGCCTCTCACCATCACGGCCTCTCCCGTTGTGGAGCACAGGCTCCAGACGCGCAGGCTCAGCAGCTGTGGCTCACGGGCCTAGCTGTTCCGCGGCATGTGGGACCCTCCCAGACCAGGGCTCGAACCCGTGTCCCCTGCATCAGCAGGCAGACTGTCAACCACTGCGCCACCAGGGAAGCCCGACAAATGCTTTTTACTAGTGGATCTGAAGAACATCGTTCTGTGGAAACAATTATAAATAAATATACCAGTCAAACCATATGGGAATAAAGGTCTCTATTAAAAAAAAATTGAGGCCCAGCAAATTTCAGATAATGTTTAAGATGAGTCACGTTCTGTGTTATTGGAGGTTGGACTGAATTTCAAGTTGATTGAAATGATGTGTGATTTATAGAAAAAACTAAATGGAGGGGGTCACAGAATAAAGTAATTTTAATGTCATTTGGATCAGTTGGAGAAGTCTTCTTGAAGGAGGTGATTGTCAAGCAGCTCAGGCTTACTTTATGAATTATTGTGATGAGAGAGAATTTTAGGTAATTGGAAGGGTCTCACTGCAGCTTTACCCACCTCTCCTGCCAGAGGAGCACAAAGGTGTGTGTGAAGGCTTGGCTCTTCAGTGACCAAGTCCATGGGTGTGATGACTGGAACATGTTGTGTCTAGAGAAGTAGATCAGTTGTATTAGACTTTTCTGGGTTGTGCAGAAGAGATGCCTTCAGGATTGGGACTGTGCAGTAGCGTAGGATATTATTTGCTTGTTAACTGTGTATTCACTCAGGGTCCTAATCCTTTTCAGGCTAGAATATGGAGTAGGCCTCATGGACAGCTTAGAATCACTTGGAGCACTGCCTGATCTCCAGTGACTGCCTTCTCTGTGCCCTAATTGTATGGGAGGGTCTGAATATATTTGTCACCATTCTCTGTGCAGTTACCCTCTTTGGACCAAGTTGGACCCTAGCTGTTCAGTTAATCCATGGCTGCCTTAGGCTGGTGCACCAATCCCTGGTTCAGTCTGACACAACTGCAATAGCTGGGTCAACTTCACTGATACACAGGCAACTTTATGCCACAAGAACCTCTGGGGGCATTTTTTCTAGGGGGGGAGGATCGTAAATTTTAGATGGTTTGCAGCAGATACTGAGGGCCTTTGAGACTTTTCACCAGAATGCCAAGATGTGGTGGGAAGAGGTAGACTTGAAATGCACAAAGGTTTGAATAAGATTTAAAACAAAACAAACTAGCATTTGAATAGATTGTGGGGTATTCTATGGCTTTGAAATCTGTCCTTCTTGAGGTTTTAGGCTTATGAAAGACAATGGCTTCTGACGGTGGAGGGTAGTTTTTTCTTAAAAATTTTTAATTTGCAAATATATAACAAAAGCCTATATTCCCATCTAGATGACTAAAAAGCAAGGCATTGATTATAAAACACATCCTGTTACATATTTGTATTCGTTGATTTGAACTTGAATGGCATATATTGCTGTCCAACTTTTCTCACACTGTGAAACCTGTTTGTTAAACTAGGTAAAGAAAAGGTATAAAAGGTTAAGCTGTTGTTCTAGAACAGTCCTTTATGTAGTGCTTTGAAGACCAATATGTTTATTCCGCGAGGAGCTATTAATGCTTAATCGGCTCTTTTGTGTTTACAGTTCCCTGCTGCAAACGTTATTTTTGAGTTTGCCAGTAACTGCACTGTCATTTCTTTGGACTGGAAGAACTAGAAAGAATAGATATGCTACCAGAGCCAGCATTGGGCATGTCACATTGACTTTTATACATGTTTCTTCTATTATGATTATGATTATTTTTATGTACCTTTTTACCAACCTGTCCCTATTTCCCCCACTCCCAAGCCCTTGGCAACCACTTTTCTACTTTCTGATTTTGACTTTTTTTTTTTTTTCAGATTCCACATGTAAGTGATACTATGCAGTATTCACCTTTCTCTGTCTGGCTTATTTCACTTGGAATAATGCTGTCAGGGTGCATCAGTGTTGTGGCAAATGGCAGAATTTCCTTCTTTCTCATGGCTGAATAATATTCCATTGTGTATATATACCACATGATCTTTTTCCATTCATTCCTTGATGGACACTTAGGTTGTTTCCATATCTTGGCTGTTGTGAATAATGCTGTAGTGAACATGGGAGTGCAAATATCTCTTTGATACCCTGTATTCATTTCATTTGGATATATACCCAGAAGTGGAATTGCTGGATTGTACAGTAGTTCAATTTTTAATTTTTTGAGGAACCCCTATACTGTTTCCTATTATGGCTGCACCAACAGTGCACAAGCATTAGCTTTTCTGCACGTCCTCACCAATACTTAGTCTCTTGTCTTCTTTTTTTTTCTTTTTTATGCCCCTGCCTCCTCCCCTCAAAAGTCAGTTTTAAAAGGTTACATAATCCAAGGTATTTAAGATATAGTTCCAGCAGAAAAACATAAGCTCTGCAGCAAGAGTTGTGCTGTCTCAAGATAATCAGGTTTCACAGTTCAGGCAATTCAAAATTGACTCACTATTGCCCCCAAACTGATTAAGAATTGTTCACTAGCAATTTAGAGAATCCAAAGAAGTCAAGTGGAAACAAAAACATTTTGTAGGTTTGCATGTACCTCTATCAGCTAGATAATGAAAATGACTCCTGCAAAGTTAAGGCAGCCGCACACATAAGGCAGCAGTGGTTGTGACACGCAGAACGAGTTGCTTAGTAATGTCAGGGTCGGTTTTTTCTTACATTTCTGCTTAAAATATGAGCTCCCTCTTGTTCCAAATAATTTTTTACTAAAACCTAAAATAAGAATAAACCACATAAGGACTAAAATTCTATTGAGATGACCATGATTTAAACAAAAGTCACCGGAGGTTAAAGGAGAAGGCACTAAAGATAGAACAACTTGGTGCCTGCTTCTATTTACCCACTGCCTTTCAGACCCTTGGTATACCACCATGTTAACAAGGGACTGATTTCAAACCACAGTCTATATAGACCAATTTCTATGTAACACTATATATTTTTTTTCCTCGTGGTACGCGGGCCTGTCACTGCTATGGCCTCTCCCGCTGCGGAGCACAGGCTCCGGACGCGCAGGCTCAGCGGCCGTGGCTCACGGGCCCAGCCGCTCCGCGGCATGTGGAATGCTCCCGGACCAGGGCACGAACCTGGGTCCCCTGCATCGGCAGGCGGACTCTCAACCACCGCACCACCAGGGAAGCCCAACACTATTTTTAAAAGCTAAAAAATGTTCACCTTTGTCCCTGATGCTCCTTTCAGATCACAGCAAAAGTAAAAACGTAAAAGGTTTCCCCTAGGCCCAGATATCACATGTCCCTTAGGATCTATCTCATCAAGCAGGCAGGGAACAAATTTATTTACTTCCTTCCTTATCCATTGACTAAACATTAAAAAAAATTACTTCCCAACTGGTGTCTTATAATGCAATGTGCTGGAAATGTAAACACTGGCCTTTCTGTTCAGGCTTTTATACTTTGGGAGCAGCAGGTTCACTCCTGATGTCTTTGACATCATTGGATCTGCCCATCAAATAGAATTCTTTGTTGGGAACAAGACTGACGAAATGAGCAAGGCGGTTGGACATAGCATAAAAAGCTGAAATTGCAGCTATATCCCAGGCATCTTCTTGGTTGAAGCCATGTACCTCGAACTTTTTGAAATGGTCATCTGTTATGTCATCAGCTCGGGAAATAGCAAGAGCAAATTCCAGCATTGCCTTTTACTGGGCAGGGAGGTCAGACTTTCTCCAGTTCACACAGACCCATGTTCACTGTGTCTTTATCCTCAGTTCATTTCTCTGAGAAGAATTAGCATGACCTCTGACACCCAAAAGGCCTGACTTTGGATGAAACAAGGAGAGAGTAACCTGTTGGCTGGGGGATCAAGACCCATTTCACAACTGGTCTTGGAGGGAAAGAGTCGAGGGAGGCAGATCCAGAATGGGAGCGTTGACAGGCCCAGGCTTGGGGCCGGCTGGTCAGAGAGCACTGGCTTCTTTGAGAAGACCCTGTACCAGGCACTGTGAACAACCACACTATATGAGCACCTGTTGGCCAGACTGGTTACCACAATGATGAGTTCCTTGTCAGCTTGGCAGAGCTGGCCTGTTTCCTTGTTACAGATGGCATTGTAGTCAGCAAAGAAGGCTCTGAGTTCCAGTGGCCGGTGAGACAACACTTTAAAATACATTTGGTGAAAGTCCTGTCGTCAGCCGCACGACACCAAGGCGGCAAAGCACTGATGTGGCAGCACACGGCGTGAAGGCCAGGTGGCCCTCCCGTGTTCCCCTCTCCTATCTTTTTGATAATAACCATTCTAACAGGCATGAGGTGATACCGCATTGTGGGTTTTTTTTTAATGTTTATACATTCTTTTTATTTTATTTTTTTATACAGCAGGTTCTTATTAGGCATCCATTTTATACACATCAGTGTATACATGTCAGTCCCAATCTCCCAATTCATCACACCAGCACCCCCACCCACCGCTGCTTTCCCCCCTTGGTGTCCATGTGTTTGTTCTCTACATCTGTGTCTCAATTTCTGCCCTGCAAACCGGTGCATCTGTACCATTTTTCTAGGTTCCACATATATGTGTTAATATGTGATATTTGTTTTTCTCTTTCTCACTTCACTCTGACAGTCTCTAGATCCATCCACATCTCTACAAATGACCCAATTGCGTTCTTTTTTATTTATGGCTGAGTAATATTCCATTGTGTATATGTACCACATCTTTTTTTTTTTGCGGTACGTGGGCCTCTCACTGTTGCGGCCTCTCCCGTTGTGGAGCACAGGCTCCAGATGCACAGGCTCAGCGGCCATGACTCACGGGCCCAGCCGCTCCGCGGCATGTGGGATCTTCCCACTTATTGAAGAGACTGTCTTTTCTGCATTGTATATCCTTGCCTCCTTTGTCATAGATTAGTTGACCAAAGGTGCGTGGGTTTATCTCTGGGCTTTCTATCGCATTCCATTGATCTATATTTCTGTTTTTGTGCCAGTACCATATTGTCTTGATTACTGTAGCTTTGTAGTATTGTCTGAAGTCAGGGAGTCTGATTCCTCCAGCTCCGTTTTTTTCCCCTCAAGACTGCTTTGGCTATTTGGGGTCTTTTTTTTTTTTTTTTTTTTTTTATTTGGGGTCTTTTGTGTCTCCATACAAATTTTAAGATTTTTTGTTCTAATTCTGTAAGAAATGTCATTGGTAATTTGATAGGGATTGCATTGAATCTGTAGATCGCTTTGGATAGTATAGTCATTTTCACAGTATTGATTCTTCCAATCCAAGAACATGGTATATCTCTCCATCTGTTGGTATCGTCTTTGATTTCTTTCATCAGTGTCTTATAGTTTTCTGCATACAGATCTTTTGTCTCCTTAGGTAGGTTTATTCCTAGGTATTTTATTCTTTTTGTTGCAGTGGTAAATGGGAGTGTTTCCTTAATTTCTCTTTCAGATTTTTCATCATTAGTGTATAGGAATGCAAGAGATCTCTGTGCATTAATTTTTTATCCTGCAACTTTACCAAATTCATTGATTAGCTCTAGGAGTTTTCTGGTGGCGTCTTTAGGATTCTGTATGTATAGTATCATGTCATCTGCAAACAGTGACAGTTTTGCTTCTTTTCCAATTTGTATTCCTTTTATTGGTTTTTCTTCTCTGATTGCCGTGGCTAGGACTTCCAAAACTATGTTGAATAATAGTGGCGAGAGTAGACATCCTTGTCTTCTTCCTGATCTTAGAAGATATGCTTTCAGTTTTTCACCATTGAGAGTGATGTTTGCTGTGGGTTTCTCATATATGGCCTTCATTATGTTGAGGTAGGTTCCCTCTGTGCCCACTTTCTGGAGAGTTTTTATCCTAAATGGGTGTTGAATTTTGTCAAAGCTTTTTCTGCATCTATTGTGATGATCATATGGTTTTTCTTCTTCAGTTTGTTAATATGGTGTATCACATTGATTGATTTGTGTATACTGAAGAATCCTTGCATCCCTGGGATAAATCCCACTTGATCATGGTGTATGATTCTTTTAATGTGTTGTTGGATTCTGCTTGCTAGTATTTTGTTGAGGATTTTTGCATCTATATTCATCAGTGATATTGGTCTGTAATTTTCTTTTTTTGTAGTATCTTTGTCTGGTTTTGGTATCAGGGTGATAATGACCTCATAGAATGAGTTTGGGAGTGTTCCTCTGCAATTTTTTTGAAGAGTTTGAGAAGGATGGGTGTTAGCTCTTCTCTAAATGTTTGATACAGTTCTCCTGTGAAGCCATCTGGTCCTGGACTTTTGTTTCTTGGAAGATTTTTAATCACAGTTTCAGTTTCATTACTTGTGATTGGTCTGTTCATATTTTCTGTTTCTTTCTGTTCAGTCTTGGAAGGTTATACCTTTCTAAGAATTTGTCCATTTCTTCCAGGTTGTCCATTTTATTGGCATAGAATAGTAGTCTCTTAGGATGCTTTGTATTTCTGCGGTGTCTGTTGTAACTTCTCCTTCTTCATTTCTAATTTTATTGATTTGAGTCCTCTCCCTCTTTTTCTTGATGAGTCTGGCTAAGGGTTTATCACTTTTGTTTATCTTCTCAAAGAACCAGCTTTTAGTTTTATTGATCTTTGCTCTTGTTTTCTTTGTTTCTGTTTCATCTATTTCTGCTCTGCTCTTTATGATTTCTTTCCTTCTGCTAACTTGGGGTTTTGTTTGTTCTTCTTTCTCTAGTTCCTTTAGGTGTGAGGTTAGATTGTTTATTTGAGCGTTTTCTTGTTTCTTGAGGTAGGTTTGTATAGCTATAACCTTCCCTCGTAAAACTGCTTTTGCTGCATCCCATAGGTTTTGGATTGTTGTGTTTTCATTGTCACTTGTCTCTAGGTGTTTTTTGATTTCTTCAGTGATCTCTTGGTAATTTAGTAACGTATTGTTTAGCCTCTATGTGTTTTTGTTTTTTACGTTTTTTTCCCTGTAATTGATTTCTAATCTCATAGCGTTGTAGTCAGAAAAGATGCTTGATATGATTTCAATTTTCTTAAAATTACTGAGCCTTGATTTGTGACCCAAGATGTGATCTATCCTGGAGAATGTTCCGTGTGCACTTGAGAAGAAAGTGTAATCTGCCGTTTTTGGATGGAATGTCTTATAAATATCAGTTAAATCTATCTGGTCTGTTGTGTCATTTAAAGCTTGTTAAATGTCCTTTAAAGCTTGTTTCCTTATTAATTGTCTGTTTGGATGATCTGTCCATTGGTGTAAGTGAGGTGTTAAAAGTCCCCCAGTATTACTGTGTTACTGTCGATTTCCTGTTTTATAGCTGTTAGCAGTTGCCTTATGTATTGAGGTGCTCCTGTGTTGGGTGCATATATATTTATAATTGTTATGTCGTCTTCTTGGATTGATTCCTTGATCATTATGTAGTGTCCTTCCTTGTCTCTTGTAACATTCTTTATTTTAAAGTCTATTTTATCTGATATGAGTATTGCTGCTCCAGCTTTCCTTTGATTTCCATTTGCACGGAATATCTTTTTCCATCCCCTCACTTTCAGTCTGAATGTGTCCCTAGGTCTGAAGTGTGTCTCTTGTAGACAGCATATATATGGGTCTTGTTTTTGTATCCATTCAGCAAGCCTGTGTCTTTTGGGTGGAGCATTTAGTCCATTCACGTTTAAGGTAATTATTGATATGTGTTTCTATGACCATTTTCTTAATTGTTTTGGGTTTGCTTTTTGTAGGTCCTTTTCTTCTCTTGTGTTTCCCACTTAAGAGAAGCTCCTTTAGCATTTGTTGTAGAGCTGGTGTGGTGGTGCTGAATTCTCTTAGCTTTTGCTTGTCTGTAAAGCTTTTGATTTCTTCATGGAATCTGAATGAGGTCCCTGCTGGGTAGAGTAATCTTGGTTGTAGGTTCTTCCCTTTCATCACTTGAAGTATATCATGCCACTCCCTTCTGGGTTGTAGAGTTTCTGCTGAGAAATCAGCTGTTAACCTTATGGGAGTTCCCTTGTATGTTATTTGTCGTTTTTCCCTTGTTGCTTTCAGTAATTTTTCTTTGTCTTTAATTTTTGCCAGTTTGATTACTGTGTGTCTCAGCATGTTTCTCCTTGGGTTTATCCTGTATGGGACTCTCTGTGCTTCCTGGACTTGGGTGGCTATTTCCTTTCTTGTGTTAGGGAAGTTTTCGACTGTCATCTCTTCAAATATTTTCTTGGGTCTTTTCTCTCTCTCTTCTCCTTCTGGGACCCCTATAATGCAAATGTTGTTGCGTTTAATGTTTTCCCAGAGGCCTCTTAGGCTGTCTTCATTTCTTTTCATTCTTTTTTCTTTATTCTGTTCTGCAGCAGTGAATTCCACCATTCTGTCTTCCAGGTCACTTATCTATTCTTCTGCCTCAGTTATTCTATTGATTCCTTCTAGTGTATTTTTCATTTCAGTTATTGTATTGTTCATCTGTTTGTTTGTTTTTTAATTCTTCTAGATCTTTGTTAAACATTTCTTGCATCTTCTCGATCTTTGCCTCCATTCTTTTTCTGAGATCCTGCATCATCTTCACTATCATTATTCTGAATTCTTTTTCTGGAAGGTTGTCTACCTCCACTTCATTTAGTTGTTTTTCTGGGCTTTTATCTTGTTCCTTCATCTGGTACTTAGCCCTGTGCCTTTTCATCTTGTCTATCTTTCTGTGAATGTGGTTTTTGTTCCACAGGCTGCAGGATCGTAGTTCTTCTTGTTTCTGCTGTCTGCCCTCTGGTGGATGAGGCTGTCTAAGAGGCTTGTGCCCTGCCTTGTAGTTTGATTTGCATTTTCCTGATGATTAGTGTTGTTGAGCGCCTTTTCATGTACCTGTTGGCCATTTATCAATACAAGTCTTCTTTAGAAAAATGTCTGTTCAGTTCTTCTCATTTTTTAATTGGGAATTGTTTGGTTTTTTTGCTGAGTCATGAGTTCTTTATATATATATATATATATATATAAACACATGTTATTAGATATATGATTCATAAATATTTTCTCCTATTTGTAGGTTGCATTTCATTCTGTTGATGATTTCTTTTGCTGCACAGATGCTTTTTAGTTTGATGTGTCCCACTTATTTATTTTTGCTTTTGTTGCCTTTGCCTTTGGTGTCAAATATCATTGACAAAACTGATGTCAAGGAGCTTACCCCCTGTGTTTTCTTGTAGGAGTTTATGGTTTTAAGACCTGTGTCCAAGTCTTTAATCCATTTCGAGTTGGTTTTCTGCATCTATTGAGATGATCATATGATTTTTATCCTTCAGTTAGTTATTTTTTTGTATCACGTTGATTAGTGGATATTGAGTCATCCTTGCATCCCTGGCATAAGTTGCACTTGATCATGGTGTATGATCCTTTCAATAATATTGTTGAGTTTGGCTTGCTGATTTTTTGGGTTTTTTTTTGTTTTTTGAGGATTTTTGCATCTATGATCATTAGCGATATTAGTTTATAGTTATATAGTTATAGTATATAGTTTTCTTTTCTTGTAGTGTCCTTGCCTGGTTTTGGTATCAGGTGATGGTGGCCTCATAAAATGAGTTTGGAAGTGTTCCCCCGTCTTTTATATTTTGGAGGAATTTGAGAAGGGTTCGTGTTAATTCTTTTTTATTATTTATTTATTTATTTATTTGGCTGCATTGGGTCTTCGTTGCTCTGTGCGGTCTTTCTCTGGTTGCGGCAAGCAGGGCTACTCTTTGTTGTGGTGCGCAGGCTTCTAATTGTGGTGGCTTCTTTTGTTGCAGAGCACAGCCTCTAGGCACGTGGGCTTCCATAGTTGCAGCATGTGGGCCCTAGAGTGAGTGGGCTTCAGTAGTTGCAGCGCGCAGGCTCTAGGGCTTGCGGGCTTCAGTAATTGTGGTGCGTGGGCTCAGTAATTGTGGCACATGGGTTTAGTTGCTCTGTGGCATGTGAGATCTTCCTGGACCAGGGATCGAACCCATGTCCCCTGCGTTGGCAGGTGGATTCTCAACCACTGTGCCACCAGAGAAGTCCAGTATTAATCTTTTTTAAATGTTTGGTAGATTTCACAAGTGAAGCCATTTATGCCTGGACTTTTGTTTGTTGGGAGGATTTTGATTACTGATTTAATCTTTTTACTAGTAATTGGTTTGTTCAGCTTTTTCTGCCTTCATGACTCATTTTGTTAGGTTGTATGTTTCTAGACATTTATCCGTTTCTTCTAGTTTGTCCAGTGCCTTGGAATATAATTGTTCTTGTATCTATTATTGATAAATAATATCTCTGTCTATGGGAGCAGGTTAACCACATTTCCAATACAATGTTCTAGCCCAGGCTTCAGAAAGACATCATGTTGTGATGCATAGAGCTTTTTGCCTTTGCAGCCAGAAAGCCCAAGTTAACATCTTTTCCCCACCACTTGTTAGCTTTGTTATTTTGAGTAACACAATCTCTCCACATCTTAATTCTCTTCACTGTAAAATAGGCATGTTTCCTGCATTTCAGAAATGTTGTTTTAGGGATCAAATATGATAGCGTGTATGGAAGTACCTTTAAGCAGAACAGAGAAAATTTGGATATTACATTTAGGTTTTGTTTGTCTCGGTCCTTTTTAATAAAGACAATCATGACTCACCTTTGCTTAGAGCAGGTTTTATCTGAGTTGTCTGTGTTTGGCAATTTGAACTTAACTTCCAGTATTTCCCTATTGTTGATCCCCCTGTTGTACCCTTCTCACCATACCATTTGTAACTGTGCTTGTCTGTAATTGTCAACAGAGACTGTGATGCTCCTTAAATTGTGTCTCAGAAATACATAATTTCCAGGGCCCTAGCTATTTTCTGATGAATATTATGGTCACAGACTAAAAATGAGGTTTGCTTTTGGGGGAGCGTTATGATAGCAGCCTGGAGACCAGCTGGTGAGGCTTTGGGATTGAACAAATAGATGAAGACTAAATTGATGAGTGACTGCTGGGATTATGAGACTGGCCTTGTACTTCTGTCAGTTTGGGTAATGTTTTAGAAAGTAGCGACTTTTCTCCATTGTCATTTGAATTTTGATTAATATTGGTTTATTTTTCTGGCTCTAAAAATGATGTGCGTTTACATTTTGTTTAGAATGTACCTCTATATCCCAGAAGAACTTGAGGTAAGAAGAGTGACAGTTTAATGGAGTATTTACATGATATAGAAATAATATTATGAAATATTATAATTTATAAGTACGTGGGCACTGGTGATTCTTGTGATTAATATTCAGAAATTTAATTTAAAAAAATTTCCACAATTTCAAAAATTTGTTAGCCGTTAGTATTATGTGACTACATTGTTAATGAACTCCCACTCCCCCCACTGGCTGACTCTTTAGAAATACAATGAATTAGGGAAAAGAGGAATACTAATTCTGAGCTGAGAATATCTGTCAAATTTTATAGTCTTTGTAGAAGTGGCTAATGTTATAGGAGGTGTCATTTGGGTAAGGAATTGATTGCATTATGTTTTTCTTCATTTGTAACTTGTTTGCAGTAGTATTTAGGCCCAGAGGGTATTCATTTAGCATTTTTTAAAAAGGTAAACTAGATTTTAGTTATAGCATGTGTCATAAATTTACTTTTCTGTGTTCTCAAAAGCCACGTCAGCTACCTTTTTCAACCAACAACTTGTAATTTGTGTGCCTTTATTTGGTCATTCATTCATACGGCATTTATTTACTGAATGTTGCTTAGTTTCTGTAAAGCCCTCGTAGGCATTGTGGTGAACATAGAAGGATGAGGTGATACTGCATGAAGGCTTGGAGCTTCTTCTCTGCTTGACATCTATAGTATATGCCATTGAAATATTAAATAATATTCAGAGCTGTGTCTCATTAAATAGTATGATGAATGCTATTGGATATTAAACACATTTGAATGTTAAAGATGAGGAAGGTCATTGTGGTGTTAAAGTTAAAAGCCAGGCATCAGAATGACTTAAAAGACTCTGAAGAGTGGATGTAGTTTGGATAGGCAGAAGGGGGGATGTGAAGGACAGACATTCCAGGCCAAGAGTAGAATATTAGTGTATTTTATTTAGGGTACAGTGGAAAGCACTGTCCCAACAGCTTTACACACTCAATTGAGTTAATCCTTACATTAGTCCTCTGGTGTGGTGTGACTCTACATTTCACAGATAAAGTAAGAAAGACTTACAGGGGTTAAAACTATTGTTAACATTTCCATTTACAAGTCATGAAAGTTCTAGGATTTTTATCCTGCATATGTCTGGGTGCAGATGAAGCCTGTTCTCCTCTGGCTGTAACTAAAGAGAGAGTTGGATAGGGCCATGGAGCATAGGTATTACGATGTGTGATTTTCACACTCCAAAATTTACTTACAAACATTTCTTAGTAGCCATTAAGTCTGGGTAACTGGAGCTTCATTCTAAAATTTCACTGTTTTTAGTGCTTGCTAAAATTTTATTGACCTAGTGGTAGTGGGGATAGAAAATATGTTGTGTTCTGCTCTGCACCCCTTTTCCCCACCAATGCACTGGGGGAAATGGGATAATTGATATATGGCACTGTTTCCTGTTTAGTCTGGATCTGGCCTCAGAGTTCTTTTTATAAATGTTATTTATTTATTTGGCTGCGTTGGGTCTTCGTTTCTGTGCAAGGGCTTTCTCTAGTTGTGGCAAGCGGGGGCCACTCTTCATCGTGGTGCGTGGGCCTCTCACTGTCGTGGCCTCTCTTGTTGCGGAGCACGGGCTCCAGACGTTCAGGCTTAGTAGTTGTGGCTCACAGGCTTAGTTGCTCCGCGGCATGTGGGATCTTCCCAGACCAGGGCTCGAACCCATGTCCCCTGCATTGGCAGGCAGATTCTCAACCACTGCACCACCAGGGAAGCCCAGAGTTCTTTTTAAAGAATGCACTCAAGGAGGGAATGACATAAGAAAATTTTGTGTGAGTTTAATTTTATTCTTTAAGTTATACTTTGATTTGTCTTTTTAACAATGACCTGTTTGGCGTTATTGTTGAAAATCTTTAGCTTTCACAGATTTTCATCCAGTTTAACCAAATTGATTTATCAAACATATTTTCAAATGGGTGCTCATGGCTTTGATTATAATAACTGCCTAACTCTAGGGCTAGGCATCCATCTGTTCTGGGACACAAACTAGACAGTCCAGGACAAGTGGCATTTGGACCATTTGCTGACTCCTGTCAGGTCAAATTGTTTTTGTCTAAAATGGGTGGATGGATTGGATTGATGGCATACACTAATCTCCATGAGTGCAGGGCATTCTCTGAATCATTGAGGACTAAGTTAGAGACATTTATTCTTTCCGAAAAGGTCATTTAAGGGTAAATGTTTACAAAGTTTATGAGGTCAATGAGACATATACCTTGATCAATTTTAAGATTAGTGACAACTTAAAAGTTCTGTTTTTGAATTTAAATAAAAAATTAAATAGGGCTTTTGCTTTGAGGCCTGAATCTATCTACATGATTTATTTTTGCATTCACATATATAAGCAATTTCCCTTTATGTTCTTACCAGATAACCTTCTCCATAACTGCACACTTATCTGGGGATCTAAGACAAGCAATGTAATGGTTTCGTAATTAAACATGAGAACTGTTAAGTAGTTACCATAATTCTACGTGGGAAGGCTTAAAGATTTCCCTGCAAGATTCTTCTTCCCAATGGGACATGATGAAGAATTGTTAGGAGAAGGGATATAGCATATTGTCAAGTGTATTATATCTGTATTGAACAGCTTTTTTAAAAAAACCTGAGATATAATTAACATATAATATTTTATTAGTTTTAGGTATACAACAATGATTTAATATATGTATATGCTGTGAACTGATCACTACCATAATTTTACTATCCATCATAAAACATAGTACAAATTTTTTTCCCTTGGGATGAAAACTTTTAAGATCTATTCTCTTAGCAACTTTCAAATATACAATACAGTATTGTTAACTGTAGTCACCATGCTGTACATTATATCCCCAGGACTTATTTATCTTAAACTGGAAGTTTGTACCTTTTGGCCACCTTCACCACCCATTTCAGCCACTCCTCCACCTCCCCCGCCCCCCAAGCAACCACTAGTCTGTTCTTTGTATCTGTGAAGTTTGTTTATTTTTTAAGTTTCCACATGTAAGTGACATCATACAGTGTTTGTCTTTCTCTGTCTGACTTATTTCACTTAGCATAATGTGCTTAAGGCCCATCCATGTTGGGTCAAATAACAGGATTACCTTCTTTCTCATGGCTAAATAATATTCCATTGTATCTATAAAACACATTTCCTGTATCCATTCATCCATTCATATACACTTAGGTTGTTTCCATGGCCTGGTCATTGTAACTAATGCTGCAGTGAACATGAAGGTGCAGATATCTTTGTGGGATAGTGATTTCATTTCCTTTAGATAAATACCCAGAAGTGGAATTGCTGTTTCATGTAGTAGTTCAATTTTTAGTTTTTTGAGGAACCTCCATACTGTTTACACAGTGGCTGCACCAGTTTACATTAGTACCAACAATACACAAGGGTTGAACAGCCTTTTTTGTATGAAGACCAATTCAGGAAAATTATACACACACATGTAAAATAAGGCTTCTCAGCATTTTCATATATATATATAATTTTTTTCTCTGTTGAAATTATGCTTTTTAAACTCAGGTAAAACAATATCTGTAATTGCAGATAAGCATTGTCTTAGCTTTTCTTTTTAACTGAAGAATTCCCCTTTTTGATGAAAATTTAGAAACTGTTATTTCACATGTAATATCTGTAATGCTGTATCTTTGAACAAATTTTATGTGAAATGGAACTTTATGGCTTGCGGGTGTGGTCTGAACAGTTTGAGTGAAGAAAGTAAATTTAAAAGTAAAGCTTTGAAAGTAAAGCTTCAGAATTTAGTTCAGAGTTTAAAGGTTCTGCGAAGGCAGGAGTTGCCATTGGGAATGGAGAGCAGGGTTGAATAGGAGTGGGTCCAGATAATGTGGTTCAGCATGTTTGGTGGTGAAATAGTGGGTGCAAAAATGTCTTCTGTGCTCAGACTATGAAACTGGGAGTGGGGCTTTCATCCTTCAGTCTCCCTGGATCTCTGACTGCTTTACTTAATTTCTGGTCAATGAGCCCTAGTGCCACATCTCTAGTGGCAAGTCCTGCCTGTTGTTAAATTTAATCTTGAGACAGCAGCAGCGCTGCCAACCTCAGGTTGAGAGAGTTGATTGGAATTATTCAGCTAGAGGCAAGCTTTACAAAAAAGTTTGTTAGAAGGTGATTGGTTGAGGTTATCATTCTTGGAACATTTTAAATTTCTTCCTGAAATTAGATTTGAGGGTGATATTGTGAAGTTAGGAGTATTGGTCTATAGTTTGCTCAATGTTGTTACATGGTGTGGTACTTAAGGGAATTTTGAATTAACTCGATAACCCTTCCCCTCTTTTTTTCTTCGATGATTAATAAAAAAAATTAAAATTTAAAAGAGCATCTTATTTTCAAAGACATTATCTAGACATTTCTGAATTCTTGTTGGAATTAAAGAGAAGTTTGAAGTTATAATATTGGCTTATCCATAAAGTAATCATAATAAAACTATATTGTCGATTTCTTGACTAAAAATTTAGGTCACCCACTGGTTTTCATAAGACACTTCCAAAGATTGTTGAAAGCAGACATTTTGAGTACAGACATATCTGAGATACTGGTGTACTCTACTTGGTAGTACATTATCCAGTGATCTTTGAATTTTCTGTGTCACTTGGAGAAAAGAGGTCCGTATTTTTACTTAAATCACTATAAATGTCAGTGAGTGATACCTCATGGTCACTGACTTTCAGCAGGAGTAAGGTCAGATAAGAAGCCTTTTAGGGACTTGTGTATAAAGGGCACTGTGTTATCAAGAAACACTTGGGCTCCTTTATAAGGGCCTGGGATGTTCACAGAGAAGACAACTCCAATTGTGGAGAAGGCTTATTTTATCTTAATTGTTTAATGTTTTGTCCTAGACAAATGACTCCAGGTCAAATGTTCACCTTTAGGGAACACAAGAAGATGCATAGAAATGATTGGTCTGTAGGCAGCTGGGTGGCGAAGCTAGTTTAAAGAACAATTCTTCCTATCTTTTTTTTGCAGTTAACAGGTTATTTGAAGACACTCGAATTTCCCTGTATGCTTTGAAGTGAAGTGCATGTTGAGCAGTAAAGAAGCAAATCCAGCCTCATTGTGGAACTCGCTGGCTGTGGGTGTATCACAGATGGAAAGATGTTAAGACAGCATTCATATATTCTTGCATGAAAAATTCACTTGAATCAGAAACAGAAACTCAGAAGTAGCCGTGGCACTCTGGTTTCTTTTTAAGGAGCTGTGGGCCGAAGCTTCCAGCTGACAGCTGCATGGACAAGTAGCAGATTAGAGATGTAAATTCAGATAAGGCCTTGAATTGCCTATCTGCTGCATTTTAGACCTATAAAGGGAAATATTACACACCATTCGTTGTGCCCTTTTCTCTTTGTGGCACAGCCATTTGAGAAAAGGGGATTTGAGGTTCTTCTTATTGTGGGCTTAAAATACTTTTCATTCCATGTTACTGTTACTTATCCTATTTTATTTTATCAACAAATGAAATATAATAGCTGTTTGAATATCTTACCATCTGCTGTAATCACCTAGACTAGATGGCATACTATAATTGAAAAGTACTTTTGGTCAAAGACTGGATTCTAATACTGACTTTCTGACTTTGGTATATCATTTACCATTTCTGACCCAGAGTTGCTATTAATACCATTTGAGAGAATAATAGCTCCCTACTTAAAAACAAATTTTTTTTAAACAGGGTTGTTGAAGGACCATTGACGATACAAAAGCATATATAAATGTTGAATATTGCTACTGAAGCTAGTGCTTCTTGGAAGTTAAGTATAATGTTAGTTGTGGATTTGTCTTAGATGCCTTTATTAGATTGAAGACATTTTCTTTATTAATTTGCTGAGAGTTTTTTTTCTTCACACATGTGTATTGACTTTTGTCAAATGATTTTCCTGTATCTATTGAAATGATCCTATGATTTTTCCTTCTTTATTCTGTTAATATGGTGAAAAGATTTGGCCTCTGCTGTGATAGTTGAATAGAGAGAAAAACAAAGAAATAATGGTAATATCTATTACAATTGAGGGTTGCAAAAGATGCAGTGGGAATGTAGAGAGAGAAGTAGTGAAATCCACCTGACGAAGTCAGGAAGGCTTTCAGAGGAACTCAGCTGAGGTGGAGATTTGGAATTTGTGAGTGGAAGGAAGGAGAGGGGAGTGCCACATCTTAGAGGGCATGGCCATTGTAGCTGGAGTATGGGATGCGTATTGGAGGTTGGTAGCCAGAAATGTGGCTGCTGTGCAGGGGGAGGGTGATTGAACCTTCCATGCTATGTTAAAGTTTCTGTCTTGTATGTGGGTGTGGGGAGTCACCAAAGTTTTGAGAAAATGGGAGTGACATTATTAGATTTTTGTGATAAAGAGATCTCTTCTGCAGTGATTAGTGTGGATGACGATGAGTTATTTGTTTAATGCTAAAGCAACCTTATGTTCTTGGGATAAACCTCATTTGGTCATGATGTGTTATTTTTTAAAAAAATAAATATTTATTTATTTTTGGCTGCGTTGGGTCTTCGTTGCTGTGCACGGGCTTTCTCTAGTTGCGGTGAGCGGGGGCTACTATTCATTGCGATGCACAGGCTTCTTATTGCGGTGGCTTCTCTTGTTGTGGAGCATGGGCTCTAGGCATGTGGCCTTCAGTAGTTGTGGCACATGGGCTCAGTAGTTGTGGCGCACGGGCTTAGTTGCACCGCAGCACGATGGATCTTCCCGGATCAGGTCTCGAACCCGTGTCCCCTGCATTGGCAGGCGGATTCTTAACCACTGTGCTACCAGGGAAGTCCCCATATTTTTTACATATTGATGGATTCCGTTTGTTCAGTATATTGGTAAGAGTTTTTGCACATATGCTCGTGAAGAATATTTGTAATATTCTTTATCAGGTTTTGCTGGCCTCAGTGTGAGTTGGTAAAGGTTTCTTTTGTTTTCTGGAAGAGTTTGTGTTCATTGTCATTAGTTACTCCTTAAATGTTTGAGAGAATTAGCCAGTAAAACCATCTGGGCTTGTGGTTTTCTTTTAGAGAATTCATTTGATAATAGGGAATTCAATTTCTTTAATAGAGTCAGGGCTATTAGAGTATTTTAGTCTACATTATGTCCATTTTTAAAAGTTGTGTTTCTCATGGAACTTGTCCATTTCATCTTAGTTGTCAGATTTATTGGCATAAAGTTATTCATTATATTTATTTTTCACTTAGTATATGTAGAGTCTATAGTGATATTGCCAGTTTTCCTTTCTGATATTGGTAAATAGGTGTTTATCACTTTTGCTAATCTTTTGAAAAAACCCAACCTTTTCCATTATTTTCTGTTTTTCTGTGACACTGGTTTTTGCTCCTTCCCTTATTTCGTTTATTTCTTTGGGTTTTCTTTGCTGTTTTTCTAGTTTCTTAGGGCAGACTCATCACATTTTATACCTTTCTTCTTTTCAAATATTGGCATTTAAAAGTATAACTTTTTCTCTCAGTACTGCTTTTGCAAAATTCCACAAATTTTGGTATATTGTATTTTTATTATGCATTAGGGCAAAGTATTTTCTAATTTCATTTGTGATTTTGTTTTTGATCCATAGGTTATTTAGAAGTGTGCTGGAATTGATGAAAAGAATGTATATTCTTGTTGCACTTGTTGAGTATAGTGTTCTATAAATGTCAGTTCAAGGGTATTGATAGTGTTTTTGATTATTGATTTTTTTTTTTTTTTTTGCGGTACGCAGACCTCTCACTGTTGTGGCCTCTCCCGTTGCGGAGCACAGGCTCCGGACGTGCAGGCTCAGTGGCCATGGCTCACGGGTGCAGCTGCTCCGCGGCATGTGGGATCTTCCCGGACCGGGGCATGAACCTGTGTCCCCTGCATTGGCAGGCGGGCTCTCAACCACTGTGCCACCAGGGAAGCCCTATATTATTGATTTTGTAAATCTTGTTTTATCCGTTGCTGAGAGAAGAGTATTTAAATCTCCAACTATGTGGATTTGTCTTTCTTTTATTAAAATTCTGGAAATTTTTGCTTTATATATTTTGAAACCTTAGTATTAGCCTCATATCCATTATTATTGTCATTTTTCCTGATGAATTGAGCCTTTTATCTTTATGAAATCCCCCTTTCTCTCTGCCAATAAAGTTGACTTTCTCTGATAGGAATATAGCCACTTCAGTCTTCTTATGTTTTTTATTCCTTACTTGGTATGTCCTTTTGCATCCTTTTACTTCAGCCTTTCTGATCCTTTGTATTTAAAGTATGTCTCTCGTAGACAGCATGCATTTAGTTCTTGTTTTTAAAAATTCATTTGTTCAATATCTGCCTTTTAATTGGAGTGCTTATTCCAGTAACATTTAATGTAATTGTTGACGTGTGTTGTAATTGTTGATTTAGGTCTACTATTTTAATATTTGTTTTATTTGTCCCAACTCTTTTGTACCTTTCTTTATATTTTCCTGTTTCTTTTGGGTTACTTGAACATTTTTGGAATTTTATTTTAGTTTATTGCCATGTTTGCTATACATACTCTTTTTATTTTCGGGAGGTATAATTCACTTACAATGCAATTCACCCATTTCAAGTATATGATGCAGTGTTTTTTGGTATATTCACAGGTTGGTACAGCCATTACCACAATCTAATTTTAGGACATTTTTGCCACCCCTAAAAGAAATTATGTACTCATTAACAGTCACTCCCCATTTCCACCCATCCCCTTTCCCTCGCTCTAAGCAACTACTAATCTAATTTCTGTCCCTGTAGATTTTGCTATTCTGATGATTTCATATAAATGGAATTATAAAATATATGGTCATTTACATCTGGCTGTTTTCACTTAAAATGTTTTCAAGGTTCATCCATGTTATATATAAAAACTCATTCCTTTTTTGTTGCAGAATTTTGTTGTCCATTATGTGGTTATGCTCCTTTTTATTATACATCAGTTTATTTTTTTGGCTACTATAAGTAATGCTTCTGTGAACGGTTGAATAGAAGTTTTTGTGTGGTTGTATGTTTCTATTTCTCTTGAATATATACCTAGGAGTGGAGTTGTTTCGTCATATGGTAACTCTATGCTTAATCTTTTGAGGAACGGACAAACTTTTTTTCCAAGCTGGCCACATGATTCATTGATCATTTCAAACAGCAACGTGTGTTGGTTTATGATGGTTCCAGCAGTGTGATGGTTCCAGTTTCTCTGCATCGTCTTCAACACTTGATATTATCTGCCTTTATGATTATAGCCATCGTAGCAGCTATCTCTTTGTGCTTTGTTTACTAATGGCTAATGATGTTGAACATCTTTTCATTTGCTTATTGTCCATTTGTATGTCTTTTTGGAGGAATATCTATTCCTTACCCATTTCTAAATTGGATCATTTATCTTGTTATTGAGTTGTAAGAGTTCCTTGTATGTTCTGGATGCAAGTACCTTTGCCAGGTATATGATTTCCAAATATTTTTTTTTTTTATCGTTCTGTGAGTTGTCTTTTCACTATATTGATTGTATGCAACATGAAAGTTTTAACTTTTGATGAATCTGATTTATCTTTTGTTGCGTGTGCTTTTTGGTGTCATATTAAGAAACCATTGCTTAATCCATGGCCATAGGATTTATACCTAAGTTTTCTTCTAAGAGTTTTATTAAATTTTTAATTCATATTTAGGTCTGTGATTGATTTTTGTGTGTGTGTGTATGTATGGTGTTTTCTTTGTTTATTGAGGTGATCTATATGGGTTTTTGTCCTTTAGTCTGTTAATATGGTATATTACATTAATTGATTTTAAGTAGTAAAACTTGCTGTCCTTGGATAAATCTCATTTTTGTCGGAGTATGTAATTCTTTTTTGGTAGATTTGGTTTGCTAGTATTTTGTTGAAGATTTTAACGTCTGTAGTCATAGGGATACTGGGCTGTAGTTTTCCTTTGTTGTGATGTCTTTATATGGTTTTGGCTGAGGGTAATGCTGGCCTTTTAGCATAAGTTGGCATGTGTTCCCTCTTCCATTTTGGGGGGAGAGTCTGTGAAGAATTGGTAGTAATTTTCCTTTAAATGTTTGGTAGAATTCACCAGTGAAGCCATCTGGGCCTGGCTTTTCTTTGGGGAAAATAATTTGATCCTTTTCTTGTAGATCTATTCAGTTTTCTAGTTCTCCTTGAGTTGGTTTTGGTAGTTTGTGTCTTTCTAGGAATTTGTTCATTTCACCTAAATTACCTAATTTGTTGGCATAGAGTTTTTCTAAATTACTGTTGCTTTATGATGTTTTATTTCTGAAAGGTGGGTAGTGATGTCTCTCTTTCATTCCTGATTTTAGTAATTTGATTTTTCTCTCTCCTTGGTCAGTTTAGCTAAAGGCATTAAAAATAATATTTTCAGGGAACCACCTTTTTTTTTTTTTGGCCGAGCCACGTGGTGTGCAGGATCTTTTTTTCCCAACCAGGGATTGAACTTGTGCCCCCTGTAATGGAAGCGCAGAGTCTTAACCACTGGACTGCCAGGGAAGTCCCTGGGAACCACATTTTGATTTCATTGATGTTTCTCTATTTTTCTTTTTGCTACTTATACTTTTCTTTCCTTTCACTTGCTTTGGGCTTAATTTTGTTTGCTGTTTTTTCTAGTGTTTAAGGTGAAAGATTAGATTATAGATTGAGTTTTTTTTAAAAACGTAGTCATTTACAGCTGTCAGTCTCCCTGTGAAAATTGCTCTAGCTGTATCCCAGAAGCTTTGATATGTTAGGTTTTCATTTTCATTGTTCTCAAAAGTATTTTAGATTTCCTTTGTGAATTCTTTGACCCATTGGTAGTGTGCTATTTAATATTTTAAGATAGTCACATGGGGCTTCCCTGGTGGCACAGTGGTTGAGAGTCCGCCTGCCGATACAGGGGACACGGGTTCGTGCCCCGGTCCGGGAAGATCCCATATGCCGCGGAGCGGCTGGGCCAGTGAGCCATGGCCGCTGAGCCTGCGCATCTGGAGCCCGTGCTCCGCAACAGGAGAGGCCCGTGCACCGCAAAAATAAAATAAAATAAAATAAAATAAAATAGTCACATGTATTTAAAGAAATTAAGAGAGAAAATAATCTTTTATATTTACCCACATACTTAATATTTCCTGTGTTTTTCATTTCTTTCTGAAGGTTGGAGATTCCATCTTGTGTCATTTACCTTCTGCTAAGTGAACTTCCTTCAGCATTTATTCTAGGTCTCTTGGTGATGAATTCTCTTAGCTTTTGTTATTCCCAAAATATTTTTATTTTTATTTTTTATTTTGTCTTCATTCTTGAAGGATATTTTTGCTGAATATAGAATTCTGGGTTGTCAGAGTTTTTTCCCTTTAGCGTTTAAAATGTTTTTCCAATGTCTTTTGGCCTCCACTATTTTTTTAAGTCAGAAGTAATTCATATTATTGTGATTTGTCATTCTTCTTTGGCTGTTTTTTTTTTTTTCGTTACGTGGGCCTCTCACTGTGTGGCCTCTCCCGTTGCGGAGCACAGGCTCCGGACGCGCAGGCTCAGCGGCCGTGGCTCACGGGCCCAGCCGCTCCGCGGCATATGGGAGGAGAAGCCAAGGGAAGGGATTGATGGATTGATACCAACAGGGCCCCTTGCCGCTCTGACCCTGAGTTGCTAATTGGCTGTGGGCCTCACTTCCCTCCTTCCAGGAGTCAGGTCAGAACTGCCCCCCTTTATTTATTTATTTATTTTTATTTTTTCGGCACGCGGGCCTCTCACTGTTGTGGCCTCTCCCGTTGCGGAGCACAGGCTCTGGACACGCAGGCTCAGCGGCCATGGCTCAAGGGCCCAGCCGCTCCGCGGCATGTCGGATCTTCCTGGACTGGGGCACGAACCTGTGTCCCCTGCATCGGCAGGCGGACTCTCAACCACTGCGCCACCAGGGAAGCCCTTCTTTGGCTGTTTTAATACTTCTCTCTTTACTTTTGGGTGTTGGCAGTTTGCCTTTGATACGCTTAGATATCTTCTTTGTATCTTCCCTGCTTGTGGTTCACTGAGCTCCCAGAATCTTTAAATTTCTATCTTATACTCCATTTGGGAACTTTTCAGCCATTATTTTTTCAAATATTTTTTCTGCTCTATTCTTTCTCACTTCTGATTATAGAACTCCAGTTATACCTATTACACATATGACTGTTCACTTTTCATATGGTTTTTTTCCTCTCTATTGTTCAGATTGGATAATTGCTATTGATCTTCAAGTGTACTGACTCTTCTGCCAGTTTTAATCTGCATCCAATGGATATTTTAATTTTAGATATTTTTCAATCTAGAATTTACACTTGGTTCTTTTTTATAGTTTGTGTCTCTGCTGAGATTTCCTATTTGTTGTAAGCATATCTTCTTCTTTAATTCTTGAGCATGGTCATAGTAGCTGCTTTTAAAATTCTTATCTGTAAAGGAATGCTGGGGAACTACCTCAGATTGAGGAGACTAACAGTACATGACAACTAAATGCGATGTGGGATCTTGGGTTAGATGCTAGGTCCAAAAAAGGATATTAGTGGACTGATTGACAGATAACACATAAGGTTTGTAAATGAATAGTTTTGTGTCATAAATTTACTGGTTGCTATAGCTGTACAAGGGTTCTGTAAGATGTTAATGTTAAAAACCTTGGTAAAGGTAGTTTTAAAAAGTCTTCTCTACTAATTATAATGTGCAAGTTATCTTGGTGTTGGTCTCTATTGGTTCTTTTGTCTTCTGTGGATTATGTTTCCCTCTTTTTTAAAAATAAATTTATTTATTTTTTATTTTTGGCTGTGTTGGGTCTTTGTTGCTGCGCGCAGGCTTTCTCTAGTTGCGGCAAGCGGGGGCTACTCTTTGCTGTGGTGCGCGGGCTGCTCATTGCAGTGGCTTCTCTTGTTGCAGAGCATGGGCTCTAGGCGTGCGTGCTTCAGTAGTTGTGGTGCATGGGCTCTAGAGCGCAGGCTCAGTAGTTGTGGCGCAGGGGCTTAGTTGCTCTGAGGCTTGTGGGATCTTGCCAGACCAGGGCTCGAAGCCTTTTCCCCTGCGTTTGCAGGCGGATTCTTAACCACTGCGCCACCAGGGAAGCACACGTTTACCTCTCTGAATTCATGTAATTTGGAATTGCATTCTGGACATTATGAACAATTCATGTAGAGATTCTGAATCCTTTTTGTACCTCCAAAGAATATTGATTTTTGTTTTAGTAGGATGGGCTCAAACTCCAAATTATCCACACCTGAGGTCGGCAGTTTAGCTCTGTATTCAGTGTTTAGCCTTCTCTGGGATGTTTGTAGTCTGTTCCACACTCCATGTTTCAGGGATTAGCCAGAGATTTGGGCCAAGTTTATATGTAGATTCTGGACCTCTCCCTCTGTGGCTCTCTCCTTTCTTTGATTTCACCCCTCAGTTTCCACCTGGTGGGGTCACTCTGAACTCTACTGTCTGGTTCTTCATTTCAGTAAGAATGTGGTTTCTATTCAAATTCTATTACCTGACTATGCCAAACTGGGCCTCCTTCAGACAAAAAGCCAGAAAAAAAAGAAAAACTTTGTCAGTGCTGTTTCTTTTTTCCAGTGACCTTCCTAAGTGTCTGTCTGCTTTTGATTGCTCTCCAGTGCCTTCAGGTAGTTACTTTTTATATTTTGTCCAGAGTTTATAGTTATCTTTGGGAGTGTTAGTCCAGTGGGAGCATATTAAGTCTTAGGAAGCAGCTTCTGGAAGTGGAACTTAAGTTTTTGGTTAACCATTTTCTTTTTCTTTATTTTTAATAAATGTATTATTTTATTTATTTATTTTTGGCTGTGTTGGGTCTTCGTTGCTCAGGCTTTCTCTAGTTGCGGTGAGCGGGGGCTACTCTTTGTTGCGGTGCGCGGGCTTCTTATTGCGGTGGCTTCTCTTGTTGCGAAGCATGGGCTCTAGGCACGCAGACTCAGTAGTTGTGGCGCGCAGGCTTATTTGCTCCGTGGCATGTGGGATCTTCCCGGACCATTGCTTGAACCCATATCCCTGGCATTGGCAGGTGGATTCTTAACCACTGTGCCACCAGGGAAGTCCCGGTTAACCATTTTCTTGAAGTATGATATATCATACACACACAGTACACCAGTCATAACTCTATAGCTCAGTATGCCATTACTAATTGGACATGACTTAGGGAGCAAAATAGAACATTACCATCATCTTAGAAGCCCCTTTCATGCCCCTTTGCCCCTTCCCAATCACTGTTCCCACTTGCCTCTCCAGAGTAGCCACTCTTGGGAATTCCCTGGCAGTCCAATGGTTAGAACCTGGCGCTTTCACTGCCAGGGCCCAGGTTCGATCCCTAGTAGGGGAACTAAAATCCCGCAAGCCATGTGGCGCAGCCAAAAAATGGTGTTATATGTATATTTTGCTTTTTGTTTTAATGTTTTTGATATTATTCCATGTTGTGTGTAGGAGTAGTTCATTCTCATTGCCGAAGAGTATTTCATTGTGTGAATATGATAATTTGTTTATTCCTTCAACTGTTTTTTAATGTAAAAAAAATATTTATTTATTTATTTATTTTGGCTGCGCCAGTTCTTAGTTGCGGCATGCGGACACTTAGTTGCGGCATGCATGCGGGATCTAGTTCCCGGACCAGGGATCGAACCTGGACCCCCCTGCATTGGGAGCATGGAGTCTTACCCTCTGGACCACCAGGGAAGTCCTTCCCTTTAACTATTGATGGACATTGGAATTATTTCCATTTTGGGCCTATTTCAAAAAAGTGCTGCTTGAACATTCTTTTACATGTCTTTTGGTATACATGTGTATGCATTTCTATTGGGTGGTAGCAAGTAATTGAATTATTGGATCATAGGGTATGTGACCCTTTTGTTTAACTATAGTAGATACTGCCAAACAATTGACTAAGGCAGTAGTACCTAATTGTTTTTTTTTTGAATAAACGACTATTAGGAAGTTTTAGCTTTTAGGAAATTGGAGCTAGAATTACTGCAAGCACAATTTATCATTCTTTTCATGTGCTAGCCCCCTAGTATTTGATAAATTGGTAGTTTGATAATAAAAGGCAAATATAGCCTTAATATGTAACACTTGTTTGCTTGCTTGCTCAGTCTTACTGAGTTTTAGTGGAATCATTTATGTCATTATGCTTCTTGGATGTGTTACTGACAGTCATATGAGGTGTGTTATTAGTTACATAAATTCTGCTAACATTGATGGACTTGTCAGGTTCGTGGTACAGAAATATGTAAGTATTGCCCTTAAAATTGTTTGTTACAACTTATGTTGTGTGTGGTGGAATTTTATAACTTTTATATGTTTATTATATTTTGTAGTTTAAAGAGGTATATACACTTATTATTCACTTAATCTATACACAGTAGCCTTGGAAAGTAGGTGTGATGTAACTAATTTTTGGAAGAAAAGCAGGAAACTGAAGAGCAACTGAGAGAAAGATGGAAAATGGTAAGAGGTTTGACCTTCCTGGGGTGCATCTACACTATATGGTGTGATGCTTTGTGACACAAAAGTTATTTCAGACTGGGAAACTCTTTCTATAAAGGGCTGGAGAGTAAATATTTTAGGTCATATACTCTGTTGCAGATACTCAACTCTGCCACTGCAGTGCAAAGCAGTCATAGGCAATATGTAAGTGAAGAAGTGTGACTCTGTTCCAGTAAAACTTTATCAACAGTGAAATGTGAAATTGTATAATTTTCACATGTTACAGAATAACATTCTTTGATTTTCTTTTTCCCCAACTGCTTGAAAATGAAAAAAACATTTGTATTGGTCTGCTAGGGCTGCTGTAACAAAGCACCACAAACTGGATGTCTTACGTGACAGAAATTTATTGCCTCAGGGTTCTGGAGGCTAGAAGTAAAAAATCAAGGTGTTGGCAAATTAGTTACTTCAGGTGTTTAGGGATGTTTTTAGGGATGTAAGGGAAGGAACTGTTCTAGCCTTTCTCCTTGGCTTGTAGATGGCCATCTTCTCCATGTGCCACTTCACATCTTCTTCCTCTTTTTGTGTCTGTCTCTGTGTACAGTTTCCCAGTCATACTGGATTAGAGCCCACCCTCATGACCTTGTTTGTGAAGGCCATTATATCCAAATAAGGTCACATTCTGGGATATTGGGGGTTAGGACTTCAATATATCTTTTTTTTTTGGCAGGGGAGGGGAGGTGATGCAATTCAATCCACAACCTCGTTCTTAGCTGTGGGTCATTAAAAAATAAGTGGTAGGCTGGACTTGGCCAGCTGGCTACACTTTGTTGGCCCGTGGCTTATCTTATTGGGACAGAGATGATACCTGTAGGATTTACCAGCCCAAGAGGCTTGTCTAGGTGCATCTTTGGGTGAGATGGCTGATCTAGTGAACTTCTCAGTTTCAGTAGAGGAACAGTCATCAGTTTCATCTTTGGATATGAAGGACAACAGTTTATACTGATTTACCAGAGTATAGGATTATATCTTCTGAGACATATTTATAGTTCACGTTCAAATAACCATTTTTATATTTTTAATTTTAGGAAGAATAAATCCTGTCTCCACCCCCTGTCCCCTATCTCCCCTTTGGAGATGTTCCTGGGAGGTGGGTCAGAGTTGTAATGTAATAGAAGGTGGCTTAGAACAGTGATTTGAAATAGTTGCTTAGTGTTCTGTGGAGGGGCTTTTTCATGGCTTTTGTAAAGATAAGAATTTTATTTAAAAAATAAACTCAATTTTAATACATCGGTTACCACTAATGCATTAATTGTTGCTATTATGTTTTCATTTTTGTGCAGATCTCAAATTTTTTTTTGCCATCTTTTTTTAAAAATTAATTAATTAATTTATTTTTGGCTGTGTTGTTGGGTCTTCGTTTCTGTGCGAGGGCTTTCTCTAGTTGCGGCGAGCGGGGGCCACTCTTCATCGCGGTGCGTGGGCCTCTCACTATCTCTGCCTCTCTTGTTGCGGAGCACAGGCTCCAGACGCGCAGGCTCAGTAGTTGTGGCTCACGGGCCCAGTTGCTCCGCGGCATGTGGGATCTTCCCAGACCAGGGCTCGAACCTGTGTCCCCTGAATTGGCAGGTGGATTCTTAACCACTGTGCCACCAGGGAAGCCCTTGCCATCTCTTTTTAAAGAGCTTCCCAAGACTGTGAGGTGACCTGTTTAAAATAAAAATCAATCTGTTATCGTGAGCAACTTTTGTGCGTGAATCAGGATTTTCCTGATTGCCATCTCTATATTCTTGTTTGTATAGTATTTAATATCTGTATATGATTCTTATCCGTACCCTTGATTTCAGTGTATGTTAATCAAATTAGCCTTTTTAACAGTAGTTGACTTTATGTGAAGACTTTACATTTGAACTTAGAAAATATTTTTACTGTAGAAGACTATTTTCAATTTTACATTCATGTTCTTTGTAAGGTGTCATTTGAAAAGGAAGTTTTTTACTTCTTGAATATTTGGAAAGTTGCTGGTATAGCATGTGTAACCTAATAGGAAAAGGTGAGGCAGGAGATAAAGGAAATTGGTTATTTTAAGTTGGGTTAATATAATGATGGGGAAGCCACAGCAGAAATGAAATCAATTCAAGTTATCAGTTATCCAAATTTACTAAATTGCTTTGAAGGTATTCCTGCTTCATTGTGGAAACTCTGGAAATGTATTAATTAATTCTGTGCCTGCAGCAGTCATTTCCTTGAGTGACACATGGATCCTAGATTTTAATGTTTGTGTATTTATGCAAGCAGTTTATGCATGTGAAAGGAGTGTGGAGAGTTTTGTATAGGTGTTCAATGGTATATATATTTTAAGGACGTTCTTGATAGTATGTTATTTTTCCAGTGGGAATAAATACAGTGATGATTTTTACTGTTTATCCTGAGCATGGACAAATCGTACCACTTCTCATTTGGGAGCATTGCTTCATTGGTATTTTCCCCATGCTTGTGGAGGGAAAAATTCTTTAGTGTAGCATGCTTATTTATTATTTAATATGAGCCCCAGATTACCATGGGAATTAATTTGCTTGGTTCCTGGTTGTATAGATATTTTTTTGAAACTGGGAGAAATAAGAGAAAGGAAGCAACTTCAAGCTGTTACGTTCGGGAGAATTAGTTTCTCAAAAGGATTTGTACTGATCTGGTTGGTCAGGTTTCTCAGAGTGGCGAGGGAGAGACACTTTATAATCAGAGATGGAAATGAGAGGTAGAAAAGGGGAATTTGCTTCATTCACTGCATAGGTAGTACTCAGTCCCCAGTGTTCCTGATAAGGTTCTTAAAGGGCAAGGAAAGCCCTCTCATTTTTGCTTCAGGACAGCTAACTGCTTCTTAAAGGGCTAGGAAAGCCCTCTCATTTTTGCTTCAGGACAGCTAACTGCTCCAGATAACCACTTCTTAATCCTTTGAATTAATCCTACAGACAGGGTTTGATTGGACTGATTTAACATTGTGACTGGAGCAGACATCCTTGCTGGTCACAGTTGGGGTCAGGAACTTCAGAGGGAAACCCCTCATACCCAGCCCGTGTATGGTTGACTATCAGCCTGAGTAAACTTACTGTTCTTCATTCAACCCCTGTGACCTGTGTAATTGCTGGCTTTATGTTCCTAACAAGCTGCACCTTGGAGGAATTACAGTGGGGAGTGGATAGGATGGCAAAGAGAGAATAGGTTGGGACCACTTTGCTCAAAATTGTCTTTGTGTGAGGTAGGATGCTTCATAGATCTTTTGTCCAGCAAGAACAGGTTTCCATTCCACCTCTGATTTTCATTCCAAATGCAGAAGTGGTTTTTTAGGGGTTGTGTGGGAGATGCAATTGATTTTAGAAAGGAGCAGGATTGAACGGCACCATCTTATTTGATGTCCTCAAGGATTTGCATACTAGAGGTAATTATTTCTTGTGGATATGCAATACAGGTTTTTGTCTGTAATTAACAAATATGTAGGTATCTCCAGGTATCAGAACCCAGCTAAATGAATTAACTGCATAATCAAAGTTAATTGAATGTGTGGGTCTGAAACTTCGTTTTGCCTGTATTTAGTGAGTATTTTAAAAGAGTATTCAAATAACTGAATGAAGTGGATGAATAAACATGCCATTTGTTTAAATATGGGTAACAGTAAATAAATTCATTATCGGTAGAAGGTATTATCTTGCATGTAATAGATCTTTTAGAATCTGAGTTTGGGTATGAAAAACTAAATAACACTTGTTACCAGATATATTTGATATTTAATTGTTTTGAACTAATTTTGAACTAATGTCGTGATACCTCAAAGATGTTGATTTGGAATTTTTTGAGGGAGTTGTGTAGCAGGCTATGTATGGGTACAAACCATTAGCACTAGCTGCGTGGCTGTATTATAAGGATTAAAAGCAAAACCTTTGTATGTGATGTTTTGTATATTTGGCTTAAAAAAAAACCCCACAAGCTTTTGGAGGTTGTGAGATATGGGTCATTTTTGTTCAGGTAAGAGGTCAATAAAGCATTTACTAACATGAAATGTTTTCCCCCCCTTTCTTGGTATTAAAAGAAAGGTGAATGGACAAAATAGCCATTAAAGGATTTAATTTTAAAAATGTAGCAGCAAAACCACACACTCCGGCTGTCCATGTTACTTTAAGCTTCGTATTTCAAAACTATATTCAAGCTTTAGAAATAAACTCTCCAGTAGCTGAGTGGTATTAACCAGTGCTTTTCTTCTTTGCTTTATCCTGTTGTGTCAGCAGGGATGCTGCAGCAGTTCTTTTTGATATAAAAACAACTTTGTTCTGGAACTGAAAAAGAAAAATGTCCTAATCTGCTACTAAAATTTTACCTGACAGTGAGGTCACTCAGACAGTGGAATAACTTGCTAAGGGAGTTCGGTGAGAATCTTTCACTAGAGATGTTTCAGAGTTGACTAGAATGAGCCACTTGGAATTGAACATCAAGCTGGAAAAATCCTCCAGGATGAGATAACTCCTCTGAACTAAAATTTTTAAAGGAATTAAAACGTTTGTATTACAAGTTTTGAGAAAATATTGCCTAAAATAATTTAGTTTTTCAGGTATGTTTTAAGCTCTTCAAACATTTTCCATTAGGATATATTGAATAATGGGAAGTATTTTAAAAAGCTATACAGTTCTAGATCATAAGTTGCTGTTGCATCTCAAATATTTTTAAAAGTTCCTTGTTAGGTCCCCTGCTATCGTGTGCTAGCGTGTCATAAAAGATAGCCTGCAAGGGTGGGCTGGGATTATAAGGGCTGAATTACAGAGCTGGGTGGTGGCTGGCCAGACTGTCAGGGTCATTATTAATGTCCTGTAAAGAGATGCAAGAGATGTAGATTTGATTGCCTGTTCTTTCTTTCTGCTTAGGGCCAGCAAGATGTAGCTGGAGGGAGACTGTTAGCTCTGGGGCAAGGCTAAATCTTTAATTCCTCCACAGGTTCCCCTTTCACTAATCAGAAAAGAAAACAGCTGGGCTGTTTCCAGTCTCCTTAGTCAAAAGGTACCTGCGATATAGGGTTTTGGATAATAGACCACTAAGGGGTAAAAACAAGAATTTTAAGTCTTTTGAACCTTCATTGAGATTTTTGTTCCTGGTTTCTTAGGGTTTGAAAGAAAAGATTCTGTGTTGAGAGAGTGAGGGCTGCAGGGGTGGGGGTTGAGGCAGGGGTGGGAATGAAGACTTTGTATTTAGAATTTCAACAAATGTAGTTAAAAAAAATTATTCCTCTGGATGCTAGTATATGGTTAAATAAGTTCAAAAATGTCCCTGTATAATTACATGAACAGGGTATTGGGGTGCACGTGGTGTGTGGCAGTACACATTTGTTCTTTTCACTTCCTAATAGACAATTTAATTTCACTGGTGATGCAGTAGAAATATGCCCAGTGTTGAATTTTTCAGGTTCTCTAAAGCATGGCTAGTGCAAAGATAGTGTGCTTTTCAATGACAGACCAGTTGTGTGTTTAGGTCTCTGAACGTGAGGCTGGGAGGTGGGCATTTTAATGTAGGGCCAGTGTTAACAAAAGTAATCCTCTTTGTGTCTGTCTCTAATGAAATTCAGCTTCCTCTGAAATAGAAAGGACCAACAATGGACTTGGGTTAATAACACTGAATTAGATAAAAACGTTTAAAGCTGTTCATACTAGCAGTGGTTTCTTGTTTTCCCTCTTACTATGAGATGGCCAAATTAAGCATTTAACCTTAGGCTCTTCAGACTCTCTTTATTGAGGGGCAGTGATCAAATCAGATGCTTGATATAGCCCTCTTAATCTCTTCCCTCTCCCTTTGCCCAAGGAGGGAATACTTGTTAAGGTTAGGACTCCCAGACCTAGGGTTCCTTTAATGGATGAAAGGATTATATTGGAAGGTACTTTTTCCAGTGCTAGGGGGTCAGACCCTGCTGCTACACTTCTCTTCTGGAGAAGGAAAGCAGAGATGAGTTTAATTCCTATATGATCCAGGGACACCAACCTCACTGGTTTGTGCATACCCCTCCCCCAACCTCACCCTGACCCCATTTGTTTAGCTTGGAGAGTTTACATCTTTACCCTCTTTTTTTTAAAACATCTTTATAGGAGTATAATTGCTTTACAATTGTGTGTTAGTTTCTGCTTTATAACAAAGTGAATCAGCCATACATATACATATATCCCCGTATCTCCTCTCTCTTGCGTCTCCCTGCCACCCTCCCTATCCCACCCCTCTAGGTGGTCACAAAGCACCGAGCTGATCTCCCTGTGCTATGCGGCTGCTTCCCACTAGCTATCTATTTTACATTTGGTATTGTATATATGTCCATGCCACTCTCTCACTTCGTCCCCGCTTACGCTTCCCTCTCCCCATGTCCTCAAGTCCATTCTCTGTGTCTTTATTCCTGTCCTGCCCCTTACCCTCCTTTTTGATGTTATAGTGAGGGCCAGGACTAGATTAGCCCAGTTCGTGACCTGGGCTATATGTAAAGATGAAGAATGGGGAATAGTTGGCCAGTTCTTTTGGCATTTCTTGTCACATCCTCTGTGTCTCTGTATATTTGTTCATTGTGGGACTTTGAATGTTTTTGGTGTTTTTCCCATAAACATTTATTCTCCTGCTCAGGGCATTCCAGTGGTTGCTTAATGTTTCATTAGCACTATTCAGTATATAGTTATATTTAAAACATCTTATAGGTCTAGTTAATAAACCAGTAGTGTGAGTCACAGACAGTATAAGTAGTGGACAAGGCACATGTGGGAGGGTGAGTGCATCCTAGGATAATTTTATCTTGTATCAGCAGGATTATTTGTCACTGTGAAGAGAATTAACATTGGATTTTTCGTTTCTTCCTGATTTCTTTATCCCTCCCTTCTTCTCTCTCCCTCCTCCTACCTGCCCCCTTCCCTCTTCCTCTCTTTATTGCTCTTGACAGTATAGAAAATAGATTGAGCATTTAGAAATTACCCCATTCCTAAATGGTGTATCGCTTTTACTGTCTACTTTCCCTTCCTCCACCCACCCAAGTAGTTCATGATATTCTGGAGATTTTTTCAGGCCTGAGCCTTTATGTAGAGCATCTAAAGCTTACAGTCATCCTTGGTTGACCAAGAGCTCTAGGGCCCTAAGAACTTGTGTGGATGAAAAGATGTCTAGAGTTCTGGAATATATTTGTAGCTCTTGTAATAGAGATTAGTTTTGAACTTTTCACATAAAAGTGGCGTGGTTGGTTTTTGTTTGTTTTTTGATGTGGACCATTTTTAAAGTCTTTATTGAATTTGTTAGAGTATTGCTTATGTTTTTGGTTTTTTGGCCCCGAGGCATGTGGAATCTTAGCTACCTGACCAGGGGTCGAACTCTCACCCACTGCATTGGACGGCGAAGTCTTAACCACTTGACCGCCAGGGAGGTCCCAGAAAGTGGGTGGTTTTGATGTTGTTTGGGACCAGTCAGGGCTTTACAGGTGGTTGAAAATGAAGTTTGTCTTGACTGACAAAAGTGAGAATTCCACCCAGTAAATTTGCATGTCCTTTGAGAGAGTGCTAGGATATAGTTCCAGCGTGGCCTCAGGCTGTACAACAAGATACCTGTGAAAGTTTCTCATTTGTACCTTGTATCTACTACTGTAAATATTAAGTCTGTCTTCAGGCACTGAAGAACATTTCTCTGACTGCTCCTTATGGTAGCCAGTCATTTCCTGGAGCTTGGGTATGTCTTTGGGGAAAATGACTAACAAACTTGTTAGGGACAAGATTGGAAAAAAAGGTGGATGATCATCACCTTAAAGAATAATTAAGGTCTCTACTGAGGTGACTTGCCTGACTTTGGTTTCCTCATCTCTAAAACCAAGAGCATATCCACCTTATAGGATTGGCATGAGGGGTAAGTGGAGAGTCTCCGTGCTTGGTTTTTAGTTGCCCTTCACATATGTTAATTGCTTACTATTTATAAGTATAGATCTGAAGACAATTTTGAAGAAAAATTCTAACACTGATTTTGAGTAATGGCCAGAATAACTTTTTTGAGATTACTTCTTTAAAAGACAGCACTTAATTGGGCATACCGTTTGTTTGTTTGTAAAAAAGAAAAAGGAGGGACTTCCCTGGTGGCGCAGTGGTTAAGAACCTGCCTGCCAATGCAGGGGACATGGGTTTGATCCCTGGTCAGGGAAGATCCCAAATGCCACGGAGCAGCTAAGCCCATGCGCCACAACTACTGACCCTGCACTCTAGAGACCAAGCCACAACTACTGAGCCCGCGAGCCACCACTACTGAAGCCCTCGTGCCACATCTACTGAAGCCTGCGTGCCTAGAGGCCGTGCTCTGCAACGAAGAGAAGCCCCTGCAATGAGAAGCCCGTGCACCACATTGAAGAGTAGCCCCCGCTTGCTGCAACTAGAGAAGACCCGTGTGCAGCACGAACACCCAACGGAGCAATAAATAAATAAATAAATAGGAAAAAAGTCTTTATAATTCTGAGCAAAAGCAGCTGAGCAAATGTTTTTATTTCATTTTTAAAGAACAGTTTTAGTTTCATAGAAAATTGAGAGAAAGGTACAGAAATTTCCCATATACTTCCTGCCCCCACATATGCATAACCTCCCCCATTATCAGCATCACCCAGCTGAATACATTTGTTGCAACTGATGAACCTACGTTGATATATCATATACACCCAGAATCTGTAGCTTATGTTAGGGTTCACTCTTGGTGTGGTACTTTCTGTGGATTTGGACAAATACAAGAACATCTATCCATCATTATAATATCATACAGAGTATTTTCATTGCCCTAAAAATTTTATGTGCTCCACCTGTTTACCTCACTCCCCACCCCAACTCCTGGCAACCACTGATCCTTTTGCTGTCCCATAGTTTTGAGTTTTCCAGAATGTCATATAGTTGGAATCATACAGTTTGGAGCCTTTTCAGATTGGCTTCTTTCACTTAGTAATACGCCTTTAAGGTTCCTCCATGTCTTTTCATGGCTTGATAGCTCTTTTTTTTTTAGTTCTGAACAAAATTGACTTGTCTGGGATGTTGCAAAAATGTTTTAAGTCCAAAGAATATGCCAAAATTCAGCCTTGAGTACTACAACCAAACTAGATGACAAACTAATGCTAGGTTTTAACTGAGGAGTAATATATTAGGTTAGTTACGCATCTCTGGGCCTCACTTCGTTGTGTGAATGATTAGAAGTTTAGACTTGACCTGTTAAAGCACAAGCCTAGTTGGTTTGAAAAATCGAATCCTAAAGCAGTTCAGATTGGGCAGGACTAGCGATTTCTAAAATTGGAGGAGACCCTCCATTGTTATAGCATGGAAAGGACCCACAATTCCACGTTGATCTCTTCAGCAGACTTTTGCTCAGTTAAAGCCATTACCTTAAAAACTTAAGAAGGTGACTTAGTATATGTTTATATGAATATCTGTGTATATGCTACAAGTAAGAATTCCTTGTTTTGGATGTTATAATCAAGAAGCTATTGGTTGTACATCATGTTTCTATTCTTTTATCTGGTAATTTATTCAATCAATGAAAATTATAAAGCGTAAAGAAAGTTTTAATGAAGTAGGAAATGTGGTGATGTGGTGAAACAAGCCCCCTTTATTTTTCTTTTAAGCTTCATTCTTAGGTATAAATTTTGTTCTTGGATTTGAAAGCAATGAAATTACAGAGTAATGGAAGTAATTTTCTTTTAAAAGTACATCAGAGCTACTTCTTAGTTTAAAAGAAATGCATTTATTGTTCTTGTCATGTGTTAAGAATTTGTATTAAATATGTAATCATCGTGACTTTCTTCTTTAAAATAAAAATCATTAGTACTTTTTACCAACTAAAGCATTTGCTTTATGTCAGGATTATTAAAAGAAATAATCTATCTTTTAAACAAGTTAAGTTAACCTTAATGTATATTATGAGAAAGTCATAACCAAAGTGGAACTTCTGGTGTTGGGAATGACCTTGTGATAAAAAGAAAAGCCCCACCTTAAACTGTACTCTCTGATGGAAGAATCTTGTCTGTGGTATAGACTCCCTCTCAATTTAATAATATTAAAAGCCTTAAATAAAACTATGCATTTTATTCTATGTGCTTTTTAAATATCAGTAAATAAACTTATGCTTGCCAGTTTTATAGAGTTACGACATGTATAAAACTGACTTTTGACAGTATTTTTTGCAGCTTCCTATCTGTTTTTATAAAGTCTTTAGATACGGCTCCTAGTTGTGTATGTTTATGTTCTCACTGCCCCTGTCATTGCTGTAATATGTTTCATATGTGCCTTTACAAATGTGAGATCTTTATTCTAACCTTTCTGGTAAAAGATATATATTGACTTCTGTGTACAGTAAACTACCCCCCTCCTCGGGGGGCGGGGAAGGTATCTTGTTGATAGTTTAAGTCCACAGCAATTTGACTGTACACTTGTATTTTAGTTTTGTTTCTCTGTAGATTGGAGAACTCTATTTGGTGCTAGATGCAGATTCTATAATTTTTTTTTTTTTTTTGGCGGTACACGGGCCTCTCACTGTTGTGGCCTCTCCTGTTGCGGAGCACAGGCTCCGGACGTTTAGGCTCAGCGGCCATGGCTCACAGGCCCAGCCACTCTGCGGCATGTGGGATCTTCCCGGATTGGGGCACGAACCCGTGTCGCCTGCATCGGCAGGCGGACTCTCAACCACTGCACCACCAGGGAAGCCCTAGATACAACTTTTAATTGTTATTTTAGTGGTTGCTTTTATCTTTATCTTATGACAGTCTGCTTAAAGTGATATTATACAATTTCATTTGTAGTATAGTGTATACATGTATAGTGTAAGGACCTTAGTTTTGTTTTTCATCACTTGAACTTTGTGTTATTGTTATCATGTCCTTTTACTTCTCCATATGTTATAAAAATCCATACTGTATTGTTATTTTTGCTTAAAAAAAGTCTTTTAAAGAGGTATGAATAATCAGAAAAAAGTTTATTTACACACATAGTCACTGTTTCCATGCTCTTTATTCTTTTGTTTAGGTCTTTATTTCCATTTGGTATCATTTTCCTACTCCTTGAAATACTTACTTTAACATTTCTTGGATGCAGGTCTGTTTGTGTGGAATTTCTTTAGCTCTTGTAGTCTATTTTGCTTTCATTTTTCAAATATATTTTTGCTGGGTATGGAATTCTAGTTTGGCAGTTTTTTCTTCTAGTGCTCTAAACATAATGCTCCACTGTCTTAGCTTGCATTGTTTCCAGGGAAAAATCTGTTGTCACCCATATCTTCCTTCCCCTGCATGCCTGTTTGTCCTGGGTGCTTTAAGATTTCATCTTTATTATAAAAATAAACAAATGGGACCTAGTTAAACTTATAAGCTTTTGCACAGCAAAGGAAATCATTGACAAAACAAAAAGACAGCCTACTGAATGGGAAAAGATATTTGCAAATGATATGACCGATAAGGGTTAATATCCAACATATATAAACAGCTTATACAGCTCAACATCAGAAAAACAAACAACCCAGTTAAGAAATGGGCAGAAAAACTGAAGAGACATTTTTCCAAAGAGCAAATGCAGATGGCCCACAGGCACGTGAAAGGACGCTCAACATTACTAATCATTGGGGAAATGCAAATCAGAACCAGAGTGAGATATCACCTCACAGCTAGTTGTCAGAATGGCACTCATCAAAAAGAACAGAAATAACAAATGTTGGCAAGGATGTAGAGAAAAGGGAACCCTCGTACACTGTTGGTGGGACTGTAAATTGGTGCAGCCACTGTGGAGAATAGAGTGGAGTATGGAGGTTTCCCGAAAAACTAAAAATAGAACTACCATATAACCCAACAGTCCTACTCCTCAGTATATATCTGAAAGAAACAAAAACATTAATTCAAAAAGATATATGCACGCCAGTGTTCATAGCAGCATTTTTTACAGTTGCCAAGCAACCTAAGTGTCCATCAACAGATGAATGGATAAAGAACATGTGGGGGGTGTGTGTGTGTGTGTGTATGTGTATGTATTTATGGGCTTATAGTTTTTAATAAAATTTTAAATATTTCTGATATGGTTTTTTCAAATATATTTTCAGCCTTCCTCTAACTCTTTCATAGACTTCAGTTACACATGTGCTAAGCCTTATGAAGTTTTCTCACTCATACGTTATTCTTCTTTTTCACTTTTTCCATTGTTGTGAACATTTATTATCGCTAGAGTTTCATTTATCTTTTCTTATGCAATGTTCACTCTGCTGTTAAGTCTATTCAGTGTATTTTTCATTTCAAGACAATGTAGTTTACATCTGTAGGAGTTCAGTTTGGTTCTTTTTTAATATATTCCAAGTCTCTACTTAACTTTTTTTTTTATTATTTATTTTTTTAAAATTTATTTTTGGCTGTGTTTGGTCTTAGCTGTGGCATGTGGGATCTTCGTTGAGGCATGTGGGATCTTTCGTTGTGGCGTGTGGGCTTCTCTATAGTTGTGGAATGCGGGTTTTCTCTAGTTGTGGCGCGCAGGCTCCGGGGTGCGCAAGCTCAGTAGTTGTGTCGCGTGGGCTTAGTTGCCCCACGGCATGTGGGATCTTAGTTCCCTGACCAGGGATGGAACACCTGTCCCCTGCATTGCAAGGCAGATTCTTTACCACTGGACCACCAGTGAAGTCCCAACTTTTTGAACATATAGAACGCCATTGTAATAATTGTTTTAGTGTCCTTGGTTACTGATTCTATCATCTACATCAGTTCTGGGCTGATTTAGTTGTTCTTGTCACTCTGGGTCATATTTTTCTGCTTCTCTGCATGGTTGTTGTAATTTTTGATTGTATACCAGACATTGTGAATTTTACCTTGTGATAGCTATTTTTGTATTTTTGTAAATATTCTTGAGCTTTGTTTAGAATGCAGTTCAGTTCCTTGGAAAGAGGTTGATTATTTCATGTCTTTTAAGCTTTTTTAGGCTCTACCGGATTAGTGTTTAATCTAGGGTTCATTTACTCCACTACTGAGGCAAAAACCTTTCTGAGCACTCTACCCAGTGCCCTATGAATTGTGAGTTTCCATTTTCCATTATGACTGATGGGAACAGCCACTGTTCCAGGCCCTGTGTTCCAATAGCCTGTGAGGTATGGCAGTTATTGTCCCTAGTCCCTTCTGGTGGTTCTTTTCTCTTCCTCTCATGTACACACTGATTAAATAACTCAAATGAGAATTCAGAGAAGACCCTACGTAGATCTCCAGAGTTGTGTGTGCAGCTCTCTTTTCCTGTAATTGCGCTGAAAACTCTAGCTGCCTTGGACCTCTTAGACTCCCATGTCCTATGCTGTGGCCTCGATACATTTTCTGCTTTCAGTAAACTGAAGAAATTAGAAGCTCACTTTGTCTATTACTCTCTCTTCAGTGATCACTGACCTTCATTTTCTGATGTGCAGTATCTTCAGAACTTTTGTTTCTATATTTTGTTTATTTTTGTTGTTGTTTGAAATGGGAAGGTAAATGTCATTCTTGTTATTGTCTTGGTTGAAAGTGGGAGTCTTCATCTTTCATTTTTTTGTGTATGAAATTAAATGTATATAGCATACATACATAAAACTGTACACCACTGATGTGTACATCTCAGTGAACTATCACATATCGAGTTCTTGTGTAACCGCTGCCCAGAACACAAAATAGAACATTATCTGCATCCCAGAGGCTCACTTTGTATCCTCTCAAGTCTGACCGGTTCTCAAGTCTTCTGGTCAGTGTTGGGAGATGTATGCACATTGCTGGGTGTAGTTTTATTTCATTCATTTTCTTTACTATGTACTGTTCCATTCTAGGAGCATGCCAGTAGATTTATCCATTCTGCTGTTGATAGACCTTGGGGTTGTTTACTATGAATATTCATGTACATATCCTACAGTGTACCTGAGCATGTGTTTCTAAGAGAGTTAAGACATAGGTTTCTATATTTGTCTATTTTAATTGGTGATGGCAAACTATTTTCCAAAATTGTACAAATGAGTTCTGGTTGTTTCACATTCTTGCCAACACTTGGTATTGTGGTTCTTTTTAATATTATCCATTCTCTTGATATTGTCATATTATCTTATTGTGGTTTTAACTTACAATTCTTTGATTACTACATTATTTTTCATATGTTTAAAATATTTTCTTGGTCC
Source organism: Lagenorhynchus albirostris (assembly GCF_949774975.1). Taxonomy (NCBI): domain Eukaryota; kingdom Metazoa; phylum Chordata; class Mammalia; order Artiodactyla; family Delphinidae; genus Lagenorhynchus; species Lagenorhynchus albirostris. The sequence goes on from NC_083104.1 coordinate 67,574,904, forward strand.
TTGCCCCTTTTTCTTTTATTCTTTTTAAAAAAAATATTCATTTATTTATTTGGCTGCATCAGGTCTCCGTTGTGGCATGCAGGATCTCTGTTGTGGCACGTGGGCTTCTCTCTAGTTGTGGTATGTCAGATCCAGAGCATGCGGGCTCAGTAGTTGTGGCACTTGGGGGGTGCTTGGGCCCTCTGGTTGTGGCTTGTGGGCTCCAGAGCATGGGCTCAGTAGTTGTGTTACTCTCTCTCTCTAGTTGTGGCATGTGGGCTCCAGAGTGTGGGCTCAGTAGTTGTGGCACGCAGGCTCTTTAGTTGTGGTGCATGAGCTCTCTAGTTGTGGTGCATGGGCTCTAGAGCACGCGGGCTTAGTTGCCCCATGGCATGTGAGATCTTAGTTCCACATCCAGGGATCGAACCCGCATCCCCTGCATTGGAAGGCAGATTCTTAACCACTGGACAACCAGGGAAGTCCTGCCCCTTTTTCTTTTGATTTGGCTTTTTCTCATTGATTTGTAGGAGTTCTTATACATTCTGGGTGTGAGCACTAAGTTAGTGTGTGCTACAGATAGTTTTTCTTAATTTCTAGTTTAGTTTTTTATTTTGTTGTCTTTAAATGCAGAGATGTTCTTAATTTGAATGTATTCCCGTGGAGTAATTCTTTATGGTTAGTGTTTTATGTGTTCTAAGAAATCTTTATTTAGGGTACATGAAAACATTTTACTTACATTATCATTTAGGAACTATACTGTTTTGCCTTTTATAGTTAGAGTTGTAATCCACCTGGAATTTCTATGTATGAAGTGAGGTAGGCATATCAAGAACCTGCCAAACCGTCTTCCATAGTGACTGTGCCATTTTGCATTTTCACCAATATGTGAGAGTTCCTGATGCTCCAAACTCTTGTCAGCACTTGGTGTTGTCAGTGTTTTCGATTTTAGCATTCTGTTGGATGTGTAATGGCATCTCATTGTCACTTTAATTGCATTTCCCTAATTACATATGATGTCCTTTGTATATTTTGGATAGCAGTTCTTTATCAGATATATCTTTTGCAAATATTTTCTATCAGTCTGTGGATTGTCTTCTCATTCTGTATATTTTTGCATTTTAATATGGGAAAATGCAAACAAAATTAGAATAGTATTATAAATCACCCTTGTATGCATGATGTAGCTGCAGCAGTTATCAACTTGAGTTCTGGTTTATTTAATGTATATCCCTTCAGTTATTTTGCAGCAAATTCTAGCCATCATATCATTTCACCTAAAAGTAATTTAGAATGTATTTAAATACTCAGGACAGTTTTTTTCTCTTCACAGAGCATTAATACCATTATTATATAAAATAATTACCTTAATATAATGCCTTATGATAGTGCCTTAATATCACCAAATATATTTGATGCTGTTATATAGAAATACAGTGTGGTCTTGCTTATCGACTTTGTATCAAGCAGCCTTTCTCAACTCACTTACTCTAATTTATAGGGATTTTGGATTATTTTCAATCTTTGTTTGGAATTATGCTGCTATGAGTGTTGCTTTACATATCTCTTGGTAGAAATACAGCTTAATTTCTCTTGGGTATATACACAGGAGGGAGTTGGTGAGTCATAGGTTATGTATACCTAGCTTTTTCCATGGTGGCCATACACCATGGAACAGTGTATCAGCAACAGTGTATTAGAATTCCATGTTTCATACCTTTGCCAACATTTGGGTATTTTCATTCATTCATTCATTCATTTATGGCTGCGTTGGGTCTTTGTCGCTGCGCGTGGGCTTTCTCTAGTTGTGGCGAGCGGGGGCTACTCTTCATTGCAGTGCGTGGGCTTCTCATCGTGGTGCCTTCTCGTTGTGGAGCACAGGCTCTAGGCATGCAGGCTTCAGTAGTTGCAGCACTCGGACTCAGTAGTTGTGGCACACAGGCTTAGTTGCTCCACGGCACGTGGGATCTTCCTGGACCAGGGATCGAATCTGTGTCCCCTGCATTGACAGGTGGATTCTTAACCACTGAGCCACCAGGGAAGTCCCAGTCTTCTTAATTTTAGTCTCTCTATGGGTATATTGGCATTATATTGTGATTTTAATTTGCATTCTCTGATGGTTGTGATGATGTTGAGAAGTTTTCCATTTGCTTATTGACTACATAGGTATCCACATTTTTAAATGCCTGTTTAAGTTTTTGTCCAGTTTAAATTGGCATGTCACTCATTGTCTAATTGATTTATAGTTTTTTATATTTTATACACATGCACACACACACTAACACACGTCATAAAATATGGATGTTATAGCTATCTTTTCCCAATCTTTGGTTTACTTTTTTATTCCCCTTAGTGTTATCTTTCAGTGAACAGAAGTTCTTCATTTTAATGAAGTACAATTTATTGAAAAGATCATTTCCCCCAATGATTTGCTGTGGTGTCTTTTGTATTAAATCAGGTGACCAAATATGTGTGGGTCTGCTTCTGGGTTCTTTATTCTGTTTCATTGCTGTGTTTGTCTATACCAATGACGCACTGTCTTTGTTGCTGTAACTTTTGGGTAAGTCTTGATATTTAGTAGTGTAGGTCCTCTAGCTTTGTTGTTAAGATTGTCTTAGCTACTCTGCATTCTTTGCAATTCCACATACATTTTAGAATCAGCCTGTCAATTTCAATTAAATAGAAGATGCTGGGATTTTTACTGAAATTCTATTGGATCTATAGATCAATTTGGGGAGAACTGTCACTTCATCACATTGAGTCTTCCAACTGTGAGCATTGTGTATGTACCTCCATTTACGTAAGTCTTCTTTAATTTCTCTCAGTAGTGTTTGTTTTTAGTTTTTATAAATTTATTTGTTTATTTTTATTTTTGGCTGTGTTGGGTCTTTGTTGCTGCGCATAGGCTTTCTCTAGTTGCGGTAAGCGGGGCTACTCTTCGTTGGTGGTGCGCAGGGTTCTCATTGCGCTGGCTTCTCTTGTTGCAGAGCATGGGCTCTAGGCGCGTGGGCTTCAGTAGTTGTGGCATGTGGGCTCAGTAGTTGTGGGTCGTGGGCTCTGGAGTGCAGGCTCAGTTGTTGTGGTGCACGGGCTTAGTTGCTTCGTGGCATGTGGGATCTTCCCAGACCAGGGCTTGAACCTGTGTCCCCTGCATTGGCCAGTGGATTCTTAACCACTGTGCCACCAGGGAAGTCCCTCAGTAGTGTTTTGAAATTTTCAGTAAGTGACCTTGTAAACCTTTTAGATTTACTTTTTGGTGTTTGATTTTTTTTTAATGCTATGGTAAATACTACTGGTCTTAAATTTACTATTGTTGTTGCTTCAAATGTAGAAATAAAATATTTGTATGTTGACCTTATAGTTAGAGACCTTGCCACGTTCCCTTGCTAATTTTAATGTTTATGGATTCCTTTGCACATTTTTATTAATATATATCCAGTCATGTCATGTATAAATACTGATAGGGTTACTTCTTTATTTCTAATCTTTGTGGTTTTGGTTTTACGTTTCTTGCTTAATTTCATTGGCAGAGATCTCTGGTATAATGTTGAGTAGATGTCATTTTAGTGTACTCCTTGCCTTTTTCCTGATTCGGGGGTGGTGAGAAAGTGTACAGTATTTCACCATTAAGTGTGATGTTAGCTTGCTATTGTCATTATTTTAAATTAGCTATTCTGATGGTTAGAGTGATATGTCATTGTGCTACTATTTGTTTTTTTTAAAATTAATTTTATTTTATTATTATTTTTTTTTTGGCTGAGTTGGGTCTTCATTGCTGCACGCAGGCTTTCTCTAGTTGTGGCGAGTGGGGGCTACTCTTTGTTGTGGTGCGTGGGCTTCTCATTGCTGTGGCTTCTCTTGTTGCGGAGCACGGGCTCTAGGCGCGTGGGCTTCAGTAGTTGTGGCACGAGGGCCCAGTAGTTGTGGCTCACGGGCTCTAGGGCGCAGACTCAGTAGTTGTGGCACACGGGCTGAGTGGCTCCACAGCATGTGGGATCTTCCAGGACCAGGGCTCGAACTCGTGTCCTCTGCATTGGCAGGCGGATTCTTAACCACTGCGCCACCAGGGAAGTCCCTACTATTTGTTTCTATGTTGTGATTTTTCTGAGGTGGCTCGTTTACCTTCATGATCCGAAAGTATTGTTCATCTGTCCAATTGAGATGTGTATTTGGATTTACATAATTTAAAGTATGTAAATTAATACTGGAAATAAACATTACTCAAATAAGATTGATCTGATTTTTAACCCTATGCCTAATAGACATAGAGGTGCCCATTATCTTTGCATATTTTAAGTAAAATTTCTTTACAATTTTATTCTGTAACTTCCCCCTCTGTTTTGAAAAAAATAATATTCACACAGTAAAAATTCAAACAGTTCCAAATGATTTACAATGAAAAGTGAATCTTTTTACCCCAGTTCACAGTTTCTTTATCCTACGGCAACCTCTTACCAGCTTGTTTTTGGTGGTGGTGGGGTATCTTTACATACTTCATTGTCCTTAACAGTTGTACATTTAAATAATACATATTGGTATGTACTGCACATATTGTTCACCTTCTTGTGATATATCTTATAGATTGTTCCATATCACTGTGTGTAGAATTATATCATTCTTTTGGATAGCTTGATATTATTCTCAGTAGTTACAGTATACTTTAATTAGTCTCTTGATAGACATGCAGGTTTTTGCCAATCTTGTTTTAACTCTTATTTAATCATTTAACTGTTTGAAATAATGCTGCAGGAAACCTTATAATACATGTCTTTCTGCAAATGTGTGATGATTTCTTCCCATACTTATTCTTAATATTTTTATTTATAATGTATTTATACTTTGTTCTGAATAAATTGCATCGCAAACTATGTTAGTGATTTTTTTTTTTTTTTTTGTGGTACGCGGGCCTGTCACTGTTGTGGCCTCTCCCGTTGCAGAGCACAGGCTCCGGACGCGCAGGCCCAGCAGCCATGGCTCACGGGCCCAGCCGCTCCGCGGCATGTGGGATCCTCCCAGACCGGGGCACGAACCCGTGTCCCCTGCATCGGCAGGCGGACTCTCAACCACTGCGCCACCAGGGAAGCCCTATGTCAGTGCTTTTGAGATGCAAATTACCATTTAAAATTTTACTCCGTTACATAGACTTTTAGAAGGCATCTATTTTCAAGAAAATCTCAGGGGAAAGTAATCTTACAAGTAAGAGTTTAAGTAAAAAACCTTTTATGTAGAAAGTCAATGTAAAATTCATAATCTCAAATAATAGGCAATATTGAATGTTTGCAGTTTTAGTCTTAAACTGATTTAGCTCCCTAAGCAGAGTATATATACTATTTCTGTAGTTTTTCTTTCCTTTTGGGGAAAGCATTAGTATTTTGTAGAGAATAGATAACCTGCTTGTTACTAGTGTTTGTAATAATAGGATTGTTAACTCATTGAGCAAACTTGTTCCATGCAGTGTTCCATGCTCTGGGAATGTAGCAGTGAAGAGAGTTCTACATGGAGCTTTTATTCTCGATGCAGGTGGTGGTGAGACAAGAATAAAGTAATCAAACATGTAGTAGTAAATAATGAATATATAATGATAAGCCCATTGGTGATCAGTGCTAGAGAGAAAAATGAAGCATGCAGGAAGACTAGGGAGTCCTGAGGTTTGGAGCATAGTGGATATTTTAAAATAGGATGTGCCTCAGAGAAGGATCTACAAGAAACTGGTAATAGTGGTTGCTTCTAATTGGGGGACTGGGTGTCTGGCAGACAGGGATGGAGATGAGACATACCTTCATTAATACTCTTTATTAGTGCCTTTTGAATTTTCTGTTATGTGATACATTCATAAGAATAAATTTTTTTTAAAGAGGCTACTGTGATGTTAGAGATGAGGGAGCAGAGAGCTGCCCTGCTTTGCTCAGTCCATTGGTACTTTCACTGTGGCCCAGGCCTTTTTAGTCAGAAGTGGTTCTTTAATTGTATTTTCCTATTAATAGTGTATTTTTGTTGTTGTTGTTAAAATGTTTTTAAAAAATTTATTTTTGGCTGTGTTGGGTTTTCATTGCTGCGCACGGGCTTTTTCTAGTTGTGGTGAGTGGGGGCTACTCTTCGTTGCAGTGCGCGGGCTTCTCATTGCGGTGGCTTCTTGTTGCAGAGTATGAGCTCTAGGGTGCGTGGGCTCAGTAGTTGTGGCACGTGGGCTTCAGTAGTTGTGGCTCACGGGCTCTAGAGCATAGGCTCGGTAGTTGTGGCGCACAGGCTTAGTTGCTCCGCGGCATGTTGGATCTTCCCAGACCAGGGCATGAACCAGTGTCCCCTGCCTTGGCAGGCAGATTCTTCACCACTGCACCGCCAGGGAAGTCCCTACTAATAGCATATTGAGGAATAGGACTTCCTAAGAAAGTAAGGGAGTTTTGAGTGGCAAAATGGGTAGAAGATGAAAAGCTATTATCAAATCTGATTTATTTTACATCATTAACAAGGCTGTGTTTGTCTTTCTAACATGGAAATGAAAACGTTGATAACTAACGTCTGGTGTGCTTCAGTTAAGTTTTTTAGAGAACTTTCAATCATTGGCATGAAAGCATTGAAGCTAAGTAGAGGTGTGATGGCCAACCCCATATGCTAGGTTGCTGCCTCTTCATTGCTGCATCTGAACTGCCATTGCAGGCTGAGTTGGGTATCTTTTACAAAAGCCAAAAGGACACACAGGTCCTTGGGTTAACTACTGGACAGACCTACTAGCTCTAGGGCATTTAACAAAATTGCAAAAGATAAAAGTAACTTTATTTTTTTACCTAGATCTCTGATTCTATACATCAAAGCAATTAACTTGTAACACTGATGCTTTTGAGGGTTAATCTTGAGTATTTTGTTGTTTTGTCCTTATTAAATGTAACTTTTTTTTTTGCCTTACGTGGGCCTCTCACTGCTGTGGCCTCTCCTGTTGCGGAGCACAGGCTCCGGATGCGCAGGCCCAGCGGCCATGGCTCACGGGCCCAGCCGCTCCGCGGCATGTGGGATCCTCCCGGACCGGGGCACGAACCTGCCTCCCCTGCATTGGCAGGCGGACTCTCAACCACTGCGCCACCAGGGAAGCCCAAATGTAACTTTTTTTGACTTTAGCTTTTATACTTGTAAATTTGGCAAGTATGGTTATTAATACCTGATGAAGGTAAAGGTAGAATCAATTTGGAATCTGAATAAAAGTTGTGTTATAAAAAGAATATAACAACATCAATAAAAATAATAAAGCAAAATCTTGTCTTTTAATGTTTGTTAAATCCTTCTAGTCCTTGTCTGGTGCATTCGTTTTCGTATTTCCAATAGCTATAATCATGAATTGGATCCCATTTACTTAACATTTTACAAACATTATTTTGTGTTGTTACTTTGTCTGGACGTGGTTTCATAGATGGTTTTAATATAAATAATTTCTGAGATTATATAGCTAGTTGTCTTCAGAGTAATGTAAAGTTAGAAAATTGGCAAAATATATTAACCTGTATCAGTAGTAATTTGGAATAAATATACTTCTCTAAAAAGCGTTCATTTTTAAAAGATTGCTTTGATCACTAATCTCCAGTTTTAGAGAGTCTTTATTTGTATATAATCAGAATTTTTAAGCTTGGAAAACCATTCTTATGTTATAACTCCTTTATTTATTGAGTAGAGCTGTATCAGAATTATAATTAGCTGTATAGTTGAAAAACCTTGTAATTTAAAGTGTAAATATTTAAGCTTTCAAGTTAGATTCAATAACAAGAAACCAAAATACTATAATAGTTGATTTCTTCTTTGTTTGAAGCATGAAATATTCCGGCAGGCTTTCAGGCTAATAGAACAGTTTCCAGAGATTGGATAAAACTGTTAGTTTATCACTAATACACCAATATTCTAGATTACCACAGTTGTTTTCTGTGAACTTTGTCATTCAGGGACAGATCATCATCTTCTGAATTTTCTAAATTGCCTTCAGGCTTCTATCTACTATATAACATTTCTTGCTACCTAGCTGTTACTTACAGAACTTACTCCCTTTAACTTGTAGGATAAGAGGGAGTTGAGGGTAGGTAAAATTCGTATTAGGTCAGTAGTAGCTATTCTTCTTGAGTGGGAAGGATAAAAGAAAGCTTAACAATTGATGAGGATTTAAAATTACCATTGATTTTAATGTAAATGACAGCATGGTCTGATAGCATGAATAATTTAATATAACTAGGTAGAACTGATAAAGTTTTTAAACTTACAGTTTGTTCATCAAAAATATGCTTTTTAAAAATTGTTTTCCATGAATAAATTGGAATTTGTGCTGTGAACCTTGGTAGCTGCTATTACCAAACCAGTAGTCCCTTTGTGAGGTATAAGATTTTTGTTCTGTGGTTAGTCCCAAAGGGCTATATGAGGAAATTCTGAAATAAAGGGCCAGATTAACTTAAAAACAAAACAAAACAAAACCAAAAACAAACTACTTGGTCTACTTGGAAGGGAATAAACAACTATGGGCTACAGTTTTTGCTTTTCTGCAATGCTAAATTTCAGCTCAGAGGAAATTCTTCATCAGAGCAATAAACCTTTGAAAATTGCTTTATAATGGAAACGCTGACAGACCATTAACTTTAGTGGTGCAGATGCACTGCTCTGACATACATAAGGTTGTCCCAAGTTGCTAAGTACAGTAAACCATGTTGGGCAGTGTACATCCCGTGGAAGCCTGTATGGGTGTATACAGTTTGTCGTGTTATGCTACCTAATAATGGAGAAGCTCAAACATATCACCTTTGACATGCAGGAGAAGTATCATTTTAGAAGGAAAGAGTGGTTTAGGCTCTGCTGATGCTGATAGCTCATTTTATATTTGCCACACTGGAAAAGGCCCAGGGTAAATTTAACATGATGCATTTAATCACCATTCCAATTACAGTGCCACTGAAGCACACCAGTGTTTTCTTACTACCAATTCATTGGAACTTCTAGGTCATAAAGTATCATTATTAGGCATATTGGAAAGTCTCAGCCCAATGGAAATGTGGATTCTGGGATTTTTCCAATTGCTTTGAAATAGTAACGGAGGCTGCTTGGATGTACATTTTCCCCACGTAAAATGAAAATTGGAATTTAAAGGGATTGATATGACAAAGTGAGAATCCTATAATGCCCCAGGGAAGGATGAAGCAGAAAGTTCACATCTAAGAGTAAAATAAGGAAAATGATGAAGACAGTTGGGTACTTCCATAGCAGCCTGCTTAACGACTGATATCCCTGCTAATAATAAGTGTTGTGAGAATTTGTCTTGTTTTTGGCGATATTCACAGCACCTAGCACAGTACTTGGCACATAATATGGGTGTCAGTAAATATTTATTGGATTTATTTGTATCTGTTTATTTGAAAGCTGTTTGGAGCTAGATTGTCAGGCACCTTGCTAAATGTTGTGAAGGTTACTAATATAATGTGTGTGTACATTTGTGTACATACACATAATATACATACTACATAGACATGTGCAGCTTGAATTAATCCGTAAAAGATTTCTTAAAGGCATTTTAGGTACAATTTGATATGCTGAGTGAGTATCATGAATTTATGCAAAGATTCAAGTGTATTTGGGCAGAATCATGTCATCTGAAATGTAAGTATACTATAGTAAAGAGATCTGACATCATAACTAGATTATAAATAAGTCTGGTGCCCCTGTATTCTAAAATCAGTGCTAATTGGACCAGGCTTATTTGCTCTGTTCTGTTTGATTAAAAAAGAATTTTTCCCCCCACTTGTCTGTGGCAGTTCTCAAACTTGGCCGCCCACCTGTATGGGCTTTTAAAAAAACATAAGGATTGTAAGGTATTAGCCCAGAGATTTTGGTCCACTAGGTCTGAGGCGGAGACTGGGAATATATACTGTAAAGAAATTTCCTTTCCTTGGGTGCTTACGTACAGCTAGTCTTCCCACACCGCTTCATTATGTACTTCAAAATGAGTGGTGACAATTACCTTGGACCTTTTGGGTTCTCTGGAAACAATAACCAGCACAGTAATTAATGTCTTGGTCTTATGCTGGTGGAAGAAAAGAAATGCTAGCATATGTCATATTGAAGGTCGTTTAGGATCAGTGTTGACTTTCTGTCCGTATATTTTACCAGAAAGCTATCATCAGGACAGTTTGGGGAAGGATATGATTTTCTTTTATTCCTGTGGCATATTCATAGAGTTGTAATACTAGAAGGTGCCTTAGAAATCATTTAGTTTATTCTCTTTCTTTTATCTTTGAGTTAACCTTAAAAATGGTAGGGTTTGAATCCCAGCTTTGTCTGTTATCTCATTTTCTGAGCCTTCATTTCTTATACTTAAAATGGGGGTAATAATACTTAACCTAGCTTATAGGTTTTTTAGGATTAAAGTGCACAAAAAATGCCTACTAGCATGTGTCTTGCATGTAGTAAGTGATCAACAAATGTTAGATTTTATGGCGTACCTGTTATATGATCTATGGCATACAGAAAAGCCAAAAGAAGTAGAAAAATACAGAAAAGCTAAAAGAAGTAGTTGAAATTCAAGTTAAATATGCTGTATACTCATAAACAGAGTTTTTAAAAAATGTGGTTAAAATACATATAACACAAACTTCATCTTTTTAACCATTTCAAAGTGCACAATTTAGTGGCATTTAGTACATTCACAGCATTGAACCATCATTACTCTCTATTTCCAGGACATTTTCATCACTCCAAAAGGAAACCTGTACCCAGTACCCATTAAGCAGTCACTCCCTATTTCCCCCTCTTTCCAGCCCTTGCAACCACTAATCTGTTTTCTGTCTCTGTGGATTTGCCTATTTTATATAACTTCATATGAATGGAACCATACAGTTTGTGTCACTTTGTGTCTACTTCTTTCACTTTGTGTGTTTTTAAGGTTCATCTGTGTTCTAGCATGTATCTGCATTTCACTTCTTTTTATGGCTGAATAATAAGTCATTGTGTGGTTATATACCATAATTTGTTTATCCATTCATCAGTTGATGGACATTTGAGTTCTGAACTTTTTGGTGATTGTGAATAATGCTGCCACAAACATACATGTGCAAGTTTTTGTTTGAACACTTGTTTGCAGTTCTTTTTGGTAAATGCCTATGAATAGAATTTCTGGTTCATGTGATAATTCTATATTTATCTTAATTGAGGAACTGCCAAACTGTTTTCCACAGTGGCTGTACCATCTTACATCCTGCCAGCAAGGCATGAGGGTGAAGGTTCCAATTTCTTCACATCCTGGACAAAACTTTAAAAAAATTATAGCCATCCTGTTAGGTGTGAAGTGTATCCCATGATGTATTTTTGTTAGATTTTTTAAAAAATTAGTTTTAAGTGTATACCATAATGTATACATAATGTATACAGTGCAAAATGATCATCACAAGTCTAGTTAACATCTGTCACCTTACATAGTTACCAAAAAGAATTTTTTTTTCTTGTCACGAGAACTTTTAAGATCTACTCACTTGGCAACTTTCAAATATGCAATATATTATTATTAACTATAGTTGCCATGCTGTTCATTACATCCTCTTGACTTATTTATAACTGGAAGTTTGTACCTTTTGCCCCTTTCACTCATTTGTCTAACTTCTACCCTCTCACTTCTGGCAACCACCATTCTGTTCTGTATATGAGCTCAGTTTTTGTTTTTTTAAATTCCACATGTAAGTGAGATCATATGGTATTTATCTTTTTCTCTCTGACTTAACTTCACGAGTATGCCTTAAAGGTCCATCCATGTTGCAAATGGCACGATTTCATTCTTTTTTATGGCTGAATAATATATTCCATTGTATATTCTTTTTTTATTCATTCATCCATTGATGTACACTTAAGTTGTTTCCATATCTTGGCTATTATAAATAGCTGCAGTGAACATGGGGGTACATATATCTTTCTGAGTTAGCTTTTCTGTTTTCTTCAGATAAATACTTCAGAAATGAAATTGCTGGATCCTATGGTAGATCAATCTTTAATTTTATGAGGAATCTCCATACTGTTTTCCATAGTGGCTGCACCAATTTATAATCCCACCAACAGTGTAAAAGGGTTCCTGTTTCTCCACATTCCCACAAACACTTGTTATTTGTTGTCTCTGTGATAATAACCATTCTAACAAGTATAAGGTAGCAACTCATTGTGGTTTGGATTTACATTTCCTTGCTGATTAGCTATGTGGAGCATTTTTTCATGTACCTGTTTCCATCTGTATGTCTTCCTTGGATAAATGTCTGTTCAGATCTTTTGCCCATTTAAAAATCAGATTAAAAAAATATGAGCTATATGAGCTGTTTATATATCCCACTTGTTTATTTTTGCTTTTGTTGCGTTTGATGTCAGACTCCAAAAAATTATTGCTAAGACCTATGTCAAGGAGCTTACCACCTATGTTTTCTTCTAGGAATTTCATGGTTTCAGAATTTCCATGCAAGTCTTTAGTGATATATCCACTTTGCCCACTTGGTTGAGAATTTTTATCATAAATGGATGCTGAATTTTGTCAAATGCTTTTTCTGCATCTACTGAGATGATCATATGATTTTTATCCTTCAGTTTTTAAATATGGTGTATCACATTGATGTGCACATGTTGAACCATCCTTGCATCCCAGAATAAATCCCACTTGATCATCATGTATTATCCTTTTAATGTATTGTTGAATTTGGTTTGCTCGTATTTTGTTGACAATTTTTGCATCTACGTTCATCAGGAACATTGGCGTGTAATTTTTTTAAAAAATAAATTTATTTATTTGTTTTTATTTTTGGCTGTGTTGGGTTTTTGTTGCTGTGCGTGGGCTTTCTCTAGTTGCGGCGAGCGGAGGCTACTCTTCATTGCGTGCATGGGCTTCTCATTGCGGTGGCTTCTCTTGTTGTGGAGCATGGGCTCTAGGTGCACGGGCTTCAGTAGTTGTGGCATGCGGGCTCTAGAGCACAGGCTCAATAGTTGTGGCACACGGGCTTAGCTGCTCAGTGGCATGTGGGATCTTCCTGGGCCAGGGATCGAACCTGTGTCCCCTGCATTGGCAGGCGGATTCTTAACCACTGTGCCAACAGGGAAGCCCTGTAATTTTATTTATTGTGGTGTCCTTGTCTGCTTTTGGTATTAGGGTAATGCTGGCCTTGTAAAATGAGTTAGGAAGCGTTTCCTTTTCTTAATATTTTTTGGTAAGTGTGAGAAGGATTGGTATTTGGTAGAATTCACCAGTGAAGCTATCTAGTCCTGGACTTTTGTTTCTTGGGAGGTTTTTGATCACTGATTGATTCAGTTTCATTCCTAGTAATTAGTGTGTTCATATTTTCTTTTTCTTCATGATTTAGTCTTGATAGGTTGTATTTTTCTAGGAATTTATCCATTTGTTCTAGGTCGTCAAATTTGTTGGCATCATTATGGTTTTGATTTGCATTTTGCTGACAACTAAATGACATTAGGCATCTTTTTGATGTGATTGTTGGTCATTTGTATATCTTCTTTAGAGAAATGTCTCTTTAAGTCCTTTGCTCTGGGACTTCCTTGGTGGTCCAGTGGTTAAGAATCTGCCTTCCAGTGCAGGGGATGTGGGTTCAATCCTTGGTTGGGGAACTAGGATCCTACTTGCTGCGGGGCAACAAAGCCCGCACACCCCAACTACTGAACCTGCGTGCTGCAATGAAAGATCTTGCGTGCTGCAACTAAGACCCGACACAGCCAAAAAAAAAAAAATAATAAATATATATATAAAGTCCTTTGCGCCACCCCCCCCCCCCCCAACGCCTTTTTCCCCCACTGGCTGCGCTGTAGGATCCTAGTTCCCCGACCAGGAACCTGGGCCCTTGGCAGTGAAAGTGCAGGGTCCCAACCACTGGACCACCAGGGAATTCCCTCCTTTGCCCATTTTTAAATTGGGTTATTTGTCTTTGTGTTGTTGAAAGCAGAGTCTTTTGATTATAAAATTAATTTATATACTATCATTTGGATAGAGACCTTATTTGGAAATATAACAATAAGGGGTTGACATTCTTTTAAAGTAACATTTTATTGCATGTTTTATTTTTATCTATTTTTTTAGATAAATGTAACTCGCTTCAATTATATAGCTTAGCCTGATGTCTTGCTCCCTGCGTCCAGTCTATACTAGCAGATAACCAAATTTATTCCTTTCCCAATTATTATTGTTTTACCTTGATATTTAAAAAATATTTATTTATTTATTTTGGCTGTGTCTGGTCTTAGTTGCTGTGTGAGGGCTCTTCGTTGTGGCACGTGCGCTTCTCTCTAGTTGTGTGCAGGCTCCGGAGCGCATGGGCTCAGTAGTTGTGGCGTGCAGGCTTAGTTATTCACAGTATGTGGGATCTTAGTTCCCTGACCAGGGATTGAACCTGCATTCCCTGAATTGGAAGGCGGATTCTTAACCACTGGACCACCAAGGAAGTCCCTGATTTTTTTTTTTTTTGATTGAATGTTTCTTTCCTTACTTTTTTGTTAACAATTTTATTGAGGTATAATTTATCTACCATAAGATTCACCCATTGTAATTGTACAGTTTGATGATTTTTAGTAAGTTCCCAGTGTTCTACCACCATTACCACATACAATTTTAGAACATTTCCATCACCCTGAAAAGTTTCCTCAGGGCTATTGGTGGTAAATTTCTTTGCCCACTTCCAGGCAACTCATCTGTTTTCTGTTTTCGTAGATTTGCCTTTACTTAATATTCCACATAAATGGCATCATAATATATAGAACGTTAGCTTCTTTCACTGAGATGAGTATTTTCAAGGTTCATCTATGTTGTAGCATGTATCCATAGGGTGTTCCTTTTTATTACTGAATAGTAGTCCATTCTATGGATAATACCACGTTTCATTTATCTATTCATTAGTTGATGGGCATTTGGCTTGCTTTTAGTCTTTGGCTGTTATGAATAACAGTCATGTACAAGTCTTTGTGTAGACATCTTCCTTCAACTTTTTTATTTTGAAAAATTTCAACCCCACAGAAAGGTTGAGATAAGTAGTATACTGAATGTCCATATACTCTTCACCTAGATTCACTGATTGTTAGCACTTGCTACCCATGCTTTACCTCTTTCTATAAATATACCTTTTCAGAACCATTTGCAGATCCCACAACAGTTTGCCTCTTAAATATTTCAACATGAATCTTATAAGAATGAGGACACACATTTTCATACATAACCACAGTATCATTGTCATATTAAAAAAATTAGCAAGAATTTTATATCAGCTATTTTATATACATATTAAAATTTTCCCAGTTGTTCCAAAAATGTCTTCTAGAGCTTTTTTACCCCTTTTTTCTAATCCAGGATCCAAAAGTGATTTTCTAGATTACATTCGGTGGTTGTTTTTCTTAGTCTCTTTTAATCTAGAATAGTTCCTCTTCCTCTCTGTTTTTCATGTCAGTGAGGTTTAGAAAAATACAGGCCAGTTATCCCTCCTTTTAGCTTTGTCTCATTGCTGTCTTATGATTTGGTTTTTTTTTTTGGTTTATTTTATATATTTATTTATTTTTGTTTATTTATGGCTGCATTTAATTTAAAATGTGTGTGTGTTGGGTGGTAGGCTGAAGACCTTTTCTTTGCATATCTGTCAACTGATTTGAGAGCCATACACTTTTTCTTGTGTTCACCATGCAAATAATACATCATCTGCGATAGCGTAGCATATGCCTTCTGGAACTGGCCTTCTGGGTTGGGACCGTCACTCTACTCCTTACTAGCATGTGAACTTACGCAAGTTAACTTAACTTTTCTGTGCCTCAGTTTTCTCATGTGAAAAATGCTGATGATAAAAGCACTGTGTTAATAATTGTAAAACATATACTAGCGTGAAATGGTTAACTCATTTAAAATATCTTGCTGGTGACTGGCACATGAATGCCTAAATAAATGTTTGCTAGTTAATTGACATCCAGTTTTGGTCTCATTAATGGGGTAAGAATCTAAAGACATTTATGAAGCAATTTGAGGGCACTTTTTAGATTTTTATGATTTGTTCCTTAGTCTTTAAGTTGTCTTGCTCATGCCTAATCTGGCAGCATCGTTTTGTTTTTTTTTTTTAAATAGCAACTTGTCTTTTAATCAAGTCAAAATATTCAACCTAGATTTCATAGAAATAATGCTTTCTTGTTGCACTTACTCGTTTAGATAGTAATTAAACTATGTGATCACAGCCACAAGTAAAATAGGTGTAATTGTAAGGCATAGACAGATTTTGGGGAAAAAATAACTGGTTCTGCAAAAACATTCAGCTCAAATGACAGGAGTGGAAATAAACCTCTATATTGGAAAACAGCTCTGCTGGCTGAGAGAGCATTTGGTACACTAACATTGGGCATGTTAGTCTGTTTTATGGAGGGTCTTAAGGGCACAGGTTAATATAGCCAGTTGAGTGGAGTCTTGTCAAGAAAACTGTTGTATTTGAAGAAGATGCTGCTGCTGCAGACTCACCATCTTAGGGCACCTACTGTAGGTTATTTCTTATGGGTCTGTTTTCTGCCAGATTACAGCCTTTCATCTTGGTTTTCTTGTGATGGTTTAGGTAGCATGTTTGTGAGAGGTGGCAAAGTTGTATGGCCAGGAGGATAGACTGACCCATGATTACCAAGTTCTTCTTAGAACAATTCAGTCATGCCTCAGCACAGGTCCTCAGCATTGGGAGAGGAGCTGTGCACTCTTAAGTTGAATTCTGTCAGATGGGTCCTGAGCTTCTGATACTTCCAGCAGAGTCTTAGATGGTGGGTGGTACACAGAACATGCTCACTAAGTTTGTGAATGGCATCAAGTTGGGTGGGATAGGTGGCTCAATAGACAACTGGATTAAAATTCAGAATATCTGATATTTTAGAAAAGTTGATGAATATACATAATATGGCATTCAACAGAATTAAGACAAGATAATTTTCTTAAGGAAAGTAAATAGCTGTGGAAATTCAGTATGGATGTAGGATTGGGTTTATACCAGTGGTAGTACAAAACAGTCCCAAGGTGATAAGAAAACTAGTTAATAAATAAGAGTCATGATGTCTTTGCATTTAAAACCATTGATAACAAGTCATATAATTGGAATGGCACTTAAAGAAATCCATAGGGGCATTCCTTCACCATATTTAGTTTTTGTCACAGTGTAAGCATTAAATGAAAATCTCAGGAAAATGTTCCAGAGTGAGAAGACTGAAAAATTAGGAAATAGTCCCCATCAGAAGGTTTTAGTAGATATATAGCCTAGAAATAATGGAGAGTTTAGTAATTCTTATTAGATTATATATGATTGTATTATTGTGTGATCATAGATTCATAGAATGTCAGAGGTCACTGGTTTAAGAAACTCATTTTGTTTTAATGGATGAGAAAACACAAACCTGAGGTCACACATTCAAGACAGGCCCTTTCCTCTCAGGTCACTGTTCTTACCACTTACCCCTGTGGCAGCCTGTGTTTTTATTCTGATGACAAGATTATTAAAGCATTTACAATAGTAGGAAGGTTATAAAGTAAGACATTAGATATTAATGTTTTTGAGGTTTAGGAGGCAGTGAAACATGACACGCAAAGAAGCAGTGGAACCTCTTGTGGTCATAGAACAGGGATACTTTATCTTATTGAGGCAGGGACAGAAAAGATGTACTCTTGAGTTTCCTTCTAGCTCTTTCTCTTTTTCTGCTGGGGGTTTTAACTGCTCAGGTTGATTACATGGAGAATTTTCTTTTGCAGACTTTAGGCAATCTTGTATTTTGTGGTGAATGACTAAAATAGTCAGGAAATGGAAATTTTAAACTTTGAACTTTCTTCCTTTTCACTGAGCATTGGACTGGGAATAAGGAGAGCAATTTCTCTTCTGTTGTCACCTTTCATCCATTTCTCATCTAGATTCATGGTAGGTGTGATCCCAATCCTTTCACCTGCCCCAACCCCCACTCCCCCCGCCCCAAGAATATCCTGGTAGACTGATGTAATATATGAAATGTTCAGAATTTGAACAAGATGAAAGGTGCTATTGAAGTACAGAAGACATTTTTTTGATGTCAGTGACGGTAACTGCACATTAAAAATATTTTGTTTGTATAGTGCTGGATATTACTTTCTCTTCCTCCATATTTAGTGGATACTCTTTTGGTACCTGAGTCTTAACTGAATGACATGAACTGAAATGTTACATCTTGTAGATGTCTTTTTACCTGGATGTTTTCCAGCTGTTAGAAGCACGTTACGCTTTTCTTTCTTAGCTGTACAGTACCTGTGTTAGCCTGTTTATTAACCTTGCAGCTTGAACCCTTGTAACTATCATCTCCCAGGTTTATGTCTCATTTTCTGGCAAAGAAAGATCTAATAATAATGTGTTAGGTTTACTTTTCATCTTTTATTAAAATTATCCCGTGTTTGATCTGATTTTCCTTAAATATGGATAAGTGAATGCCTCTGTTCGCAAGCCTAAATTGTCTTAATAATAAGAGTAGATAAATGCACACTTCACCAGGATGAAGCAGAAATATTTGTCACTTGGGTAGGACAGGTACATATATAATTCTTCAGTAGTTTTTATGTAATGATGGTTGCAAAGATGATGGAAAATGCAAGGCTCACTATTTTTTCTTAGAAGAAGTGGTTCTTTTGTATAATTATTAACCCATTACGGAAGTTTCGTAGCCAGTTAATTATTTTGATCACTATTCAGGTGAAAACATTCTGACTTCCATAAATGTAGTGTCTCCTAACCCTCACCTATTTGCAGCAGCACCATGGCTAGCCAGGAGAAAAATAAGGACAGGGAATACCTCACTGTTCTCTCTCTCTTAAATTTTCTGTTCTCAATTTAATTCTCAGGTATCTGTTTCTATACCAAATGGTTGGGAAAGCTTCTGTGTGTTGTTTTCAGAGCAGCATAAAGAATTCCTTTTGTAATGAACCAGTAATAGTACCTAATGTGTAGAATTTTAAAAATTGTTTTTTGTACCAATAATACTTTATTGAGCTATAATTTATATACAGTAAAATTCACAATCTTATATATATAATATAGTGAATTTTGACAAATATACACACTTATGTAGTCACCACCAGATCAAGATACAGAGCATTTGCATCACTCCAGAAAGTTCACTCTTTCACTCAGTGTGAAAGTTCACACTTTCACTCAGAAAGTTCTAGAAAACTTCCAATAAAATGGATAGGAATAGGGCTTCCCTGGTGGCGCAGTGGTTGAGAGTCCGCCTGCCGATGCAGGGGACATGGGTTCTTGCCCTGGTCCGGGAAGATCCCACATGCCGCGGAGCGGCTGGGCCCATGAGCCATGGCCGCTGAGCCTGTGCTCCGCAATGGGAGAGGCCACAACAGTGAGAGAGGCCCGTGTACCGCAAAAAAAAAAAATGGATAGGAATAACTTAGGGGAAAAGTTTAATAATCAGCTCGTATGCAGTTTCTTTAAGTAACTGGCCAGCAGTGAGCTTAGTCTTCTTTTTTCCCCTGCTGTTTTCTCTACTATAAAAGTGAATTCTGCTGAGCATTATTTTCCTCCAATACAGGGTTTGAATTTCCTAAAATATTACGTATATTTGAAAATGAAGAGATCCAGATATAAGGCATTTCTCCATCTTCTCAATAAGAAAAAGAAGTGTTTTGGTCAACATAAATATAGAAATTTTTAGGGGTATAGACGAAATAATTAAAATGTTAAATAGTTAATTATAATAATTGCATATATATTAAAAAATCTTTTCTTTAACTTTTTCATTTTGAGATAATTTAGATTTACATGCAATTGTAGAAAACGAATAATACAGAGAGATCTCCTATATTCTTCTCTCAGTTTACCCCAGTAGTAATTGCACATGCATATTTAAGAATAGGTTATACTATCAAGTTCCATGTATTTGAATTTATTCCTAATATACATTTAAAGATATTACTTTCCCACAGTCATTTTATGAAACAGTTATTTGAATGCTCCACATCTTCACAGCCATGAATGTCTTTAATATTTATTTACTGAAACCACATTTAAAGGTATTGGCCCCGTTTTTCAGTTATTTACTTCCTTACAAGTTGTTTGAGATATGGAGCATTTAAAGAATCTGTAAATGTTGCTCTCTGTAAGTTTTATCTGAAGCCACAGAATTCATTCATACAACATTAGGAGAATTGCCATCATTTTGATGTTATTTGTGATCTTCCTAACTTTCCAAGGTTTTTTTTATTGCATTTCTTTCTAAATGATCTTCAGAGGCCTTTTTCAGGTGGCAGCTACCTCTTGTAATTGTGACATCACACTCCAGGAATAAGTACTTAATCTGTGTTTAAATCTGTATTTTACTCCCTTTTGAAACTTGTTTGGTGTAATAACCTTGACAAAGCATCCAGCGCTAGTGTTATGTGATGTTTTTCCAGACTTCAGTGTTTATGCCCAGAGATGAGAACTTCCCTGTCTATGCCCAGAGGTGAGAACTTCACTGTCTTGCCCCTTTCACAGACTCTGACTGGATGGACGTCCCTGGGAGTTTGATTCCATTGGTAGGGTCTTACTCTTTTGGAATCCCAAATGCCATTCCCCTGGGCATGACTGCTCGCTTGGAGTTTTCACTTCAAGGTTTTTGGGAAGCCTTTTCTTTTTTTTCTTTCTCCCCTGTTTGTATTTAATATAAAATTATTGATGCCTACTTCAAAAGTAAGGATTTAATTGTAAAACAGTTCCTGCTTCTTGAAGGATAATTTTAGGGAAGAAAACCTTTCCTTATGTTTGGGCATATATGGTAAGACAGCTGCAGCCACTGTATACAGTATGTGTTAGAATTGATAGGGTCATTAAGTTTCTCTTATGTGGAAAAATTATTTGCCATTTTTATTCAGTTCATTGTATTTTTTTCTCCTGCATTTCTACAAAGGATTTACGTTTTAATATTTCTTCTTCTTTTTATCAGTTTATTGATGGCCATGCCTCATTTTGTTTTAATCGTTAGGTAGTGCTGGGCTAGCCTTTTAGTGATGTGTACAGGGCCACAGATGATAATGTGACTTGTTTTACATCTGTATATCTTTTTAGTGCAGGGACTTAAAACAAAGAAAACCAGAGGTGTGTGCTATGTCCTTCCTGTCCTTGAATTTGGGTAGAAAATGTTAAGACACGGTTCATTACAGTACCTTACCTGGAATCTAAATTATTACAGTGAAATTAGCTTTTAAAGTAGCATGACCCATATTGCTTACATTCTAGCAACTAATCCCCCTTAATAACAACTCCATCTTTTCCTTTGTAATATTCCCTTAAAAAGAAAACTTTGCAGATATTGTCCGAATGATTTAGAGTGATGTATAACAATTCAGACAGGCTGGATGCACTGTTGAAAGCCTCCTTTGTCATTGCCTGCTAGGATGTCATCTGTTTGAACTGGCCTTTTTCTTGTTTGCCTGGGGTGAGCAAAGAGTGATGATTTAGTAGAGTTGTTTGCTGCTTTCTAGCTGTTGTAGGAAGTTAAGACTTTCTGGCTTAACGTGTATGAGGTGGCACGTGGATTGTTACTAGGCTTTAATCATCTAATCTTACTTCTAAGGTGACTGGAATGGTTTTTAGAGTGGAGGAGGCATTGTGGTTTGTTTTATTCCTTCTCTTCCTTTGCATGTATATGCACATCCCTGCCCAGCTCCCCTCTCCTTCCTCTGGATTATTGAAGGAGATTGAATTAGGAAATGTGACTCGTTGGTTTTTACAGATTGGTTTTCTTCATTAAGAAGGAAATCCCTGTGTAGTCTAGGTTTTTAAAAATGTTATGATCCATGCCTTACCTAGAGAAATTTAGGGTGGAATGGCTGGAATGGCTTGGCATAGTTATGTATTGGTACTTTTGTTTTTCCTTTTGACTCCTCTTTATTTTTTTTGTGCCTCAGTTTCTTCCTCACTGATACGATGACAGGGTTGTTTTCTATTTCCATATTTGTATTAAAATATTTGGGGGGGGGGACCTGGCATGTATGCATTTTTCTGAGTGGTGAGAGTTAGTAGTGTTGTATGAATGTCAAGAAAATGCTGTAAATAAAATGTTTTTAGAATTCTCAGAAATTAGGAATGTTCTTTTAATTCCTTGAGACAAACTAGCTGGAAGATTAATTTATTTTTCATTAAAAAAATTAATATCCTTCAGAATTAGAATTTTTTTTAATTTCAGAAGAAAACACATGATTAAAGCAGAATAACCATTTCTCCCATTAAACAAAGATTTGAAATTAATTATTTACTTAATGTTGGTCGGAGTGTATTGAAAAAAATACTTTCAGATGCTTTTGATGAGTGTAAATTGGTAGAACTCATCTGGGAAGTAATTTGGCAGTATTTACCAAATCATACTTTTTCATCTCAGTAATTCTCCTTTCCAGAGTCAGTTTTTTTTTTTTTTTAATTTTATTTATTTATTTATGGCTGTGTTGGGTCTTCGTTTCTGTGCGAGGGCTTTCTCTAGTTGCGGCAAGTGGGAGCCACTCTTCCTCGCGATGCGTGGGCCTCTCACTATCGCGGCCTCTCTTGTTGCGGAGCACAGGCTCCAGACGCGCAGGCTCAGTAGTTGTGGCTCACGGGCCTAGTTGCTCCGCGGCATGTGGGATTCTCCCAGACCAGGGCTCGAACCCGTGTCCCCTGCATTGGCAGGCAGATTCTCAACCACTGCGCCACCAGGGAAGCCCCCCAGAGTCAGTTTTAAAGTTACCAGCCAAAGATCTATGATCAAAGACTTATGTCCAGAAATGCTCATTATAGCAATATTTATAATAGAAAAAATCTGGGGAAAAGATTAAACATTCAACAGTAAGAGAGTGACTATAGTGTTAGTATGTAATGGACTATTACAGAGCAACAAGAATATTTTTGGAGAATATTTAATGATATGGGAAATATCACTAAACATAAATATAAAATGAAATTTACATATTTTAATTATATATTTTTGGTGAGTTTTGTATTTTATATATACAAAAGAAAATATGCAACGTGTATGTTATAAAGCATACATGTGAACATACCACACAACTTTACCAGTACTGTTAATATAATAAATTCTTATTACATATATCCATAAAGATAAAAAGGCATTATTTCAGAATGTTAACAATTCTTATGTTTGGAAGAAGGATTATGAGTGATCTTTGGCTTTTGCTTAAATGCTTCTGTTCTTTTTCTAAATTTTGTACAAGGGACATGTATTTTCAAAACCAGAAAATATCACTAAACATTATTTATTGAAAGAAAAAAAAAATTTAAGCTGGATTCTTTGCAACTCCATCTCATGGGAAAGAAAATTCTGAAAGTGTCTGCCACCTGTTATCTCCTGAGTGACAAATCATGGCCAGGTACAGAGGGTGGCATTATCTACCATTTATAGATATTACAGTGTGACAGAGCTCCTGAGAGATGACAGGCTGACAGCGACAGGAATTGTGGATGCCGTGTCTTCTAGGAGGTGTTTGAATGACCTTTACAAAATATATATTAAAAATTTACTTAGAATTTTCATGGTTCATGCCTTCAAGAGAGGATTCATTTCTTCACTTAACGAGTATTTATCGGGTGCCTGTTAAGTACCAAATGAGGGTCCAAGAGGGTATTTGCTCTTACGATACTTATATTCTGGCGTTGAAGGATAGTCAACAAGCAAACAGGCCAGTGGTGAGGTATCAAAGAATGAGGTGTTGTGAACAGGAAGATGAGTGATTTAAATTGGGTGGTCAGGTGAAACCTACTGAGAAGGTTTGAACTAGGACCTGAGTGACAAGAAAGAGCCAGTCCTACAATGATTTAAGAGTAGAGGGAACAGCATGGGCAAGAGCTCTGCAGTGCGTTCTACAAACAGATAAAAAGGTGAGTATAGTTGAAGTGTGGTACGTGAGAGGAGCAAAAGACAGAACATGAGAGGACTTAAGGCTTTAGTTAACAAGTTTGAATTTCATACTAAGTGCCATAGGAGGGCTTCCCTGGCGGCACATTGGTTAAGAATCTGCCTGCCAACGCAGGCGACACGGGTTTGAGCCCTTGTCCAGGAAGATCCCACATGCTGGGGAGCAACAAGCCCGTGCTCTGCAACAAGAAAAGCCACCACAATGAGAAGCCTGCACACTGCAATGAAGAGTAATCCCCGCTCGCTGCGACTAGAGAAAGCTCGAGTGCAGCAATGAAGACCCAATGCAGCCAAAAAGAAAACCAAACCACTAAAATATAAATGCGATAGGAAATTGGCATTAAGAAAGAAAATAGTATGATATAACTTTAAAAAAAAAAGATTACCCTGGCTGCTATGTGGAAAATCGTTGTCAAGTATGGGAGTGGGAAGACCAGTAAAATGTCATTTACAGTGACCTATGTAAGAGCATGGTGGCCAGAGTAGAAGCATTGGCAAAGGAGAGAAGTAGATAGATTTAGGTCTATTTGAAAATAGAGCCAATGGATCTTGCTCAGTACTGTGTATGAGAGACTGCAGGAAAGAGGGAAATCAAAGTTGGTGTTTTGGATTTTGACTTGAGCAACTTGGAGGAAGCTGTTTGCTATTTATAAAGGTGGACAAAATGGGTCAGCGGGTTTTGGGGGAATATTGAATGTTCTAGTTTGAAATGTTGTGACTGAGCTGCATGTAAAGATGTCAAATAGGCAGTTAGATGTATGAGTTTGGAGCAAGGTGAAGAGGTTTGGGATGAAGGTAAACAATTGTGAGTCTTTAGTGTATAGATATAGTATTTAAAGCCATGGGACTGTGTGATATCACTAAGTTGGAAGTAGGGATAATGAGGACCCAAGTCCTGGGACCTCCAATTATAAGGCCTTGACAGTGGAGGAGGAGCCAGCAAAGGTGGCTAAGAGGGAGCTGTTATGTGGGAGGAAAATGGGGTGGAGGGTAGGGGTAGATTTGATCTGGGATCTGAGTGACAAGGCAAAAGTAGAGAGTTTCAAGAAGGATGGATCTAGTTGAATGGTGCTGAGAGAGAGGGAGTAAGATGAGATCAGGGTCATAACCCTGTGTATCAGTTTTCTGGGGCTGCAAATTACCACAAATTTGATGGCTTAAAACAACAGAAATATATACTCTTAAGTTTCTGGAGCCTGGAAGCCCCAAATCTGTCAGAACTGCCTTCCCTCCAGGGGGCTTTAGGGAAAAATCCTTTGCTTGCCTCTTTCTGCTTCCAGTGGCTGCTCCAGTATTCCTGGGTTTGTGACCACATTCCTCCAGTCTCTACCTCCATTTTCACATTGCCTTCTCTCTGTGTGTTTCCAAACTTTCTTTTCCTCTCACAAAAACACTTGTAATGCCATTTAGGGCCCACCTCAATAATACAGAGTAAGCTCAAAATCTTTAGCTTAATTCTTCTGCAAAGACCTTTTCCCCAAATAAGATAAATTCCGGGAATTGCAAATTTCAGGGATTAGGATTTGATATTTTTGGGCAGCCATTATTCAACCTACTAAACCTTGGTTTTAGAAACATGGTAGCCATTGGATATCTCAGTAAGAGCAATTTCTCTGGAACATTGGAGATATAAGAGAATCATATCTACCTTTCATGCTTGTGGCCACATAGAGAACTCTATTTAGTCTACCCCAAGACTGTGCAGGTGGATCACACTGCGTTTTTTGGTGGTTGTATGCCTGTGGTTAGCTTCAAGATTTACATGTTGAACATGAGAAAGGAGCAAAGTTCTCAGAAGCCTCTGCCATTTTTTTCACATTCAGTGTTTCTGACATATGTGATCCAAGTTGGCATTACCAGTAGCTATTACTTCTATATCCAAAATCTGGTTCTTTCAGATTTTAGACAACATCTCTGTTTTGATTAATAATATCAATATCTGTATTATTTCTTTTGTAACCTGACTGATGACTGTGTTGCTGAAAAGTTCTTACTCAGAAAGTAGAATAGATGTCATCTAGGTAATATATAGGTATAGTGGGCATTTAAAATACATCAGCCATCTGAAGAGAGATAATGGCAAGTCGAAAAAGTTGCTCTTGTATTTTGCCGTTTTTTCTTACCAGCTTTGTGAAACACAGATGTTAAAACTGGCACACTTGGTGCCCAGCTGCCCTCAGTAATTCTCTGCAGGCTGTCCATGATTCCTGCTGGATCATGGGGAGCAGCGGAGGATAAACAAGTTATCTCTGGCTCTCTGTGGCACTGCATGGGCAAGAGATAGCGACCACATCAGGAAGAGGCCTTCCTCCCTGGGGGTAGTTCTAGCAACAAAGGAATTCCTTCATCCCCAGTTCTTCCTTGAGTTGGAACTGAAATGACTGGCAGCCTTGGGTCGCTTCCCTGTGTATATATATGTGTATTTGGAGGGTCGGGCAGTAGTTGTGCTTCCTCCAGATTAAAGGCTGTACTTTTTCCAGGAGCTGCCTTGATTACCGTAGATTAAATCTTGTTTGTGGGACCATTCTCCCAAACCACCAGAGTGTGTTCATCTAAACTTCTGTATTGAGGCAGAGGCCCTAGTTTGGCATGGTGAAAACACAGGCTTTGGAATTAGACCAGGTTCATCTACTTACTAGTTCTGTAACTTTGGCAAGTTATATACCCTCTTGGAGACTCAGTTTCCTCATTGGTAAAATGGGGTCGAAGGCATGTGCTATTATGCTTACCACGTGGTAGGCTTGTAATAAATGTTAGATGCCACTGTTAATACATCTCTTTGTCTGTTTTTTTCATTTTTATTCATTTTGTTGATACTTAAATTTCCTTACTGCCTTTGATGTCTTTATATTACGCAGACTTCTAAAGAAAGATCCACCTGTTAACATAGCATCTCTTTTGGGAAAGAGAACTAGTGATCCCTCCTGCCTCCTCTCCCACCCACCCCCCCCTCATTTTATCACCCTATGACAATTACTGACAGTTAGATCTTGGGTCCCAGTACATTGGAAGACAATCATAGTCATCAGGGAATACTTCCCGAGGGAGGCTTTCATTAATTGTTAAATTAACTGTGGAGGGCAGAAGACTGTTGCCATATTCCATGTGTAGGAGTGGCTCTGGGAAGACTCAGATGTTGGGAGGGGAGTTGCTGAGGAATGAAGCTGTAGATAGGTCAGTTTACTCAAGAAAGAGTATTCTAGGAGGCTTTTGTAGTTAGGGTGGCCTTTGGAGTTAGCTCAGACCTTAGGTAAGATACCTCTGCAGTTAGTTCCCCAGCTGTGTGACCATGGGCAAGCTGCTCACCTGTTAAATGAGGATGACTGTATGTCCTTGATTTCGAAGACCACTCAATTTAATAACATCTTGGAAGGAGGTGGTGGAAACATTTCCTCATTAAATTATTCATCACTTGTAGCCAGTGGTATGATATTTCCTGGTTGTAGAAATGTTTATGTGATTTTTTTAAAAGGTGTATTTTAGAAACGAAGCACTCTGGTAATGCCCAGTTTCAGGAATGTTGGGAAGATTAATAAGATAATGTATGTTAAGTGCCCATCCAAGTTAGTACTCAATGAATTGTAGTTATTATTAACAGATGAAGGGACATGAAAAATAATTTGATTGGGAACATCTGAAGAAAGAATTTTAAATGGCAAGGTCATAATATGACCAGGATCTGAAATTGGACTGGAATGAGGGGAAAGAGGACAAAAGGTCAAGTAATATTATAGAGGTAATTGAGTGTGTAAATAAGGAGCAAGTTTTACCTCTTTACAGACAAAATTTTCCCTTTTTTAGTGATGAGTCTGTGGTGTATGTTCTAATGTAAACAGAGGGAATGTGGCAATCATGTGGGATAAATTCACTCCTCTGTTATCTTCTGGGCATATTACAGTATTCCTGAACTTGCCCCATATAAGCTGCTAGTCACAAAAAATAAAGCATTGACTAACTCACAGATAACAAACAAAAAAGCATTTTATTTTTGTTGTTTTGTTTTTGTTTTGTTGTGGGGGAGGGTGGCTAGCTGGTTAGGGACTTCTCATTAGTTTATTAGTTCAGTTGCCTGGCCAGGAAATTCTTTGCCTATGTTTCAAACATCTTTATGTTTTGATTAGAGTGATAACTGAATTTTTAGCTCTTCTTTCTTTTCTTTCTTTCTTTTTGCCCCAGGTCCAGCAAGACTATGAATCTCTGTTCCAAATGCTTTGCTGGTAAGTGCAGAAAAAGGGTTTTAAATTTATTTTCTTCTTTTGGTTGTTTTTAAGGCTGTCTAAATTATTTTAAGACTGTCTACCCTTTTTTGGGTTTATGCATGGGGTTTTATTTGCTTGTGTGTGAAAGCAGTTTCTCGTCACTAAGTTGCTTCATATACTTGCTTGGGACTGTTGAAACAGTCTTCCCTGAGTGAAATGAAATCTTGTGTGTACTTGTACCAAACAAACTTTCCTCAGTTTACAGTTGTTGGCATATAGTGCAATTGTAAACACTTGTGTTGTAGTAGGGTAAAATATATATGTTCATCTCTGATCTTGATTTGAATGATTAATGGTGAATGTTGCTTTTACCAATGAGAATACAAGAGAAAGAATATTTTCAGCTTGGAGTCAGGAAGAGAATAATGCTGAATTAGGCTTTCTAATCCAATCCCTCAATGAAATCACCTTGGGTAAGTCACTTAATCTCTTTGGGCATTAGATTCATCATTTGTAACATGAAGGGCTTAGGCTTGATGTTTGACAAGGGCCTTTTCCACCCCCTAAATGCTGATTGGTTGACTCCTTGAATTATGACTCCTTAATGAAGTTAAAACCTTCAGGTGTTTTTTTAAAAGAACTTCACATCTAATGATCTTACGTAAAATAATTAAGTCTTACTAATTAGGATATGTTTAAGTTTCATTCTTTATTACTTTTTATTACTTTATTGTTTTGTCTAAGACAAACCTGGACACAAGTTAAAGTGGTAAGGACAGATTTTAATCAGTAATATACCGCTGCAATAGGGAAAAGGGGACTTGTGCAGAGGGAAATGGGCATTTTAAAGGGAGAATGAAGGAGTAGGGGAGGGGCTGCTAGCTTGGCTCAGTATAATCAGGCGAGTAGAAAAATCACAAAGGATTGGTTATTGTAAATGAGACTGGCAGGGTCTGTTGGTTGACAGTTATTGAAGTTAGGAAAGTTAGGATTTTATCCTCCTACAGAGATAGAGATTGAGACCCTGTTCTTCCTGATGATTACATTTAAAGGAATGGCTTTCATGTCCTTGAGAAAGACACTCCTGAGTGATAGAGTTGTAGGAGATACACATATACATCTCAAAGGGACAGAGGAAGGGTTTACAATTTTAAACCGTTTTTAGTAAATGCTCTAAGATAGGGTAGTCAGGGGCCTGTAGTCAGCTGTTTGTTGGAACAAATCTTAAATTCTTTTGGCAGCTTTGAGCTTTCTCAGACAGGCACTTTAAGAGGGACTAGAATCACCCTAGGGAAGGGGCCTTAAGCTGTCTGAAAACTGTGTTAGTGGTTGTTTAAATCTGTTAATGTGGGGGGATCTGAGTGTATAAAATGATTTGTGTTGGGAGTCGGTAGTTTTTTTAGGTCAAGGTTGAGGCCTGGTAGAGAAGAGGGCTCAGAGGAGCCTGGCTGGAATTTGGTCAAGGAGAGAATCTTTGGCAGTTTTCATCTTCTGTTCATTGTGCTATTTGGACAAGGAAATGATCATAGTGTAAGCTTTAGACCTTTATATTTATGCCACAACTAGGGGATAGGTTGATGGAGGTGGGAGGGCTGGGGAATCTGGCAGTTTGTATCTGTTAAAGGTCTGGAATTTGTCAAATACTTTAGGTTTTTAAAAGAAAAAATACTGGTAAGTTTGGTTTTTATCCCGCTTTTAACAGAATCTCTGCCATGTTAAGTGAATGTATTGTGCTTTTCTTACTTTGCATATCTACCATTACAGATATGAAGAAATGCTTCCTCACTGAGAGTTTATATATATGTGTAGTAAAGATGAAGTAGCAATGAGAGAAAATGTATATTGTGTGTCTGTCTCCACACGCGTATCTACAATTACAGATATGAAGAAATGCTTCCTTACTGATGAGAGTTTATATGTATGAGTAGTAAAGATGAAGTAGCAATGAGAGAAAATGTATATTATGTGTCTGTCTCCACATAGAACTAGTTCCCCCTGATAATTCGGTAAAGCATGGCTGTGGGCGAAGCCAGGCACCTGTGAGTCAGGTGGCTCACATCAGATACTCAAAGAACTGTCTCATGTCTCTAAATAAATATAAAGTTAAAAAAAGTATCAGCGAAGATAGTTCAGCCACGGTCTTTGCGTTTCTTTGGACTTGTTACAGTTTTATTTTCTATGGTTATCATTATTTATTGTATCTCTGGTGGTCTGTGTCCATTGACTCTTTACACAGCTCAGTTATTTTTGCTTTTAAAAATATTAAGAGGATATTTTCAAGTGTGTAAAGAAAATACTCTCTCCTTCCTTTATCTTTGCCCCCACACTCCTGATTTCCCCAACATCAGTTGAAAGGAATGACTTGTAAGTAACGTCCTGCTTGCTGAAGCAGCATTTTTGGTGTTCTTTTTGAAATTCAAGAGAAAAAAGATCATTGAACTTTAAAGATACATTTGTGCGTTTTGTTTCTCTATGAAGATAGGGAGAGTATAGAAATGCATTGTAGCAGAGGCATGAGATGTGAAAGACAACATGAAGATTACTTTGGCCAAAGCCACTGTGATTTTAAATAGTCTTTTAAAGTGTACAATGTACTTTAAAACGTGGAAAAATTAAAAATAGCTATTGTGTACCATTAGGTTAAAGAGATTTTTCAGGATTCCTTTTTAAAACTATGGTGGAAAAGTGAGTTTGTTATAACTTGTTTACATGAAATTGAATGAAATGAGTAAAAACATGTTTAAAGTCTTGTTTAGTTTTGGCTTTTCTACCCCCTTTATAATATTCTACCTGTCATGCTATTCTGTTTTTCATTAAACATTTCATACTGTTTTTCGTATGACTTTACTAAAAGAATCAGTAAATATCTATATATCTATAATAGAAAGCAACAAAATTTCATGACATGGTACTAATAGTTATATTAGGGTGATATAAACACTTACTGGTTGAAACACTACTTTTTAATGCAGTTTTTCAAACTGTGGGTATTGTGATTAATTAGTGGGTAGAGAAATCAATTTAGTGGGTCATGATCCACAATTAAAAATTGATTACAATAGAAAACAGTCTGAATGCATCACAGATATTATGGATAAGTATTGTTTGTAAAACTTTTGTTTGAGTTACACGTTATTTTCATTTATATGTGTAATGGGTTGTGATGTAAATATATATTACTGTGGAGTATGGTTTAAAAAATTTAAAACCACCAAATTGCAGAAATTCACTGGAAAGCCATTGAGTTACTTGAGATCTCATTTTCTTTGCAGAATAGGGCATATTTCCTTTCTGTCTTTAGGCAAGGTGTTAACCAACTGATTTCTTGTGATCTTTGTTCATTCTGAGCTATTGACTTATTTGGATTATACGATTTTCTGTGTGAAAGCATGAACTAATCCCGATTGCCTACAGCTGTGTTAAGAAGATATCTGAAAGGTCAACCATAGCATCTAAAGGGTGGTCTTGCCTCTTAACGACCATAGAAATGCCTGGGGTATTATTTTCTGTTTGAGTGCAAACCCAATTTTTGAATTTGTGAGTTTTAGATACCAACTGGTCTGGATATTTAGGGACATTTAGTACCAAATTCACAACGACCTCCTGTACTACTGTATTGAAGCCCAGCTATCATAAAGCAGTGCTTTTCACAGAATGGGTTTGCTAAATAAAAGTGTGTATGACAGAAACGTCAACCAGGATGATCACAAGGTGGGGAAGGCAGAAATTTTAAAGAACTGACTGAAGTAACACCTCTAGCAATGTGGCATTATCTCTACCACCCTTGGAAATGCTTGCTGTGGGGGACAGAGGAGTCTGGTCACTAGGAAGTAGCTATAATCCATAGACCATTTTTTATACTTTATAAGGGAGTGAGCTTGAAGATAGGTCCCAAGGGATGGAAGATTCTTTGAGTAGCACTGAT
Source organism: Lagenorhynchus albirostris (assembly GCF_949774975.1). NCBI lineage: Eukaryota > Metazoa > Chordata > Mammalia > Artiodactyla > Delphinidae > Lagenorhynchus > Lagenorhynchus albirostris. The sequence continues at coordinate 67,606,902 of NC_083104.1, forward strand.
GACAGATGCTTATCAGAAGACAAACTTAACAAGTGCTCAGTGTAAAAAGAATCACTTTGGTCTTGTGGACTTTTAGACTGTATGTATATGGTTTTTAATAATTTTCAGCAATTTCTTTAAAAAACGGACACTAAAATGTCTTATTTATTGACTGGAAAAAGTATTTCATTGAGAAATCAAAGTAAGCAATTTCTTTTTAAACTATAGACATGATCTGAACATACCGTTCCATTTAAGCCTAGCTTTTAGGAAACTTGCTATTCCATGATTCACATAAAATTGGAAAAATAAAGGAGGGATGATTATTCACAGTGCAAGAAGGTTTTTTTTTTTTTTAAACCTTTTACAAAATGTTTCCTTTAAAAAGGAGTACTTTTAATGCATTACTATGTCGATTTATACAAAGACAAGAATAAGACTATAGAAGAACTAAAGTGTGAGGAGTCTTGTCAGTTGAAGATTAATTAAAGCAGATAAAACATGGTTTTTAATTTTCTGAATGGTTATTTAATTTTCTGATGGTTATTTAATTTTCTGAAAATTAATTTCAGTGTAACTTTTCAAATATGTGTATTTCTTAATGGAAAGATAGTTAAGCAAGCTTACCTTTGTTTCATGGTTAGTTGTACCTTGTGCCTTGTTAGTGGTGAAGAATATTGCAATAAATAAAGAAAATGATACATGTCATGTAGGAAGCATATTCTGATAATGACTCTAGAGCTGTGTACTTGGTTTTGTAAGAATCTGTTTTCAGGTACCCATTCAAATGAGTGATCTTAGATGTTGACTTCTGGTATTTCACATTGGAGAGAAATATGGTTATAAATGAATATATTTCTGTTATTAGCCTTTGTCAGCTCGAGAAAATTATTAATTTTGTATAGTAATTTCATCTTCACTTTTATTATTTCTTGATATTATCTTATAGTTATTGTTTTAAACTTAAAATGGACTTTGGAGAGGCTTTAAGGGATCAAAATAGCTAGTATTAAAGCAAGATTTCATTTTCCTCATTGCTGCATACTTTGTGTCCAATCTGAAAATTACCAAGCTTGTTCATTGCTGTTTAATCTTCTATATAAGTCCAAAGTGATTATTGAATAATAGAGTTTTGTAACTTATACTCTTAACATGCCATTAGGTTATTTGGGATTTTTTTTCCTTTTAATGATAACATATGGGCATTAATTAAATGCTGATAAATAACATAGGGACATTAATTAAATGTTGATTGAAGCACGTGTTGTATATTGTTTTTAGTTAGACAACACATTATATGTATATAGTTGCATGGAATAAAGCTGGGTGAAGGTACGTGAAAAATTTAATTTTGGTAGTCTCAGAGTAGGAGTATTTGGGGGGGATTTTAATTAATTTTGATTTTGTCTATATGTTGAGACTTTTATTATTAATTAACTGTAAACATTATAAATTTTTAAAAAGTAGAGTGCATTCTACATATGTCTGACAGACTCCAGAAGTGGTTAGTTTCATTTTGGAATGAGCAAAATAAAGTTGGCTGTAGCTAGCAGCATAGGGAATCTCAATGTTGACATCCAGGGTAAGTGATACAGCAATGGTGGGCATAAGATGGAATGGTAAACCAAATGCAAACATTTTTCCTTGAGGTGACTTGAGTTTCATGGTAATTTCCAGAACAGGGCAACATTCCCATTTCACAACAAGTAAACTAAAATATTTCCTCATGAACCTGGAACTCTTACTGCTTTGGAGTTACACTCTAATTTCCTTTCTGCTTCCATTTCCTGTTAGAAGTTTGGACTGGAAGTGAAGTGTTAGAAGTTTGGAACAGAGTGAATCTGAAAATTTTAAGCACTTCTTGTAATGCATGTTTCCTTTTAGAAATTGTGGGAACCCCATATCCATTAGATAGTGTAAAACAAATAGTGTAAAATAATGTAAAACAAAACACCCACTCTAATGAGTCATTTTATATAGCATGTTGAGGGTTTGGGCAGTATAGTAGAATCTGTATGCTTGTCATACCTTGATTTTTCAAATCACTTTTTCCCAGAAGAAAGGCAGCTGCTGCTCTTAAAATGAAGCATTTGTATAGGGTATTTATGTCTTTGTAATTCTGTTAACTTGATTACTGTTGTATACTCTTTGATTTCTTTAAAGCTGAAAAGTCCAATTACTCAAGTATAACACACATTGTCATGTATTTGTTAAAAAGTGACAAGTTAAGCTTATCAGATTCTCTGAACCATTTTATGTCCATTGGTGGGTGTCTGTCTGGTGTGGGTGTCTGAAAATTCAGAATATTATAGTAAGTAATATAATAAACGTCCACAAGCCAACCCAGAATTAACGAACGTTTTGTCTTTTTTTTTGCTTCATAACATGTTTTAAAAGGGAACTAAAATCATATAGGTTTCTTTTACCCCAGTCATCCTCTTTCTACCTCGGAGATAATCATTATCTTTCTTATATTTATACTTTTTTACTATGAATAGGTATTTATATAAACAATGTATGATTCTGTTTTTAATATGTGTAAGTGGTTTGTTACAGTACTTATTCTATAAACTTGTATTTTTTAAAATAATGCTGTTAGAAACTAGTCATGTTGGGACTTCCCTGGTGCACAGTGGTTAAGACTCCGTGCTCCCAATGCAGGGGGCCTGGGTTCGATCCCTGGTCAGGAAACTAGATCACACATGCATGCCACAACTAAGAGTTCACATGCCACAACTAAGGAGCCCATGAACCGCAACTGAGGAGCCCACCTGCTGCAACTAAGACCCAGTGCAACCAAATAAATAATAAAATAAATAAAATTAAAAAACAGAAGAAATTAATTATGTTGACACATGTTGCTCTAGTTCATGTTAATGTTCATTAAATCTAGTTCATTATAATATTCTAACAAATGTCTTAATGTACCCGAACAGTCTTAGTTTATGCTTTTTATATCAGTGAAATTAATAACATCCCTTTGTACTCCTCCTCAGTTGTCCCAGTTTGGTTGATAAATTATTGGTCACCTTCATTATACATGCTCCAGTTTATCTAGTCCTCTGTTTGATGGACATATAAATAGTTTTCAGCTACTGTTTTTATACCACAGTTTTAATAACCTCATGTTTTATCTATTTTTTTTTTAACACTTGAATATGTTGAGACTGTTTCTGTATTAGAAACCCTGTTCTTTGTGGTGTAGCTTCCTTGCTCTCAAATGAAAGCAACTCAGAGGCAGCAGGTCCTTAACTGATTAGCAAAGCTGAACTCTGGCAGCCCTTTCTGACCTCTTAGTCTATAGCACTTTGCTGTCTTACTAATAAGCATTCTTAAATTGTGTGGTTAATTATTATGCTAGTCAGGATAAATGCAGTGTGTTGAAGATGATGTTGTTATGGAAATTATGTCAAAAATAATTGCTGCATTTCTAATGGGAAACAAAATGCTCAGTGCTTTAAGTAGCAGAAAGGCAACTTCTTTTAGGCCTTGAGTAGAAAAATTGTGACCGTGTGTCATTCTTAAGTGGAAGAAATTTAATAGTCATTGAGTCTTTTAAGATAGTTTGGCTCTGTTATTTGGTTTTATTTCTGCCCACATATTGGTCTAAAGCTGTGGACTCTGTAATGGTGCACAGGATTGTCCATTGAGGCATAAAGAGAAGATGTTAGAATTTCTACTAATACTTATTTTTGTCATTCTTTAAAAATTGTTGGTTTTTATAATGTATATAATCTTATTGCTATTAGTTTCTCAGAGTTGCCATAACAAATTACCACAAATTTGATGGCTTAAACAATGGAAGTTTATCCTTTCAGAGTTCTGGAGGCCAGAAGTCTGAAATCAAGATATCAGCAAGCAGGGTTGGTTCCTTCTGAAGGGTCTGAGAGAGAATCCACTCCATGTCTCTCCTAGCTTTTGGTTTCTGCCAGCAATCCTTGGCATTCCTTGGCTTGAAGACACATTACTCCAGTCTACTGTTATTTTCACGTGGCTTTCTCTCCTGTGTGTCTCTGTCTTGTCTCAGGATGAGTGTCATTGGATTTAGGGCCCACCCTCATGTAGGGGATGATCTTATCTCAAAATCCTTAATTATATTTGCAAAGATCCTTTTTCCAAATAAGATTACATTCACAGGTTCCAGGTGGACTTTTTTTGGGGGAGGGGGTGGTTTTGTGAGGGGGCACTCCATTTAATCCACTTCAGGAGTATATAACTATTTTTAAAACAAGAAGACATGTGAGAGGTATGTGCTCAAATTTTAAATTGATGGTGCTCTTCTGTGAAAGAGGCTTGGAGATCCCTAGTCCTGAGACCTGCTTAGGTTAGATGTGGTTGGCCCCTTTTCATGTAATAAAGTCAGCCCTCTACGACATGAAAAGTGACGAGTTCAATGCTAATGTTTCATGTTCTCAGTCTAATGCAAACTAAATCAAAATGATCACTTAGTTTTATGGGCTTCCTTTTAGGTTTGGTGGGAAAATGGATAACAGGTAGACTCAGGAAAGCACCGTGAGGCTTTTTTTGTGCTTCACTGGTCTTGACTCCACCATGCTACAGGTACTTAGAGTAGTTTTTTTTTTGGCTGCATTGGGTCTTCGTTGCTATGCACGGGTTTTTCTCTAGTTGTGGCGAGAGGGGGCTACTCTTCGTTGTGGTGTGTGTGCTTCTCATTGCGGTGGCTTCTCTTGTTGTAGAGCACGGGCTCTAGGTGCATGGGTTTCAGTAGTTGTGGCACATGGGCTCTAGAGCGCAGGCTCAGTAGTTGTGGCACACGGGCTTACTTGCTCCACAGCATGTGGGATCTTCCCAGACCAGGGATCAAACCCGTGTCCCCTGCATTGACAGGCGGATTCTTAACCACTGTGCCACCGGGGAAGTCCCTAGAGTAGTTTTTAGTCTGGCTGTTTCCTTTGTGCTTGATTTAGAGAGTTATAGTAAGGTTGCTTTTTTATACTTTTCTTGGTTATAACCCCCTTACACTTAATTCTTAGTCCGCAGAAGGGGTGATGGGAAAAATGATAGGCCATTAATGTATAACTAAAATATGATCTTTAATGATACAAAATTTTGTATCATTTAAAAGCCCCAACTGCTCAGCTGGGTCTTAGTGTGTAAAGTAGAACTAAGTGTATGTTAATAGTTTTAACTATTACCAAAGTTTTAAATTTCTTAATTTACTTTTTAGACGAAATACTGGCTATAGAGAAGAAAAAAATACCTTAACCCAAGACTTCTGGTTTGGAGAAAAACAAGGGTGCATAATGTTAAAAGTGAATGCCAGGGCTTCCCTGGTGGCGCAGTGGTTGAGAGTCCGCCTGCTGATGCAGGGGACACGGGTTCGTGCCCCAGTCTGGGAAGATCCCACATGCCGCGGAGCGACTAGGCCCATGAGCCATGGCTGCTGAGCCTGCACGTCCGGAGCCTGTGCTCCGCAACGGGAGAGACCACAACAGTGAGAGGCCCGCATATGGCAAAAAAAAAAAAAAAAAAAAAGTGAATGCCAAAAAAAGGATACTTAAAATAGTAATGGAATAAGAATTACTGTTCGTAAAATAAGATGGAGGAAGTACATGGACAATTATATCTATGTTTTTAAAAAGGCAATAGAATCCTGAAATGAAGTAATTGCAATAATAAGTAAGATTTTTGCAGTCCTTTTATATTATAAAGCCAATATTATCCCATTTGATCCTCACAGCTTTGGCGATTTTGTACCTCCATATTACAGGTAAAGAAACTGCAGCTCAGATGGATTAAATAATGTTCCCAAGATTAAATTTTAAAGCAGAGAACTGAAATTTGACTTTAGGTGTTTACACACCAGTCCCAGTCTTCTACCACTATTTGATGTTGTCAGGAGTGAAGGTAGCTGGTGTAGATGGGGTTGTACTGTAAAAACCCTGCAAAGATGTAGCAGTGGCATTGTTTTGCATTTGTGTGTAGATTAGGGTTACACACTTTTCCTGTTCTCTTTTCTTTTATTTAGTTCAGTTGCAGTTTGTCTTTAGATATCACGGGAAAATCAGAGAAGCAGTGCTGGAAGCTTCACACAGTGGCTAATTTGGGAAAAGGTGTGCATGTGTGGTGGGGGGAGTGTTTGACGCATTTTCTATTTTGGTGGTGAGATCTTCATTTCTTAATATCTTTCTTGTTTGTATAACTTTTAGCTCATTAACCTTGCTCTCTGCACTGCATAGTGATGCACTATTTCTAATTTAGTCTTCTGTTTTGCTTCTCAGAAGATTTTTTCAAAAATGTTTGGAGGTGTGATTTAATTGCAGGGCTGTTTTGCACATTGTCAGTGTGAAGGCAAAGATGAGTTTCATATTTAGACAGTGCAAGCTGCAGGTTTCATTTGTTAAACCTTCTTGTTGGTGTTCCCATTTTCTCATGTATGCATAATAGCGTTGGAAAAAAGTCTTGTTTTGTTGTATCCATATTTAAGCAATTTGGCTGAGTTATGGAAAAGCCTGTCCTCTGCCTTGTGTATTTGCTCATTTGGAAACCTTGTATAGTTTATTGAGACACTAGTGATTTGTTCCCCAGCCTCCCTGTGGATTTTGTTCCCTATTACAATCTAATTCTACCTCCCTGTCCCATACTCCTGCACGGTTAATTTGTACATTTCAGGGCAGTTTGTTTCATTGTGTGTTTTTGTAATCCAAACTGAATCTAACGAGCTATGTGCTTTAGGGACCTGGCTTTGCCTTGCCAATTAGAACAAAGTGGTTACTGAGAAAGAGTACGTTCTAAATAAAACATGGCACCTCTGAGTGGGACTGACACTCATTTGGGAGTAAAGGAGATGGTTTTAACTCTTTGACTCACCAAAGAAGAGCCATTACTAAAGTTCAGCACTTTTTTGGGGGGAAAGAAAGGTAAATATTTTACCTTCATAAAAAATAGTTTTGTAAATTTCCTTATGGACTGAATAAATTTAAAAGTTTGTTATTTCAAATCCACTTTTTCTTCATGATCAAGACATGTTAGCAAAATTCTTTAAATTTCTGCAGACTAAATTCTGCTGCAGTTTCCAAGTTTTGAATTATTCATGTTTAGGAAGGTGAGGGTGTATACAACTGTAGCTATATTCACCTCTTTATTTTTCTAATATATCAAGCCAAGTTTTCAATGTAATAGAGAACTCCCCCCCCCAAAAAAAAATGATACTTGAAAATTATGAGGAAAATGTAAGATTTGCCTTAGTGTATGAATGTTACTTTATTTTTAGGTGATAATAGAATTTTGAGCTATCAGTGACCTAAGACTATTTGGAATTTTAGCAGCACTTTCATCAAATATTTAAAGCACAAATGTCTTTGAATAGATCTTTATAGGCTGACAGTTTACTTATTCACTCCATAGGGAGACCCCTTTGTAAGTTGATTCAAATGTTGTATTTATATCTACACTAAAAAGAATAGAGTTCTGTTTTTAGCTGATATATCACATAAACTCTAGAATTCAACATTGGCACAAGGAAAGGTGCTTGATTTTTTTTTCTGTTTTCCATAGGACTTGATTTGAACGAAAAAATAGAACTTTATCAAAAGCTTGGAAATATAAACACTGAGGGGAAAGTTGTACATATAAAGACTGATAATGGGTTTAGACAACACTTTAACATTTATTAACATATACACGCAAGAGAGAACAAGAGGAGTATGTTTCTATGGAATAATTCAATTAAAAAGTATAGGGGGCTTCCCTGGTGGCGCAGTGGTTGAGAGTCCGCCTGCCGATGCAGGGGACACGGATTCGTGCCCTGGTCCAGGAAGATCCCACATGCCGCGGAGCGGCTGGGCCTGTGAGCCGTGGCCACTGAGGCTGTGCGTCCGGAGCCTGTGCTCCGCAACGGGAGAGGCCACAGCAGTGAGAGGCCCGCGTACCGCAATCAATCCAAAAAAAAAAATAAATAAATAAAATAAAATAAAGTATAGGGCTTCCCTGGTGGTGCAGTGGTTGGGAGTCCGCCTGCTGATGCAGGAGACACGGGTTTGTGCCTCGGTGCGGAGCGGCTGGGCCCGTGAGCCATGGCCACTGAGCCTGTGTGTCCGGAGCCTGTGCTCTGCAATGGGAGAGGCCACAACAATGAGGGGCCCGCGTACTGCCCAAAAAAAAAAAAAAAAAAGTATATAGGTATACCCTGTTGAAAAAAATTATTTCTGGAAAAATGAGCTCTGTACTGGAGGAAGCTAGTTTAATTGGACTAAACTAAACCTATACATTTCTAACACTGTCCTAAAGTCTTGAAAGCCCTACTGATGGTTTTAAGAGAAAGTCATTATAACAGAATTTTAAAGGTCCTACACTTCATTTTTGAAGATTAACACCCAGAATGATAATATTTTAAGTTTGAACAGTTTTCTGAGTAAAGATAATTAAGGCTTAAACCTGCTGCTGCCTTCTTAGCACTGTTCTGTGGCTGAACTAACAGGCCAAGACAGATAACTTTTAAAATATTCAGCATCTTCAGAAATCACTGAATTTGCCAGCTTTGAATAAGATGACAATGGTGTTTTCTTTGGCTAATATGGTTTAAGATCCAGTAGCTATTAACCTCAGGAAAAGTTACTCTTAAAAATACTTGTAACACAGGTCCTAGACTTCTAATGGCAACTGAAAGCTAGATTGTCCATTTCTTCTGTGCCCATTCCATTACTCAGTATATGTCGTAAGTGTTATATAACATTGTTTTTAGGAGGTCTAGAAGTGTTAAATCTCCATTAATCAAGTGGTATTAGAAAATGGTGATCATGGAATATTTGGAAGAAATCTTAGAGCCTTTCTAAAACACTGGTGCTTATTCCAAATGTTTATTGAACTAATGAGTTTCAAAGTAAACTGAAGTGGTAGGGGTAAAAAGTGGCTTGTTTTTTCATCTTCAATGTGTATTGTTCAAACTCCATTTCCTTTCTCCTAACATTGTAACTGTGCTCTGTTAGTAACCTTGAAGATGGGACCAGGAAGAAATCTATAACAAAGTGGCGACAACATTTTTATTTGTGAGTATTTGTAAGGGATTATATGCGTTTTTCTGTTTACCATCTATTAATTCATTTCCTGATTGTTGTGCAAAGTTACTTAAGCTTATTCATTGTTCAGTAGAGTAGGTACAGTTGACAACTTTGTGTTACATTTATTACAATTTTTTTAATCTTAAAATTTTTCTTAATGTGAGGCTTGCATTATAAATGAGATTTATCCCATAAAGCAACTAAAGAATCACTAAAATGTCCTAAAAATGTTTTCTACATCATTAGTACTTTAAACCCCCCTGAACTTGACAAGTCTTTATTTATTTATTTATTTTTGGTGGTATGCAGGCCTCTCACTGCTGTGGCCTCTCCTGTTGCAGAGCACAGGCTCCGGATGCGTAGGCTCAGTGGCCATGGCTCACGGCCCCAGCCGCTCCGTGGCATGTGGGATCCTCCCGGACCGGGGCATGAACCCGTGTCCCCTGCGTGGGCAGGCGGACTCTCAACCACTGCGCCACCAGGGAAGCCTGACAAGTCTTTATTTTATATATATTCCCCCCAGCTGTCAAGTGGTCTGGCTTTATGAGATACCACAAAGCAGACAAAATTCTCCTCTTAAAATTCTTAAAAGGTCCTGCCAGAGGAGGAGCCTAAAGAAGAAAAGAGAAAAAACTTTGTATGCTTCTTTCAGGCCGAAATTTGTCTTCATTGAAAGGAAAGTCAAAAGCAATAAATTCAATTTTCTTTTGGGATGAGTGAGGTGTATTGTGTTTTGACATATGGTGGGTGTCACATAGAGATGGTGTCACTTATAGCTTTTGTGGCAATTTAAGAACTTAGGTAATGGCAGTGCTGGATACTTAATACTTTTGTCTTTTGAGGTGTTGGGGGAAACTGCATAGTATCTAGAAAAATAGCAATGAAGCAGATAATTTTGGACAGTGGGAAATTTTGTGTTGGAACATCGTTGACATAGTCTTATATTAGTTGGCAGTGGGAATCACTTATTTTTGGATATGCCAGATGATATAATCTTTATAAAAGAAAAATGAATGAATGTCTTGCATAAAAGACTTTTAAAAAATGTATAGTTGTCATATAAAATATCTGACTTTGTTTTAAGCAAACTTTTTTTTTTTTGGTGTTAATATTTTTGAGCCTGTGAAAAGCACATCTCTTGGTTAAGTGCTTGTCAGACACCTGGACACTTGAGGCATTACTGGTTATCAGTCCTTGTTAAAATTCTGTGGGTGACTCTCGTTGCATCATATATCAAAATTCAGAGAACCGTCGCACCCCAATATCAGAGTGGTGTTTTTGATATCTCAAAGGGCTGGTGTCCTTTGTCGAGTGCCTCCTTTGAAAGGCTGTCTGGGACCTCTGTGTGCGTTTTAGATGGAAATAAGTGCAGGGTATTCAGGGTAGAGATTCCGAGTGACAGAATGGAGGGGAATGGAAAGGCACACAACAAGCTTGTTATTTTAAAAAACTGCAACCAAGGGAACCTTTTCAAAGTATATTGTAAAGGTCAGATTTTATGTATTTTTTTACTTGTGCTCTGTATGACTGAATGGAGGCTATTTCGCTTCTGATTTATAAGATATTTACCATGACTCAGTATTTTGTGACCACCTAACATTGTTAGCGCTTTTGTCTTTGTGTGGCCTCACCTTTAATATAGAAAACAAAGACTCTGAATTTACAGAAACTCTTTCTTGTAGACCTTTGCTGTACAACATAAAAGTGCACAACCTTAGAGGAAAAGTAATTGTTTGGATTTTTCAAAGACAGAACTGGGTTTTTCCCTTCCTTCAGGCACATTATAAAGTACCAACAAACCCTTTCTTGGTAGTTTAAAGTTGTGACTTACTCTTTTTATTCTTTTGTGCCTGGATCATGGTTGAAGGAGAGGGAAACAATTTTTCTTAACTAGTATCTCTTAAATTCACTGGTGCTTTAATTTGTCACAGCATTATCAAAGAAATTGGTTTTACTGCTTTGGAAACTAGTTTTAAAAAGTTTTGCTGTAACATGGATGAACTTTGAGGACATTGTGCCAAGTGAAACAAGCCAGTCACAAAAGGGCAAATAACTTTGATTCCACTTAGATGAGGTACCTAGAGTGGTCAAATTCACAGAGACAGGAAGAGGAATGGTGGTTGCCACGGACTGGGGGAGGGAAGGATGGGAAGTTCTAGAGATGAATGTACAAAATGCCACTGAACTGTCACTTAAAATGGTTGAGACGGTAAATTTGATGTTATGTGTATTTTACCACAATTAAAAATAATGATTAAAAGAAGTGTTTAATCTTGGATTTTGAGTATAATGTTGCTCTCCATATTTGCCAAGAATCAATCTTTGTTCCAGTTTCTTTTAAAAATCCATTATTAACAGGAGGTTAATTGTGAATATTCCTTCTTGTTCTTTGCAAGCAATAAACTAGTAATCTTCAGTAGAGGAGAATAAAAACTAAAAGTATTTACAGAAATAAATAAAAATGAGAACTGAAAACAATTTATGTTTTTTCCTTCCTTTAATTATCTGTGTAAATGATGCCAGATAAGTGTCATATATATAATTATCAAAGAAAGTATGGTGGCTTTGATTTTTTGGGCAAGCTACTTAACTGCAATATCAGCTAACTCATTTGTCAAATGGAGGTCATTATACGTCCCTCACTAGGAATCAACTGAGATGATGTAGATGAAATCTCTTTTATTAATAAAAGTATTTATTTTGTCAAAGTACTACATACCCATAGTTTAAAGTCAAAATATTACATGTAACAAAATGCCCCACACGTCCCTATTCCTTCCAGTTTTCCCCAGAAGCAGCTAGCTACTTTCAGTTCTTCTGTTTCTTCTAATTTTATACTCTGTGTATTTATGATTAATATACATATATTGCTACTTTTTGATTTATCACTTTTAGACATTTTTTACTTTTTGTTATGATGTATAAAATGTTTGCTTTATTACACCATACTCTCCTATCCCCTTCCACTCCAGATATGTTTATAGTGCAACTTGTGGTTAAATAATTCTTCAGCATTTATGTTATTATGGGTATATAAAGTATTATGACCTTTGGGACATTTCAGTGTACTATAGTATTTCCTTTTCTTTCTTTTTTCCTTCCCTGGGTATTTCCCAGGTATTTTAATGTTATTTCTATTTTAATTCTCTTGTATTCAGAAAATATATTTCGTGTGAATTCAGTTATTTTAATACTTTATTGCGACTTGTTCCTTGGCTCAATATATCATGTCTTGGTAAATGTGTCATGTGTGCTTGAGAAGAATGTGCATTCTGCTGCTGTTGGGTGGTGTGTTCTGTAAACGTCAGGTCAAGTTGGTTGATGGTGTTTGTTCAAGTCTACTATCTCTTTTTTGCCTACTTGTTTTATCAGTTATTGAGAGATAGGCATTGATATATCTGACTATAAATGTGGATTTTTCTATTTTTTTCCCCCTTATATTTCTGTCACATTTTGCTTCATGTATTTTGAAGCTCTGTTGTTAGGTTCATAAATGTTTAGGATTTTTACATATCTATGAGTTGATCCATTTATCATTATGAAATGACTTATCTTTATCCTAGGTGATATTATTTGTTTTGACATTTACTTGGAGATTAATTAAGCTACTCAAGCTTTCTTTATTTTTTTCTTTAAAGATTTTTTTGATGTGGACCATTTTTCTTGTTTACTGAATTTGTTACAGTATTGCTTCTGTTTTATGTTTTGGCTTTTTGGCCGCGAGGCATGTGGGATTTTGGTTCCCTGACCAGGGATCGAACCCACACCCCTGCGTGGGAAGGCGAAGTCTTAACCACCGGACCACCAGGGAAAGTCCCCTCAAGCTTTCTTTAGATTAGCGTTAGCACAGTACGTCTTTTTCCATTCTTTACTTTTAACCTATTTATGTTTATATTTAAAATGCATTTCTTGTAGGCAGCCTATAGTTTTTGCTTCTTTATCCGCTCTGACAGTCTTTACCTTTTAATTGGGGGTGTTTATTTATTTAAATTTATTTATTTTTGGCTGCATTGGGTCTTCGTTGCTGCACACGGGCTTTCTCTAGTTGCGGCGAGCAGGGGCTACTCTTCATTGTGGTGTGTGGGCTTCTCATTGCAGTGGCTTGTCTCATTGTGGGCGGAGCATGGGCTCTAGGCACGAGGGCTTCAGTAGTTGTGGCACGTGGGCTCAGTAGTTGTGGCTCACGGGCTGTAGAGCGCAGGCTCAGTAGTTGTGGCACACGGGCTTAGTTGTTCCGTGGCATGTGGCATCTTCCCGGACCTGTGTCCCCTGCATTGGCAGGCGGATTCTTAACCACTGTGCCACCAGGGAAGCCCTAATTGGGGGTTTTTAGACCATTTCTATTTAGTGTGATTATTGGTATGATTAGGTTTAAATTTGTCATTTTGCTATCTGTCTCCTATTTATCCTACCTGTTCTTCTTTTTCTGCTTTTTTTTAGATTAATTGAACATTTTTTAATGATTCCATTGTATTTCCTTTGTTAACTTATTTTTGTAGTTTAGTGCTTACTTTAGGGTGTGTCATACACATTTTTAACTTCTCACAATCTGTGTTCAAGTGATATTGTATTACTTTACATATAGTATAAAAACCTTATAATACTGTGCTTTCATTCTTCCCTCCCCATCTTTGTGCTGTTGTCATACATTTTACTTTTGCATTTTTTATAAAACTTTTACTACATTGTTACTATTTGTGTTTCAGTAGTCAATTTTCTTTTAAAGAGATTTAAGAAGGGCTTCCCTAGTGGCGCAGTGGTTGAGATTCTGCCTGCTAATGCAGGGGACACGGGTTTGAGCCCTGGTCTGGGAGGATCCCATATGCCACGGAGCAACGAGGCCTGTGAGCCACAACTACTGAGCCTGCGCGTCTGGAGCCTGTGCTCCGCAACAAGAGAGGCCACCATAGTGAGAAGCCCGCGCACCACGATGAAGAGTGGCCCCCGCTTGCCACAACTAGAGAAAGCCCTCATACAGAAATGAAGACCCAACACAGCCAAAAATGACTAAAAATTAATTAATAAACCCCTACCCCCGACATCTAAAAAAAAAAAAAGATTTAAGAAAAAATCTTATTTATCAGAGTAATAACTGTTTCCACTGCTTTTGACATTCCTTTATATAATTGATGTTTCTATCTGGTGTCATTTTTGTTCTGTCTGAAGGGTGTACTTCAGAAGGGGTGGGGCTGGAGTGATTTGCATGTCTAACAAATTTTCAGGTGATACTGCTGTTGCTGCTGGTCAGGGGTCACGTTTTGAAAATCACTGACTTAGGGGAGGTGAACATAGAGAGCACAAAGGGTGTGCTCAGAATCTTGGGGGAGGAAGAAGAAAAGGAGATAAATGAAGCCACAGAGGTGGTGACCATCAGTCACTAAATGACACCAGTGATATCGATTCTAGAAAGGAGGTATTTCAGGATTTCAAATTTGGGTAATAAGTGTTATCAATGTTGGTCAAAGGGTACAACTTTCAGTTACAAGATGAATAAATCAAGCTTCATTCTTGCTCTGTGACATTAATGTGCAGCAACAGCAGATGCTGTTTCAATGTTATCAGTGCAGTTTCTCCACAGTAGTGATGGTTTCCTGCAAATGCATTTAGCCTGACTTCATCAGGATAGAAATGTTAGCATTGTACTCATAAAAATGGCTTTAAATCTGTGAATTCTGGCCTACTACTGTTATTATGCACAATGTTAAAAACAGATTTTTTACTTAAAAAAATAGTTACAGTTTTAAGCAGTTAACCATGTATTTTCTGTGGTGGTGTTTCATCTGTGTAGTTTCACCATTCAAAGGATGTCAGTTTGAATAACATGGATGCACATTACAGATAGAAGTGGTAATGATGTCATGTAAATTGTCAAATATATAAATATAAATAGCTGAATATATAAGAATCTGATGTGAACACTATGGGACCATACTAAAAGATCTTATCCTTGTAATCCTTGCTTTATATAAGTGGGCATTTTTGGAACTGCTTTCTGGTTATATGTGTACTTTGAAAATCTTTCCATTAAATAGGGGTAACTTATCTTTCAGATCCAGAATTAAATTGAGACCACATAGAGGCAAATTCTTCAGGCTTCCAATTTCAGCTTAAACTGTTGTTTCTTTTTTTTCTGAGAACACTTGTAACATGCGCCTTTGAAACTTGAAAAGAAGTGCTATGTGGAAATAAATTGCATTTGTTCAGAAGATAATTTTCTTGAATATCTGCTATGTTTATTGCTTACATAAAGCACTGTAGGGAGAAGTGTATATATAGTACCTACTCTCAAAGACCATAAAGTTGAATTAGGAAGTTTAGGCATAAACAAGTAGCAATACAGTACACCCTTGAAATTTGTGGGAGATGTGTTCTGAAACCTTTAAGATACCAGTGAAGCAAATCTTTTCCTTAGTTTTCTTAGCTATAAATGTGGGTGGTAGTACCATACCTCTCATAATTGTTCTGAGAATTACTTGAGATCCTGTGTGAAAAAAAAACTGTAAAACCACGGTGAGCTGGTCTGCTTAGGCTCAGTGTTCAGCTAAGTAACGCATGCCTGCACAGCTGTCCTGCAACAGAATTTAAATTCATACTTAGCAAAATAATTGATTACATGTAATGAGCCTTGAAACCCCAAGTGTTAAATCCTTGAATGCCAAATGTTGAGTGTGACAAATGTTTCAGGTCTTTGTTGCCAGCATGCATTCACATACACCTTGCACTCTGGACAGAGTGTGATGGGGAGTGCCATCAGTGATGTTCACCTGAGCCTGGCATCTTCCTCCCTTTTGTGAAACTGCTCACTCTCCAAGAGTTACATCCTCTTAGCATGTGTTCACACAACCATCTCAGAACCTTGTAGCTACCTTTCCATGTGCATACTTTCCCTTTATTTATAAGTTTAGAAAAGGCTGCCATATTCACTTATTTGTTGATTCATTCTAGTTATGGAAACGACTGTTACTAAAATTTTTACTGATCTCCATGTTAAATGATACTCATCTTTCCCAAGATCACCCCTCCTCCCCCCCTTTAAAAAAATTAAAGTCATGGATGGTTTCTAGTTTCTAGGTTTCCCTCCTGCTTCAACAATACCAAAAGCTTTTCCTGTGAAGTTTTATAGTCTGCTTCTGAATGTGGAAGGCTTTCCTCTCAAATCCTTTCTTTCCTTCGACTTTATGCTCTTATGCCTCTGAACTTAAAACCTAACATTGTTTTGTTGATCTAGGTGTCAAACTTTTCTATCCAAGCTCTCTCTCTAGTACTATATTGGATGTAATACTTGACCATACTGCAGCAGGATTAGTCCATAACATAAAGTACGTAAGGTGGATATATAAATGTATGTTTTTCTGTACTTTTCTCAGGATCTCAGTTGTGAGGTCTGTTATCTTACTAATCCTGCTTTTCTGCAATAATTGTTGACTGTTTTTGGCTGGGGCCAATGTTTCATATATTAAAATCCTTTTCAATATTTTATTTTTCCTGTTGAATTCTGTTTTTCTTTCTGTTCCATTCTTTCTTTTCTTCCCCCTAGCTTTTTTCCCTGTATTCCTCTCCTCAAGTCCTACAAAATGAAACAGACCTTTGAGTCCAAATCTTTCCTCAGACCTTATGAACTATTACCATCTTCTCAAAGATCAGGTAATATAATATAGTAGAAGAAATGCAGACTTTAGAGTCCTGCTCTGACCCCTAGTTATTGTGGATGGATTCACCCTGGTTTTTTGTGTCACTTGACCACCATGCCAAACTACCAGAAGAGGTGCCTGATTTATGAGGTAACCAACCTATAACCTCTGACCTGTGTGGCTCCGGGGAGAAATGTGAACTTCTAGGAGAGGCAGAGGGAAATTTAAACTAGTGACGGGCAGGTATACGTGTAAGGTTGAAGTAGAGGAAGCCCCGGGCAGAGAGAACAAAGCAGAAGCATGCATAATATCAATGACTGCACAGCCCCTGAGAGAGACAGAGAGATTTAGCTTTAGTTTCTGACAGTGACCCAGGGCCTGCTGTTGACTCCCTGTGAGATGTGTGTGTGCTTGTGACCACCCATTCTGTTTCTGCACAGGGCAGGTTAAGTGGCTTATTCTCTCTCTTGGACATGATGAAGTCTAGGTGAAGATACTCATGTTCAGTGAATGCCAACCAGAAAATCATGCATTCAGGAAAATTTTCCCCATCGTTTCTAAGTGAGCTGTTTTCTCTTTCTACTCTGTATTGTTTTCAAGACTCTTTGGCTTAGTAGTTAAGGGCTTCAGTTCAAAAGTCAGACATATTATTTACTCTGTTTCTTGGGCAAGTTGTACCCTAGTTTCCTCATCTGGAAAATGAGGGTAGAGATAAGACTTAGCTTGCTGTGAGGATTTAATAAGGTAATGTGTGTAAAGCAAACAGTACCTGGTATGTAGTAAGTGCTCAGTAATTGTTAGCTTATTGTATATAAACTTAAGATGTGAAAATCTTAGTGTATTGCTTTTCAAACTGTTTGTGGTGAAAGGCCAGTTCTTTTTTCTCCCAACCTGTCACAATCCAATATTATTGGAAAATACAATAAAAATGAATTGCAAGATTAAAAAACCCAACAATAAAGACGTAGAATATGTCTTAGTTTTTCATTATAGTCAGTAGGCAAAGTTATTCTGTTATTACAAAAATTTCCAAGTTCTTACCCTTAGTATTGCTGCCTATCTCATTATAGATCTTTAATACTTTGCAGAGTGGCGTTGGTCCTTGGATCATACTTTGAGTAGCCCAATCTTAGGTTGTATGGAGAATCTCAAAGAAGGCAGAATACGTGTGCACTAACATGTAGTTATGGGACAAAAAAGAACCATTCTTATAACATTTAGTAGCTAACAATTCAAATCCATTTCTTGACCTGGACAGAGTGTGAGGGACATCTGAGGCATCTGGAATGCCTTTTGTAAGATTGTTAATCCACCCTTTCCAGATAATGGAGTTTTTGTTGTTTTTTCTTTAAACTATGCAATTCTCCCCTAGTTGCTCATCAATTTAGAAAAGTTTCCTCGATGAAGTCCAGATAAGCATGCATTGTCTTGGACAAATCAGTTCTGCTAAGTGAATGAGAGTAGGATGCTGAGTAATGCTGCCTTGTGGGCTGAGGTGAAGCAATCGCTGGCGGTGTGGTCAAGAAAAATAACTTAAGGATTCCCTATAGCACAACCTCAAGCCAGACTGCATGCTTGTGGACAAATGGGGAACTATAGACAGAGGAGCTTGGTGTTTGTGTTTTCCTTCTATGCAGAGGCAGTGACCGACCATGCATCTGTGGTACAGAATTGCAACCAGCAGATTTTACAAATTGCAACCGTGGTTGACAACCAAAAGTCTGCAAAATGCTAGATGTAGCCAGGATTGGGTATTCTCTTCCAAGTAGTTTAGGGGAAACCAAGCATTATCAAATTTTATCTTCAGAGAAAGTGTAACTGTCAGCAAGCACATACTAAGTGCCAGGCATTGTGCTAAGGTGTTTTAAACATATCTCATTTAATTCTCACCACAGATCATGAGATTGATTCCCATTATTAAATGAGCAAACAAGGTTTAGAGAGATTAAGCAGCTTGTCTAAAGCTTTGTAGTTTGTAAGTGGCTGAACCTGAGTTTGAAACTAGATTTGCCAGGTTCTTAAGTGGGTTTTCTTTCTTTTTCACCTTAAAAAATATCACACATAACTTCTAGAACCGTTTGAGAGTAAGTTGCTGACCTGATATGCCATCACTTCCAAATATTTTAGTGTTTATTTTCTAAAAAAAATTTTCATACAAAACTGAAGTATAATGATCAAATTCAGAAAATTAACATTGACACATTGCTATTATCTAATTGTTAGATAGCATTCAAATTTGCCAGTTGTCCCAGTGATGTCTTTTATATTATATATCCCCATAATGTCTTTTTGTTTCCTTCTGGAATATTTCCTTATTCTCTTCTTACCTTTGTGAATTTGGCACCTTTGGAGCTTACAAGGCAGTTATTTTGTAGACTGTCTCTTGATTTGATTTTATTGGTTATTTCTTCATGATTCAAGTTACGTACTTTTGGAGGAATATCACGTAAGTGATGTTTTTCTCATTGTTTCCTGTCAACATGTCATACAATTTCATTTTGATCCATTGCTAATGATGACTACTTTGACTGCTTTATTGAGGTATTATCTGGTAGGCTTTATTACTGTAAAGTTACTCTTCTTGCTATTGTAATTAATAAATGTTATGTGGGAAAGTCCTTTTAACTAGGTAAATATTCCATCTTTATGACACTACTTATTCATTAAATTTGTGTCTGTATGGACTCATGTTTTCCTAGTTTATTTAGTGAATTATAATCTAATACCATTGCATATTTTGATGTCCAAATTGTCCCAGATTTGGCCAGTGAGAGCCCCTTCAGGCTGATTTCTGTGTCTTTTTTGACATGTCTGTTGACAGAATATACTTGAGCATTTTCTTGTTTTCTGCCACAAGATGATGTTCTAGGTTCATCTCATGCTTTCCCTGCGCCAGCCCTGGAATCAGTCATTTCTCCAAGGAACCTTGGTTATTTTTAGTGGAAATTAGTATTCAGAAGCCAAGATCTGGGTAATTAATGTGCTTATTGTTGCTGGTGTGGTGTTGCTCTCAGACCCTCCCAGTGGATACATACACATTGAACCTCAGTATATATTTACATCTTCATCTAAGTATATTGAAAATCATGAATTCATATTAACTCCAATTCCAGTCTAACACCACTTTCTTTCTTGTTGTAATGCCATCCTCTTACAGTGAGAAACTTGGCTTCCACTGTCCTTAATATATTTATTATATATAAGTGTCCTTTAATCTGTTTACTTAATATTGTTATAATCCCCCTGTATGTTACTAGTCTTTATCTTGTCACTACCTCCTCCCCTGCCTGAATGCCCTGCTTTTCTTTCTTGGGCTCTGACTCCTCATTCCAAACATTTCCACATTTTCTCTCTCCCAGTGTACGGTACCATCCTCCCAACTTGGGTTCCCAAGTGAATTTTCATAGTGAAAATTATGTATTATGCCATCTCAGTCCTCTTATTTTGGTGTTTTTGCTACTATATATAAAATGCAACATTAAGAGTTCTTGAAAACAATTGTCCTGCTGGTAGGAGAGCACCAACTAAAATGTCTAAGTTGGGAACATTAGAGCTGAAAAATAAAACTTTCTGGGATCAGCCTGGGTCAGTAATTTGTATTCTGCAAATTATCACAGAACTAGAGTTGTTTCTTTGACAAGAAATTGGGGCTTAATGGATTGTCTCTAGAAGTCTCATTAGAGATTAAAAGAAAAACAAGTTTTACTGTTATGCAGAGGATGTAGAATGTGGTAGGTTCCTGGGTGGGCAGGAGGGCTTAGAATGGATGGAAAAAAAGGATCTTCTCGGTAGGGGCTAATTGAGGTAGGCCTAACCATTGGCAGGATATTATGCATTCAAAAGGCCAAACAGGATGGAGACTTAGGGTGGGGCAAACTAGATGCAGAGGCTCTAGTGAAGGGTGAAGGAACAGACAGCCTGACAGAAGATCAGTAGGAGGCATGAAGCTACGTGTTAATATGGGGGAGGGGGGTGTAGGGTGACAGTTATATTTGGTGCGTGCTGTTCTGTGGGGAAAATAAGCAGGAAGGATGGCCAGCAGTTACCAGAGGGAGGTTTTAAATCTCTTAACAGTGAGAACTGGGACGGTGAATGAGTAAGATGGCACACTGCCCTAGAGCAAACTCATTTCCAGGACCACATACTTTTATCATTTTTTTCTCATCAGAACAAGCTGATTAGAAAATTACTCTGTTTTTGAAACACCCCATAGTGTATTCAGTAATTTGGGGATATCGTGAAATCCTACCCCTAAAATTCTTAAAGATGTAATTCAGGGCAATTAAACTGTAGGCTATTTGGAGGTTTGTTTTTTGTTTTTTTAGCAAGTGAAAGGTGTATTGGTGAATTAAATATATAATAGTGGCCAGAGCCATGAGTTACTCAGAAAAACTTAAGATATTGGAGAAAATTGGTCTAGTAGTTACTGAAATTTGCTCCAGTTAATTCATAATTTTTTTCTGTCCCTCTCCTACCTGAATTCAGTAATTAGGAGTTAGTTACTCCCTGAATATTTGAGGGAAACTGTTTCTCTGATGGGAACCCTGCTTAGTAAGGTCTTGCTCCGTGTTTATCTTTAGGAAGCAATCAGATCTCCCTGTGGTTACTGAATTGATTTAGAATCATTAAAGTGAGAAAAATTAGAGGGTTGTTAGAACGTAAAGTCATTTCCAGAAGGAAAAAAACATAGGTCAGAGATAAAAAAAACTTACCAGATTTTTCCATGCCAAGAAAATGTGAGGACTTGGTGGATCTTGGGTAAAAGGTATATGGCAGTTCTTTGTACTATTCTTGATGTTTTTGGAAGTTTGGAATTATGTAAAAATTAAGTCACAAAAATTGCTTTTCATGTTTGCATTATTTTCCCTCTGTCTTAATAGCAGAAATGAGGGTTTCATGTTACATTTGTATCAACTTTCTCTAGCTGATATTTCTTGTCCTTATTAAATAGTGGTTTCCCCAGATGGTTTTTGGGTACATAGGAGGGAAGGAAAAAATTGAAGACCAAAGTTAGTTGTGTGCATTGAGTTTTTCTCCTGCTTCCTTCCTTCAGGTTAAACAACCTTCCTCCTATTTTTTAACCTGTTAGCAATTTTTTTTAACCTGTTAGCAGTTTACCAGGCTTGGTATGACCCAGGTGTTACACCTCACTCAGTGTAGTACCTTTTTTTAATAGTGACTTAGTCACTAGCTGCTCTTTGAGCTGCACACAGAAGATTCTCATAAAGCTGGGTTCAGCACATAAACCTCACTCTTGGAGCCTCCATTCATCAAACCAGTCTTCTCATTTTGTCAGCCATTCAAAGTCTATACTTGCCTCTGTTAGGCTTCAGAAGTAATCGATGATTCTTCTGTTAATGAAAATACATCCCTCGATGCCTGATACACATCAAATATGTTGTTAGAATAACAGATGTGGCTTTGTAGCCTTTTTGGGGCCCTTGCAGGTATATGGAGTGAGCATGTTCATTTTGAAGATCTGTGAAGAGTTAATACTTACCAAAGTATAATTTGAAACATCGAAGAATAGCTCTTAGTGTCACAATAGCTGTTATTTTATTTGAATGGGATTATGTTATTAGTGGATTGATAGTTGGGACAAGGTGGTTGGTATACTTTATGCTCTCCCTTTCCTTCATGAGGTTTTTGGCCTTATTAAATTATATATGACATTGGGGCAAGATTTTATTTTGACCGAAGGGACTTAAGTGAAAGAGTTAGGTGAATAATAGGTAATACTCTTCTGCACTGTTGACTGCAAACTGAAATTAGAGTGGTTTTGTTAGCAGTCAACTGGAAGACAGGTGCTGTGAAGTCAGTAATGTATGGCTTTGGTGAAGATACCACTTAAATGAAACTGAACCAGAATTATTTATGCAGTTTACCAACATTTATATCCATTAATAAGATGATAGTTTATTTTGAGCAACGTTTGCACTTAGTGAGTTTTGTTGGCACTTCGTTCCCTTGAGTTCATTTGTCAAAGCCATTAGATCTTCTGTAACTATATCTGTGGCTTTTAATTGTAGGCTGCTTTGTCTCAATTCCTGAGTTGCTGATTTGGTAAAGCTGACATGATTTTCTTCTCTGTCAGCCTTCAAATGTTCCAAATGGGCAGAACAACCTTAGTGCAACATTATTGATGGCTCTTTGCAAAGTAGTTAAATACACCCAAGGTAAAGGGAACTTTATAGGATTAAAAAAAAAAATCTGTGCTGCATTCTATGTTGTGTCTAAAGCTAATTTCATTCCATGGATGGCCTCAGTACCTGGACTTTAAAAAGCATTGATTCATAAGACTGTATTTTTTTTCTTTTGCATTATGGTTTATTACAGGATATTGAATATAGTTCTCTGTGCTGTACAGAAGGACCTTGTTGTTTATCTGTTTTATATGTAGAAGTTTGTTTCTGCTAATCTCAAACTCCTGATATCATATGGTATTTGTCTTTCTCTTTCTGACTTATTTCACTTAGTATAATAATCTCTGGGTCCATCCATGTTGCTGCAAATAGCATTATTTCATTTGTTTTTATGGTTGGGCAGCATTCCATTTGTGTATATAGACCACATTTTTATCCGTCAGTGGACGTTTAGGTTGCTTCCATGTCTTGGCTATTGTATTCATAAATAGTGCTGCTGTGAACATTGGGGTGCATGTATCTTTTTGAATTAGAGTTTTCTCCAGATACATGCCCAGGAGTGGGGTTGCTAGATCATATAGCAACTCTATATTTGGTTTTTTAAGGAACCTCCGTACTGTTTTCCATAGTAGCTGCACCAGTTTACATTCACACCAACAGTGTAGGAAGGTTTCCTTTTCTCCACACCCTCTCCAGCATTTGTTATGTGTTGACTTAATGATGGCCATTTTGACCAGTGTGAGTTGGTACTTCATTGTAGTTTTGGTTTGCATTTCTCTAATAATTGGCAATGTTGAGCATCTTTTCATGTGCCTGTTGGCCATCTGTATGTCTTTCTTGGAGAAATGTCTATTTAGGTCTTCTGCCTATTTTTGATCGGGTAAAAACTGTATTTTTTAATGAAAATATAAGTTTCACAAAAATGAAATGTCATTTATCTAAAGGACTAAAGAGTTTGTGAAAGAGAGCCACCGTCTTACTCTAAACTTGGAGTAGCACACTGTCCAATAAAAATTTCTATGATGGTGGGAATGTTCTACATCGGTGCTATTAGTATGGTAGCCACTAGCCACATGTGGCTATAGAGCACTTGAAATGTGCCTCGTGTGACTGAGGAACTGAATTCTCCATTTTATTTAATTTAAATAGCCACATGTGACTTCACAGTTCTGTTCTGATGTACTTTGTATTAGCACAGTTATGGAGCATTATATTGAGTACTGAGTTGGCCGTTCTGAAAGAAAGTGATCCTGTTGGGATTTTCTTGAAGCTGAAGACGTAAATACTGCCTGGAGTTACTCTTTTTGACTTTTCCATAGAATAAATTAAGAACTGTCTTCCACTATTCCCAGTTTTTACATTGGGGAACTTCTGAAATCTTCTTTCTCATCTACTTAGTAAAGCATTTACTGTCATCTTAAATGAGCAATATTGTAGTCGGTATATTGTGTTATAAGTTAGATTAGTGCTCTGTCTCAGAGAGACAGTTTTAGCGACCTGAGAGTTTATTGCCTGCTATCTGTAGGAAAATAATTGATTTTTGCTTTACTCAAAACTTCTGGACTTGGAAGTAGAAATAACAGCTTTTGCCTTTTTGCAACAAATAATTCTTCTTTTGGCTGCTTCCCGTACCTGTCACTCTTACCACCATTACTTATTGTCTTTGAAAAAATTTTTGCCTACAAGTATTCTTTGCTACAAAATTTCATATGTAGGTAAATTTGGGAGTAATTTTTCACATCACAGAAGTCTTCTTGATCTTCAAGGTAGTCTTTACGGTTTCCTCTAACTAGCACCTTTAACGTTGTCATTAACCTTAAGTTATTCAGTTCATCAGTTGAAGGTCAGTTGGAAGTGAAGCTGTGTTAACCAATGCGAAAGTAGAATTCAGTGTACAAAAAAGTAATTTTGATCACATATTGGATGAAGTGAGGCATGACTGCCCTAGAACACTGGCCAGTTAGCCATGAACTGGTGAGCTGTCTCCTCACATTTCCATCTACATACTTCATTCTAAGCTGCCTCAGTTTCCTTGCTTATACTATAGCAGAAAGAAGTCTATTTTTGTAAAGTTAAGATTAATACAAGTAATGAAGAGAAATAACAGTTTCACTCAGGTTCATTCTCTGAATGAGAAAAGGGGTTCTTAGGAGGCACTGTGAAGTAAAGGGTAATTTGGCCTTTTCACAAGTAGGGTCTTACCCAAAGCGGCCTTACTCTGTGTATAACCCAGAATAACCCACTGCTGAGATAAATAGGCTGTAGGAAGATCAGCTTGGTGGAAAGACTTACCAGAACATTTCATTAAGTATAATATAAAAGCATTGCTTAGTTATAATGCAGAAATCTGAGGGAAAATTTGAAGGACATTATTCTAGTTTGAGAAGTGCTTTTACTAGTAGTGTTGTAAATGGTAAAGAAAAGAAATGAGAAAGTGTTATTAATGGAGACAGGATAGTGGTCTGAATTAGCTTATGTGGCTTATATTTGAAAAATGTTTATTGTACATTTAAGTATTTTTATTTTTGATATATTTATTGAGATATATTTGACATATGTATTATACCTGTGAAACCATCACCGCAATTGAGATATTGAACATACTTGTTATCTACAAAAGTTTTTTTCTTGCCCCTTAGAAATCTCTCCCTACTACTCCCACTGATCTGCTTTCTGTCACTATAGATTAGTTAGCACTTTGTAAATTTTATATAAATAGAATCATATGATATGTACTCTGTTTGGGGGTGGTGTCTGCCTTCTTTCAAAATAATTATTTTGAGATTCATCCATACTGTTGGCTGTATCAATAATTCATTCCTTTCAATAGCTGAGCAATATTCTATTGTGTAGATATATTACAAGCTATTTGTCCCTTTATATGTTGATGGACATTTCAGTTGTTCCAGGTATTAGCAATTACAAATAAGGCTGCTGTAAACATTCATGAACAAGTCTTTGTATGGACATACGTTCCTTATATTCCTTTTCTTTTGGGCAAATTTCTGGGACTGGGATGGCTAGATCTCATGGTAGGTATATGTTTAACTTGTTAAGAAACTACCAAACTTATACCATTTAATACTCCCACCAGCAGTATATGGGAGTTCTGTTCCCTCTGTATCCTCCCCAACAACTGGTATGGCCAGTCTTTTTAATTTTAGCCATTCTAATAGATGTGTATTGGTATCTCATTGTGGTTATCATTTGCATTTCTCTAATGACATTGAGCATCTTTTCATGGGCTTATTTGCTGTCCTTGTATCTTCTTTGATGAACTGTTGAAATTTTTTGCTCATTTTTAGATTGGATTGTTTGTTTTATTTGTACTGAGTTTTGAGAATTCTTTAGAAATTCTGGATACAAGTCGTTTTCAGATACATGCTTTGTAAAGATTTTTCTTGCTCTGTGGCTTGTCTTTTCATTCTCTTAACAGTGACTTTTTTTTTTTTTTTTTTTCGGTACATGGGCCTCTCACTGTTGTGGCCTCTCCCGTTGCGGAGCACAGGCTCCGGACGTGCAGGCTCAGCGGCCATGGCTCATGGGCCCAGCTGCTCCGCTGCATGTGGGATCTTCCCGGATCAGGGCACGAACCCGTGTCCCCTGAATCGGCAGGCGGACTCAACCACTACGCCACCAGGGAAGCCCTTAACAGTGACTTTTGAAGTGCAGAAGTTTTAGTTTTGCTGATGTTCAGTTTATTTATTTGGTCTATTATAGATTATGCTTTTTTTTTTTTTTTTTAAAGTCTGGAGCTGCCAAAGAGGCAAGAGACTATTTTTTTTAAATTTTTATTTATTTATTTATTTATGGCTGTGTTGGGTCTTCATTTCTATGCGAGGGCTTTCTCTAGTTGCAGCGAGCCGGGGCCACTCTTCATCGTGGTGCGCAGGCCTCTCACTATCGTGGCCTCTCTAGTTGCTGAGCACAGGCTCCAGACGCACAGGCTCAGTAGTTGTGGCTCACGGGTCTAGTTGCTCTGCAGCATGTGGGATTTTCCCAGACCAGGGCTCGAACCTGTGTCCCCTGCATTAGCAGGCAGATTCTCAACCACTGCGCCACCAAGGAAGCCCTAGATTATGCTTTTGAAGACTTTTTCCTATATTTTTTTTCAAGGAAAAAATTACGCGTTTAAACACTTTTTTCCGTTTTTTTCAAGGAGTTTTATTATGTTAGGTTTTACATTTAGATCTATGATTTATTTTGTGTTAATTTTTATATGAAGTATGAGGTATGGATCCAAGTTAATTTTTTTTCAGCACCAATAGTTAGAAAAGCTATTGTTTTTCCCCTCTATGTTTCTTTTGGACCTTTATCATAAATCAGTTGTCCATTTATATGTGGGGTTTTTTTGGACTGGCATTGATCTATTTGTCTATCTTATGCCAATTCTCTTGACTACTGAAGCTTTATAATAATTTTTGAAATCCGGTAGTGTTAACCCTTCAACCTTGTTCTTCTTTTTCAGAGTTGTTTTGGCTGTTTTAGGTTCTTTTTCTTTCAATGTGAGTTTTAGTATCAGTTTGTCAGTTTCTACAAAGAAGCCATCAGTTTGTGATTGGGATTGCTGAGAATCTATAGATCAAGTCAGGGAGAATTGAGATTTTAACAGTCTTAAGTCCTCTGATCCATGATCCAGAATCTCCCTCTCCATTTACTTACGTCTTTAATTTCTCTTGGCAGTATTTTATAGTTTTTATTGTATAGGTCTTTCACATTTTTTTTTGATTTTTCCATAAGCATTTAATATTTTTGTTCTTATTATGAATATTATTTAAAGTTTTTTCTATTTCTGATCAGTTGTATATTGATTTTTGTAGCCTGTTACTTAGGTAAACTACTTAACATATTAGTTTCAGAAGCTTTATTGTTGATTTCATTTGGTTTTCTACATAAACAATCATATTCTCTGTGAATAAGGCGAGTTTACTTCTTCCTCTCCAGTTTGGATGCCTTTCATTTCTCTTTTCTTGCCTGATTGTACTGGCTAGATCCTGAGATACAGTGTTGAATGGAAGTGGTGAAAGCAGACATCTTATCTAAGGGGAAAAGTGTTCCATCTTTGACCATTATGAGGTTAGCTGTAGGTTTTTTAATAGATGTTCTAGGTAAGGTTGAGGAAGTTCCCTTTTATTCCTAGTTTGCTTAGGGTGTTTATCAAGAATGAATGTTGGATTTTGTAAAAATGCTTTTTCTGCATACACTGACATGATTATATGGCTTTTCTCTTTTAATTAGTCTGGTGAATTAATTACACTAATTAGTTTTCAAATGTTAAGCTAGTCCTTCATTTCTGAAATAAGCCCCACTTTATGATTCATTATCCTTTTAATGGATAATTTGGATTCAATTTGATAAAATTTTATTTAGAATGTTTGCTTCTGTATTCATCATCGATATTAGTCTATAGTTTTCTTATCTTACAATTTCTTTGTCTGGTTTTGTTATCAGAGTAAATTCTGACCTCATAGAATGAGTTGGGAAGTATCCCCTCCATTTCAATTGTCTGTAAGAGTTTGTTTAGCATTGGCATTATTTCTTCCTTATATGTTTGGTAGACCTCACCAAACAAATTCAATGAAGCCATCTATGCATGGAGTTTTTTTTGTGGGACGGTTTTTAACTGTAAGCACAATTACTTTTAATAAAAATACAGGGCTATTCAGATTATCTGTTTCTTCTTGAGTGAGTCTTAGTGGCTTGTCTTTCAGTGATTTTGCCCATTTCTTGCAACTTGTCATATTTACGTAATACAGTTCATAATATTCCATTGTGTGTGTGTGTTCTAAAAATATTTATTTATTTATTTGGTTGAGCTGGGTCTTAGTTGCAGCAGGCAGGCTCCTTAGTTGCAGCATGCAATCTCCTTAGTTGTGGTGTGCAAACTCTTGGTTGCGGCTTGCATGTTCCCTGACCTAGTTCCCTGACCAGGGATCGAACCTGGGCCCCCTGCGTTGGGAGCACGGAGTCTTAACCACTGCACCACCAGGGAAGTCCTTCCATTGTGTTTTTAACATCTGTAAAACTGTAGGGATGACACCTCTCATTTCTGATACTGGTAATTGGATCTCCTCTCTCACTCTTCTCTCTTTCTCTCTCACATCCTCACTCTCACTCTCTGTCTCTCTTCGGTCTGGCTGGAGGTTTATCAGTTTATTGATTGTGTCAGAGAACTAGCTTTGGCTTCATTTTTTTCCTCTCTTGTTTTTCTGTTTTTTTGTTTGTTTAATTTTCACTCTGATCTGTATTATTTCCTTTCCTCTGTGTACTGCATTTAATATTTTATTCTTCATTTTCCAATTTCTTAAGGTGGAAGCTGAGTTTATTGATTTAAGATCTTTTCTAACAAAGATGTTTAATACTATACATTTCTACCTAAGTACTGCTTTAGTAGCAGCCTACATATTCTGCTAATAATGTCATTTTAATGTCCTTATCTGCTAATTCTTACATCTGTGTTAGTTCTGGGTTGGTTGCTGGCTTAGTTCTTTCAGGCTGCTATAACAGAATACCACAGGCTGGGTAGATTATAAACAACAGAAATTTAGGTGTCATAGTTCTGGAGGCTGGAAGTCCAAGATCAGGGTGCAGATAAGGTTGAGTGAGAACTGTCTTCCAGATCACAGACTTCTCATTGTATCCTCACGTGGTGGAAGGGCCTGGGTAGCTCTGTGGCATCTCTTTTACAAGAGTACTAACCATTCGTGAGGGCTCTATAGTTGTGACCTACTCCCCTCCCAAAGGCCCTTCCTACTAATTCTATCACCTTTGGGGTTAGGATTTCAACATACGAATTTGAGGTGGGAGACTTTCAGGCTGTAGCAATTGGGAATGATTGATTATTTTTCTTATTATGGGTTGTGTTTTCCTAATTCTTTGTGTACCTGATAATTTGTGTTTAGATGCCAAATATGTGAGTTTTACCTTGTTGGATGCTGGGGATTTTTGTCCACCTACAAATCTTCTTGAGCTTTGTTCTGGGATGCAGTTAACTTACTTGGAAGCAATTTGATCTTTTGGAGTTGTGCTTTTATGGTTTTTTTAAGATGGATCTGGAGTGGTGCTCTCTCTAGGGCTATTTGTTCTTCACTTCCGAGGCCAGATCTTGAGTGCTTTTACCCACTGTCCCTGAATTATGAGTTTTCTCTCTCTGACCTTTGGGAATAGGTGCTGTTCCCAGCCTTGTGTGCAAGACAGGTACTATTCCACCCACTCCTTTGAATGATTATTTCCTTGGCCTTAGATAGTTTTTTTTTTTTTAAATACGCATGTGATGATCTGTACTCTGTTATTCTGTCCTGTGAACTCTAGCTGTATCAGTCTTAACCATACTCATCTCATTTCCTCAGCTCAGGGCATCTGTTGGGCAGGATCTGCTGTATACAGTTTGTAGGGTCCAGTGTAAAATGAAAATGTGGGCCTTTTGTCCAAAAATTATTTAGAATTTCAAGATGGCACCAGTAGAGCATTAAACCAAGCATAGGTCCCTTCTGAACTGTAGCTGCACAGGTTGCATGCCCCTGAAGCCAGTGCTACTGCTGGGTTTCATCTCATGTTCCTACTGTGGCCTGGAACTCTCTTCAAAGCAGTAAGCTGAGATAGCCATAGGGCTTTGCCTCCTTTGTTTCTTGTATATCAGGAATCTCTGTCCTTTTTTACCAGATGTCCAGAGTCTTGAAAACTATTATCTCATGTATTTGGGGGGAGGGGTTGGTTTTGGTTGTTTCAGGCAGGAGGATAATCCAGTTCCTGTTAGTCCATCTCAGCTGGAAGCAGAAGCTATTTTAAGTGTAAAGATCTGGTAGCTTCTTTTTATTTGTGTTTTGTTTTGTTTCATTTTGTTTAAGGACCTGCTAACTTCTTTTGTGTCAAACCAGTATTCTCCTATATGGTCTGTTGGCTTGGCACCTGGTTTTGATAACTGGGGTAAAATCTGTCTTGTGTCATTCGCTGATCTGTTTCTCACTCTTAATTCCTTGGCTAGAGGGTCTTGAAGTGGAAGCAGATTTCCTGGTAAAGATCAACTCATTTTCTGAATTGCACCACTTGATTTCAGGCAAGCATTAGCTTCCTGCTTGAAATCACTCTGCTCTTATTCCTCTGACGTTGCATTTAAATGCAAGCTGCACATGGGTGAGGACAATTCTCTGTTCTCCCATCTTCTGCAAAATACATCCTCTTGCAGTGCAATTTGATTGGCATTTGTGCAGTAAGGTATTAACAGCCTTTCAGATATGCCCTGCCCTATTAGCAAGAATATACAGGGGTACAAAAATGAATTTGTCAAGATAGTTCCATTATCTTTAGTACAATATTAATCCTGCTCCAGGGTTATTAAGCCATTTTTCATCTCCCCTCAAATTAATGTTGACGTTCTGTTACTGGTTTTGTTCTTGTCCCTAGATTAAAACATAGAGGAAAAAATCTTCCATGCTACAATATTAAAATTAATTGTAGGGTAAGCAGTACCTTGCTGGGTAAAGTAGAATCCTCCTGGAAGAATTACAACATGAATTTATTTCTGTGCTTTCTACTTGTTCATGTGCACAAAAAGAACAATTGGAATATACTTCTAAGGGCACAAGCGTAATATAATGAGGGAAGGGTAAATTTAAAGTGCGTAAGATTTTCTAAAGAGAGAAATAAGAAAATCAGGGGCCTGAGCCTGGGGGAACCACACCTAGTGAGTGCTGAGTGCTTCCAGCCTAAAGGCTGATGGAAGTGCTGGTGGTATTAGATGTATAAGTAGAAGAATTTGGATTGACTTAGAATCTTGTTCTCTTCTGTTCATAGGAATAACATGTTTCTTCTATTCCAAGAATTTAGGGGCACTTAAAAATTACACAACGAGGTGTTAATACTTATAAATCAGGATAGCGTCATAATCAGGACTCAGAAATAAAGAGAGCTGTTAATCATTATTTCAAAATTAAGACTGAATGATGCTTTTCTGTGAATTTTTTTAAAAGTTAACATTTTTACCCATAAGGATGCAGATATCTCATGTCTGTTACCTCTGTAGCAAGATATCAGGGTATTTGGGTGATTTCTGGTCATGGTTAGGTAGGTAATCTGGAATGCTAATTCTTACTGTAGGAGGAATCCTATAGTAATTATTTAAACCAAGAGGTAAGTTTCAGTTGTTTATATTTTTTAGTGAAAGAAGCATGCTGAGATATAGTTACGTAGATATAGTTATAGTATTTCAGTTTTGTAAAATGTTTATATTTAGTACAAATATATAAAAAGATAAAAATGTTTTCCTTGTAGAAAGTCAACATGAGTTGTATAGTAAAATTTTAACCAATTATATATATATATATTTTTTTTTTGCGGTACGCGGGCCTCTCACCGCTGTGGCCTCTCCCGTTGCGGAGCACAGGCTCCGGACGCGCAGGCCCAGCGGCCATGGCTCACGGGCCCAGCCGCTCCGTGGCATGTGGGATCCTCCTGGCCCGGGGCACGAACCCGCGTCCCCTGCATCGGCAGGCGGACTCCCAACCACTGCGCCACCAGGGAAGCCCTGTATATATTTTTGTATTTGTAAATGATGTAAGCAGTGTAGCAACCTTCAAGAGGGTGAGTGTAGATGCTAGGATGAGGAAAGTTGATGTCGAATCTCTGGTAGGTTGGAAAAATAATCAACATTTGTCACCTGGGTACAGTGAGTATTCATATTTTTTATATTTTAAGTCATTGTTATGGATAATGTACAGAAGTAAGAATAGTGAAAAACTGAATTTAAATGTAGCAAACCTCTTTGTATCAAGTAAATTTTGGCTTGCAAACATCATAAAAGGTGAAAATACTGTAACATTTGCTTTTAGCTAGATAGGGTAGTCTATATTCTTTTTGCAAAATACTGTGTGACAGTGTCCTTCCTGGTAAATGACTAAGGTTTCTTTTTATCTCTAGAAATATATTCTTAGAGTGTAGAGTGCTGCTTTCTGGTTCCTTGTGCTCATCTGATTTGTCTAATAATTGTTTAACCATCCTCCTCTGTTAATTGTCTTCTCTTTGCTATCACAGGCAGAAAATGAAAAATTTTGAATTCTCAGCCGTATTCACTAGAAGCTAAAAGCAGTCTACAAAGATGGTGTCTCCAGTCTTTTATTTCTTTTTGAAAGATGATGCAAATATCTTGTACAATGTAGTGAGAAACGGAAGGATATGATTTATTTCTCTTTTGCATCATCCTTCAATGTAGGCAATTCCATCATTTTTCTTTTTTCTTATTATTATCGTCTTTTTTAAAAGCATAGTTGGATATATTTGATGAATAATGAGTGTAGTAAAATAATTTCGAGGATGGTGAAATGGCAAAATGTTTCAAGATATAGGAAAAATAAGATCTCTAAGCTCCTATAATTGTAAAATGGATCCAGTGGTCCGATATGGTAATTGCAAGAAAGAGCATAGAATTTCTTTCAGTGACTCTAAGAATGAAGGTTAATAAATATCAATCCTTACAATTAGTTAGAACTGCTAAGAAAGAAACTGAAAACTAAAATTGAGTCTGATGAACTGAGGGTTAAGAGCTTTAAGGTAAAGCTGTCTGGGTCTCCCATCGTGCATTTGAGAAGTGGAAGTGGCAGAACCATGGGTTGGAATGGTGGAACAGATGTACGCATTCTTAGCTTCTGTGTTCCCCCAGTTGATGTCAGAAAGCAAACTAAAATTTTGAATACCAGTCACTTCCTTATAGGCTCTTCTTTAGTTGATGGCAGGCTGTAGAGATTTAAATTTTTGGCAACTTTTAAATTGTATTTGATTATATAATTTGAACAAAACATTGTTATTCCTGACACACTGCTAATGGTGAGTTGGCATAAACCTTGACTTAAAGAAAGGATGATTTGTTCAAAACTTCTGTTGAAGCAGGATGGACTTCCACATCCCAGAATCCATTGTTAGCACAACTCCAATCTATGAGAGTGAGTTGTTCTTCCAGATGTTAGGGGAAGGTCCAGCTAAGCTGTGTAAGGCAGTAAGCCAGTTATAGATGCTGTCAGCATATCTCCCTTTTGAGAATGTGAAATGCCTAGGACTTAGTCTGTTAATTTTCAGAGAGGACATTGCCTGTATGTGTTATATGTACATGGGGCTGATGCAGCAGTTTTACTTTTCTTTTTAACATAGTCTCAAGTTGAATGTGGAAATTGTCTGAAAAAATTTAGAAGGAATGTTTCGTTTGTAATTGTTCAATTGTGTAAGACTTAATTAAGTACTTTATTTCCCTCAGCTTCTTCTATCTTGGTAAATAACAATCTTTTATGAGTATTTACTGAGCACCAGACATTTGTGAGGCATTAGAGGAATGGGATATTGAAGGGAGTCCTTTTGTAAAATAAAAATTTTTAAATTTCTTTGTAATGACGTTCAGTTTAACAAATAGTTATGTATTACGATCTTAGGTGGGGCGAGGAATAGGGAAGTGGTAGTTGGAAGATGGATGACTATAATAATCCTGGCGCAAAGGAAATCTTAGAATTTATTTGACACCTTTTTTTAAACACCTTATTTCTAATGCATTAATTTTCAAAGTTAAAAAAAATCAACAGTAAAATTTAGTTTGATGTTACCACTTAAGCTGTTAGTGCCACCAACAGAGCAAAGCATAGCAATTGTGGAAGAAAAGAGGGGAACAGGTAAAAGAGAATTTAGGAGAAGAGGTAAACAGGAGAGGCAGATCTCTGTGAAATTGTGATGTGAAGTGGTATGAAATTTGCCTTTTATTCTTCTGGTTTCTTTTTAACACCTGAATTACCTTTTAAACTCAGATCTAGCCACCCATCTAACAAGTCTTTATTGAGTACCTACTGTGCTAGGCATTGTGCTGATATCCCTAGACTGAAATTGATAACCAGTTCTTCCAGGGGCATTTGTATTTTAACAGGAAACACAAAGTAGAGATTGTCTGCAGATGTGTTTGATGTGGCCTCCAGTATTTTAAAACTAGGGGAGATTTCACAAAAATTTTGAATGTTTGGCTTCTCTATACAAAATGTAGTATTTTTCTTTTCTCTTTAAATATCTGTGTAGCTCCAGTTTGCTGGAGTCGATCAGATGTTGCCCCTTGAGACTGGCAGGCATTCTTGAGTTTGCCACAGACTCACACTGCCTTTTGTTCTGAATCTAGCTTACTTTACTCACATATATTACGTAAGATAATATATTTGAGTTTGTAGCATGTGACCTTAAGTGACTGAGCTCTGATGGCACTTATCAGCTACTGCCTAGGAGAGGATTTAAACAGACTTAGGGATGGTGACAGAGGTTGCATGTCACTGTAGGCACCAAAAATTATGCTTTGTAAGCTGCTACCAGTACCACCTGCACATAAATATTTTCTTTGGGAAGTGAAAAAAGAACTCCACCAATTTCCTTAAATGACATATAGTGGATAGCCCCCATTTTTAGGTTTTTTATCCTTAGTTTAGTGGATAAAAATAAGTGTTTTAATTAGTAAAATCCCCTGAATCCTCTGTCCAGATTTACATTTATCTAGCTTTTTTTTTTTAAAAAGCATTTTGGCAAATCATTTACTTTTATCTTTCCATCCAAGAAAGTTTAATCATTAGAGCAAGAGATGAATCTCTAATTAAAGAAGGAACATTAAAATATTTAACCGTTCATACGTAACCAGAAAGGATTTTTTTGTTATTTATTCCTTTATTATGTGTTTAAAGGCAAACTTTGTTTCATACTCAACATGTTCTTAAGCCTAAGTCATAACTGTGTCAGTGAAAAAAAATTTCAGAAAGTTTATTAAGTGTTCCAGGCATGAGGAATACAAAGATGATTAGCATTCAGACAGCCTGTGATTTATCTGTTTTAAAGCTTACTCCTGAATGTAGGTCAGCGATTTATCTCAGTGACCCGGTGACCTTGAAAAAATTCAAGAATATTTAGATTGGAGTACGGTTTTACTTTGAATCAGATTATGGTATCTGCTGGCAAAGTTTGAAATTTAACTCCAGTTTTAGGAGACATTGTAAATACTCAGAACAAAAGAGGGGACTCGAGGTGAGTAGCCAGCAGATCTCTGAGCGTGCGAAAAATTCATTTCTGTGATATGAGGAGAAAGAGATTACAGTGATGATCTTCAGAGGAACTAGTTTCTGGGTTTTGAAAAAATAGTTCAGATGTTTGAATTTGCTGTAGAAGTCCTCCCAGGAACAATATCTAGCATTCCTTGATTTGGTAACCTTATTTCCAAAAAAGTTTACAATCAAATGGGAAGTTAGTAGAAAACAGAATTCACTTTATAGAGATTTAAAATATGATCCTGGAGTGCATTCTTCTGAGAAAAATAAAGATAACTGTACTCGTGTGTGGTATTGGGACTATAAACCTAAACCTATAAAACCTAAAAAAATCATAAGCATTCTCAATGTGGTAATTGTCCACTGTCAAACAGTAGTTCAGAGTTACCTGCAGGATTTTTGCAAACTCTAAATACCTTGGCCCTGCCTCAGACTTAATTGTATCTAAATCTTAACCCCTGTGTAGACACCACTGTCCTGATGCAGAACTTCTGAGACTATTGCGTGTACCTTGTTGAATCAGGATTAAGAGGAGAGGAGAATAAGAGCCAGATAGGTTAGTGACATTGGGACTCTTCTCACTGGAAACTGGCGTGGATCTAATGACCCTAGGTTATGATTTGCTTGGTTTCAACTGCACTTTCTTTAAAAGGGAGTATTTTATTTATTTGTTTGTTTACTTATATTTTTTTGCCTGTGTTGGGTCTTCGTTGCTGCGTGCGGGCTTTCTCTAGTTGCGGCGAGTGGGGGCTACTCTTCGTGTGGTGCGCAGACTTCTCATTACGGTGGCCTCTCTTGTTGCGGAGCATGGGCGCATGGGCTTCAGTAGTTGTGGCGCGAGGGCCTAGTAGTTGTGGCTTGCAGGCTCAGTAGTTGTGGCACTTGGGCTTAGTTGCTCCACAGCATGTGGGATCTTCCTGGACCAGGGCTCAAACCCATGTCCCCTGCATTGGCAGGCAGATTCTTAACCATTGTGCCACCAGGGAAGTCCCTAAAAGGGAGTATTATTAATGTTGGACATACCTTCAAAATGAACCATCCTCTTTAAAATAGTGGTTTCTAATAGATTTGTTAGTATTTTCTGGGAGGAAATTCTTGAGTTTCTTAGGCAGATCAAGAAATGTTCTAATTATTTGTATATCTTTGCTCTTATAGAGCATGTTTTGAAAACTGATTGTTAAGGTTATTGGAGTTGAGAGAAAATACTATATAAGTTAGATTTTTTGGTAAAAGTTTTAAGTGCTACATTGGAAGTGAAATACTAATTTTGCAAAAAAGTTGAAAAAATGAAGCAAAGTTCCCATAGTAACGCTATCTTTGCCCTCACACAGCTGTATTATTACCCCATTGGACTGTGTGATTAATGCTTTTTCCTGATAACCATAGAAGCACATAGGATTCTTTCTGTATCACTGGGTATGAACTTTAGTGCTGCTTTCCCAGTAAGCTGTGTAAATATGTGGTCTCAATATGTATCTCCAGTTTGACCTTTATACTTTCTATTCCTGCCAAAATTTGTCCTTGCTGTGGTATCTTGCTACATATGTTGCAAACTCTTTCCCATCCCCCCCTGTCCCCCACCTCCTGCCAGAAATGTCATTGCTATGAAATTTGTCATTTTGTCTCTCCATTCCTTACATTCTGCATTATTCGCCCCCGCCCCTGCCATGTAATTCAAGCCGTTCACGTTCTCTCAGTTCAGTTTCTAACTATAAGCTTATTGGGTTTCTTTGTTTTGCAAAATTAAAACATACTACTTGCTAAATGCTTTTCTTATTAGCTCCATGTCTCCTTTGAAGCCAGCCCTTACTCTGAGATAAAATAAATATTTGACAGTGACTTGTTTTCATATTTCTTCCAACAACTCCTCTTGTTCTTCTTGCTCATTTGAGGGCATGGCCTTAATGTAGGTCATTAGCTCTTCCCTTCTCTCCCTCTCTCCAACATTTACTGAGTATGCTCTATGTCAGGGACTCTAACTGAACACCTAATGTATACTAAGCACTACCCTACCACTGGGAATATAGCAGAAAATGAAGCTGGCAAAGTCTCTACCTTCAGGGACCTTATATTCTCGTGGGAGGAGAGATCAGTATATAAATATGTAGTATGTGAGATGGTGATGAGTGCTATGGGAAAAAAGAATAATTAAGGGGACGCGGGGTGCTAGGGAAAACCGTTTGTGAATGTGTAGGTTTCCTATTTTATGTAGGGGAGGTCAATAGGTAGAGACCTAGCCATGTGGTTATCTAGGGCAAGAGTATCTAGGCAAAGGTGACAGCAAATACAAAGGCCCTGAGGCTGGATGGGAAGCCTTCAAGACCAGGGACAGCAAAGATGCCAGTGTTGGCTGGTGCACAGCGAAAGAGTAGTAAAAGCTGGAGTCAGAAGTAATAAGAGGCTTGAGTCTTGAGGCCCTTGTAGGCTTTTTACTCTGGATGAGATGGGAAGTCAGTGTAGAGTAGGGTTTGTTTGATCACATCAGAGTAGTGATGTGACCAGACTTTGTTTTAAAAGGTTACTTGGGCTGCTATATGGGGGTAAAGGAGGATGCAAAAAGACCATTTAGGAGATTAATACAGTAATTCAAGTTTGAGATCATGATAGTGTGGACCAGGACTGTGGAGCTGGGAGGAATTGTTAGTACTTTCGGTATCTACTTTGAAGTTAGATCTGAGAGGATTTTTTTGGTAGAGTTAAAGATGACTCCCTTACTGAGATGAAGAAGGCTGCCAGAGAAGCACTTTTGGTGGGAAAATGAGGAGTTGAGTTCTGGACATGTTAAATTTGAGATGCTATTATATTAGATAAGGGCACCAAAAGCTTTTCAATAATCATGTTTCTTTGGAATTAGCTATTTGCTTGGTTAAAAACAACAAAAATAGTGATCAACTAATACATAACTGTAAGTTTAACTTTTTTTTTTCCCCTTACAACTCTTTCTTCCTACTGATGAGGATCACTTTTTTTGTTGTTGTTGGAGAGCATGCTCTGGTATTGTTATCAAAAATATCCATGTGGTAAATTTGAGAGCCATGTTAGTGTTTTGCTCTTTGGTGTGAATGCTGTTTGACAGAGTATAAGGGTCTAAATTCAAAATTATTTTCCCTCAGAAACTTTGTCTAACAGGAGTTCCAAAAAGAGGAAGCAGAAAAAAATGTAAGGAGAGTCAAAGTAATAATGAAAATTTCCATTGTTAAAGGCTGAGATTTTCCTTTTTTGAATTGAATTTAATTTTTTTATACAGCAGGTTCTTATTAGTTATCTATTTTATACATATTAGTGTATATATGTCAATCCCAGTTTCCCAATTCATACCACCCACCCCCCTCACCCCTGCTTCCCCCACTTGGTGTCCATACATTTGTTCTCTACATCTGTGTCTCTCTTTCTGCCTTGCAAACTGGTTCATCTGTACCGTTTTTCTAGATTCCACATATATGTGTTAATATACGATACTTGTTTTTCTCTTTCTGACTTACTTCACTCTGTATGACAGTGTCTCGGTCCATCGACGTCTCTGCAAATGACCCAGTTTCGTTCCTTTTTATGGCTGAGTAATATTCCATTCTGTATGTGTACCATATCTTCTTTATCCACTTGTCTGTCGATGGACATTTAGGTTGCTTCCATGACCTGGCTATTGTGAATAGTGCTGCAGTGAACATTGGGGTGTATGTGTCTTTTTGAATTATGGTTTTATCTGGGTATATGCCCAGTAGTGGGATTGCTGGGTCATATGGTAATTCTATTTTTAGTTTTTTAAGGAACCTCCATACTGTTCTCCATAGTGGCTGTATCAATTTACATTCCCACCAGCAGTGCAAGAGGGTTCCCTTTTCTCCACACCCTCTCCAGCGTTTGTTGTTTGTAGATTTTCTGGTGATGCCCATTCTAACTGGTGTGAGGTGATAACCTCATTGTAGTTTTGATTTACACTTCTCTAATAATTGGTGATGTTGAGCAGCTTTTCATGTACTTCTTAGCCATCTGTATGTCCTCTTGGGAGAAATGTCTATTTAGGTCTTCTGCCCATTTTTGGATTGGGTTGTTTGTTTTTTTAATATTGAGCTGCATGAGCTGTTTATATATTTTGGAGATTAATCCTTTGTCCATTGATTCGTTTGCAAATATTTTTTTCCCATTCTGAGTGTTGTCTTTTTGTCTTGTTTGTAGTATCCTTTGCTTTGCAAAAGCTTTTAAGTTTCATTAGGTCCCATTTGTTTATTTTTGTTTTTATTTCCATTACTCTAGGAGGTGAATCAAAAAAGATCTTGCTGTGATTTATGTCAAAGAGTGTTCTTCCTGTGTTTTCCTCTAAAAGTTTTATAGTGTCTGGTCTTACATTTAGGTCTCTAATCCATTTTGAGTTTATTTTTGTGTATGGTGTTAGGGAGTGTTCTAATTTCACTCTTTTATGTGTAGCTGTGCAGTTTTCCCAGCACCACTTATTGAAGAGACTGTCTTTTCTCCATGTATATCCTTGCCTCCTTTGTCATAGATTAGTTGACCATAGGTGTGTGGGTTTATCTCTGGGCTTTCTATCGCATTCTATTGATCTATATTTCTGTTTTTATGTCAGTACCATATTGTCTTGATTACTGTAGCTTTGTAGTATAGTCTGAAGTCAGGGAATCTGATTCCTCCAGCTCTGTTTTTTCCCCTCAAGACTGCTTTAGCTATTCGGGGTCTTCTGTGTCTCCATACAAATTTTAAGATTTTTTTGTTCTAGTTCTATAAAAAATGCCATTGGTAATTTGATAGGGATTGCATTGAATCTGTAGATTGCTTTGGGTAGTATAGTCATTTTCACAATACTGATTCTTCCAATCCAAGAACATGGTATATCTCTCCATCTGTTGGTATCATCTTTAATTTCTTTCATCAGTGTCTTATAGTTTTCTGAATACAGGTCTTTTACCTCCTTAGGTAGGTTTGTTCCTAGGTATTTTATTCTTTTTGTTGCAATTGTGAATTGGATTGTTTGCTTATTTTCTCTTTCTGATCTTTTGTTGTTAGTGTATAGGAATGCAAGAGATTTCTGTGCATTAATTTTGTATCCTGCAGCGTTACCAGATTCATTGATTAGCCCTGTTAGTATTCTGGTGGCATCTTTAGGATTATCTGTGTATGGTATCATGTCATCTGCACACAGTGACAGTTTTACTTCTTCTTTTCCAGTTTGTATTCCTTTTATTTCTTTTCTTCTCTGATTGCTGTGGCTAGGACTTCCAAGACTATATTGAATAATAGTGGCAGTAGTGGACATCCTTGTCTTGTTCCAGAACTTAGAGGAGGTGCTCTCAGTTTTTCACCATTGAGTATAATGTTTGCTATGGGTTTGTTGTATGTGGCCTTTATTATGTTGAGATCCGTTCCCTCTGTGCCCACTTTCTGGAGAGTTTATATCATAAATGGGTGTTGAATTTTGTCAAATGCCTTTTCTGCATCTACTGAGATGATCATATGGTTTTTCTTCTTCAGTTTGTTAGTATGGTGTATCACATTGATTTGCGTACATTGAAGAATCCTTGCATTCCTGGGATAAATCCCACTTGATTATCGTGTATGATCCTTTTAATGTGTTGTTGGATTCTGTTTGCTAGTATTTTGCTGAGTATTTTTCATCTATGTTCATCAGTGATATTGGTCTGTAATTTTCTTTTTTTGTAGTATCTTTGTCTGGTTTGGTATCAGGGTGATGGTGGCCTCATAGAATGAGTTTGGGAGTGTTCCTTCCTCTGTAATTTTTTGGAAGAGTTTGAGAAGGATGGGTGTTAGCTCTTCTCTAAATGTTTGATACAATTCACCTGTGAAACCATCTGGTCCTGGACTTTTGTTTGTTGGAAGATTTTTTTTTTTTTGCGGTATGCGGGCCTCTAACTGTTGTGGCCTCTCCCGTTGCGGAGCACAGGCTCCGGACACGCAGGCTCAGCGGCCATGGCTCACGGGCCCAGCCACTCCACAGCATGTGGGATCTTCCTGGACTGGGGCATGAACCCATGTCCCCTGCATCGGCAGGCGGACTCTTAACCACTGCGCCACCAGGGAAGCCCTGTTGGAAGATTTTTAATCACAGTTTCAATTTCATTACTTGTGCTTGGTCTGTTCATGTTTTTTGGTTCTTCCTGGTTTAGTCTTGGAAGCTTATACCTTTCTAAGACTTTACACATTTCTTCATGGTTGTCCATTTTATTGACATAGAGTTGCTTATAGTAGTGTCTTAGGATGCTTTGTATTTCTGTGTTGTCCATTGTAACTTCTCCTTTTTGACTTCTAATTTTATTGATTTGAGCCCTCTCCCTCTTTTTCTTGACAAGTCTGGGTAAAGGTTTATCAATTTTGTTTTTCTTCTCAAAGAACCAGCTTTTAGTTTTATTGATCTTTGCTATTGTTTTCTTTGTTTCTATTTCATTTATTTCTGCTCTGATCTTTGTGATTTCTTTCTGTCTGCTGACTTTGAGTTTTGTTTGTTCTTCTTTCTCTAGTTCCTTTAGGTTTAAGTTTGGATTGTTTACTTGAGATTTTTCTTGTTTCTTGAGGTAGGCTTGTATAGCTATAACCTTCCCTCTTAGTACTGCTCTTGCTGCATCCCATAGGTTTTGGATCGTCGTGTTTTCATTATCATTTTGTCTCTAGGTATTTTTTGATTTCCTCTTTGATTTCTTCATTGATCTCTTGGTTATTTAGTAACGTATTGTTTAGCCTCCATGTGTTGTGTTTTTTACGTTGTTTTCCCTGTAATTGATTTCTAATCTCATAGCGTTGTGGTCAGAAAAGATGCTTGATATGATTTCAATTTTCTTAAACTTACTGAGGCTTGATTTGTGATCCAAGATGTGATCTATCCTGGAGAATGTTCCATGCGCACTTGAGAAGAAAGTGTAATCGGCTGTTTTTGGATGGGATGTCCTATAAATATCAATGAAATCTATCTGGTCTATTGTGCCATTTAAAGCTTGTGTTTCCTTATTTATCTTCATTTTGGATGATCTGTCCATTGGTGTAAGTGAGATGTTAAAGTCCCCCACTATTACTGTGTTAGTGTCGATTTCCTCTTTTTTAGCTGTTAGCAGTTGCCTTATGTATTGAGGTGCTCCTATGTTGGGTGCATATATATTTATAATTGTTATATATTCTTGGATTGATCCCTTGATCATTATGTAGTGTCCTTCCTTGTCTCTTGTAACATTCTTTATTTTAGAGTCTATTTTATCTGATATGAGTATTGCTACTCCAGCTTTCTTTTGATTTCCATTTGCATGGAATATTGTTTTCCATCCCCTCAAGTTTCAGTCTGTATGTGTCCCTAGGTGTGAAGTGGGTCTCTTGCAGACAGCATATATATGGGTCTTGTTTTTGTATCCATTCAGCAAGCCTGTGTCTTTTGGGTGGAGCATTTTATCCATTCACGTTTAAGGTAATTATCTATATATATGTTCCTATGACCATTTTCTTAATTGTTTTGGGTTTGTTTTTGTAGGTCCTTTTCTTCTCTTGTGTTTCCCCCTTAGAGAAGTTCCTTTAGCATTTGTTGTAGAGCTGGCTTGGTGGTGCTGAATTCTCTTAGTTTTTGCTTGTCTGTAAAGCTTTTGATTTGTCTGTCAAATCTGAATGAGATCCTTGCTGAGTAGAGTAATCTTGGTTGTAGGTTGTTCCCTTTCATCACTTTAAATATATCGTGCCACTCCCTTCTGGCTTGTAGAGTTTCTGCTGAGAAATCATTTGTTAACCTTATGGGAGTTCCCTTGTATGTTGTGTGTCATTTTTCCCTTGTTGCTTTTAATAATTTTTCTTTGTCTTTAATTTCTGTCTTGATTACTGTGTGTCTCAGCGTGTTTCTCTTTGGGTTTACCCTGTCTAGGACTCTTTGTGCTTCCTGGACTCGGGTGGCTATTTCCTTTCCCATGTTAGGGAAGTTTTCAACTGTAATGTCTTCAAATATTTTCTCGGGTCCTTTCTCTCTCCCTCCTCCTTCTGGGACCCCTATAATGCGAATGTTGGTGCGTTTAATCTTGTCCCAGATGTCTCTTAGGCTGTCTTCATTTCTTTTCATTCTTTTTTCCTTATATGTTCCGCGGCAATGAATTTCACCATTCTGTCTTCCAGGTCACTTATCCGTTCTTCTGCCTCAGTTATTCTGCTGTGATTGCTTCTGGAGTACTTTTCATTTCAGTTACTGTATTGTTCATCTCTGTTTGTTCTTTAATTCTTCTAGGTCTTTGTTAAACATTTCTTGCATCTTCTTGATCTTTGCCTCCATCCTTTTTCCAAGGTCCTGAATCACCTTCACCATCATTATTCTGAATTCTTTTTCTGGAAGGTTGCCCATCTCCACTTCATTTAATTGTTCTTCTGGGGTTGTATCTTGTTCCTTCATCTGGTACATAGCCCTCTGCCTTTTCATTTTGTCTATCTGTGAATGTGGTTTTTGTTCCACAGGCTACAGGATTGTAGTTCTTCTTGCTTCTGCTGTCTGCCCTCTGGTGGATGAGGCTGTCTAAGAGGCTTGTGCAAGCTTCCTGATGGGAGGGACTCGTGCTGGCTAGAGCTGGGTGTTGCTCTGGTGGGTAGAGCTCAGTAAAACTTTAATCTGCTTGACTGCTGATGGGTGGGGCTGGGTTCCCTCCCTGTTGGTTGTTTGGCATGAGGTGACCCAGCACTGCAGGCTGCAGGCTCTTTGGTGGGGCGAATGGCAGACTTCGGGAGGGATTGTGCCAAGGAGTACTTCCCACAACTTCCGCTGCCAGTGTCCTTGTCTCCGTGGTGAGCCACAGCCACCCCCCTGCCTCTACAAGAGACTCTCCAACACTACCAGGTAGGTCTGGTTCAGTCTCCTGTGGGGT
Organism: Lagenorhynchus albirostris; assembly: GCF_949774975.1. Classification (NCBI taxonomy): domain Eukaryota; kingdom Metazoa; phylum Chordata; class Mammalia; order Artiodactyla; family Delphinidae; genus Lagenorhynchus; species Lagenorhynchus albirostris. The sequence continues at coordinate 67,651,567 of NC_083104.1, forward strand.
CACTGCACCTTACCCTTCGTCCCGATGCACACACTACTTTGTGTGTGCCCTCCAAGAGTAGAGTCTCTGTTTCCCCCAGTCCTGTTGAAGTCCTGAAATCAAATCACACTAGCCTTGAAAGTCTGATTCTCTGGGAATTCCTCCTCCCGTTGCCGGACCCGCAGGTTGGGAAGCCTTATGTAGGGCTCGGAACCTTCACTCCAGTGGGTGGACTTCTGTGGTATAAGTGTTCTGCAGTTTGTGAGTCACCCACCCAGCAGTTATGGGATTTGATTTTATTGTGCTTGCGCCCTTCCTACCATCTCATTGTGACTTCTTTGGATGTGGGGTATCTTCTTTGGTGAGTTCCAGTGTCTTCCTGTTGGTGATTATTCAACAGTTAGTTGTGATTCCTCTTCTCTCACAAGAGGGAGTGAGCGCATGTCTTTCTACTCTGCCATCTTGAACCAATCTCCTCAAGACTGAGATTTTCAAAGTCAGTGGACCCACACCAAATAACAAGGTAAATGAGGTAAGATAAAATTTGTTACCATACAAGATAAAATGTCATAACTCAGCAGATTAAAAAAAATGCTTCCAAAAGAAATTTCACAGCAGGTTCCCTAGTTAAGGAGAGTGAGATAGCCAGACTTCCGTAGCATCTTTGGATGCTGTGAATCAATGTGGGGATGCCTGCAAAACAGTATATGAAGTGTCAGGGTTGGAGAGTAAAATTTTAGATAGGGTGACCAGAGAAGGCCTTTTAAATAAAAATCTGAGGGATGTGAGGTAGCTAGATATCTAGATATGTAGATATCTAGGAGATGAGCATCCTAGGCAGAGTGAACACAAGTGGAGAGATCCAGAGGCAGCAGTGTTCTCAGTGTTTAATGATAGCAAGGGAGCCAGTGTGACAGCAGCAGAGAGAGCAAACGGTGAGTAGTAGGGGATGAAGTCAAGGGGTAAGGGGCTCAGGTCATGTAACCACTTGTGTATCATGATAAAGACTAGCTTTTACTGAATGAGATGAAAATCCATTTGAAGGGTTTGAGCAGAGTGGTGATATAATCTGCTGTGCGCTTTAGCACCTAGGGTGATTCTTTTCTGTTAAGAAATGACTGGGCGACAGGAGCAAGGGCAGTGAGGAGGTTACTGTAGTAATCCAGGGAGAGTTCACAATGGCTTGGATCAGAATGATGACAGTAAAGATGATGAAAGGTAGTTGAATTTGGCATCTTTCTTTGAAGGTGGACTTGGCAGGATTGCTGTCAGATCAGATGTGGGGGAGGAGGGAAAGGGGGAGAGAGGAACAGAGAGAGAGAGGTCAAATCACATGTGAAATTAAGGTTTTTTGGCCTAAGTAATTCCTGAATGAAATGACCACAAACTGAATTGCAGAAGGCATGGGGGTGGGGCAGCAATATTTGAAGCTTACCTTTAGACATGACTTCAAACCGTTTGATCTTTGCCAGTCTTAAAAGTGAAGAAAAAAAAAATCTCATTTTAATTTTCATTCTTCTTACTATGAGTGAAATTTTAACATTTGTGTTTTCTTGTGACTCATCTGTTTTAATTAGTTAATTTTGGAGAGGCATTTATCTCTTGGGTGGTTCTTTTTCTTTTGATTTGTAGGGATACTTTTTATAAATTAATAACTTAACCCTTTGTGATATTTGTTGCAAAAATCACTCTGCCCCAGTTGTTTTTATTTTTAAAACTTGCTCATGGTGTTTTTGTGCAATTCAGATTTTTTTGTTGTTGTTGTTGTATTATTGAGTCAATCAGTCTTTTACAGTGTCAGAGTTAAGGTCATACTTAGGCTTTCACCGTGGTATCATTAAAGAAGACTATATATATTTTTGCTAGTACTTTTGTGTTTTTATTTGCATTTAAATCTTCAATCCATCTGGATGTTAAATGAAATGAAAAGCTGTCCTAGATGATGGGCTTGTTGAAGGGATGCTCTGGGAAGTCAGGATGTTACTGCAGAGTCTCAGTGCTTACCAGATAGAGAAGGTCTCAAGAAGAGCTTCAGCAAAAGACACAGTAACAGGGACTACCCTTTTCTCAGACTTCTTATAGTTATCCTCATTTAGGATGATTTGATTGGCTGTTACCAGTATAGCTCAGGACAGTAGTTCCCAGACTTTTTAAAAAAAAATAAATTTATTTATTTACTTATTGATTGATTGGCTGCATTGGGTCTTTGTTTTTGCGTGCGTGCTTTCTCTAGTTGTGGTGAATGGGGGCTACTCTTTGTTGCAGCTGCGGGCTTCTCATTGCGGTGGCTTCTCTGGTTGTGGAGTACGGGCTCTAGGTGCACAGGCTTAAGTAGTTGTGGCATGCAGGCTCAGTAGTTGTGGCTCGTGGGCTCTAGAGCACAGGCTCAGTAGTTGCATCGCACGGGCTTAGTTCCTCCGCTGGCATGTGTTATCTTCCCGGACCAGGGCTTGAACCTGTGTCCGCTGCATTGGCAGGCAGATTCTTAACCACTGCATCACCAGGGAAGCCCTAGTAGTTCTCAAACTTTTGGGCTGAATCAGCATCATCTGAAGGGCTTGTTAAAATACAGACTACTAAGCCCCACCTCCAGAGTTTTATTCTGTAGGCTTGGTGTGTAGCCTGGGAGCTTTCATTTCTAACAAGGTCTCAGGTGATACTGCTGGTCCCGGGACAACATTTTGGCATAGGGTATCTGGACTTAAGGTCTGGAATCAGAAGGTTTGAATTCAAATCCCTGTTCTGGTATTTAGTAGCTCTGTGATTTGGAGAAGGGTTTTGTTTTGTTTCGTTTCCTGTCTCCTCTCCTTCCCTAACAAGCCAGATTTTCCTTTTCTTGAATCAGGGTGTGTATTTCTTTCTTTCTTTTTTTAAAAATATTTATTTTATTTATTTATTTAGGCTGTCCGGGTCTTAGTTGCAACACGTGGGATCTTCATTGCCGCGTGCAGGATCTTTTAGTTGCAGCGTGTGGGCTTCCTGGTTGCAGCATGCATGCGAGATCTAGTTTCCTGACCAGGGATTGAACCCAGGCCCCCTGCATTGGGAGCACGGAATCTTACCCACTGGACCACCAGGGAAGTCCCGGGGTGTGTATTTCTTAAAGCTGTGGGGAGACTAAAAGAAATACTGTATTTGAAGTAGTTAGCATATCCTTGAAATATGGTAACTGCCACTAATAAAGTTAATGATGCTTTTATCGAGCTCTCTTTTTGGTTGTAGTGCCAGTGCTATCCAATAAGAATATAATATGAGCAACATGTAATTTAAAATTTTCTAGTAGCCATATGTTAAAAAGTAAGCAAAACAAAACAAACAAGGTGCAATTAACTTTATTTTAATCCAAAATATATGAAATATTACAAAATATAATCAATATAAAATTATTAATGAGATATTTTACATTCTTTTCTTCATAACAGGTCTTTGAAATTTGATGTATATTTTATACTTACAGCACATCTCAATTCAGACTAAACAAATTCCAAGTGCCTAATAGCCACACGTGGCCAGTGGCACCTATTTTAGACAGTGCCAGTCTAACCAGCATTCCTCTTCACCCGGTCTTCCTGGCCTCTTCCATTATGTCTAGCCTTACTTCAGGTAGCTGATTGTTGGTCTAATTAGTTGTAGACTTGGAAGTGAAGCTTGTTGTTTCACTTGATGTGGAAAGAATGATTCTGGGCATGACAAGTGTCCTTGAGCTGGGTATAGGCTTTTTAGTCTCTTAAGAGATGAACCGGGGACAAGAGTTTGTATTCCTGAGAATCAGTTTCCACCAAGGATAGCTGGCTTCATTAGAACCCAATGTCTTGTAAGTTCTGCAGGCTTGAGTATCTCTTCCTGAAAGAGTGGCTGTGGAAACCGTCAGAGTTACAAGGAATAGCCCTGATTCTTAAAAGCATGTCTTGTCATTGGTTTCTAGAACTCAGCCCCTTGACTCACGGGAGAGGCATTTCCCTTCTGTGTGTCTGTGGAGGCTCTTTCTTGTGAAGGAAGATCCCCTTAGGACTTGTGATTGCGTTTTTTTTTTTAATAGATCTTTATTGGAGTATAATTGCTTCACAATACTGTGTTAGTTTCTGTTACACAGCAAAGCGAATCAGCCATATGCATACACTTGTCCCCATATCCCCTCCGTCTTGAGCCTCCTTCCCACCCTCCCTATCCTACACCTCTATGTTATCATCACAAAGCACCAAGCAGATCTCCCTTGCTATGCTGCTGCTTCCCACCAGCCAACTGTTTTACATTCGGTAGTGTATATATGTCGATGCCACTCTTACTTTGCCTCAGCTTCGCCCTCCCACCCCGTGTCATCAAGTCCATACTGTATGCCTATCTCTTTATTCCTGCCCTGCAACTAAGTTCATCAGTACCATTTTTTAATTTAAAGATTCCATATATATGCAGCATACCGTATTTGGTTTTTCTCTTTCTGACCTACTTCACTCTGTATGACAGACACTAGGTCCATCCACCTCACTACAGATAACTCAATTTTGTTTCTTTTTTAACACCTTTATTGGAGTATAATTGCTTTACGATGTTGTGTTAGTTTCTGCTTTATAACAAAGTGAATCAGTTATACATATACATATATCTCCATATCTCTTTCCTCTTGCGTCTCCCTCCCTGCCACCCTCCCTATCCCACCCCTCTAGGTGGTCACAAAGCACCGAGCTGATCTCCCTGTGCTGTGCGGCTGCTTCTCACTAGCTGTCGATTTTACATTTGGTAGTGTATGTATGTCCATGCCACTCTCTCACTTTGTCCAAGCTTACCCTTCGCCCTCCCCATGTCCTCAAGTCCATTCTCTAGTAGGTCTGTGTCTTTACTCCTGTCCTGCCCCTAGGTTCTTTGTAACCTTTTTTTTTTTTTAGATTCCGTATATATGTGTTAGCATACGGTATTTGTTTTTCTCTTTCTGACTTACTTCACTCTGTATGACAGACTATAGGTCCATCCACCTCACTACAAATAACTCAATTTCGTTTCTTTTTATGGCTGAGTAATACTCCATTGTATACATGTGCCACATCTTCTTTATCCATTCCTCTGTCGATGGACACTTAGGTTGCTTCCATGTCCTGGCTATTGTAAATAGAGCTGTAATGAACATTGTGGTACATGACTCTTTTTGAATTATGGTTTTCTCGGGGTATATGCCCAGTAGTGGGATTGCTGGGTCATATGGTAGTTCTATTTTTATTTTTTTAAGGAATCTCCATACTGTTCTCCATAGTGGCTGTATCAATTTATATTCCCACCAGCAGTGCAAGAGGGTTCTCTTTTCTCCACACCTCTCCAGCATTTATTGTTTGTAGATTTTTTGATGATGGCCATTCTGACTGGTGTGAGGTGATACCTCATTGTAGTTTTGATTTGCATTTCTCTAATGATTAGTGATGTTGAGCATCCTTTCATGTGTTTGTTGGCAATCTGTATATCTTCTCTGGAGAAATATTTATTTCGGTCTTCTGCCCATTTTTGGATTGGGTTGTTTGTGTTTTGGGCTCATTGAGCTCCATGAGGTATTTGTATATTTTGGAGGTTAATCCTTTGTTGTTTCATTTGGAAATATTTTCTCCCATTCTGAGAGTTGTCTTTTTTTCTTGTTTGTGATTTCCTTTGCTGTGCAAAAGCTTTTAAGTTTAATTAAGCCCCATTAAAAAATTTTTTTCTTGTTTATGTTACTCTAGGAGGTGGGTCAAAAAAGATCTTGCTGTGGTTTATGTCAGAGAGTGTTTTTCCTCTGTTTTCCTCTAAAAGTTTTATAGTGTCTGGCTTTACATTTAAGTCTTTAATCCATTTTGAGTTTATTTTTGTGTATGGTGTTAGGGAGTGTTCTAATTTCATACTTTTACATGTAGCTGTCCAGTTTTCCCAGCACCACTTATTGAAGAGACTGTCTTTTCTCCATTGTATTTCTTGCGTCCTTTGTCATAAATTGGGTGCCCACATGTGCATGGGTTTATCTCTGGGCATTCTATCCTGTACCATTGATCTGTATTTCTGTATTTGGGCCAGTACCATATTGTCTTGATTACTGTAGCTTTGTGGTATAGTTTGAAGTCATGGAGTCCGATTCCTCCAACTCCATTTTTCTTTCTCAAGATTACTTTGGCTATTCGGATCTTTTGTGTTTCCATACGAATTGTAAGATTTTTTGTTCTAATTCTGTGAAGAATGGCTTTGGTAGTTTGATAGGGATTGCATTAAATCTGTAGATTGCTTTGGGTAGTATAGTCATTTTCACAATATTGATTCTTCCAATCCAGGAGCATGGTATATTTCTCCATCTGTTTATGTCATCTTTGATTTCTTTCATCAGTGTTTTATAGTTTTCTGCATACAGGTCTTTTGTCTCCCTAGGTAGATTTATTCCTAGGTATTTTATTCTTTTCGTTGCAGTGGTAAATGGGAGTGTTTCCTTAATTTCTCTTTCTGATTTTTCATTGTTGGGTTATAGGAATGCCAGAGATTTCTGTGCATTAGTTTTCTATCCTGCAACCTTACCAAATTCATTGAGTAGTTCTAGTAGTTTTCTGGTGGCATCTTTAGGGTTTTCTATGTATAGTATCATGGCATCGGCAAATAGTGGCAGTTTTACTTCTTCTTTTCTAATTTGTATTCCTTTTCTTTTTCTTCTCTGATTGCTGTGGCTAGGACTTCCAAAACTATGTTGAATAAGCGTGGGGAGAGTGGACCTCCTTGTCTTGTTCCTGATCCTAAGGGAGATGCTTTCAGTTTTTCACCATTGAGTATGATGCTTGCTGTGGGTTTGTCATATATGGTCTTTATTATGTTGAGGTAGTGTCCCTCTATGCCTGTTTTCTGGAGAGTTTTTATCATAAATGGGTGTTGAATTTTGTCAAAAGCTTTTTCTGCATCTATTAAGATGATCATATGGTTTTTATTTCTTAATTTGTTAATGTGGTGTATCACATTGATTGATTTGTGTATATTGAAGAATCCTTGCATCCCTGGGATAAATCCCAGTTTTTCATTTTTCATGGTGTATGATCCTTTTAATGTGCTGTTGGAGTCTGTTTGCTAGTAATTTGTTCAGGATTTTTGCATTTATGTTCATCAGTGATATTGACCTATAATTTTCTTTTTTTGTGATACCTTTTTCTGTTTTTGGTATCAGGGTGATGGTGGCTGTGTAGAATGAATTTGGGAGTGTTTCTCCCTCTGCAGTTTTTTGCAAGAGTTTGAGAAGGAAGGGTGTTAGCTCTTCTCTAAGTGTTTGATAGAATTTGCCTGTGAAGCCATCTGATCCTGGACTTTTGTTTGTTGGAAGATTTTAAATTGTGGTTTCAATTTCATTACTTGCGATAGGTCTGTTTGTATTTTCTAATTCTTTCTGATTCAGTCTTGGAAAATTATACCCTTCCAAGAATTTGTCCATTTCTTCAGGGTTTTCCATTTTACTGGCATATAGTTGCTTGTAGTAGTCTCTTAGGATGCTTTTTATTTCTGTGGTGTCTGTTGTAACTTCTCCTTTTTCATTTCTAATTTTATTGATTTGAGTCCTCTCCCTCTCTTTCTTGATGAGTCTGTCTAAGGGTTTATCCATTTTGTTTATCTTCTCAAAGAACCAGCTTTTAGTTTTATTGATCTTTGCTATTGTTTTCTTTGTTTCTATTTCATTTATTTCTGCTCTGATGTTTGTGATTTCTTTCCGTCTGCTGACTTTGGGTTTTGTTTGTTCTTCTTTCTCTAGTTCCTTTAGGTTTAAGATTGGATTGTTTACTTGAGATTTTTCTTGTTTCTTGAGGTAGGCTTGTATAGCTATAACCTTCCCTCTTAGTACTGCTCTTGCTGCATCCCATAGGTTTTGGATCGTCGTGTTTTCATTATCATTTTGTCTCTAGGTATTTTTTGATTTCCTCTTTGATTTCTTCATTGATCTCTTGGTTATTTAGTAACGTATTGTTTAGCCTCCATGTGTTGTGTTTTTTATATTGTTTTCCCTGTAATTGATTTCTAATCTCATAGCGTTGTGGTCAGAAAAGATGCTTGATATGATTTCAATTTTCTTAAATTTACTGAGGCTTGATTTGTGACCCAAGATGTGATCTATCCTGGAGAATGTTCCATGCGCACTTGAGAAGAAAGCGTAATCGGCTGTTTTTGGATGGGATGTCCTATAAATATCAATGAAATCTATCTGGTCTATTGTGTCATTTAAAGCTTGTGTTTCCTTATTTATCTTCATTTTGGATGATCTGTCCATTGGTGTAAGTGAGGTGTTAAAGTCCCCCACTATTACTGTGTTAGTGTCGATTTCCTCTTTTTTAGCTGTTAGCAGTTGCCTTATGTATTGAGGTGCTCCTATGTTGGGTGCATATATATTTATAATTGTTATATATTCTTGGATTGATCCCTTGATCATTATGTAGTGTCCTTCCTTGTCTCTTGTAACATTCTTTATTTTAAAGTCTATTTTATCTGATATGAGTATTGCTACTCCAGCTTTCTTTTGATTTGCATGGAATATCTTTTTCCATCCCCTCACTTTCAGTCTGAATGTGTCCCTAGGTCTGAAGTGGGTCCCTCGTAGACAGAATATATATGGGTCTTGTTTTTGTATCCATTCAGCAAGCCTGTGTCTTTTGGGTGGAGCATTTAATCCATTCACATTTAAGGTAATTATCTATATATATGTTCCTATGACCATTTTCTTAATTGTTTTGGGTTTTTTTTTTTGTTTTTTTTTTTGCGGTACGCAGGCCTCTCACTGTTGTGGCCTTTCCCGTTGCAGAGCACAGGCTCTGGACGCGCAGGCTCAGCGGCCATGACTCACGGGCCCAGCGGCCATGACTCACGGGCCCAGCCGCTCTGCGGCATGTGGGATCTTCCCCGACTGGGGCACGAACCCGCATCCCCTGCATCGGCAGGCGGACTCTCAACCACTGCGCCGCCAGGGAAGCCCTGGGTTTGTTTTTGTAGGTCCTTTTCTTCTCTTGTGTTTCCCACTTAGAGAAGTTCCTTTAGCATTTGTTGTAGAGCTAGTTTGGTGGTGCTGAATTCTCTTAGCTTTTGCTTGTCTGTAAAGCTTTTGATTTCTTCATGGAATCTGAATGAGATCCTTGCTGGCTAGAGTAATCTCGGTTGTAGATTTTTCTCTTTTATCACTTTAAGTATATCCTGCCACTCCTTTCTTGGCTGCAGAGTTCCCACTGAAAAATCAGCTGATAACCTTATGGGAATTCCTTTGTATGTTATGTTTTGTTTTTCCCTTGCTGCTTTTAATATTTTTTCTTTGAATTTAATTTTTGTTAGTTTGATTACTGTGTGTCTTGGTGTGTTTTTCCTAGGGTTTATCCTGTATGGGACACTTCGTGCTTCCTGGAATTGGGTGACTATTTCCTTTCCCATGTTAGGGAAGTTTTCCACTGTAATATCTTCAAATATTTTCTCAGACTCTTTCTTTTTCTTGTCTTCTTCTGGGACCCCTATAATTCCAATGTTCGTGTGTTTAGTGTTGTACCAGAGGTCTCTGAGATTGTCTTCAATTCTTTTCATTGTTTTTTCTTTATTCTGCTCCTTGGCAGTTATTTCCACCATTTTGTCTTCCAGCTCACTTACTCGTGCTTCTGCCTCTGTTATTCTGTTTTTAATTCCTTCTAGTGTATTTTTCATTTCACTTATTGTGTTGTTCATCTTTGTTTGTTCTTTAGTTCTTCTAGATCTTTGTTAAACTTTTCTTGTATTTTCTCATTCAGTGCTTCCATTCTATTTTTGAGAGTCTGGATCATCTTTACTATCACTACTGTGAATTCTTTTTCAGGTAGATTGCCTGTTTCCTCTCCATTTATTTGGTCTTGTAGGTTTTTACCGTGCTCCTTCATCTGTGACATATTTTTTTGCTTTCTCATTTATGTTTTTTAATTTTATTAGTGGGATTGTGTTCCTGTTTTATTGGTTGTTTGGCCTGAGGCTTCCAACACTGGAGCTTGTAGGCTATTGGGTAGAGCTGGGTCTTGGTGCTGAGATGAGGAACTCTATGAGACCTCACTCCGATGAATATTCCCTGGTGTGTGAGGTTCTCTGTTAGTGCAGTGGTTTGGACTTGTAGCTCCCACTCAGGAGATTCAGCCCAACCCGGGCTTGCAAATCAAGATCCTTCAAGTTGCCTGGGGTGCCAAAAAAAAAGAGAGAGAACAATAACAAAGTGAAAAATAAAATTAGAGAAGGAAACAAACAGATATGCTAGCAAGAATGTAAAAATAAAAAATATAGATGAATCAACAACTGTAAGGTACATCAGTACCACTATAGTAAAAAGGAGGAGGAGGGAAAAGAGAAAAGGTGTGGGGAGGCATTGGCTGTGGAGAGCAGGGCCTAAGCAAGGGTGAGGTTTGGGTGGTGGGTGGGTCCAATTTTCAGGACCCACAGGGCTGGAAAAGGCCCTGGGGGCTGTGGGGGCTGAGGCTTAGGTTCAAGGAACAGAAGGGGCCCAGGCGTGCCCCCCACCCCTGGTCTCAGAGGGCAGGGGACCTCACTTGGGAGTCCAGCAGGCTTCCTGGGCTTGAGTGGGCCCGGCAAATGCCCTCCTCTTGTCTCCTGCTCCTCTGGTCTGGGGTCTGGGAGGACCTCTCCCACCTGCCTCTCCTGATCTGCCCCGCCTCCCTCCTATGCCCCCAGGACCAATATGGTCCAGGGTGGGGGTGGTGGCGTGGGGTGGGTGGCTTAGAGGGCAGGGGAGCGGCCTGGACCTCAGCTGGCTCCTTGTGCCTGAGTGGGCGGGGCAGTTGCCCTCCACTCCTCACCCACTCCTCCCGGAGTCCCCTCTCACCTGCCTTTCCTGTTCTCCCCTCAGACTCCTTTCTATGCCCCCAAGGAGCCCCATGACCTGGATTGGGCTTTGGAGGGCAGGGGATCACCCTGGGAGCTCAGCAGACTCCCTGGGCCCAAGTAGGCGGGGCAAATGAACTCTGCTTCTCTTCTGCTCCTCCTGGATGGCTTCTTCCACCTGCCAGTCCTTATTTTCCCTGCCTCCCTCCTTTGCCCCCAGGATCCACATGGCCTGGGTGGGGCTTTGGAGGTGGGGGAACCGGCTTGGGAGCTCAGGAGGCTCCCTGCCCGAGTGGGCCAGGTGATCTCCCTCCGTTCCTTTCCCGCTCTTCCTAGAGAGTCCCTCCCAGCTGCCTCTCCTGATCTCTCCCGCCTCAGGTGCACCGATCTTGTCTGGCCTCCACTTCTCCTCCCCCGCTTTAGTCCCCCTATGTCACTCTGGGGTTCCTCCTGTCTCCTTGGGGGTCATAGTCCCCCACCACAGGCCAGCAGGTGCCCTATATCTGTGCTGCTTATCTATCATCTTTGGTGCTGAGAGAAAAGTAATGATGATGTGGGTGTTCTTTGGGGATATAAGCAAAGCACAGTACTGCAGTTGGATGAAAACATGGAAGCCCCCACACCCATTCTTCCCTTCTCCCAACTTTATAGTTTAAAAATCTCAAACCTACAGGGGCTTCCCTGGTGGCGCGGTGGTTGAGAGTCCGTCTGCCAATGCAGGGGACACGGGTTCGTGCCCCGGTCTGGGAAGATCCCACATGCCGCGGAGCGGCTGGGCCCGTGAGCCATGGCCACTGAGCCTGCGCGTCCGGAGCCTGTGCGCCACAACGGGAGAGGCCACAACAGTGAGAGGCCCGCGTACTACAAAAAAAATAAAAAAAATAATAATAATAAAACTCAAACCTACAGAAGAGCTAAAAGACTAGAAAAATGAATATTTGTATATTCTTCACTTAGACCAACCAGCTTTTCTTCTATTTCTTTGCTACCTTGCTGCATGCAGGTTGCAGTAACCCTGACACTTTATCCCTAAATTCTTTAGCATGCACTTCCTAAGCATAAGGATATCCTTTTGCGTTACCGCAATACTATTATCATACCTAAGAAAAGTATCAACAATTTCATAACAGTTAATACACAGGCTTGATTCAGATTTCCCTAATTGTTCCCCCTTTTTTTTTTAGCAGATTTTAAAATATTGTTTTTAATCCAGGATCCAGTCAAGGGTAAAGCATTTGATTATGTCTCTTTATTTTAATTCACAGTGGTTTCTCTGCCATTTTTTGGTTTATTTCTTTCTTTTCCCTGACTTAAAAAAATTCTTTTTTGGAAGAATCTGAGTCTTGGTCAAATTCTACACTGTTCAGTATTCCAGATTTATCTTATTGGTTTCCTCATGATTAAATTCAGCTTAAACTTTATTTTGCAAGAATTGCTTTGTACAGTAGATGACATATACTTCTTGAGGTGTTCCACAAAGTTACATCGTGCTACTCTTGGTACTAGTAGCTAAGTTTGATCACTTGCCCAAGTTGGTGACTACTAGATTGCTTCATTATATATGTATATTTTTTCATCTGTGGTGACTAAGTAATCTGTGGGATCCAGGCTCACCTTTGGATTAAATTTTATACGTGTTAAGAAGTGTTTTATCAATTTAGAAAGAAAATCTGGATATTTATTAGCCTAAGTCGTACTTTTTTGGTCTTTGTTATGTGATCCTAAGCCTAATGAAACCATAGAGCTAGAAATACAGCTGTTGTTCATTTTTGTTAACCTTTAACAAATGATTTTTTTTTTTTTTTTTTTTTTTTTTTTGCGGTACACGGGCCTCTCACTGTTGTGGCCTCTCCCGTTGCGGAGCACAGGCTCCGGACGCGCAGGCTCAGTGGCCATGGCTCACGGGCCCAGGCGCTCCGCGGCATGTGGGATCTTCCCGGACCAGGGCACGAACCCATGTCCCCTGCATCGGCAGGCAAACTCTAAACCACTGCACCACCAGGGAAGCCCATGATTTTATTTTTAACGATACTTTCTTTATTCAAATTTTTGGCAACATGGACTGTTTATTATTATCAATAACAATAAAGTACTTGTGCAGATCTATCCATTTTCTTTAAAAGCTTAGGAATTCAACTTTGAAGTTTTTTAAAAAAGTGTTTTCTCATTTACTTAATAGCTTGTCTTCAACCTAACCAAGTCGAAATTGTCCCATAGTAATGATTAGCTTAAAAATACATACATTGCAGAGCACAATATAGTAGTGTTTTTCTCTTTTCTTTCTCCTTCCTTCCTTCCTCCCTCCCTCCCTCATGTAATTCTGAACTCTTTTGGGGCTGCTTATGATATTTTCATTTTTTGGTAAAGACATGGAAATCCTCCTTTAAAGAATGAATGTCACCAGTAAAGGTGTAAGTCATTATTGAACTACCACAGAAACAGGGTATGCCATAGAACCAGTGAGAGAATTTGATTTCTAACTTTTTGCCTTTTACATTTACTTACTAGAATTGTGTGTGTGTGGTTCACAGAACAAGTTGGTGGTATGTGTGTTGGCTTCTGTTAGAAAATAATGATACTTGTATAATGATTACAGTGTTATAATTCCAGAGATGGAGCAAAGAGCTTAAAGCCCCTGGAGGGAAACTCCTAAAGTATCTTAAGAGGACAGGTGGCTTACTTCCCATAGTGGACCATGGAAATGAGAAAACAATTATTCTTTCTTTCATTTTATTTTTCTTGCATTTCCTTCTACTAGGAAATCTGTTAGATTAGGTAGACCACCTGGTGTCTGGCTCTGAGTGAACAGAAATATTTATGAGCAGGCTGAGGCAGTTCTTAAGTGTCCACTTCTTTGATAGAGAAGAACTGCTTATTCCAAGCTCAGGCATTACTTTTCCCACAGAAATTGCCTGCCATCAACTCCCTGGCAGTAGAATGACTAATTATAAGCTGGAGTCTTAACATTTTTTGCTGTTTTGACATTGTGTGCTTGGCAGGGTGTAGGGTACTTCTTCTTCAGGGTGTCTGTATTTATCAAATACAATGTAGATGCCATTATAATATTAAATATATGATTGGTAACTCTTACCTTCCAATTTCCATCAATAAAACACAGCTGCTCAGTTACAAATCAGGCTGGATTAAGCAGTTTGTTGTATCTGTGGCTCATTTGCGTAATTTGAAACAATGAAGATTTACCAAGCCAGATTCTTAGGGCCAGATTTTTGCTGGTGCTGTTCTGTGCTTTGTTAACGTTCAGCCGTAGTGGCTAGACTTCAGACAGGTTCTGCAAGCAGACTGGTGTATGATAGTGGCCACCCCCAAGGTTTACTATCTCAGAGAGGAGGGGTGATCCTAATGATAGTGTTCTAGAATGTTGTCCCTAGCTGATCCAGCGGTTCTAACTGCCTTTGTTGCTGGCAAGTGGTGTGGCAGTTGAACAGCTTCTTTGAATAGCTGAGAGTAAAAGGTAAGGGTAGAAGTGGGAAGGTGACATAATGATGGAGAGACCTGTGTGAGGATATTAAGTCTGTTGATGCAGTGTGCTGTATCAAGGGCAGAAAGGCAGCTATTGCCTCCTGGCAGATCCTTTTAACCAGATTTTTTCCCTCCTTTTTAGGTGATTTACTCAGTTGGAATTTATTTCTCTCACCTTTTTTTTTTTTTTTTTTTTTTTTGCGGTACGCGGCCTCTCACTGTTGTGGCCTCTCCTGCTGTGGAGCACAGGCTCCGGACGCGCAGGCTCAGCAGCCATGGCTCACGGGCCCAGCCGCTCCGCGGCATGTGGGATCTTCCCGGACTGGGGCACGAGCCCGTGTCCCCTGCATCGGCAGGCGGACTCTCAACCACTATGCCACCAGGGAAGCCCTCACCTTTCTTAAGGTGAGGGAAGCTTCTATCTTGGGTATCAGTCTCATTCGCAATTGTAGGGGCAAGGGTTTTAGGAGAACTGTCTTCAGACATTAAATTCTCAACCTTAGTTGCCTTTAGCAGCCCAAGCCATATATGAATGCAGTTGAATTCTAGATTGCCCCGTTCTGTTTGTTTCTTGTGCACATTATTTCTGGGTTTCTGTGAATGAGAAAGGAATTACCTTTTGGAAAATTGCATTAGGAATGTGCAGTGATACCTGTTCCTTAGCCAGATGTTGCATAATTTAATTTTGCAGTGGGAATAAAAAATGTTTAAAGAATTCAATTGATAAATATTTATTGAATGTTGACAGTATATGTTGTTTACTCTGCTGGGGGAAATCCTAAGATGAGTAAAGCAGAGGCCCTTCCCCGAATGAAATTTTATTTTTTAAAAAGCCTTTTAATGAGCACAAAAAGTAAACACAACTAACAAGTAAATGAGTAACTATGTGTTTGAAATATTAAAAAGTCAGTATTTTTTTTGCAGCATACTATCAAATGAATAATTCTAATTAAAAATATTTTAAACCAATGGGCTCTTATTTTATAGAAAAAATTGTTTTTAATTAGTTAATTAACTTTTTATTTTTGGCTGCGTTGGGTCTTCGTTGCTGCACGCCGACTTTCTCTAGTTGTGGCGAGCGGGGACTACTCTTCGTTGCGGTGTGAGGGCTTCTCATTGCAGTGGCTTCTCTTTGCGGAGCATGGGCTCTAGGCACGTAGGCTTCAGTAGTTGTGGCTCGAGGGTTTTAGAGTGCAGGCTCAGTAGTTGTGGCGCACAGGCTTAGTTGCTCTGAGGCATGTGGGATCTTGGCAGACCAGGGCTCAAAGCCTTTTCCCCTGCATTGGCAGGTGGATTCTTAACCACTGTGCCACCAAGGAAGTCCCTAGAAAAACAATTTTAAGAGCAGATTTTCAAAAGTTGTAGTCTTGCCAACACCAGCCAAATAATTGACACAAAATATGTGCTGCTTTAAGATTATATTGATAGGGCTTCCCTGGTGGCGCAGTGGTTGGGAGTCTGCCTGCCGATGCGGGGGGCGTGGGTTCGTGCCCCGCTCCGGGAGGGTCCCGCGTGCCGTGGCCGCTGGGCCTGCGCATCCGGAGCCTGTGCTCCGCGGCGGGAGAGGCCACGGCAGTGAGAGGCCCGCGTACCACACACACACACAAAATAAATAAAAGATTATATTGATAGTCTTCACAGTATTTCTCTTCAACACTGTTACCTGATGAGCATATATAGCAGTGAAATAATAACTGCTTACATTTATCATATACTTGCTATACACTTATTTCTTTTTTATTTATAAACTTTAAGTGTAAATTTTATAGGGGACTCTTAGAGATTAGTAACTGTCCCACAGTTATAGAGCTTAGCTGACAGAGCCTGGATTCAAACCAGGCAAGTCAGATGTTTTAACTCGTTTTATTTCTTGGGCTCAATCATCCTCTGCATGCCCCCCCCCGCTAGGTTCCTTTTTTTTTTTTTTTAAATATGATTTGGAAGAACCTTCAAAATTCAATTTAAAATAAAGGTAACTTTTTTCTTCAAACTTTTATTGTAAAAGGAAAATTATGTGGGAAAATGTGGATAATTTCATTACCTAAATCAATTTTTCCATAAATACCACATAGTTTTGCAATGTGTAATTGCTATATTCTACTATTTGTCATTGTTTCAGACATTTCACATATTTCTTTTTTAAAAATTATTTTGAATTGTTATATATTATGCCTCTGACCTAATTTATCCACATTTGCTGTCTGTTTCCCCACTTTGGGACTGTTCTGATTGTTTTCAGTTTTTCATTATTATACATAATGAAATAATGAATATTTTTCTACACAGAATAGTATTCTTCTGTTGAATTATTTCTGTAGGATAAATTCCCAGAAGTGGGTCAGATACACTCTTGAACCTCATGTGTTAGTTTATGCCTAGCAATACCTTTTTTATGTTAATTAGGTAGGGATAAGTAAATTTGCAGAATAAAATGTGTTATTTTCCTTTTAAAATCATTTTGCATATAAAAAATAGAGGTTGAGTTATGTTACTTTCTTATTTCTGTTGGGAAAAGTAAAAATTACAGAGATATAGGCAATACTAAGTTAGAAGTGCTTGTAGCGTTTCAGTTTTGTCATTCTCTGACATGGTCTTTTAGTTTTTATATTTTCAGGAGTATAACTGGTATGCGATTCCAAGCCCTGTAAAGAAAACAGGGATAGAGGGAAGAATGGCATTGCACTGGTGACGAGTAGGGTTCAGGAATGCCTATTTAACTATGATGACGATAATTTTATCGTCATCAGTAGTTTTATATCAGCAGATGCCAGAGAGCTAGGAATTTAGCCATCTCAGATGCATAGTGGGAGAAGTGGAGAGACTCAAATGGAAATACACAGCCAGGTCATATCCCTAGGGAGCCCCAGGCGCTCCTACTTGGGGTGAAGACAGCCACTGCAGGGAGAGGTAACTGTTGGAGCAAGCTTGGGTGCACTGCGAAGCACTCTTGTGGTGCTTTTTGCTCCAGGTGAAGTGCTTTATTCCCCTCACTGACGGCTAACAACACTGTTTCATTCATCCTTTGAATCCTAGTACAGTGAGTGCCTGGCACATAATAGGCCATTCACTTGAGTTAAATTCATGGATGAGTTTTGAAAAGAGTGGTTAGCAGCTAGGCAGTGAAAATTGTACTAGATAACTTGGGGCTTCTTGGGCAAATGCACAGAGTTGGTGGGAAGAGATTTTGATGGCTTCAGTGGATGGTTAACAGAATTCAAAGATTGTTTAGGAAGAAGAGATGATGTTATCTGCTATATTGAAACCTCCTTTGAAAACTGAAAACCACACAAAAACCTGAAAAAAATGAATGTTTTTAGTAGCTTTATAATGATATTCAAAACCTGGAAGCAACCAAGATGTCCTTCAATAGGTGAGTGAATAAACAGACTGTGGTACATCCATTCAATGGAATATTATTCAGTGATAAAAAGAAATGGTCTGTATGGTAATGGATTAGAGTTGGAGACATCAGTAGGAACTCATGTTTAGCTTATTATAGATGTAAATAGTTACATATAAAATATTTATAAATATGTGTACACACAGGTTAGTTTATATAGATATATTTTCTTGCTTTGTCTGCTGAGAGGGCCTGGAAGCAATGACATTCCATTAGCAATGAGCATACCTAGCATCCAGATCATTCTCCAACAAAAGAAACCATCCAGTCTCTTGGGAGAAACAGCCAGTTCTACGACTGGGGCCGAAAATACACAAGATGAGCATGGATCATATTGTAATGCCAGAAAGTAAAGGAAGTGCTGTAAAAAAAAAAAAACACAATGATGGGAGCATGTCAGAGGGACATAGGAGCCAACAAAAAGTGCTCCCAATAGCCAAAGCTGGAACAATTGGAGCAAAGATAAATAAAGTAGTAATGGATTATACCCAAAGTATAACACATCCATGAGTCCGTACTGATATAATTAGTGATTGATTAAATAAATAAAAGTAGAAGAGACCAATTTGCTGTGCAAAAGAATTCCAAACTATTTATGTAGATACTCTGCCCTCAAGGAGGGGGAGCCCAAGTTTCTACCCCTTAAATGTGGGCTGTGAGCAGTGACTTTTCCCCAAAGAGAAAGGAAGGGGAGAAGAGTAACTTTAAAATAGAGAAACCTGACAAACACCACCTCAGCCAGGTGATCAAAATTAACATCAATAGTGATAATTCATGTTGATAACATGTACCCTTGATATGATGTGATGAGAAGGGTACTCTACCTCTACGGTCTTCATCCCCCAAACTCATAAACCCAGTCCAACTATGAGAAGAACACCAGATAAACCCAAGTCAATACATGTTATACAAAATACCTGAGCAGTACTCTTCATAACTATCAAGGTCATCAAAAACAAGGAGAGTTTGAGAAACTGTCAGAGTTAAGAGGGACCTAAAGAGACATGACAACTAAATATAATACATATTATGGGTGGGATCCTGGACAGAAAAAGGAATTAGTGTGAAAACCAAGGAAATATGAATGAGTTTTGGATTTCATATTTAATGAAGTTAATAGTGTATCATTATTGTACTATACATAGAAAATGATAAAGATGCCACCAAAAAATTATTAGAGCTCATCAGTGAATTTGGTAAAGTTGCAAGATACAAAATCAATATACAGTAGTCTCTTCCATTTCTGGCATACTATAACTACAACTATCAGAGAAATTAAGGGAACAGTTCGATTTATGCTCTCATCAAAAAGAATAAAATACTTACTAAGGAGGTGTAAAAGACCTGTACCTGAAAGACCATAAGGCACTGATGGAAGAAATTGGAGATGATACAAACAGATGGAACAGTACACTGTTTTCATGGATTGAAAGAATTAATATTGTTAAAATGACTATATTACCCAGGGTAATCTATAGATTCAACACTATCCCTATCAAGATGTCAATGGCATTTTTCACAGAACTAGAACAAACATTTTAAATTTGTATGGAAACACAAAAGACCTTAAATAGCCAAAAACAATCTTGAGAAAGAAGAACAGAGCTGCAGATATTATGCTCCCTCACTTCAGACTATACTGCAAAGCTACAGTAATGAGCACAGTGTGATACTTGCACTAAAACAGGCACATAGATCAATGGAACAGAATATAGAGCTCAGAAATAAGCCCACACATTTTTGGTCAGTTAATCTATGACAAAGGAGGCAAGAATATACAATGGAGAAAAGGCAGTGTCTTCAATAAGTGGTGCTGGGAAAACTGGACAACTACATGTAAAAGAATGAAATTAGAACATTTTCTCACACCATATACAAAAATAAACTCAAAATGGATTAACAAAATGGATTAAAGACCTAAATGTAAGGCTGGAAAACATAAAACTCCTAGAAGAAAACATAGGGTAGAACACTCTTTGGCATGAATTGTAGCAATATTTTTTTGGATCTGTCTTCTAAGGCAAAGGAAACAAAAGCAGAAATGAACAAATGAGACCTAATTAAACTTAAAAGCTTTTGCACAGCAAAGGAAATCCTCAACAAAACAAGAAGACAGCCTGCTGAATGGGAGAAAATATTTGCATATGATATGACTGATAAGGGGTTGAGATCCAACATATATAAACAGCTTATAAATATCAAAAAGAAACCCTCAATTGATAAATGGGCAGCAGACCTGAATAGACATTTTTCCAAAGAAGACATGCAGGTGGCTAACAGGCACATGAAAAGGTGCTCAACATTGCTAGTCATCAGAGAAATGCAAATCAAAACCACAATGAGATGTCATCTTACACCTGTCAGAATGTCTATCAGTAAAAAGACCACAAATAACAAATGTTGGCAAGGACGTGGAAAAAAGGGAACCCTAATAAACTCTTGGTGGGAATGTAGATTGGTGTAGCCACTGTGGAAAACAGTATGGAGGTTCCTCAAAAAAACTAAAAATAGAACTACTATATGATCTGAAGAAAATGAAAACATTAATTTGAAAATTTACATGTACTCCAGTGTTCATAGCAGCATTACATATAATAGCCAAGACATGGGAGCAACCTAATTGTCCATCCACAGACAAATGGATAAAGAAGATGTGATATATGGAATACTACTCAGCCATAAAAAAGAATGAAATTTTGCCATTTGCAACAATGTGGATGGACCTGAAGGGTATTATGCTTAGTGAAATAAATCAGACAGAGAAAGACAAATACTGTATGTTATCACTTATATGTGGAACCTAAAAATTAAAACAAATGGATGAATATAACAAAGCTGAAAAAAATAGTGTATCAGTATTGTTTCATTAATTGTAACAAACATACTGTACTCTAGTGTATGATGTTATTGTTAGGGGAAATTGTGTTCTGGGTATATAGGAACTCTATACCACCATAGCAACTTTTCTGTAAATCTAAAACTGTCCTAGAAACAAAACTTATTATTAAGAAAAAGAAAATACTTCTGAGTTACATGCAGCTAGAATTGCTTATAATTATCCACTGATGGAATTAAAAAAATTTTTTTTAAATGAAAGAAAATTCGGATAAACCAATAAGTTTCCTGTGATGAACCTAGGTTCCAATATGAGAACTATATTGATTCTCATGTCTATCACTCGCAAAGACCCAATCAGCTTCTATTAATTAACTGTAAATTCTTTTCATCTAATCTGAAATTGAGAAATAGAAACTGGTTTTCCCATGCCCTCCAAACAAGTTTATGAAAGAGCGAAAAGCCCATAGATCCTGATTATGGGTCTTACGCTTACCTTCTACTTTACTTAATAATTCTTTTATTTTTATATATCAGTAGAAGTATTCATAAATGAAAAAAATTATAGACACTGAATCCTCCTCTGATGCAGTGATAAAGCTCAGAGTTTGCTCTGATTGTACTCTAAGGAGAACAGGTTGAAGAATGCAAGGTAATTTAGAAAAGCAAGAATGCCTGTGTATCCTTTTGTAAGGGAGAATTTTTAATCTCCAAAATAAATTCTGAGCCTTTGTGTGGAAAGCATTCTGATTCATCTTTATTCATTCTTCTTAAACTTAACCTGTAGTGGTTGGTAAAAACTTCCAAGTTGAATAATAACCTTAATCCCCTAGAAACGTTTGCTCAGATATTTCTGAAACTGGTTCACAGTTCCCCTCTTCACAAGTTCATTTCTACTAGTGTTTGACCTTCTGGAAGGTACAGAGTTCCCCTGAAACTGTAGTTAGGTCAGAGAACTAAAAGGCTGATGCAGATGTACTTTGTGAGCTAGTCTGTGTTCTGTTATAAATCATCTCCATCTTGGTGTTCTTTCCTGCTCAGTTTATTTTGTGTTCCTGGGATCTTCCACAGAGCAACACAAACTGTATTAGAATCTTATCTTTTAGTGGGCTTTTGGCCAGATGTCCAGAGCTCTAGATTTTAGAGAGTGTAGCATTACTTTTTATGCTGTAAAATTACAGGCTTGATGTTAGCACTTGTTCTTTTTTAAAGCCATTAATTCGTCCTATGGTCACGGGTAAATAGCCCAAATTTATGTGATGTAACTGGTGTAGTGAGATGTCTGATTTAGCCAGTTTTGGAAAACCGTTTTCAGAACATGGATAAACATGTAATTTGTACATTCCCATAGCTCCCAACAAGCTCTGTAGAGAATTTCAGGGGAATAAAAGTAAAGGTGACTTCTTTGTCCCTGGGAATAAAAATTAGCTGCACACAAAAGAAATGAGTTGTGTTGGCCTGAGTTCTTCTCAGCCCCTTTCTTTTAGTCTAAATATTGGTCTATTAAGTGATTGCAGAGTTTAACAGTCACGTGTGACCTTTATGCTTCATTTATGTTTTAGTTTTCCCATTATTTGAAATAGAGATAAGAATAGTTCTCAAACTCACTGAAATTTTAGGGCTCAAGATCTGTCAGCTTTGCCTCTTTGGTTTAGACTTTATTTAAAGTAGGTAAAAATCTACTGGGTTTCTGATATTTCTCTTTCTCTGTTGAAATCATTGACGTATTAAACCTAAAACAAGACTAATTCCAAGATCAAATTGCTCAGTGATCAAAAGGAAATAGTTATATTTTCCTGATTAACTAGATTTTAATATCCTTGAAGGTGAGATGTTGGAATATCTGACCCAATGCCTAGCAGGTATTAATAGTGGTTGTTCAGTAAAAATTACCCCTTTCCTCTTTTATGACCAAGACCTTTGGTGTCTAATTAGCAGACAAAGAAAAACTGAGCTAATTTATTGTATTACCAGAAGGATATGTTTTTACAACTGAAAATACAATCAAGTGTGAACATTTTTTTAAAAAAATAAATTTATTTATTTTTGGCTGCATTGGGTCTTTATTGCTGCACGCGGACTTTCTCTAGTTGCGGTGAGCGGGGACTACTCTTCATTGTGGTGCGTGGTCTTATTGCGGTGGCTTCTCTTGTTGTGGAACACGGGCTCTAGGCACGCGGGCTTAAGTAGTTGTGGCACGTGGGCTCAGTAGTTGTGGCTCGTGGGCTCTAGAGCACAGGCTCAGCAGTTGTGGCACATGGGCTTAGTTGCTCTGTGCCATGTGGGATCTTCCCGAACCAGAGCTCAAACCCGTGTCCCCTGCACTGGCAGGCGGATTCTCAACCACTGTGCCACCAGGGAAGTCGCAAGTGTGAACATTTTAAATAAAAGAGACTCCAGAAGTTTTGTCCAATTTAATAGAGTCTGAATTATAGAACACTCAAAAAGAGATGTGATTTAAAAAAAAATAACAATATAGTACTATGTGTGTGTTATATAAGTCTGTATATCCATAAATTAGCTTTGGTTCAACAATAAACACTTGACAATCTCTATGAAGCTATTATGAGTACAAAGATGATACCCACAGGAAGTTTAGAGTCTGGTTCTGAATTATATTGCTGTATTTTAATTTATAATTATTAAAACATGTTTTGTATTGTATTTGCTTATAAATGGGAATTAATGAAATTTAAGTAAATGAACTTGTACTGTTAAAAGCCATGCACAATGTCAAGATTCCTGTTTGTATCTCTTTTCCTTCTGCCTTTGGGACACCCCTCCATCACTGTTTATCACTGTCGTTCTCTATATCCGTCCATCATCTTCTGTGTTCTGAATGAAAACACTCTTAATTTATTTTTTCTTTAGGGCTCTAATATTGAGTGGCAACTCACTTTTTCTTCTTGTCAGCTTTCCTATTTAATTTTATTATATTTCATATCAGACCGAAGGATGACCAAGGCTCGACGTTCAGCTTCCTGAGACCAGCTTTCTAGGTTTAACAGTGTGGTCCCTTGGAGGAAATTTGGAGTATTGTATTTAAAAAATTTGGTAACATGGAGTTGGGTATAGGAGATGAGGAGAGGTTATTATGGTAGGGGCTTCAAATTAATGTCCTAGAACTCGGATGTATTCAGTTTGGGGTCTTGTGGTTCTAGAAAACTTTTGTGTTATTTTGAAGTTGATTTCTGATAGTAGATATTTGGTAGAATCTAGGCAAAGGAGGAACCTGATTTCTAAGACATTAGCTCTTAGCATTACTGTATTGCCTGCCTTGGAGATATGATGGGTGGTGTTTTGTTTTGTTTTGGCTGTGCTGCCTGGCTTGCGGGATTTAGTTTCCCAACCGTGGGTCAAACCCGTGCCCTCTGCAGTGGAAGCACAGAGTTCTAACCACTGGACTGCCAGGGAATTCCCGTCATGGTTGTTCTTTTTCTGTGGGATTTTTTCCCCCTCCCGCCCTCCCTCTCTCCCTCTCTTTTTCTTTTCTTCTTTCCTTCTACTTTAGGACAGCAGTGTCCTGATACTGGTGACATACTATAGGAAATACAAAAACTTACCTGTTTTTGACAAGACTAGGTAGCTGTTCATTAAGATGGAAGTGACCAATACTACATGCAACAAATTTTCATTTGCACCTTTGATTCTGTAATTTCTAAATTTTTGATATTTGAGTGTGCAACATATAAATTCATAACCTTCAAACTTGATCTTTTAGCCCAACCCACGATGTTATTGTAGAATAGAAATGGTGTGCAAAAATGAGATCCAGAGATATTCTCAAACTTTAACCACTTAAAGTTAAAATTTTCATCCCTTTTATTAAATGTCTAGATGTAAAAAGATCAGCATCATGTGGTAAAGGTATACTAAAGTGAAAAACAGAGTGATTCTTTTGCGGGTTCAGTGAATAATCAGCCAGGGCTTTGCCAAAGTCTGTAAAATACTGGTCTTGAACTAGAAAATCATTATGATTCCTTCTAACTGAAAGTTGGTGATTTTCTTGGCATCACAAATTGGTGGGAGTATATGTGGGTAGTGTAATGCTCAACCTGTAACAAGAAGAGATGCACAATCTTCAAGGAGATAATCAGCTTCTGAAAGAGCAGTCGCTTTGAAGTTTTTATATGAGTAAGATTGAAAATGACAGTCTACTCAGCACATTTGCAGAGAATCTTTGATAAATTTTTAGTGCCATTTCAAATCCCAGCAGCTCCACATAGGATGGCTTTATTTTGGGCTCTGTTATGGACGTATTCTATATATCTAGTCTCACTTGTCGGTGCATTTTTTGAAAAAGAGTACTGAAGTCTCAAAGATGGGGTTTAATATCTTTACCAAAAGATACAGACATTGACATAGTTTCTAAGGATAATTCCTTGCAATCAAACCTTAATTTCTTTTTAGTGCCAATATATAAAATGAGTATAGGTGTGTATTGTTACATTGCCAATAAGAACTAACATTGATTGCCAAAAATATACTTTTAATAGCACCCAACTTGTCTAGATCAGAATCATGCAAAATAGTAGAAGGCACTCGTAAACAAGATCAAGAAGTCTTTGTCCTCTCAGTTTTGGGCTCTTGGGCAAGTCATTTAATCACTCTGAGAGACAGTTTACTTATTTGTAAAAGGATAATACTACCTATTCCATCTGTATCTTAGAATTCTCGTGAGAAAAAAATGACATAATGTATATTAAATAATTTTGAAAGTAGTACTCAAAGAATTCATGGCCATGGTACTGTCACAAGTGCATTTTCCGATTGGGAAGGGAAATCTTTCAATAATTTAAAATTATTTATTGAACTAGTTACTACACACTTTTCAGAATTAATGAAACTGAGGTCTGTCTCACATAATTAGTAAGTTGCAGATTCAGGACTGTGACTTATGTCTCCTGAACAATCCAGTTACTCTTTTTTTAATATATATAAATTTATTTATTTTTGGCTGCATTGGGTCTTCGTTGCTGCGTGCGGGCTTTCTCTAGCTGTGGTGAGTGGGGGCTACTCTTTGTTGTGGTGTGCAGGCTTCTCATTTGTGATGGCTTCTCTTGTTGCAGAGCATGGTCTCTAGGCTCACGGGCTTCAGTAGTTGTGGCACACGGGCTCAGTAGTTGTGTCTCACAGGCTCTAGAGCCCAGGCTCAGTAGTTGTGGCGCATGGGCTTAGTTGCTCCGTGGCATGTGGGATCTTCCCGGACCAGCGCTCGAACCTGTGTCCCCTGCATTGGCAGGCAGATGGATTCTTAACCACTGTGCCACCAGGGAGTTACTCTTTTTCTGCACACCATATTGATTATAGTTTTTTCCCTTTAGACTCAAATTTAGATAAGTACTTTCTCTTAAAAGTATTGTCTTTCTCTTAAAAATGGTCTTTCTCTTAAGAGAGAGAGAAAGGAAGAAAGAGAAGGAAAAGGAAAGGAAGGGGGTAAAAACTGGTTGTGTACCCTTATTTCCTTTTTAGACAAACATATTTTAAATTTCTGGAAGGAAAATTATAACTAAGGCACTGAAGTAAAAAATGTACAGTAGTCTCCCCTTATCTGCAGGGGATATATTCCAAGCCCCCAGCAGATTCCTGAAACTGCAGATAGTATTGAACCCTATATATACTATGTTTTTTCCCTAAATTAAGGGACCAGTAGTGTATATAGTGTAGGTATGCTTGGCAAAGGGATGATTCACGTCCTGGGCGGAATGGAGTGGGACAGCATGAGATTTCATCACGCTACTCAGAACAACGTGCAATTTAAAACTTATGGAATTTTCCATGTAGTATATTCAGACTGAGGTTGACCACAGGTAACTGAAACTGTGGAAAGTGGAACTGTGGTCAAGGGGTTACTACTGATTCTAGATTTTAACAGGCAAGCTCCAGTTTGATCAAATCTGATCCTCTGGTATTCTGCTCTCTGATGGTGGAGGTTTCTTAAGGCTGGGGCCATTATGTGTAGAATCCAGTAAGAACTGTGAGTTTTTTTTACTTGATTCTAAGTAAGTCATGATCATGTGTATTTTCAGCATATGTGGTGGAATTATTTATTGTAAGAAGTAGAAAATAGTGCTGACAGAAGCTACCTTTCTCAAAACACCATTACAGTCAGAGTAATTTTGCTTCCTTTGCCAGTTACGACAAATAGCTTTCCATTTATACGGTGTTACATAAGAACCTGAACACATTAAATCAATCATTTTTCCTATAATGATGGATTTTTTAAAAATCTTTTAAATTATTATACAGTTATTACATTCTGCATAGTTAATAACGTGCGGCTTGCCAGGAGGAGAATATTACAGCTGAACAATCTTAATTTGACCAGGTTTCTAGAACAGGATAGGATTCAGCAATTACTGTAGGTTTATAGTTCTTTGCTATGTATGAGGTAAAGTAGACAACTTGGGTGTCATCAATCTGTACTAAACTGAATGTACAATACAGGGGACATGAGCACATATATGGACGTTTGGCAGATTTATTAAGCCTGTAATTCTGGTTCTTCGAAATCCCTTTAAAAAAGTTATTAATTAGATAATCACAGATCACTGAACCAGAGGATCTTCTCATGGTGTGCTAAATGAACTCAGATGAAGGCAGAGCCAGCTAATTTAGCTACTCTCCCCTTCATGGTATGGTTCTGAGGCTCACATTGAGGATACATAATATAGGTTACTTTTGCTTCAGTTTCCTGTAGTGACAGTTCAACATGCATCATACCTCAGAGAAGGTCATCATCTGCCCAATTTGACACACAGTATACAATTCATATATAACCTTTTGTATGGGAAGGAGTTGGGGGAGAGAGAGTGTTTAACGGACCTGAGATAATGTTTAATAACAGAAGATGTAAGTTAAATTGACCAGCTGTTGTGTGTCTCTACTTTTAATGTAATAGAATGTGGGATGGTGAGAAATTTCACACTAATTTTATTTCACTTTATTTCACACTAAATAATTCTAGTTGTTTCTTTTTTATACAGAACATGTGAAATTTGCCGAATTAAGAGGCTGTCCTTTCCAAATTAAATACAAATTTGGCTTTCTTCAGGAAGTCTGCAGTGTTTTAAATGCAAAATAGCCTACTTGCACCCAGCTAAAACATAGCTTCTTTATGAATAACACAGGGTACAAAATTCATCCACATGCTTCTCCTGAGGAGAAAACAAAACTTCTGCATAATACTGACATGTGCTCAGCCTACAGAGCAGGGGATGAGATTTTTTTTTTTTTAACTGATGGTTTTGTCAGCTCTGGGTTGTTCAGAGGAGGGAGGAACAAAAGGTGTAGATTCCTTGAAATCACAGGCTGTCAAAAGTTGCACGGACCTTAGGAATCACCTCATCTAGTGTGTATAATATCTTAACACTCTGTCCCCCACCCCAAATCCAGACTCACCGGAGAGAGCCAGCACTGTTCCAATAGTAAAGTCACAACCTGGGGATTGGAGCAGAGGATTAAAAAATTTGACAAGTGGTTCTAATTGCTCCTGTAGTCACAGTCAGTCTCTCTCTCTCCCTTTCTCTCCCCCCCACCCCACAACACAGCGCACGTGCGCACGCACACACACGTGTCCTATTGAGAGTTCACCGTTCCCAGAGAAAGGAGAGGTATGGAGAAGTTATTTCAGTTTGGTGGTTCCCAGACTTTGGATTGCATTAAGTTGTTTAAAAGAATATTAGAGAGAAGGGAAAGTGACCAACGTAGGATTGGCAGCTTTTATTTTATTTAGTTGTATATTTGAAAAGAAATCACTAACACACAGTTGACATAAATTTTAACAAACGTAATAATAGGTAACGATGTAGAATATATTTAGCTTTTGAAAAACTGGTATGTTCTTACTCTTATTTATTAAAGTTTTTTTTTTTGACGTGGACCATTTTTAAAGTCTTTATTGAATTTGTTGCAGTATTTCTTCTGTTTTATGTTTTTTGGTTTTTTGGCCTTGAGGCATGTGGGATCTTAGCTTTCCGACAAAGGATCGAACCTGCACCCCCTGCATTGGAAGGCGAAGTCTAAACCACTGGACCACCAGGGAAGTCCCCCTTACTCTTATTTAACCATGGCCCAGGATTTAGGAATTACTAATCAAGTGGTCATAATTAACTTGAACAATAACATAGCAATTTAAAATTAAAAATTATGATATTAGCCTATGGCCGCTCAAAGTTCTTGCCCAGTGGTAAGCACTGCTGCAGAATAGTATTTTTAGTTAATTTTAGGTTCAGCAACTAGAGAGGCTTCTAGAAAATTTGAACACAACTGAGAAAGCAACCCAAATCAGTTTCAGTAGGTACTCACAAAGCTGGGTGGTATACATTGCCATATTGAATTATTGACAGTAATTCTCGTGAGATTGTGGAATGGATACCTTGAATTCTTGAAGAATGATTTAGGGACTTGATATTCTCAAGTATAATCCAGGGACAACCTACATTAGCATCACTTGAGAGCTGCTGGAAATGCAGACTATCAGGCCCCACCCCAAACCTGCTGAATCAGAATCTGCATTTTAACAAGGTCTCCCAGGTGATTCACATGCATAGCAGAGTTAGACACTGATTTAAGGCATCTTTCTAAAAGCCAAAGTTTCAGATAGGTAATTTTCAGGTAGCCTTTGCCTCATCTCCTTAACAGGTGTTCCAAAACTAGGATTATCAGAGGAAGTAAATTGCTTAAAATAGCAACTAAGACTAACCTAAAAATATAGTACAGAGAGGCCTTGAGACTGACAAATGATAACGTGATTTATAATTAGCTTATCAATTAGATATAAATTGGTATCTTAAAAGAAATTGGAAGCTGTTTTTAAGTTTTATCTTTCCAGGTTTAGTTTTATATTTAGAAAACCTCGGTATAATCAAAAATACAGGGACTTTTTTTAAACAGGAAGAATTTTATGTCACAGTTTTTGAACTACACCATTAACAAGCAATGGAATTTTGAAATTAAAAATGAAAAGTTGGAAAGTACCTTAGGAGTTTATCTACTTCAAAGCCCCCCCCCCCCCCCCACTCTAGCCCATCCAGTTTCAGGGCTCTGTTTACAGTAAGCATTTTGAATATGAGGCTTCCACTCTGTTTGGACATGTGTAGCCACGGGGAGATACTGCCTCCCTCCCTGTTTTTCCCTCCCCCCATCTTTTTTTTTTTTTCTTTCTCCCTCTTGTCTGCTCCACAGATAGTTTCACTGTTTAAGCTTCTTGAGGACAGTACTAAACTTCTTGAGGACTTTGTCTAGTACTTACACGAAGACTGTTGTTCTCTTGAAGGGTATAATAGGTTTAGACCTGCTGAGTGTGATATGATATATGAGAATCACACTGGAATTTCTAGTAATAGATATTTAAATACATAATCACTGCTTTATGCTTATATACAGGGTTCAGAGCTTTTAGGCCCCTGTAATTAAGAATTCCCTTGAGGATGCTTACCTGCAAGCATGTTCAAAGGCTGGCTCTCCTTGTTCCTGTAGTAGAATTGGTTCCTTTATATCTGTTATCAGTAAATACTAAGTGCTTGAATTGCCTTCTGTGGAGGAACTGAATGATTGGAGTATCTGAGCAGAAGGGAATCATTATATACCTTTTTGTATCTTTTGAATTAAGAGTGTGTGATTCTGATGCCAGGCAATTTTATGTGGAAAGGGAGAAAATAATGAGGTTGAGATGGCATTTTGACAAAGGATAAATGATTTTGGCCTCACTTCCGACTAATATCCTACACTTTTGGTGGTGGACTTCTTGTTTTTCTCCCTCAGCAGCAAGTAACTTCTAGAATGCTGCTGGATGTCAGGTTGTAAGAGAGTCAGTGTTTATCTCCCATCCTGTAGTCTTCAGTGTAAATATCTGAAAATGGTTGTTATCAGGAGAGATGAAAGCATCTTCCACATCTCTCTCTTAACATCTGTTAGTCTGCAAGAGCCTGCCAAAGCTGTATTCTAAACTCTTTATAAGACCCTGCCGTAACCTATAATGTGTAGCCACCATCCGTATTTTGTTTTGGAAGTGGGGTTGATTTAGCTACTTTTGGAGGGGGTTCTCCAGGAAATTTCTGGGCCAGATTAGGTCTCCTCTTTCCAACTGTATTCATATACCAACATAGAGACCTCTCTTTGCTTTGATCTGGACACATTTTAAGGGAGCAGATGCGATGACTGGTGGTTATCACTGCCTTTTAAGTTACACACTGTGCTTAGTCACCAGAATAACAGTAGGTTACAGTTAATAGTACCATCTCTGAAATTTAAAGTTTATATCTTATTATTTGTTTTGGTCTTCCAGATGAAATGAGAATACTTAGGGGGAGAATGTTGTGGTGAAAAAATATGTTTACTTTGTTTCATTTCTATCAGATAACTCCTCAGAAGGATACAGCCTACCCTGGAGCCTAAAGCCTCAGTACAGGATTTTGAAAGTTCATATATGATAGCATCATTTTGATTAGGTTCAGTGGGATGCCTTTCACTTTCATCTGCAGCTGTGAGTCTTTTCATGCCTTTGTTAGAGGTTCAGTGGGAATGTAATAATGACAGATTGTGAAAAGCTCTAACTTTTCCGTTTCAGTTTATTTAGCTGAACTTGTCTCTAAATACTCTGTATGCAGAATAGGAAAGAAGCTAGTGAATGCTTAATTGTAAGGTCGCATTTGAAGATAGATATTTCCATAGGGCTCTGCTTTACATATCTAGTAGTTCGTGATTGTCCCAGAACCCTGAAAAGAATACGAACTTGTAATTCATTGCTCCACTCTGGTAAAATCTGCAACTTGATAGCGAAGACTTCCTTTACCAGTTGAATTGAGTGTGCGTGACAGCACTGGTATATTGGGTGTACCTGTGATGGTATTTGGCTGTTGTATAGTTCTTCTGGGGTAGATTAGAAAACCATTTTCTATATGCATAAATAATTTTATACATATGAATATGATTACATGATTTTAAGAAATAAGTACACCCTTTGTGAACTTCTAAGATAGGTGATGCATGCTGGTATATAAAATCAGCATTGGATTAGAAATTTGTTTTTACTCCATATTTAGCTTGATAAACTTGGGCAAGTCACTTTTTCTGTGCATTAATTTCCTCTTCTATAAAAATAGGAAAGTAGTGTGTTATTTAAGGTCTCAATATTTTGTTGATTATTCGTCTAGTTGTATATAGTTTACAGCAATTTTATAAATGAAGAAGTAAATTAGTTAAGATACTTCAGTAGATGACTGAAGAAAAACCTTGATAATCATGAATTTGGAAAGGGGAGGGAAAAAACCCACAACATTACTGTTAGTTTGTAGAAAAGCAACAAATTTCTCTTAAGGACGACAGATGTTCAGGACCAGCCCTGGAGTGCCTTTAGGCATTCCTTCCTGAGGCCCACTCTCCTAGCACTGAGCCAGTGTGTGCGCTCTCCTCTCTGCCCCTCTGTATTCCTCTCTTGGGGGATGCTGAGGCTCCCCCTTTGATACCTGTCTTTTTCCTAGTCATCAACCCATCCCTGCATGCTGCATTAAGAATTTTCTGGTTCCAGTGTTCCAGAGTTCTAAACTAACATGATAAAAACTGTGTTGATTTTTTAAAAACAGTTTTATTGAAATATAATTCACATTCCATAAAATTCACCCATTTAAAGTTTACAGTTCAGTAGTTTTTAGTATATTCACAAGAGTTGTGCAGCCATCCCTGCAATCTTATTTTAGAATATTTTCATCTCCCCAAAAAGAAATTCTGTACCCTTAAACTATATTGATTTGATCATACTTAATGTGGATCCTTAACCACATATTTTGTACAATAGTTGCATACCTCTTGAACACCATTTAATAACTCAAAAGAGTGAGTCTAGTGGTGGAGGTTTTAGATACCGTGATAAGGGTATAGGAGACAGATCATTTTGGTGTTTCCCATGCTCTGCTGCTCTGCCCGGTAATTAGGGCAGGTCCAAGAGATGGAATGAATGGATTACCTCATTTGTATTTTATTAAGTATTAGGACACATAGTTTGGGGGAAAGCTGGGCTTGTTACTGAAGGTTCCGTGGCTGGCTGGTAGCGGTGACCATGTGAGAACAGTGATAAGGGGACATGTTCCAGACTTAACGTGGTGAGCAACAGTGACAGAATGTTGTGAATAGTAAAATAATTACCACCTCTACACATGCATGTTTTGCATTTGTAGATCTTTACATGTAGGGACCTGTAAACCTTTGTGATGGACCTTTAAAGAGCCAAAGGAGAAAAATTATTTCTCTGTATGTATGCCTTCATTTTGACCATCTCTTTTTATTCTTCTTCTGATTAAGTCTTGACCTATTGTTAGAATCAGTTTATTTTGCAGGTTTTTAATGGAATTTTATTTTTAATATACATTTATTTATTTATTTAAAAATTTTTTTGCCTGTGTCAGGTCATAGTTGCGGCACGTGGGATCCTTCATTGTGGCATGTGGGCTTCTCTAGTTGTGGCGTGAGGGCTAAGTTGCCCTGTGGCACATGGGATCTTAGTTCCCCAACCAGGGATCGAACCCACGTCCCCTGCATTGGAAGGCGATTCTTAACCACTGGACCACCAGGGAAGTCCCCTTTAATGGAATTTTAAATCAGCTTTTTTTGAGATACAATTTATTTGAAATAAAATTCACTGATGTTTAAGAGTATATAACGTGGTGAGTTTTGACATATATATATATATAGTTGTATGACCACCACCACGATCATGATATATATAGCATTTCCATTACCCCCCAAAGTTTCCTCATACCTCTTTGTAGTCATCCTCTTCCTTCATCCCTGGTTCCTGACAACCACTGATCTGCTTTCTGTCACTATCATTTTGCTTTTTTCTAAAAATTCATATCACTGGAAGTGTACAGCATTTAGTCTCTTGCATCTGGCTTCTTTCACTTAGCATAATATTTTTGGGACTTCTTTATGTTGCTGCTTGTTTTTGTAGTTTGTTCCTTTTCGTTGCTTTTTGTTGTGTGGATTTACCATAGTTTGTTGAGTTGACAGACCTGTGGTTTGCTTTCAGTTTGGGCTATTTTTAGTTAAGCTGCTATGAACATTTGATTATAGGTCTTTGTATTGGCATATGCTTATATATTTTTGGCATAAATACACAAGAGTGGCATTTTTGGGTTGTATGTGTGATGAAATATAGCAAGTGTATGGTAACTGTATAAGAAACTGGTAAACTGTTTTTCCAAAGTGGCTATACCACTTTATAGTCCCACCAGTAATGTACGACAGTTCCAGTTGCTCCACATCCATGTCAGTGCTTGGTATTGTCAGTCTTTTCAAATTTTAGCCATTCTAGTGAGTGTGTGGTAATATCTCATTGTGGTTTTAACTTGCATTTCCTTAAAGTTTGTTTTTAGTGGATGTGAATATGTACTTCCTGGCACTTGTGTTAAAAGTACCAGATAGGAAGTCGTTTTATGGGTTTTGTGTTTTTCTTTTCAGGTCCTATTACCACTTTTGCTTTGTAATCTTTATGTTCACAGAATATAATTTGATTCTCCACAATCAACAGCACAGTTATTTTATATTAATTGGTTGTCTAGAAATCTGTTACACTTAAAATATCAAATACTGTAAATCTTTGTGATTGTACCTTATTAGTTAGGATTCTGGAGAAATAAAACATTATGTAAATCTTCAAAATGGTTTTAACCTTTTTCTCAGTTAACTAAAGGATACATAGCTGTATTTCATAAGTTATTCTTTTTTTTTTGGTGGAACGATAATACAAAAGTTTAAAATAAAAAGAGAAGGATATACCCAAGTTTTGATCATTGGGATATAGCATAGCACTTTGAGGGAAATTCTGTAGAAGTATTCAGAATTGAGATTTTCAGCCTAATGTGCTTCAGTACATTTTAAATGGGGTTGGGGTTGGGAAAGACAGTAGTGGAATGCTGCTGCATGCCCTGTAATGCAGATACTCTCACCCCTATTGGAGAAATTGTATCTTGTTCCTGAGAAGTAGGGGAAACATTTGGTAAAATATCTGAGCAGCCAAATTTGATATCCCAGCTGTTAACACTTCATTGCCCTGTGGGAGTCTCTCCTTTCTGTTTGAAACTGCTTTTTAATCTTTATGTAGTGAGGTGATAGGCTCCAGAAATCTTAACTTGAATGTCAGTTAAGGGCCTTTGAGAAAGTATGGGAGAGTGAGGGATACATCAGACTTGGCCACCCTCTAGTGGCCGCTGTGGCCATATTGCAATTTAACTGATCCTCTTTTAGTGTACATCAGAAAGGATGACTGAGGGACTTGTTTCTATAGAATTCTTTTCCTTATTGCAGAGTAAAATATCTGGATTGATGAACAACTTTAGTAAGGAGTTACTTGAAATTACAGCATTGGTTATCTGGGTAGTATGATTACGGATGGCTTTATTTTCATAATTATACTTTGTGTATTTTCTTAATTTTATTCAGTTAACTTTTTGTGTTTTTAAGCCAGAGGAATATTATTAAGGGAGATTCATGGGTAAGAAAGCTCCTTACTGCTCACTTCTATATACCAGGCACTGTTAAATACATCATCCCTAATCCTTAAAATACAGATTTCAGTTGCCTTGATTCCTACGTACAAGATTCTCAACCTTGTTTGGGGTTTTCATGGAACACTGATCATTTGCTAGCATTTCTGTGGCACAGAGTTCTTGCTGATGCTGTTTCCCAGAATGTTCTTTCACTTCTACTTCAACCTTCCCAGTAAAGTCCTCTTCATCCTCTAATGTCTATCTCAAATGTCACTTTCTTTCTGGACCACTCACCATGCCTGTGAACTTTCGAAGTAAATATGTTCTGTGTTCCTATTACTCTTTTTTTTTTTTTTTAATTTTTGGCTGCATTGGGTCTTTGTTGCTGTGCGCGGGCTTTCTCTAGTTATGGCGAGTGAGGGCTACTTTTCGTTGTGGTGCGCTGGCTTCTCATTGCAGTGGCTTCTCTTGTTGTGGAGCATGGGCTCTAGGCGTGTGGGCTCAGTAGTTGTGGCTCGTGGGCTCTAGAGCATAGGCTCAGTAGTTGTGGTGCATGGGCTTAGTTGCTCTGTGGCATGTGGGATCTTCCCGGACCAGGTCTTGAACCCGTGTCCACTGCATTGGCAGACGGACTCCCAACCACTGTGCCACCAGGGAAGCCCCCTATTAGTCTTAAAATGTTTTTAGTATGGTACTTATTGCCATGTGCTGTAGTTATTATGTGTGTTGCCTATTTCCTGGCTTTGCTGTGCCTTTTTATATCCTATAGCCCCAGAACAGCACACAATCGGAAGTATTTGCCTAAAACCATATGTTGAGGGCTTCTGCTTGCCTCCATTTGAAATTTGATTATATTTTCCGTGTTCGTTTTCATCAGTTGTTTGGAACTGTAATGTATTATCCTGGAACCAGTATTTCAAGTAGTGTGTAGGTGCCTAATCCCTAAAGCTGATTTCAAAACTTTGGTGCACATTTAAAAACTCTGGGGAGTTTTAAAAATCCATGTACCTAGGCCACCTCCCCACCATACCAATAAATAAATAAAAGTATTTGGGATGGGAGCAGGCATTGGTATTTTGTAAAGATCTCCAAGATTTTAATCTGAAGCAAAATTTATGAGCCACTGCCCTATTTAACTTATAATGCATAGGTAAAGTTAAACTCATGCCATTTGCTTTTTATAGGAAAATACCTTCCCTGAATCAGGTGCAAGGTGTTTTGATGGCTTAAAACCTATAAATAACTAACAGGCTTAATATCCAGGTATTTGATGATAAAAGAGGATTTTGTTTTCTTTTTGTATTTTGTATATTTTTTCAGTTTACTCTCAAATGGTTCCAAAAAATATTCAGAGGGAGAAAATGAATGATAAGGCAAATTGGGCAAAGTGTAAATGGTTAGTGAATCTTGTAAAGGCTATATGGAAGTTCCCTTTATTAGTCTTGTACCTTTTCTGTAGAAGTTTATAAAACTTTAAAAAAGTTTTGTTTAAAAAAAAAGAGTTTGTTAACTTGGATCTCTAATTGGTAAAATATTGAGAGATTTTTGTTGTTAATTTTAAAAACACAGGTGGGCAGAATGCATCTTAGCTTTCAGTCATCTCATTTCACTCACATTGTCATTTATCTGGAATTCTTTTCCTCCTGGGGCCCTGTTTTCTAAAGGGAGAAGGCTCCCCCCGCCCAATACAGAGAGGATGGTATCTAGTTAAGCATCATCCCACTTCTCTGTCTCTTTTTTCTGCTTCCTAGGCACAAAATACTATTTTCTCTAAGGGTGCCTAAAAGTGAAGCAGGTACAATTCTGCAAATTCAGAAAATAATTATTGAGGTTTTCTAAACACAAAGCAATTTGCTAATTGCTGTGTTGTTGATTAATTAATTCATTCATTCATACATGGAGTTTAATGATTTTCCTGTAGAAGGGTTTGAGTGTATTTTCCAATTACATTTTTAATTGGAAAATACCTTTGATCATTTAATTTAGCCTTCTACTAGTACAAGACTGACAGATGAAAACTTATACTTTATTTAAGGCTTCAGGGGAAGGGAAGTGTATATGTGTGTGTGTCTGTGTGTCTGTGTGTGTGTGTGTATATATATTACTGTTTTTCTTATTATCTAGAATTCAGTATTGAATATCTACTTTTATATTATATCCATTTTATATTACATCTATGCCCTTGATGCTTAATTAGTTAACTGTGCTGTTGTTTCTTTTAAAAAAAAATGTGGCTAGTAATTATGCAAACATGCTCAACCTCATTGCTAATCAGGGAAATACAAATTAAAATAAAAAAGAGAAAATTTCATACCTTTCATATTGGCAAAAATTTAAATGTCTGGCAATGCCAAGTGTTGACAAGGATGTGTGGGTCCTGCTCTTGGTAGAAGTATGAATTGAATATCCCTTCATGAGCAATTTGACAATATTTCGTAAAGGCAGCATTCCGTTTGGCCCGGCAATTCACGTCTATACCCTGGAAATGCTGTAATGCTTGTGCAAAGGAGACAGGTACAAAAAGTGATTGTATTAGCAGAAAAATTAGGTACAAGCTAACTGTACATCATCAGATGAATACGTTAATTGCGGTTTGTTCATACACTGGAACACTATGCAACTGTCAGCATGGAATAGGTCTTAAAAACATGGCTGAGTAGAGTTTCTGAGTGATGTATATATATGTTACCATTATATAAAGTTTAAAAACATGCAAAAATCATGCTTTTTAATGGATGTTTGTTTGTAGAAATAGTATAAAAACATGCCTTGGAAAGCAAATCCTGAACCAGGTTTAGGATAGTGGTTACCTCTGGGAAAGAAAGAAGGGGATAAGAGTGGGGAAGGAGTACACTGAGACCTTCAACTTGACCTGCAATGTTTTCTTTCTTTTTAAAGTCTCTGAAGCAAATATAGTGAAATGTTAAATTAGACAAAGCTAGATATCAGTTCATGTTATTCTCTGTAACCTTCTGCATATTTATAAAGCATGATTAGATACATTCAGAGTAGTGTGTTTATAAGGTGCCACAAATTCAAGTCATCAGTAGTAATGTAGAACAGCACACCACCTCTTGCATGTAACCCTGAGATTTAAAGGCAGTGGTTTAGGTTTTGGAGTCAAATATATCTGGGTTAGAATCCCAGTTGATCCACTCAGCTGTCTGACTTTGGGCTTTAGTATGCTCATGTGTGAGGCAGCGGTCAAACTTACCTCCAAGGGGTGGGTTGTGAGATTTGAAAAAGAAAGAAATGTGACAGATGGTAAGCACTCAATATATGACTGATACACTTAGCCTTTAACCACTTAGATTAAATCATCCTAATTTCAAGGAGCGATTCTTTAGTAGAGATTCATGGTGATGTGGGGACAAAGTGTTGCATACACAGTATTGCTTGTTTTCTATATGATTGGTGTAATTAAAAGTTTCTAAAATACAAAATCCATGCCAACACCTAGAGACCACATTAGAGCTGTATTTCTGTGCTGAGTTCTACCTACAAACTTAATTATGAAAGATCATTGAGGTTAACTATGTTATTGTGCTTTCCTCTTGTGTAGCCTTGCTTTTTAAAAGAAAAAGCTCCTTAGAAATAGGTCAGTTACTTATAATTTTTCAGCAACTGAAATCTCCATTCTTAATGGATTTGTCTGAAAGTTATGAATAAAAACAGATAAGGCTATATTCAAACAGTTACAGCAGATGAAATGGACTGAAAAAAATCATTTGTGTGAAGATGATATTTCTGGTGATTTTTTTTCTTGATTTTTTAGTATAGGATTAATGTTAATATATTTTTAACTGTCTTTTGAGAACTGGCTTTAGGGACTTCTGGAAACATTGTATTCGTAAACCAGACTCAGACGTCTATTTAGAGGGTCAGTCCTTCGTTACTGTGTGTGGAAGAGAGAACAACTTTTTTTTTTTTTTTAATGTCTTGAATTTCCGTAACCTGGCATTGCTTGCCTTCTGGTCAAACTCATCAAATTGAGAAGTGGGTGGGAGTACTGCCATATCTGAGAAGATTTCATTTTTAGCGACCCCCTAGTGAAAGGGTTATAGGCATTTTAGAGTTGTGGGTGTGTGGCAGTTGCCCAAAGCCAAGGGGAGTGAGGGAATGGCTTTTTGAGTCCAGCCATATTGTGGAAATAGATCGACTTCCTCATCCAGCTTCTCCCAATGGATTGATCACTTCTAGAAACACCAACCCAAAGGGTAACTCTCAATTTACAGAGAGGCAGGAAGCTTTGGGATAAAGCACAGGAGGAAGAACCACTGTGGGTGATCTGGGCAGGGACTGTTTGGCATTCAGTTAGAAGCACAGCCTTTGCATTCCACAGTGACTTCAACTGGTATTTGAAGCTAGTTATTAGTGTGCCCAGTGAGCCATGCATTCCTGAGGTAGCTCAGTGTTTTTAAAATAAAGTCTGAAAGCTTGATCTGCTTAGCTCCACTAAACCACTGTTCATATTTTTTCTGAAGGTACTTTAGCAGAGCCTGTCTTTTCATTTTGTGAATACTAAACTGCAAAGTAAATGATACTCTCATGGTAAATATACATTTTAGAATTACTATGTTTGATACTTGAAAAATTGAGGGGGGGAAGATATGGTGTTTGTGTCTCACTAAAGAGGGATAACCTGTCCTTCATAAAAAAAAGAACCATACATTTCTAGATATACATTTCTGTCTATCTTCTAAGGAATTCCCTTCATCTTCTGCTTTCCTAGCCAAAGATATGGGCCTGTTTGGTTGGTTGGTTGTTTTGTTTTTGTTTCTTCATCTGTGCTGTTTACTTTATGGAAATAGGTGTTAACTGAGATAGTTTCTTAAACAACAGAAAATAACGTTCACATCGGCATTCTTGGATCTCTGGTTTTAGGTTTTGTCCTGTCCCCCCAAGTCTCTATACCTTTACTATCAAAACTGTGCTATTCCTAGTTTCCTGGAAAACTAATTATAATTATTTATCCCCCCTCCCACTTCCCCAACTTTCACAGACTTTTTAGGGTCAGCTCCCTTTTACAGTCCCTGGTGGACTATCACAGCTGAAGAGCCAGTTTTCCCAATAGACTATGAACTTAGCCTGTTTTTATGTGGATTTCAAAATAAGATGGGTTACATAATGTCACTTGTAACCTGTCTCCTAAATAATTAAAACATAGTGTAACAGTCTATAAGGTGGTTTTAGCCTTGTCATCTGTAACTTTTATTAGAAAAGGTATCCACTGATATTACATATTCCTTTAACATCTTCTCATATGACTAAATGAAGAAAATATTTGTTTGCATTTTGAAATAAAATACAAAGAAATTAAAATATTATATCTTGCTAAAAGTGAAGTAAGTCAGGTGGAGAAAGACAAGTAGTGTATGATGTCACTTACATGTGTAATCTAGAAATACCAAACCCAGAGAGATGGAGAGTTGGAGTGGTGGTTACCAGGGTCTGT
The DNA here is from genome assembly GCF_949774975.1 of Lagenorhynchus albirostris. Lineage (NCBI taxonomy): Eukaryota > Metazoa > Chordata > Mammalia > Artiodactyla > Delphinidae > Lagenorhynchus > Lagenorhynchus albirostris. The sequence goes on from NC_083104.1 coordinate 67,692,008, forward strand.
GGAGTGAGAGAAATGGGAAGGTACTGGTCAAATGGTACAAACTTCCAGGTATAAGATTAACAAGTTCTGGGGATCTAATGGACAGCGTGGTGATTATAGCTAATAATACTGTGTTATATACTTGAATGTTGCTAAGAGAGGAGATCTTAAAAATTCTCACCACACACACAAAAGAAATGGTAATTATGTGACAAGAGGGAGGTGTTAGCTAATACTATGGTGGTAATCATTTTGCAATTTATAAATGTATCAAACCAACTCACTGTATACCTTGAACTTACACAATGTTATATGTCAATTCTATCTCCATAAAGCTGGAAATAAAATATTATATGTTGTAGCACATCATAAATGGTTACAATTAAGCTGTCTCATAATTTTTAAATTTTTTTCACTATCTTTTCAGAGCATATGTTTTAAATTTAAAAAGTATAAACACCAATTTATTTTTGAACAGAAAGTGCACACGCATTCTGCAAAAATTTTTTAAAAGGTGCAATAGGGTACATCACAAAAAGTAAATCTCCTGCTGCTGTCCCCCATCTACATAGTCTGCCTCCCTTTATGTATACTCATTTTGGTTTTCTTATTTACACATCCACTGTACCTTGTTTTTTCCATTCATTATGTTCTGGAGGTCATTTCATATCCGTACAAACAGCATTAAAGTTGACTTTTTTTTTTTAATGGCTGCATAGTTTTACATTATACTATAAATTTAACCAGTTCTCTGTTGTTGGATATTTAGGACCCCCCCACCTCCGCTTTTTTTTTTTTCTTCTTTTTAAATTTATTTTATTTATTTATCTTTGGCTGCATTGGGTCTTTGCTGCTGCGCGCGGGCCTGGGGGCCACTCCTTGCTGCGGTGTGCAGGCCTCTCATTGCAGTGGCCTCTCCCACTGCAGAGCACAGGCTCCAGGTGTGGGCCTCAGCAGTGCGGCATGTGGGCTCATTAGTTGTGGCTCATGGGCTTCAGGGCTCAGGCTCAGCAGCTGTGGCACATGGGCCCAGTTGCTCCGTGGCACGCGGGATCCTCCCAGACCAGGGCTCAGACCCGCATCCCCTGCATTGGCAGGTGGACTCCTAACAACTGCGTCACCAGGGACGCCCCCACCCCCACTTTTTACTAAAACAGTGTTGCGTTATTATCTGTGTACATTGGGCACTTTGCACAAGTGAGGTTATTGTATCTCTAAGGTGAACTACTAGAAGTAGAATTCATTGGTCAAAGGGTATGTGCACTTTTAATATTGATATTGCCAAATTGCTCTCCAGAGAGGTTGCAGCAATTTATACTCCCACTAGCAGTGTTTGAGAGTATCATTTAGTCCCTTCTTTTTGGCAGTAGAGAGCAAACTTTTTGATCTTTGCCAATCTAGTATATTTTTAAAAATATTTTAAGTTTGTTTTAATTCATATATCCTGAGGTTGAACATTTTTCCATATGCATAAAGAGTGATTCAGATTTCTCTGAATAGTGTGTTTATGTCCTTTGTCGATTTTCTGTTATTAGGCTTTCTGTCTTTTTCCTTTTTATTTGTGTGAATCCTTATTAAGGAAATGAGTCCCTTTTCTGTACTATGTGCTACAATTAATTTACCCAGTTATTTGTCATTTTGACCATTTACGGCATGTGTTGAAATGGCAGAAAATTTCTGTTTTTTATTTTTTTGGCTGTGCGGTGCGTAGGATTTTAGTCCCCCCGGCCAGGGGTCTAACCTGTGCCCCCTGCAGTGGAAGCGTGGTGTCTTCACCACTAGACCACCAGGGAAGTCCAAAAAGTTTTTATTTTTATGTAGTCAAAATTACCAGGTTTTAGTTTTATGGCTTCTGGGTTTTATGTCAGACTGAAAGGCTGTCCCTTCTTTGAAATTAAAAAGAAAAATCCCTGTTTTATTTTATTACTTTTTTGGTTTTGCTTTTTATGTTTGAATAGGCTTATTTTTGTCAACAGAAGACATATCAAACATTAATATCAAAACACCATTTTTAGTTTGTTCATAATAACAATTTAATTGTAGGATGGCCTGTATGGCATAGACTGTACATCCAGGCAGACCTAATAGTCAAATCATAGCTCCATTACTTCACTGCTCTGTGAGGTGGGCAGATAAATGAATCCAAGCCTCTGTTTTCTCATATGTAAATTAAAGATAATTGTACCTACCTGCAGAGTAGTTATGAAAATTGAAAGATAATATATCAGTTATATTCTTAGAGCAGGACATCACAATTTATAGTTCAACACATACTAGTTTTCTTCCTTCCTCTGACCTGAGTGTTACAGTGATGGGGGGAAAATTTAAAAGATAGGATTCAGTTGATGATAAAAACATCTTCCAGGTTATCTGGTAAAATACTGTGCTTATAGCAGCACTTTGGTATTAACAAATCTCTGACATACTTTGTCCATTGCATAATTTATAGTTAAATAGTAACTATTTGCTTTGCTTTCCAAAGAGGAGGCAATTGCAGGCATATATGTTAAAGCAAAAAAGCTACACAGTGGCACGTGAAAAAAATTTTTTTTCTTTAAATGCTTCTTCCTGAAAGCGGAGTTTAGAAAACACATCTTCTTATTTTGCCCCTTTCCCCATTATACAGTCCGATGTTGTCCAGATTGCTGTGGGTCTTCTCGCCAAATGAGGTTTGTATCTCTAAGTTAATTTTCTGCCAGAATCACTTCAGGCTGATGACTGTGGTGTTTGTGTGTCCATTAAGCACACTGCCAGGATACGTCCACTACTTTCCACCTCTCCTGTTGAACAGCTGTCAGCAGATTTACAGGGCTGTTCCCTTGTTCTGCCTTAATTGTAGGGAGCCACAGGATGCAATGCAAAGGGTCCATAAAGGAGTTACATAGAGCTGACTTGCATATCACAGAAGGTAAACATAAATCCTGTCATCAGCTGAGTTCAATTTATTAATGTTTATACTTATATGAGTAGAAAATATATATAAGGAAGTGAGTTTCCGTTTTTAAACTCTGTGTCTTTGTTAACCTTTCCCTTGCTTCATTCAAGAACCTCCACCAGTAAAATAAAACAATTCTGAACAAGCATACATTGGAGGAGTCTTGGGTAAGAAGCTCTCATTAAAGTTGTATATACCACCCTGCTGAGCTTTACAATTGGTTTTGAAATGAAAATCTGTTAGATTAGAGCAAACATTATCCTAGCTGCAGTGATAAGTAATGTGGAGAAGATTAATGATTTTTCTATGAAAGCCAGTGAACATTGTCTGCTACTGTGCCCTTTTTTAAAAGGTGGAGGTGAGAGAGGTGGCAGGCTGGAAGGACAGACCATGCTTTGCATAGCTAAATGCTTATCTTTTTTATGTAAACTAGTGATTCCCTAGCTCTTTCTCCCTTGGTTATACCAAGGAAGCTTTAAATTTCAGTTGTACCCCCAAGGAGTAGAACTTTGCATTGACTAGAGAAAGTAGGGTGGAACCTGGAAAGAGGAGAGGTTAGAAAAAAACTACCTTCTTTAAATAACAAAAGTTCTTACTTCTGTATTCCTATTGGTATAGGTATAGTTTTCTTCTCTTTTCCTTGGATAAGTTGTGGTACCATGATCTCTCCTCCTGGGGCAGATGTCTAAAGGTGAAAGGGTGAAAAATTAGTGGTGGTAGAGGTAATACCTCTCCTCTTTATCCATTGCATGAGTCATTAAAGGTAAAATTGAGTTGGGCTGCTGTTAAAACCTTAGAATCCCTGACTCAGAAGGGCTGCCCCAGGCAGTCCCTGCTTCCCCATTCAGCCACAAGTGCTTCTGTTTTCTGAGACCTTCACTGTGAGGCAGGGAGAGTGGCATCAGCACCATTTTGAGGCAGTGTGTGCCTTGGAAGAGGAAAACTGCTTAGATGAGTATTTAAGAAACCTTCAGCACTTAAACGTAGATCTATGTATCATAGCGGACTTGGGATGGTATCAGCACCATTCTAATCCTGTGATTTGGAAATCAAGTATCTGGTATCAGGACCAAAGTTCGGCTTTTGGTGTTGTTTGAATATGGTATCCTGTAAACCTGTGCTGTTGAAAGCATTATCTCTAGACCAGCAGCATCCTCATCACCTTAGAGCTTGTTAAAAATGCAGAGTCTCAGACCCTGCCCTAAATCTACCAAATACAAATCAGAATCTGCATTTTAACAAGACCTCCAAGTTATTCGAGTTTGAGCAGAGTTTGAGAAGCTCTGCTGTAAACCACAGCCTGCTTTTCTAAAATCAGCATCTGCTATGTTTTCCCCTTGATTTGAAGTAGGCAAAAAGATTTTTACAAAGAAAGAAAATGCCTTTTATTTCACCAACAGGAAGTCTGAATACGATTTTAATGTCATTGCAATGCCATGTTGTTTGGTACTGTTTCTGTATCTTCCTGGAGATGTTATTTGTACATGCAGTTATTTCTACCTAATTTCTGCAACAGGAGTAAGTCAGCTCTTTGTTTTGCAGCTCTTTTAATAACAACAGCTACTGTTTATTAAGAGTTTGCTATGTTCCAGGCACTATACTAAGTTTATAAAGTTCTCTAATTTAATCTTTAAAATATCCCCCCCTCCCCCCACTGAAGAAATAGGCAGTGGGGCCCAGAGAATTCTAATGTGACTTGGTGAGGTCATATATCACCTAAGTATTAAAGCTGAGCTTCAGACCTAAATTTTTCTGAGCCCTTTAGCCAGTGTGCTTTTCTGTTCTTCTACCATTTGTTCAGAATTTATCTAAGAGCAGGGAGGTGAAATGTATAGTTTTTACTAATTCAGAATATTTGACCTGAGGATTACCATTCTTTTCATCTTACAGAGCATAATACAACTTGGTACAAATAGCCTTAGACAGAATTCAAGAGATCAGGATTCTAGTATAGTTCTGCTAACATCAAGTTTTTTGTTTTGGTTTTCCCTTGTAAACTTAGCCAAGAATATGTGTTGGGAGTGGTGGTGGTTAGCTTTAAAGATAAAGAACCTGTATATCCTTTGCAAATAAGTAAAATCAAATTTGCAAATAGTATGTACTATTCTTTCTGAATTTTTCTACTTCTAATTTACTAGGGGAAAAAGTGGTTAGTTACCTTTCAACAAATCTCTAAAGGTAGAAGGGGCTTTCATAGGTGAGCTAGCCAAACACTCTGAATTGAGGAAGGTTTAATTTTTCTGATTTTTACTTGGAAAACCTTTCTGGAGAAGGAGCTATGCATGTGTGTGTAAAATGAATTTTAAGGTAGACTTTCCCCTTTTCATTGAACATTAGTTGGTCTGATTGAGGTATAATTACTAACAATTTAGATGTTTTAATAACAACGTGGAAGTTTTTGTATTTTAAAAGAAAACTAATTCTTCTAAAGAAAAATCCAGAATGTGCTGCCTGTAAGCTGCCTATAATCTTTTTGGCATAGGCAAGGAGGAAATATTTCATTTTGGCAAGAGGGAAATATCCAAATATAAGAGCAGTTTCATACACCCACGAGAAAAATGTCACTACTTTTTGGAAAAATCAGGAATGAATCAAGAATAGCTTTTGAAAAGATTTCAAGTAATTTAAGTGGTATTTCTACGTGATTACTCAGTTTGGTCTCAAATACTTTCTATTGGTGTTTAAACTACTCCATTATTAGGAAAAAATCAGGTTAATGATATTGGCCAATTGTAGAAATCACTATTTATATTCAGTATTCCTTTCTTCAAAGATGTATTATTCAACCCAGGAATTCTCCTATTAGGTGTATATACCCCAAAGAATTGAAAACAGGTATTCAAATGAGTACATGTACATTCATGTTTATAGCAGCACTAGGTAGAAACTGCCCATATGTCTGTCATTGGATGAATGGATAAGCAGATTGTGGCACATCCATATAGTAGAATATTATCCAGCCATAGAAAGGAATGAAGTACAGATGCATGTGGAAACATGGGTGAACCTTAAAAACATTTATTGTAAGTAAAAGAAACCAGACATGAAAAGTCACATATTGTATGATTACATTTATATGAAATACACAGGATAGGGAGATCCATAGAGACAGAACTCAGATTGGTGGTTACCAGGGGCAACAGGGAGGAGAAAATGGGGAACAACCATTTAACATGACAAAATTTCCTTATGGGGTGATGAGAATGGCTTGGAACTGAATTGAGGTGGTGGTCACACAACACTATAAATGTACTAAATGCTGTTGAATTGTTCACTTTAAAATGGTTAATTTTATGTGAATTTCACCTCAATAAAAAGTACACATATTATTCATTATTTCTCTTTGGTTGAATCTTTCTGGTACATGCACATGTCACATAGTCATCTGAGAGATGCTCTTTCAGATTTCAGTGTTTCAGTGTTCCAGATTTCAGTGTTGAGGAGAGTACATTTTAATATCAGACCCATTTATTACTTTATTTTGCTTTAAAATAAGTTTTATTTTCTAACTCAAGGGTGTTAATTAAATTGCTGTAAACAGATGTAAACATGGCAGCATTAAAAAAACTTTTTTCCCTCAAAGAATTCACAAGCCACATACTTCTAGGAGTGGAAACTACTTAGGAGAGGCAAAGGTCTTCCTTTAGTCACCTCAGTGTATTTTTCATAATCACTCACGATGGTTTCACTTCTTAATTAGAAGTGCTAATTTATTTTTTTCCCTTAAAAAGTAGGCACAGTATCCAAGTCAAGGAAGAAAAATGGCACGTCATGCACATCAAATGAGAAGGAAAATTTCTCTGAATGCTTTTACTTTTTGAAACTTGAATTAATATTGTAGTCAGATTGTTTTAAAAAGTACACATGAAAATATTGCATCATTCTTGTGAACTAATCATTCTTTTTTTTCATCATTCTTTTTTGTCTGTTTACTTCTTGTGAAATATTTAGTAATGCCAAATTAGTGATATTTATTACTATAAAACATAAGCCTTTAAAGAGAAGATGAGTCTAACAAATAACTTGCTTACTTCTCTTTCAGCCAGTCACACCCATACAGGGAATATTATTCAGCCATAAAGAGAAAGAAGTACTGATACTTGCTACAACATGGATGAACTTTGAAAACATTAGCTATGTGAAAGCAGTCAGTCACAATAGACCATGTACTGTATGATTTCATTTAAATGAAATGTTCAGAATAGGCAAATTATAGAAACAGAAAGTAGATTGGTGGTTGCCTAGGCCTGGGAGGGGAGGTTGGAGAGAAATTGTGGGGAGGGGGAGAGTCACTGCTAACAGGTATAGGGTTTCTTTTTGAGCTGATGAAAATGTTCTGAAATTGGTTGTGGTGATGGTTGCACAATTCTGTGAATGTACTTTGAACTGTTGAATTATGTACAAACTGTATAGTATGTGAATTACTTCTCAGTAAACCTATTACAAAAATTTAAATTATAAATTGACAAATTCTTTTCCAGATCCACTTCAAAATCCAGTTCTTAAAGGAAACACCCCTTAATCTCTCTGTCCCCTAAACACCCATCTATTCAGTTTATACTGGATCATTTTATACTTGTTACATTGTTATAATTTTTCTTTATGAATCCTGCTTCAGTCTCAAGTCCTAGAATAGCTTCTTTTGCACTCTGTTTTAGCACTGTGATCAGGGGCTTTGTTTATCCACAGAAGACATTAGGAATGCTTGGTAACAATGTAAGGACTCAGAGTATGCTTACTCAGCTTTGAAGTTCGGCATCACATTATGCAAGTTTAGTTTTTGTATTATTTTAGGATCTCTCTTCAGATGAGCTTAAAATGCTTATTCAGTCTGACAGTGGCATCTCCCATCTACATGTGTGATAGGTATTATAGCTCTTTATATTGTGTGTGTATATAGTATAAAGTTTAGACATCACTCTCAAAGTGTGGGTGCTCTCTTTGCGAAGCAAATTTAGTTTTAGTTCCTGTCTGCACATTGGCTAGTTTTCTCTCTTACAGATGAAATTTCAGATCCAGGTTTTTAAATTGATTAATGTTTATAAAATAAGGAATGGGTTTACTGACTTTTTTTTTTTTGTAACTAAGTGAATTCCTGCCTCATTACATACATATTTCCCCCAGTCTCCAGTCCAAGAAGAGAGACCTTCAGGAGCTTATGGGGCTCTAAGGACATGGACTCTAGTGATGGATAATGAATAATGAGCACAAGCAAAAATGGTGTTGCTAGATATAAACATCTGTTAGTCCCTTAAGATAAAGGATGTTAGGGTAGATCATAGTGATTTTCTTCCATGTCCTTCTACCTCCTGCTTTTTAAATATTTCTTCTAAATATAAATTCAGCAAGCTTTTAAAATGCTTCATTGTTTACAAGTAGTCCCTTCTCATTCAGTAACCCCATGGACTTGTTAAGGTCCTTCTCAAAAGAACCAAGGAGCTTTGAATAGCATATGGAGATACCTTTTTTCCAAGGTTAACTTTTCCTTTTGTAAGTATATTTTAGGCAGCAACTTGCCCTTCTGAAGATACCTCTTTTTTTAATAGAGCATTTTTAATAGAATTGTTTAGCTGCCTTGGAATTAAATCTGTAAAATATTAATGAATGTACTAAGGCTTGAAAAACCCAATGGTGTGTGTGTAACTTATCTAGCTTTCAGTAGCTCAGAGAGAGTGGCAAGGAATCAAAGCAAAATTCTGAAGAAAAACTGTTCTTCACGGCTGGCTGCCTTGGTAGGCATAAAATATTTATATTTGTACAAAAGGCTGATGCTCTCAGCATAGGCTTTGAAACCAATCTGGATATCTTAGGAGGGTGGAAGGTGTGGTAGGGTGAGTGGAAGACTCTGACTCAGCAAAATATCTCAGAGAGCCCTCAGCGACAGTCTAAGGTAGGAGCGCAGCTGTTCTCATCTGAGCTGCCCCTGCTGTGGAGCCTTGCTTTTGTTTTCTCTGTAATTCATGCAGTCCTCTTGTTGTAGGGACTGGGAAGACACTGCTTTTTCCAAGGCTTAAAGATGGTTAACCAACATTCCTCAAGGGATTGTTCTCCCCAAGTTGCTGCTCTATTTAGGAGAGCACATTGCTATCAGAATATTTGGGAATTGTCTTCAGGTCTCCCTTTTAGCCAGCGTCCCAGAAATACCATCAAGCCCAGGAGCAGGCCAGGTTTCTTCCTTTCCTTTTTTTTTTTCTTTTGTTCTGTAGTTTGTACCTCCTACTAGAGTTAAGAGCACAGTTATGTGGCATACTTTTTTTACAAGATAACAATGTATGTGAATTAGAAAACACAGGCTCTAGCCTCCATTATAAATTTTGCATAGGGTTTGTAGGACCTAAATGTCTATGTAGTAAATAAAGAGAATTTTAGGTAAACGTTACACCAGATTTTCTGTATTGTGTTATGATTTTTGAAAAACATTCCTTTCTCTTTATCTTTTTTTGAACTCATCTCTGATTAGCCTTAATAAACTACATCTGAATGAACAGTAGTCAATATTCCATGCTTGTATTTATTGTCTAGTCAAGATGTCTCTTTTCCCAGTTAATTTCCTCAGACAACTGCAGATCTGCTTGATTATTAGGTTCAGAAGGTTCAGATGTCCAATTGCAACTAAAGCTTGTCTGACCTAAAGTGTTATGGGTGGTAAAGAAGCCACTTACTGACCTCTCTGTAACAGTATGGCAGCAAAATAAGGTCAGAGTTACTGTGCCAGTGAATAAATTCCAAGTTGCAGCTTTTCATCTTGCCTTGAAATGGTGCTGTGATCTTGGCCTAGCTTCTGGTTTATCATGGATAGATTTCATATGTTCCATGCAGAATTCCACAGTAGAGTGTAACTTGATGACTTGCCGTTCTTTAGGAAGAAGGCATGAGGCAGAACAGCCCACTCTAAATCAAGCTCTATTTTTTGCTTCTAAGGAATTGTTTTAATTACTCCGATTAGATGTGTTTTCTGTGAAGTTGACCTTGACTCTCATCACAGACACCTCTGTTTCTCTTGACCATCTTGACTGAGCCTTACTTAATAGCCAGTGGAGGAACTGGCAAGTCAGTAAGGACCCAAATCTTCAGTCCTGCACCTGGCTAACTGTTTCAGTTTTATCTGAACTCCTACCTTGAAAAAATTAGAGTTTATAAAAGAAACCATTAATGTTCTATCAGGCATCTTTAATCATCTTCTTTAAACAGTATAGTGTTAAAAACTAGTTTTTGAAATTTGTATCTACAAACTATTGCAGGTGGATAGCCTTCTTTCTGATGGCTGATATAAAGTTGCCCTGGCTGACAATCATCCTATAAACTGATTGTACAGATTTTCTACCTCTGGGTCTCAGGAAGGGTAGCAATTCTGATTTTACCTTTTGCCTTTACCTCTGTTGGGTTTTTTGTTGTTGTTGTTGTTGTTACTAAATATCAACAAGCAAAACACTTTAAATAGGACTGTAATAAAATGTCTTTCTTGTGATTTCTTACTCTTACTCATTTGGATCTCTCTAATACTACTGAAACAACACGGTACTTATGGTTGTAATTGGTTGTCATCTCTCAGGCAATGACTAAAGTAAGGACTCGTATCTAGAATACATAAAGAATACCTACATATCAAAAATAAAAAGACCACCCCCTTAAAAATAAAGAACCCTGTAGTTAAATAGGCAAAAATTAGGCACTTTACAAAAAGGGGGTATCCAACTGGTCAATAAACATGAAAAAATACTTAGAGCTTTTAATCATTAGGAAAGTACAGAGAAAGTATAACGTGTTGGTGAAGATGTCGAGCAACAGGAATTTTCATGCATTTCTAGTAGGAGGGTAAATTGTCAAATATTTTACTTTTACATATGCTGTAAACACATAATACATTACTACCATTTTTGCTTTAAGCAGTCACGTATCGGAGCAAATACAAATAAGGAAACTATTGTTTATATTTACCTTAAATTATTCTATATTTAGTGTTCTTCATTTCTATGTGAAGATCCAAGTTTCTATCTGATGTCAAATTCCTTCTGCCTGAAGAACTTACTTGAACATTTCTTGTTACACAAGTCTGCTGGCAATAAATTCTTTCACCGTTGTGTGTACGTGTGTGTGTGTGTGTGTGTGTGTGTGTGTGTGTGTGTGTGTGTGGTGTTGCATGTTTTCTGAGTGTCTTGGACTGGGATTTGGTGTCATTAACTTTGGAAAATTTCAGCCGTGATTTCTTCAGTACTAATTTTGCCTCGTTTTTCTCTCATTCTTCTAGTATTACAGTTACACATGTGTAAGACTGTTTGACTGCCCTTGACACTCTGTTTTTTATTTTCCATTTTTTTTCTCATTGTGATCCAGTTTGGCTAATTTCTATTTAGTTCCCTCATCAAAACATTAAATACAGAGAAATCCACACTAGTGTTTATCATAGTAAAACTAACTGTGGCGGCACAGAGAATTGGGTAACGATCATAGTAAAAATGCCAAAGTAAGAGAATTTGGAGAAAAGGACATATTTCATTAAAAAAAAGCAATACTGAGTAAGACCAGCAGCTAATTTTTCAACAGAAACAATGAAATCCAGAGGTCAGTAGGATGGCATCTTTAAAAAGGCAGAAAGAAAATAATTTTGAAATTATAATTCAAACACAGGGAAAATATCCTTCAAAAATAAAGGTGAGAAGGCATTTTCATGAAAACAAAGAACTAAGGGAGTCTGTTAACCACAAATCTGCTTTAAAAGAAGTATGTAAAAAAGAGAGTGAGAGGGAAAGACAAGGAAAGAAGGAAGGAAACCTTTAGGGAAAGAGAGGGGGAAAATGCCAGACAAAAAAACTAGTAGAAGAAATGAACAACAGGAGATGAAATAAAATTGTCACTTAATTTAAGTGAATATTGACTGTGAAAACTGATAATTCCAGTGTCTTCTGCAGTTTAAAATAGATGTAGAACCAAAATGGATGACAACAGTAACAAAAAGGAAGAAGGATAATAAATGGAGTAAGATCCTGCTGAGGTTCTTAGCAGTATCTGGGATAAGGTAAAAATAATCATTTGAATAAGAATGTGATGGATTAAGGATGCAACTAAAGGAGAAAGCTGGCTTTCTTAAGGTCATATAGCCATGATAGAAGTCAGGTTTTTCTATAGTCAGTTGCTGCTTTTTTGTATTACCTAATGTTTTTTGTTTCTTTTCCATTCTTGGTGCAGTATCACCAGCTTGCTTTGTGTTTGTGCCTTCTTTTCCTTAAAGGGACATATAGTTACTGTATAATCCTCTGCTTGTTCTTTTTCTACAACTTTCATTCACTTCCTAACTGCCTCAATACTTAATACGGTTTCAGGTACGTCTTCCATTAACTGTTACTCTCCTGCTCTTCAGAGGAACTTCTAATTACCCCACTATGCTCAGCCCTACCTTTTCTTATCTTCCCCTCTGGAAACAACAAACTACCCCTAGCTTGTTCAGTCCTGACCTCAGTTCAAGGTCTAGATGCAAACCTGTCTTAGTTCTGTAATCCTTCCTTGGTGCATAGAGGAAGGTACTCAGACTTTAGAGTCTAATAGACTTGAGTACTTGTATCCTGACTCTGCCACTTTCTAGTTCTGTGACTCTGAGCAAATTTACTAACCTCCATGAGCCTCAGTTTCTCCAACTGTAAATGAAGATAATTATAACTACCTCAAAAGCTTGTTAGTTAATTGAGCTAACACTTAATTGCCCAATAAAGTTCCTGCCTAGACATTTTAATATATTTTAATGTATTTCCTTTTTTATAGATGTATATTTTACATAATTGGAATCCTACTTAGTTTTGCATCCTGCATTTTTTGCTATATCATGAGCATTTATCCATGTTAATATAATGCTGATAATTCTGTTATATATTATATTGCAATATAATCAATATAATGATAACAACAATTCCATTTTATAGGAAAGATAATAGTCTTTTAAAATGTTCTTAATGGTGGTATAGTCAGGATATATGGACATGCTGTACTTTAATCATTTTTTTAATTGATCATATATTCTGTTTGAAAGTTTCACTAATAGAAAAATAACCCTGTGGAGAACATCTTTGTCAAGTCTTTGAGACAGTTAAGTTGTTGTATCAGAAGTGTCATTTGGGCTCTGCTCAGTGGTTATGGAGGTATGATAGGAAGGGCCGTAAATGAGAGAGCAGGTTATAGGGAGACATGGACCTCATTATCCAAAAGAGAACAAAACTCTGAACACCCATTTTCTTTAAAATGTACTGAGGAACTGCTGGAGAAGGCAGAAGTCTGGATCATTTTCAAAAGGTGTTCGATAAACATCTACATCTCTTTTAAAAGCTAGAGTTAAGGGCAAGTAAGAAAAGTTGCTTATCCAGTAACTCTGGAGGAGAACGGTGATCAGGCGAAGCCCAAAGGAGTCCTTGGACTTTGTTCAGCTCAAGTACCTGCATTGCGGGAGCTGTGTCTTATTTTACAGCTGAGCCTCCAACAACATCGGTTTGAACTTTGTCGGTCCACTTAAACACAGGTTTTTTAAAAATAGTAAATACTGTAGTACTACACGATCCTTGGGATACTGAGGAACCGAGGATATGGAGGACCAACTATAAAGTTATATGCGGATTTTCCACTGTGCGGAGGGTCAGCACCCCAAACCCCGAGTGTTGTTCAAGGGTCAGCTGTACTTAGAATCTAGCGAATTTTTTTCCTTATGATCAGCTTTGGTTTATTTGAAAGATATGTTCTAAAATGCTTTATTATTATCTATTCAAATCTAGGAACTAGAAAGTAAAGATCAGACTTGGTTTTGTGACGGTGAGTTTACAGAGCTCATGTTGCTACTCTGTGTAAGACCTAAGCCTTGGTTGTTTGCCCCAAATGCTAATACAAAGCCTTATGTTATAGCAACGTAGTAAAAAGATGCATCCTTTTCATATAAAGCTGATGAGAAGCTTATTGAAAAGACATAGAAACCTGCTAGCTGAAAAATGTAAACACTTTAGCGAAAATGGCTGCAAGTATACCCCTATCAGGAGCTAGGTTCCTGAGATGTTAGTTAGAAATATCTTTGCCAATCTTTTTTTTTTTTTTTCCCTTTCTGAGTGTAAATCAGGTTGAAACGTTTTTCTAGCTAGAGCTGATGTCATTGCGCCAGCTGCTTGTTTGATCTAGTTAATGGAACTTGTATTTATTGCAGTGTTCCCCTCCTTACCTAATTGTGAGACCAAGCTTGTCTGTTGTAGGAGGCTCACAGGAATGGTATGCAGGCTGCTTTAACCAGGTAATTAGAACAGCAAGTGTGTGACAGTCAGTAGTTTAAAGTAGTAATTCAGCTCTGTCTAGAAGGATTATTTACCCCTCTATTTACTCACATTTCTCTATTTGTACCAAATTTTACATGCCAATCCACAGTTTTCTGTGGTAAAGTACTGTACAAAATTAACAACTGTACCTTGAGTTGAAAGTCCTTTCATCTTTTATTTTGCTGATGGTCAAGAAGAAGGTATTCATGTTCTCTGTAGAAACCTTTCAGGGATGACTCAGTCAATCACAGGATATCTCTGTAACAGTTCTCATGACATTCATCTAACGGCACTTGGAAAAATAATTAAAATTAATAGCTTTAGATGTTTAAACAAGTGTAGTTAAAGCTTTTGTTTAAATACCCTACTTCTAGATACATACTGTTTCTAAATAAATTTTATTTTGCAAATGACTTAAAGTTCTATAAATTAAAAAATATAGCTTCTAATGAAAGAATATTTTTTAGGTTGTATATCGATTTTCTGTCCCCTTCCATCCCCTTTGGGATCTGAAAAAACATTCATCCAAAATTGGCCTTTTTACTGAAGCAGTTGTTTCCTCAGCTTTTAATTAAATTTACCAGTTATGTTTTACATTCAATTTCAGCCTTTATGTGAATTCAGATGTGCCAAATTGCATGCTTCAGTGTTTTTAGTTAGTGAAAGATACTGGGACCTCCCCTTTCTCTCTGTGTGAAGCTTTTACCTTCTCTGTCTCCACCCCAGTCCATATGAGAAATGGAGATGTTAAAACAGAAGAAAAGGGCTTCTCTGGTGACTCAGTGGTTGAGAATCTGGCGTGCCAATGCAGGGGACACGGGTTCGAGCCTTGGTCTGGGAAGATCCCACATGCCATGGAGCAGCTAAGCCCGTGTGCCACAACTACTGAGCCTGCACTATCGACCCTGCTAGCCACAACTGCTGAGCCCATGTGCCACAACTACTGAAGCCCACATGCCTAGAGCCTGTGCTCTGCAACAGGACACCACAATGAGAAGCCCATGCACTGCAAGGAAGAGTGGCCCCTGCTTGACGCAACTAGAGAGAGCCTGCGCGCAGCAACGAAACCCAGTGCAGCCAAAAATTAGAAAACAAAACAAAAACAAGAAAATAATCCAGAATAAGAAAAGGGAAAGTCCATTGATATTAGTGTGACAGACCCTTGATAAATCTGCTGTGCTGAAAAGCCACCCAATACATTATAATGGGATGTGCCACCCTTCTCTAGTTATTTTATTAGGAAATAAAAATATTTTGTATTTCCACTTCAAGGGCTAGGGAACATCTAAAAGGAACTACTGCAAAGCCAGCAGAGGGAGCACATCTTTTATCTGCTGAGTTGTCTTGAAAAATATGCCATGTCTTTTTAAAGATTCTTGACCAAAGTGAGTAAAAATAAATATGCTTTCCAGTGTGGTTTCCAAAATTGAAATTAACTAAAATCAGTAGAAAAAACCAAAAAAGATTGTCAAAAGCTGATAATGGGTCTTCTACCCAAGTAGAGACTTCGGGTACAGGCATACCTCATTTTACTGTGCTTTTGCTTATTGTGCTTCGTGGATACTGTGGGTTGTTTTTTTTTGTTTTTTTTTTAAACAAATTGAAGGTTTGTGGTAATCCTGTTGTCAGATGATGGTTAGCATTTTTTTAAGCCATAAAGTATTTTTAAATTAAGGTATGTACATTCTTTTAGACATCATGCTATTGCACACTTAATAGACTACAGTATAGTGTAAACATAACTTTTATATGCACTGGGGAACCAAAAAATCCATGTGACTCACTTAACTATGATAAGATTTGCTTGATTGTCATGGTCTGGAACATCCTGAACTATCTCCAAGGTATGCCTGGATATGAGAAACTATCAGTTCTAAAGAATGGTTCTCAAAATAGAATGACTTTAGTAGGCATTTTAAAAGTTGGCCTAGACATTTTTAAAAAGAGTTAAATCGAACAACCAATGAGAATTGTTTGTTTACTGCATGTTATTTTACAGTTCAAACATTTAATTTGATAAATACAGTTACCTAATTCTACTCCCTAAAAAGAGTTTTTAAAAAGAATTGTGCAATAATGAATTGTGTTGAACTTGTGGATTTAATATTCAAACTGTATCATAGTGTAAAGACTAAATTAACAAGGCAGATTACAATTTCTAATCTTGGATTCTTTAAAGAAAATAACTGCAGTAGTAGAACTTCATATTTTTTTGCTAGATGACTTAAATCTCGTAGGTTAAGCATGGCACTGACTGACATAAGGTTTACCTCTTTTCACCAGTGTTACCAAATCAGTTCCTCACGTTGAGGAATTTCATCCCCCTGGGGACCATATGAATGCTTTAAGGAAACCACTTCCCAATATTATTTCTTTCAATCCATATTTGCTTTCTAGGGGTGTGTCCTGTTTTATTTTTTTCTACCCCTTATTAGCTGTGTGACTTAAGACAAATTACTCCCTGTGAGCCTCAGTTTCCTCATCTCTGTAAGCCCCTACTTCCTTAAAGTAGGGTAAGGCCACCAGCTACAGTATCTGACCCTCAGTAATCAATGACTCAGTGAATAGGTGGTGGTGGTTGTTTCGAGTTATTAATCCTTGTTATGTAGGCATTATCGTCCTCTGATAATGTTAATATGTACACCACTTGTTAAGTCTAAAGCCAGAAGATATATCTTGAAATTCTTAAAAAAAATATATATGTGTGTGTGTGTGTGTGTGTGTGTGTGTGTGTATATATATATATATAAAGTTTATTTTTTAGAGCAGTTTTAAGTCCACAGCAAATTGAGTGGAAGGTACAGAGAGTTCCCATATACCAGCCCCCGACCCATGCTCAGCCTCCCCCATTATCAACATCTCCCACCAGAGTGGTACGTTTGTTACAATTGATAAACCTATGCTGATGCATCATTATCACCCAAAGTCCATAGGATTCAC
Source organism: Lagenorhynchus albirostris (assembly GCF_949774975.1). Lineage (NCBI taxonomy): Eukaryota > Metazoa > Chordata > Mammalia > Artiodactyla > Delphinidae > Lagenorhynchus > Lagenorhynchus albirostris. The sequence goes on from NC_083104.1 coordinate 67,709,141, forward strand.
TTTTCATATTTTGTATTCTGTGGGTTTGGACAAATGTATGATGGTATATAGCCACTGTTTTAGTATCATACAGAGTAGTTTGGCTGCCATAGAAATCCTCTGTGCTCTACCAATTCCTCCCTCCCTCCCTCCTTGTAACCCCTGGCAGCCACTGATCTTTTTACTGTCTACATAGTTTTGCCTTTCCCAGAATGTTGTATAGTTGGAATCATACATTATGTAGCCTTTTCAGATCGGCATCTTTCACTTAGTAATATGCATTTCAGTTTCCTCCATGTCTTTTCATGGCTTGATAGTTCATTTCTTTTTAGCCCTGAATAATATTCCATTGTCTGGAGGTACCACAGTTTATTTATCCGTTCACTTACTGAAGGACATCTTGGTTGCTTCCGTGTTTTGGCAAGTATGGATAAAGCTTCTGTAAACACCTGTTTGCATGGTTTTGTGTAGGCTTAAGTTTTCAACTCCTTTGGGCAAATACCAAGGAGCTTGATTGCTGGATCATATGGTAAGAATATATTTAATTTTGTAAGAAACCACCAAATTGTTTTCCAAAGCCGCTGTACCATTTTGCATTCCCATTAGCAATGAGTAAGAGTTCCTGTTGCTCCACATCCTTACCAGCATTTAGTGTTGTCAGTGTTTTGAATTTTGGCCATTCTAATGGGTGTATGGTAGTATCTTGTTTTAATTTGCATTTCTTTGATGACATGTGATGTGGAGTATCTTTTCATATGCTCATTTGCTATCTGTACATCTTCTTTGGTGAGGTGTCTGTCAGAGTCTTGGCTTGTTCTATAATTGGATTGTTTGTGTTCTTATTGTTGAGTTTTAAGAGTTCTTTGTATATTTTGAATAACAGTCCTTTATCAGATATGTCTTTTGGAAATATTTTCTCCTGGTCTGTGCTTGTCTTCTCATCTTCTTGACAGTGTCTTTAGCAGAGCAGAGATTAATTCTAATGAAGTCTAATTTACCAATCTTTTCTTTATGGGTTATGTGGGTGTTACATCTAAAAAGTCATCATTAAACCTAAAGTCATTTAGATTTTCTATCTTGAGAATCTTGAATGAGAGACAAATGAGAGAGAGTGATAGCTATGGGGTCAAAGATCAAAAGGGAGCCTTTTTGTTTGTTTTTCAGCATGTATCACAGGACCATATGTTAGCATGTTTATATGCTGATGGTAAGGAACCAGCCCATAGGGAGAGTTGGAGGGGCGTAGCTGGTTTGAAGTGGCCCTAAGTCTGCCCTGCACAGTCGCATAACTCTTTCTAACACAGTTTGGCAGTCTAGATTAGAAGCAGACTGTGCGATCGATTCATATTTAGGGGTTTGTTGGCAGGGCCTATGGAACAGAAGACAAAGGTTGCAAGGGAGTTAGGAATTGGTCACAATAGGCCAAATAATAGACCATAGGATTTTGGACTGGATTAGATAAGGACGAAAGACTGGCAAGAAGCTGATCACTTAAGAGGAACTGGGGAAGAAAAGCTAGAACAATAGGAATAAAGGAGAGGAGTACAGACTGTAGAAGTAAAGTAGATTATGGTCAGAGTATGTGATGGTGAGTCAGATTTTCTGAAATGGGTCGTTTGGGGTCCTAAGGGTCAGTTATTGCCTTGGGAATGGTTAGCTGAAGCAGAATGGAGATAAATGTCATTAGAAATGAGGTGAAAGCCCTCAGTGATTTTCGTGTTGGGGAGGTTGTCTGCAGGATAAGGTTGAGGGTAGCAGTTACTGTTTATTGGATTTACTACATACTAGGTACTGTTCTGTATGCCTTACATGTATTAACACAACAGAAAGTCAGATTGGACCCTAAATAAAACTTCTCTAGCCCTAGAATTAGGTTGAATATGGGAGAATAGGAAATAGTCCATTTTCTTAGGAATTTCAGACTGTTCATCATGTTTTAAGAAATGATCAAGAAATGTTAAGTGGAAATCAGGTTGTGTAGAGACAGCACTATTATTAAATACAAAGAAGCATACAGGTCCCTCTGCTGACCTTTAGAACATACAGGGGGGCCACTACCCTTTTTGTGTGGTGAGTCCTTTCCTCTTATTTGATCTCTGTACAGCCAGGAAAATGAACACCATTTGCAAATTGTGTAAGTCTCCCAAGGTTTGTAGCCCACAAACAAATGAACCATAAAGCCTGTGAGAGAATTTTTGAATTTTATATGATATTTCTTTTTGGTCTCTAAGGTAATTTTCCTGTCTGCTACAGGAACTGTAACTATTGGCAACTTTAAAAATCATCCTACTCCTCTCCTTCTAAAAAGGAATAGAATAGAACATCTCTTTTCTTGCTTGAGAAATTCTTGCTTTAGCCACTTGCTCTTGCAATTTATTATTTTTTAAACTTTGCTTTATTTCTGAGGAAGTTGAGTACATAAACCATAGACACATATATCTTCTGAGAGGATAATGATCCAGAATGAATACCAACAATTAGAATTTAAGTTCATTTAATTCTTACAAATCACTTTTTGCTTAGATATAACCAACTATAAGTTGTGATGGGTATTTCATAGATAATATAAACTGGAACCAACCTAAGTAAATGTTTTCTGACGCACTACGTTCTTTAGAGATCTTCTTTTGTTGTTTATAATATAGTCAGGTTTAAAATTTCCTGTTAAATGTACAGGGTTGTTGCTGGGTTGCCATACATCTGATTCATGCTATTAAATGGTCAGAATTGAGTGGAAATTAAATTTTTACACCTCCTGAGCCTAGTGTAAAGTTGATTTCACACTGACCTTTGGGGTTCATAAATATAGGTCAGCTTTTCTTTCTTGGTGTTTTTTTGACACTTTGATGCATGGGGTTATGGAAATTTTGTACATGCATTAAAGTTGTTGTTTTTCATTGGTGAACTGCAACTAAGTTGAAGTGTGTAACTCAAGTGCAGTAAGAATTAAAGTGCTTTTGCTTGGGAAGACATCTTTACATGTGACATCCTAAACCTTCCATTATGTTTTTTTACTTTGCAGTTTCATTTTCAAAATATATAATTAGAGCCAAGACATTTTTCTCTGAACCTCTTTTTTTTTTTTTGCGGTACGCAGGCCTCTCACTGTTGTGGCCTCTCCCATTGCGGAGCACAGGCTCCGGACGCGCAGGCTCAGCGGCCATGGCTCACGGGCCCAGCCGCTCCGCAACATGTGGGATCTTCCCGGACCGGGGCACGAACCCGCATCCCCTGCATCGGCAGGCGGACTCTCAACCACTGCGCCACCAGGGAAGCCCTCTGAACCTCTTTTTAACAAAGGGTTCCTTCCTTCTGCTGCTCTAATTTTGCTTATTCAGGCCATGCCTCATGGTTTCTAAGCAACCAAGATGATACATGGCTGGGCATGTATGTCCAGCATTTAAGTAATGGTGTATCTTACCTGTGAAACCCTTAAAGATAGTCCTTGAAAAGTAGGAGGGTGGTACATTTTCTAATGTACTCACATTCTGAGTTTTCAGTAATATTTATATTTAGTCACAGACAAAACAGTAAACTTACGTTGCTTAATTAGTATATGGGAATTTCTCATCAATGTAATTCTTAAAGATTTCTGTATTTTCTTTTTCTGAAATATGGACTGTTGTATAAACAGTGTTGAGTCATTCAAGAACAGAACAAGCACATACCACTAATCTGGGAAAGGTGCAGATTCTATCATCTCATATGCATATTTTAGTTTTCTAGAAATAGTTCAGGGTGGGAATTTCTGGAATGGCTGTGTAAGAAGGTTGATGGACCCTCTCCTCAGTGAAGCAACCATTTAGTGAAAGTTATTTCTTAAATTTTTTTAAAAAAATTCTGGAAATTGTCCTAAAGGCACACAGCAAATGGAGAAACACTTACTCAACAAAATCTACTAAATCTTGGTAAGAACAGCAAGGGCATTTAGCATTTGAGTCACAACCTACTCCCCCATCTACTGCTTCTTCCAGCTCGATGTTATAGAATGTCTACTCCAAGCAGATGTGGCCAAGAATACAGAGCTCTTTCTCCCTCTTGCTCCAAGTCTAGGAATACAGTTTCACCCTAGGAGGGACAGGCAGCCAGCATCTCTTATCTGCCCCCAGCCTTATATTGCAGAAGGACTGTTCTGGACAGGAGGGGCTGAGAGGACTGGGGCTCAGCTTCTACTCCTAGGTCAAGGACTCTGCCTGAGACGTAACAAGTCAAAGATACTAGACCCCTGATTGCCCTTGCCTCAGCTTGCTCAAAGGATAGGGATTCTATACCAGGAGGGGCAAGCCAGGATGAAGCAGGGTGTCACTCTGAGAGAAGTGAATTGCTGCCCTCACCCTCAGCACCTGTGCATTGGTAAGGGTTCTGCATTGTTGGGGTGGGGGGCATGCAGACACTGCCTTTATTTGGAACAAAGCCTCGAGAAGTCATGCCGAAGAGCATTGTTGAAAACACTGGTGAAAGTAAGAGAGGGAAGGTCGCTCTGTGATACTAGTAGCAATAAACAGAAAGGTAAACCAGCCAGAAATTTAACAGAACCAAGGAAAAGGACAGCCAGAAGGAGCCCTTCTGGGATCACCGCCATTTCTTGGGATGTGGAAAGCTGTGCCGCGTGCATTAGACTGTACCCATTTGGGAGCAGTTTGAACAGGATGTGGGGTGGACTTGCAAGCATTCCTCAAGCCACATACAGATCCATCAGCAAAATGTGGAAGTCTTACTGGCTCAAAGGGCTTAAGCACAACTTGAAAACAAATACTGACTAAACAATAAGTTATTCTGACTCCGGGGGAATTCCTGGAAAGCCACATTGCACATTCATCCCTGGTGGTGTGGAAGACTGTGCGAATGCCCAAGGCTGCACCCTCCTAGTAGTAGAGAGAGTACCTGCAAGCTACTGTTCCCTAGTTGAATGCAGGACAAAATGATAAATTCCTTGAAAAGTGAAGGCAGTCTCCAAGCCACACAAACATTAAGAGGTTGAAAACCTAACTGGCTAAGGAGGCTTAAGTACAACCTCTGATCAATAAGTGCTTTATGTGGACCCAGCGGTGACCCATGGGAATCTCGGCTAAAAGATAAAAACAAGGGAAAAATCTGAACGGGGACTTTGGAAAGTCTGAACTGCACACTGCAGGGTAAATAGACATCACAGAATTAGTACAACCAAGCCACTAAACAGATAACCAACCAGCTAACCAAACAACAACAAAAACCCCACAAACAGGGAGAGTAAGTAACCAGAGTTGGTACAATATATTATCTAAAATGTCCAGTTTTCAACAAAAAATTATAAGACATGCAAAAAAAAAAGGGAAGTATGACCATATGTAGGGGAAAAAAACAACAGGCAATAGGAACTGCCTTTCAGTAGGCCCAGATGTTGGACTTAGACACAGATTTCAAATTTTAATATGTTTAAAAATTATATAATTAAATATGTTTAAAAGAAGGTATGATTACAGTGACTAATCAAATAGAGTATCAACAGATAGAAATGAACCAAATAGAAATAAACTTAAGCTAAGTTGTAAGCAAATTTTAACATGTAATATTAAATACCTGAATACATTTTAAAAGCTAAACTATCTGATGGTATATCCAAAAACTTATAAAATCAGAATTCAGTTTCTATATAATGTATACTTTTCTCACTTGAACAGACAACACTTGTCCATTTAATTCTGCTTGTCGCTTCAGAGCTTGTGTAGAACATAATGTAGTTTTTGCCTAAGGAGCAGAATCTCAACCATAGTCATATGATATCCTGCTAACCTGACATTTTTTTTTCTTTCTCTGAGCTATTGAGTCACTTTCGGAACAGAGAATAGGAATCCCACGGCCATTTCTAGCTTAGAACCTCTAAAAGGGCTGTAAAGTGTAATAGGTAAACACGCACAACGTAAAATGTCAGGAAATGAGTAGAGAATGTTTTTAGTATTATCTGAGTGATAGCCAGGCCTTGGTGTAGCCCTCCTGTTGTGGTGTTCCTGATGTTTGATGCAAGCTGGGGTTCAAGCTCAGGGTAGTTGAGTGGAATTCACCTTCTAGGATGTCAGTAAACACTGTTTCTTGCCATATACTCATCTCAGATTTTTCAAATCATGAAGTGTAACATTCTGATCAGGATAAGCATGGTCGGGGAATTCTAGCTAATTAAAGGAAATAGGCGTATCCATACAGGAATGCATTATAAATAAGACTTGAAAATCTTTTTTCCCTCTGAGTCCTGATTTCATGCATAAATTGTGTCAAACATTTTTGTCCTTAACTAAGTATAATAACTTACATATTCCTTTAAGCTGACCCAGTATTCACTTGTCTCCACGAAGAATTTAGAGTGTGTCACAGTTCAGATTTTTGGTTCACAAAGTTTAATGGCACTGGTTTAACAAGCATTATAGCCACCAACTCATCACCATTTTAAAGGTAAGTGCTTAGATAACAACTTCTTGATAAAAATGTCCCCGCAATCCAGGTTGCCCATGCACTTAGCTGATGTTGATATAATTAATTGAAAGGCATTGGCTGCTAGGTAAAAGGTATATATGCTTTAATGTAAATAAAGGAAACAGCTTATCCCAGAGCAGGGGGCACAGTAGCACTTCCCTTTGGGGAGGAGCCACACAGGGGCACCCAGCCAATACTCCTTAATTAGGATGAGGACCCTTTTTGGGCCCTTTAAAAAGCTCATCTTTGTCATTTTGTTGAAGGGTGAGTGCATAGGTTGTGCTCTCATGTCCCCTCCCAGCTCTTCTGGAGACCAGCCAAGTGACTGCCTGTTCACCAAGTATAAATAACTGATAGCAAACCCAGCATGTTACTAAAATGTTTACTGCAAAGTTGGGTGAATCAAAGATTAATTTCCCAAACTGCACGTCCGTAATCTTGCAGGGACTGACTTTTCCATCACATGGTCTTAATATCTATTATCTATGACGGGGTTGTGTGGAAGGGTATGAGCCAATTAATACAAGTGCCCAAGAATGGACAGGGTACAGAGTAAAAACAGAGTCGGGGGCCACACTCTGCTCCTTCATGGGCATCCACGTATGGGGAAGGGGGCTTCCAAGGCTGCTCTGCAGTTCAGCCAAAGCAGAGCTTCGAAGATTCATCTGCTGGTCCAAGTCCTCTGGTCTTATGCATCTTATCCTGTCTTTTCATCTGCCATTGCTGTACTGAGGAACCTAAGGGTAGAAGTAGCTCTGCTAGAAAGCTGTATTACCCTCTAGCCTATTGATGGCATACAGACGTAATACAAATACAACAGATACTAAAATTCATTGAATCTAGGTGGTGAGAATGCAGGTATTTGTCATGTTCTCTATGTTTTGTTTTCAGTATTAAAAAATACATACTGATTGTTTAAAAAAAGTCAATTATGACATAAGTGTAGAAAATATTTCCCTTCTTAATTCTACCACCTGGATATTACTACCCCTAAACTTACAGTGTATCGCTATTAGACTTTAGGGGCAAAATGGATAAAAGAAAAACCCTAAACAATTTATTTTTATGCACAAGTAGTATATTAAATGTAGTATTTGTAAGCCTACATTTTCCACCTTTGTTCCACTGTCTGTGTACATACAAGACCTGCCTCCTCTCCTCTCCTCTTGAAGGACATTTTGGTTAACACTGTTACAGAAAAGGTTGCAATTACTATTTTTGTTTATATCTTTTTAAAGAAATTCATTATATATATATTAGATTTTTTAAATTGTGGTAAAATTCACATAAGTTTACCATTTTGAACATTTTTAAGTGTACAGTTCAGTAGTGTTGAGTACATTCACACTGTCTTGCAGCCAGCCTCCAGAACTCTTTTCATCTTGCAAAACAAACTCCATACCCATTAAAGGGCAACTCTCAATTCCCTTCTCCCCCAGCCCCTGGCGACCACCTTTCTACTTGCTGTCTCTGTGAATTTCACTACTCTAGATACCTCATATAAGTGGAATCATACACTGTTTGTCGTTTTGTGACTGGCTTATTTCATTTAACATAATGTCCTCAGAGTTCATCCATGTTGTAGCATGTGACAGAATTCCCTTCCTCATTAAGGCTGAATAATATTCCATTGCATGCATATACTATGTTTTATTAATTCACTCACCAGTGGCTACTTGGGTTGCTTCCGTTTACACACCTTTTAAAAACTATTTTTATTTGATGCAATTTCAAACTTAAAAAGAAAAGCTGCAAAAAATAATAGAACAAACAAGTATATCCTTTATGCAGATTCAGCAGTTGTTTACCCCATTTGTTTTATCATTCTATCTATCACTCACACACACTCACAAACACATCTTCTCCTGAACCATTTGAGTATAAATTAGACACTATGCCTTTTTATCCTTAATATTTCCACTGTGTAGTTCCTTTAGAACAAGGATATTCTCTTATATAACCACCACCGTAAAATGATCAAAATCAAGAAATCTAATACTGATACCGTTTTTTTTTTTTTTTGCGGTACGCGGGCCTCTCACTGTTGTGGCCTCTCCCGTTGCGGAGCACAGGCTCCGGACGCGCAGGCTCAGCGGCCATGGCTCACGGGCCCAGCCGCTCCGCGGCATGTGGGATCTTCCCGGACCGGGAACCCATGTCCCCTGCATCGGCAGGCGGACTCTCAACCACTGCGCCACGAGGGAAGCCCCTGATACCGTTTTATTATCTAATCCACAGACCATATTCAAATTAAAAATATATTTATTTATTTATTTATTTATTATTTGGTTGCACTGAGTCATAGTTGCAGCAGGCAGGCTCCTTAGTTGTGGCGTGTGGGTTCCTTAGTTGTGGCAGGCAGGCTCCCTAGTTGTGGCATGTGAACTCCTAGTTGCAACATGCATGTAGGATCTAGTTCCCTGACCAGGGATGGAACCTGGACCCCCTGCATTAGGAGTGTGGAGTCTTAACCACTGCACCACCAGGGAAGTCCCTCAAATTTCATCACTTGTCTCATAGCCCTTTTTATGCTATTCTCCCCCACCACCACCAGATCAGAGTTTGTCATCACATTTAATTGTCATGTCTCAAAAAAAATTTAAAAACAAATGAGTCAATTAATTAATTAATTAATTGTCATGTCTCTTTAGTCTCCTTTAGTCTGGAATTGTCCCTCAGCCTGTTTTTATTTGTTTTTCTTGACCTTGACACTAGGAATTCAGGTCAACTGTTTTGTAGACTGTTCCTCAATTTGTGTTTGTCTGATGTTTCCTTATGATTAGATTCAAGTTACGCATTTCTGAGAGGAATATTGCAAAAGTGATGTTTGTATCCTCATTGCATCGTATCAGGAGGTGTGTGATTAAGGTGAAATCCCCAGGTTTCTCCACTATAAAATTACTATGTTTCCTTTCTAATTAATAAGGAATTTGTGAGGAGTTGCTTTGAGACTATATAAGTATTCTGTTCCTCATCAAAATTTCACCCGCTAGTTTTAGCATCCATTGATGATTTTTATTAACCATATTTCTTCTATATTTATTGGTTTGCTTTCTGCTGTAACAAGAGCTTTCCCTTCTCCTGCATTTTAAAATTATATCAATATGAACCCGTGAATTCCTATTTTATGCAGTACATTATAATCCATTACTGTCTTTTTTTGTCTTTAATGCTCAAAATGTCCCAGATATGGCCACTGTGAATCTTTTCAAGCTGACTTCTATGTTCTTTTCTCAGATCACCATTTAAAACAAGCAAACAAACAAACAAAAAAACTTTTTGTACTTCTTTTGTTTTCCTTAAAACAATTTTCTTAAAGTGAAAATGCTGGATTGTAAAATATGCACGTTTCACCCCTATGGCTGGTTTGAGGGGGGAAAAGTATGCTCATTTAAACTTTTGATATATATTTCTTGAACTGCTTTTTAAAAAACATAAGGATATTTTTGTCATTACTGGCTTTCAGCTAGAAAAAACATCTGCAAGAGAAGTAGACAGATCAAGAAGGGTTTATCTTTCTTTTAGTGCTATTCAGGACTAATAGTTCACAACTGTCTGAATGCCATACCAGACTTTTAAGGGGTATTTTAAAGAATAGATGATTAGCAGTATATAAAACCTACTTGGGAAAGTTATGGATTAGCATTCATAGTGGGGTGCATTTGCCTTGTAGGATCAGACATTTTTGTGTTTCTCATTTGAGCTCCTACTTCAGTGACTAAGATGTCTGGAACAAGTCTACTTCTTTCCTTCTCTGTGCCTCAGTTTCCTCATCTGTAGAATGAAGATGTATTCGATCATTGGTATTTAACTTTTTTATTACGTCCTACAATAAGAAATACATTTTGCATTGTGAATCAGTATACACATATGTATGGGCTTAATACATATGTATAACAAAGTTTTATAAAACAAAATTTAACCTTACTATCTGCAGGGCATTCTCATATTTTCTTTTCTGTTTCTTTAAAATGCTGGTGGTACCTTTGAAATTGTTTTTAGCTCAAAAACCTTGTACTAGATTATTTATAAAAGTTTTTCAGTTCCAAAATTACGTGAGTATATTCTTTGAAATTATTTTAAAATGACAAGGTGAAGAATGTAGATTCTGTGACAAGGTCTGTCACTGGAGTAGTCACAAAGAATCACTTCTCTTATATCGTTACTTATAGCCAATTAAACAAAAACCAATAAAAAAAGTCCAATAAAAACCTAGTCCATAGTCTTTAATCTGTCCCTACAATTATAATTACTCCTAGTATAAGTCAGTTTTGCTATTTTTCTCCCATTAATCCTCTGCACCCTTTTCCTCCCTTCCTCCCTCCCTTCCTCCTTCCCATCCTCCCATCCATCCATCCATCCATCCATCCATCCATCGCAATATACTAATTACTACCTTTGGTGCATTTATTTCTGACTATGACGAAATGGAAAAGATTAATTTTTTTTTTAAAAGTATTGCTGGATTTTAATTTGGTTGACAGTAAGGCCTAGTCAGTGCCCTTACTTTTTAAATGATTTGTGGGGGGAAACATTGTTATCTATGCAGATAAGTTTGTAACTATAATGTTTTCTCTATCTGAAATGAGTAAAATTGAAACAAAAGCTCATCCTTTAGCTTTCTTGCAGAATTTGAGCTCCTGCTTGCTAGAGCCACTATTCACTCTTGACTTGGAATGCCAGCCTCTCAAATGTCTCAGCAAGAACTTGGCTGAAGAGAATGTAATTTTCCTTGTCACTCTCAGTTTTATAGTTTTTAGGAAAAAAGATGAATGGAATTTAACATCGATCAAATGGATAAACACAGTATTAAAAGAGAAATTGTGAATGTGCTGTAGCCTTTCTTGACATGCTAGCCTTTTCCCTTGAGTTTGCACTACAGTGTCATTCACGTATAGAGTCAAGTGAAATGGTAAATCACTTTCATGAAATGGGAGCTTTGGGGCTGGTTGTACTGGGGAGATGTTTTTTGATAAAGTACATGTGAAGATGCAAAAGTGATGAAGCAGATCTTTTTTAGGTTTGTATGATTTGTGCTGAGACAACTGAGGTGTCAGCTGCAAGGGAAATTGTTGTACTGCTTTGGCAATGTTATACCTAGCCTCCTAAGCATCCTCTGTTCATTTTCATTTGTCCATTACTTTTCAGCTCCTCACATTTTTAGATCTGTTACTTAGACTTGGCATGTCTTGCCTTAAAACCTGTTCAGTTCTATTTAGTTGATATTTCTTCTGCATGCCTTCTTTGCCCTGAAAGGTAAAATGAAAAAAACAAAAACAAAAAAACAACAACCATAACTATGGGCTCCTCATACAGAAAATATAATGCAGTCCACGTAGAATTTTATTCCTAACTTGATATACTCATACATTTTCTAGTAATTTTCTTACCTTTTTGGTTTTATTAGTAGCCTTCACTTCAATATAGATACAGGCATAAATATGTATTATTTACAGATGTTTATCTTTATGAAATCTCCACATAAAAATGAGATTATGGTATTTATTTTTATTTAATTATCATTACTTTCCAAAAAATGGTAGTTTAGTAAAAAATAACATAGAGTACAATATGCTTTTTCTTTTTAAAAGAAGAAATCAAGACAAAGGGAAAATTTACATTGATTAGTAAGATAAAGACGAAGAATGTCAACACAGAAATTCATGCCATAAACCTCTGTATAACCATTCAAGACAGAGTACAGATTGAGATCTGAGCTTCCTAGGAGTCAAAGCAAAAATGGAAATGCAAACAGTTCAAAGGTCAACATCCTGTGAGCTCTAAAGTAGACAGTGAGAAGAGTAGTGAACCATGTTCTCAGTAACAGCCCTTCAAAAAGTAGTGTGTTTCAGACTCACAGATATGGAAGACAAACTTGTGGTTACCAAAGGGGAGAGGAAGTGGGGGAAGAACAAATCAGGGATATAGGATTAACAAATACAAACTACTATATATAAAATAGATAAGCAACAAGGGTATACTGTATAACATAGGGAATTATACCCATTTTCTTGTAATGACCTATAATGGGATATTATCTGAAAAAATACTGACTCACTAGGCTGTACACCTAAAACTAACACAATGTTGTAAATCAACTATACTTCAACTAAAAAAAAAAGTGGTGTGTTTTATGTGGCTATTTCTTAATAGCATTCCTATTAGAAGCCAAGGGCATTATCTATAAAGGCTGAGTATTGGTGGTGACAATTGAAGTGTATCTCTTTTTTCTTTTTCTTAAATTAAAATTTTTTTTGGCCATGCCACGTGGCATGTGGGATCTTAGTTCCCGACCAGGGATTGAACGTGCGCCCCTTGCAGGCATGGAGTTTTAACCACTGGACCTCCAGGAAAGTCCCATGAAGTGTATCTCATTTTCCTTTTTCTTACTGGTTAGAGTTAATATAGGAAGCAGAGTCTCGCAAACTAATGTAACATCTAAGCCCAAATTTAATTGCGTAAATTAGAAGTTTATAAAGGATTTGAATTACATGGCCTCTTGTTGGGCTACCTAGAATAAGAGTAAGGGACAATTAGAGTTGTATCTACACAGAACATCAACACTTAATTTGTTTAGTACTATTATGACCTTAAAAGGAAGAATTTGCCTATATCACATGCCATTAAATATTTGAAAGATAATTTTTAAATGGATAACTTCCTCTTCCTCATCCCATTCAAAACGCATTTACCAACAGTTGCAAGTGAAATAAAAGCATATTCCCAAATGGAAAAAAAATTTTAAAAATGAGTTATGTCAGATTTCACCTGCTTAAATGAAATTTAGACAAAATCAGATTGGATTACTTGGTTAGTATAAGGCAGTTGGTTCCTAAGAAGAATTTTCTAATAGCTTATTTTTCCCATTTGGTAGGGAGCTATAAATATTTCAGCACATTGACTTAGTAGCCTTCATCCATTTGAGAATCAGGAACAAGACTGGGTTATAATCATTAAAAGAGAAATAAAATAAAATAAACATAGCATGGCCTTGTTAATTTAAAACAAATTAAATTTTGAATTAGGGTCAGACTGCCTTGTATTTTATAAAGCACAGGGTTTTCAGTTGTCAGGAAATCACAGTTTTCTCAGAGAAGACTTTATTTTCAATAAACCGGTTATCAGCCTACTGTAGTTTTACTGCAATTCATATACTCAGATTTTCATAAGACAATAATCGAATTTGATGGAGCCTGTTAGAAGATTCAGACTATTTCCCCAGCCCACACTGTCACAGTTATCAGCAACTCAGAAAACCAGAGTTAGGTCTGTTGTATTGCTCTAGTGTTATAAAATTACTAGTAATGGCCATATTTTTGAGACTTGACTTCTTTCAAACTCAATCTGATTTCTTTTAGGCCCTTTTAGTCTGTGATACCTTTCAGAATATAATATCTGTGTTCTATTTTCTGAGGGGAAAAATGGGCCTGTATGTATATACAGTATTGCATATAATTTCATAAGATTAATCCAGAATTATATGCAAAATTTTCTGTGCACACATGTTATGAACCCTAGGTTGTATTATGGTTCCCAGGTGTTTGCCACCCCTTCCAGTGGGAGGATTATACTTCCCTGTCTTCATCATCAGACTTGACCATGAGACATCTTTTAACAAATTAAAGGTGAACAGAAAAATTCATATGTCACTAATGAATGGAAACTTTAACAGCCATGGTATGGTTACACATCGCTCTGTTCTCTCTGCCACAAGACCAGTCGTGTCCCAGTTAGGGCCACTCTTTCACTCTGGATTCCTGGAATGAAGACACATGTGGGCAAAAACAACAAATGTTGTGGTAAGCACATAGGTTTTAGGGTCATTTGTAATTGCAGCATACATTAGCCTAAGCTGATATAAGAACCCTAGGTTAAGAATCTCTGTTCTAGACCTACATGAGGGTTTTGACACTCACTTGTTATTCATTCAGAAATTTATGCAACACCTCTGTAATGTGGGGGACACCCACATTATCTCCCATTTTCACAACAATCCTAGAGGATAGGTCTTCAACATTTTTGCAGATGAGGAAACAATCATAAATTGGGTAAGTAACTTTCTTGAGGTCACACAGCTTCTGATTATCTTAGCCAGGATTCAAACATAGGTCTGTCTGATTCTCTTTGTGTTGTATCTCTATACTTTCCTATTTGCTCTAAGCACGTATATCTGATGAATCATTTCCTTACCAATATGTGGAATTGATAATACAGTGTACAAAACTTTTATATAATAATTACTTTGTCTCTGTTTAAATCAGGCATCTTATAAACTGCAGGCTTGCCAGGGCACAGATATGTTGTATTTGGAGGTTTTTAATTTTGTTTTTAAGTTTGGAATCAGATACCTTTAGGCGAGGCTTACACTTGCCAGTTAGCCACAGTAACCATCACTTCCTGCTACTTTAAGCCAGCTGACTTTGTACATTTATAATATCTACCTGGTCCCTGTAAACTTTTGAGTTTATAAGCCCAGATTGGCTTACCTAGTGTGCATTGTTATGAAGACGAGTTAGATATAATTCCCTTCTGTTCATTCATTGGCTCCAGAGAAATTATTTTTCATTGTCACAGTCTCAAACTAGCAAATATTTAAATTGTGTGCAAGAAGGCAGAAGTGTAATAAAAAGTCCACAGTTAATTTGAGACTTACTAGCCAGGCATTGTTCTGAAACTTTTCACTTGTAATTATCTAATATAATCCACATAATAACCTTATGAAGTAGATGTGATTGTTATTCCCATTTTAGAGAAGGAGAAAACTGAAGGAAGAGAAGTTGAATAACTCACCCAAGGTCACACAACAGTTAAGAGGTTGAGCCAGGGTGTGAACTCGGTCTGATTCTGCATTCCTAAACACCACACTATGACAGAGGATCTGTAGGTAACTGCACGAGCTTTCCTCATGAGTGAAAAAATCTCTTAGGTCTTTACCTAGTAACCATTACGTGAAGGACAAGTTTTCCCTTACTTTATGCTACATCTTTTTAATAACTATCCATTGTGTTCTTCAGAGAGAACATGTACTCTTTCTATTATTAGACAAATGCCTTTTTGGGCATTGTGAATCATACAGGCATTATATATTCTTTTGCTACCTCGAGTTCATCGGATAAACATTAGTCAGTTAGCCCTGATCTTTGGATCTTGTGAAAATCATGGTCTTTGCTGAACATCCCCTGATATGCTTTAATAGATGTAATAAAATGTTAGCAAACCTATCACTTCATCCTTCAAAAAAATTTCTCTTAGCAGTTTAAACCAATGTGTGGTCTATTAACTTTTTGAGAAAGAGGTTGCCATTCTTAAAATGGCACTGTTTGAAAAATAATTACTTGTGCTGAACATTTGCAAGTTTTATCATAAGGGAAAGTGTGTCTCAAAAGTTAACACCACCACCACCCTGAGTTGAATTTCCTGAAACGTGAAGTGCTCAGCTTGCCAATAGGGCTTAACTGTAGGAGGACTGAAGCTTGGTGGGCTGTGACCCTGATGTGAGATGGTGAGACTGAGAACTAAGTGGAAATGAAATATCATTAAAGGCAAGAGCTGCCCGTCACCCATGGAGGGGAGCAAAGACAAAGAGGACCAAATTACAAGGGTATCAGTGGGCAGGAGCACAAACACTGCTCTCCTTCCACTTCCCCAAAAGGGAGGGCCAGTGAGAGGGAGTTTTGTGTTTGTTTTGCCTTTTCTCCTGTCACTTCTACATGGTAAAATGAAGGGCTGGTAGCATGAAGACTGTGCATACAATTATAAAAACAATCAAGGATCTAAAAAAGGAGGATTTTCTTTTTCTAGTGTATTCCCAAAGCTTTTCTAATTTTCTGTTCTGTTGTCACTGAAGTCTTTCTGGGCCATTTGTAACCTTCGGTCTGAAGTGAAAAAAATCTTCCGGGCTCCAGCCTCTCCAACAGTTATGTTCATGTCACACCTGTGCCATCCGATGATTCATGAATGACAGTAAGGACTGTTGGTTTGAGGGAGGTCTTTAAACGGTACCAAGGATCAGCTGTAAACAGATAGGTCAGAGGTTTTTGTTTCGTTTTTTGGTTCTATTTGCCTATTTTATTTTGTCAGCTTTGTCTAATATTTACACAATATGCCTACTCTGTTGTTTATTTTGATGGTTGAGCTGTATGTGTAGGATGTATGTATATGCACACACACCATCAAATTTTCATTTTGTTGAAACTAGATTAATGTCACAATATTCAGAAAACTTCTCCTTGTGTTTTCAGTTTTTTAGAAAATTGACACGTTTTTGAGGTTAGACCAAAATGAGGTAAATGTGTCTCTTGTGCACTATGTTATTGTAGTACTAATGGATTGTTAGGTATTTGCTATAATGTTAACATGTTAATTTATGCCCTGTAAATGAATATGAGACACTATTGCTGGGAAAACTGTATAGTCTGCGCAATAAATGCTGTATAAGAAACAAGCCTTCTTCCAAATAACTTTTTTTTTTTTTGCTAGTTCACAGTTCTGAGCAGTAGGTGCTATAGGTGTGAAGAATTTAGGGACTGTATAATTTCAGTGATAAACCAGATTATAAAATAAGCCTAATTACTCATAAGAGTTTTGCTTATAAGCTTTGTCACCTTCATATATTCTCTACTGCCTACTTTCGCAGGAAGCATTTGAAGACATGCTTTTGGGAGCCAGTCTAGTGTTATTTCTAGTATTCTGAAATAAAAGCTTGCAGCTTTGTGGTTTAAATCTAAGCAAACAGGACTTGAGAGACCTTTTGAGTTCTATCAGAACCAGTTACCTGTGGTGTGTAGTAAGGAAGAAAAAGTTTATATGTGCAGGGATAGTTTGTAAAATTCAAACATCTGTTTATTGACGGGGGTGCTTAATATTTCTACTGTATGTAGTTGCATTCTTGTTTCCTAGAAATACATTTTATAGCAATTTGAAGTCTACTTATTAATGTCTGAGAGAACAAATGTTTTTAAACTTGGTATGTTCACCAGTATCAAATAAGTTAAATTCAACAAATCTATATTGTATATTGTGTGGCAGGCATTTTGCTAGGGACTGGGATGTACAGTCAATAAGACATTCATTCATTCACCCAGAAATATTTATTAAGTGTCTTCTATGGTTAATCTTAAGAGCCTCCCTGAGGAAAGAGTGCTTAAGTTAAGGTTCAGAATGAGTAGGAGTTACCAAGGTGAATAGCAAGATAAAGAAAAAGCGTCTCCCACATGCCTGATCAAAGTACTCCAGGATGAGAAAAATAATAGTGTTCAGAAAAAAGCAAAAGCACTCCAGTATGGCTGAAGCAGGAGGAGGGAGAGGAGGAGCAGTGGCTTAAGACGGGACTGAAGAGATAGCCAGAAGCCAGTTCATGGAGAGACTTCTAACTTGTAAGCCATGTTTAGGAATTTGGATATGATTATTAAGGTAATGGAAGCTCATTCAGGGTTTAGGGAGGAAAATGACTGTGTCAAAATTTGTTTTTTACATCACTCTGATTGCTTTGTGTAGAATGAATTAGAGTGTGGGCCAAGAAAGGGTAGGATACAAAGAAATCAGTTAGCATGCTATTGAAGGAATCTGACAGATGATGATGACTTAGATTAGAGCGGAAATAGAGAAGTGGATGGATTCCAGAGATATTTAGGAGTGGTAAAGGCTAGACTTGGTGATTTTTGAGATGTAGAATTAAGAGAGGGAGAATGTGGAGTCTGAAATGATTCCCAGGCTTCTGACTTCAGTCTCTAGGAGAATGTTGGCACCATCCCCAGAAAAGGACAGAAGACAAGATCCCTTTTAATTTCTGAGGTAATACCTCAAAGTAGACAAATTTGTGGGCATACATAGGGAACACAGGACAGGAGTCATTTATCCTCAACAGGATATATATATGGTATGTGGGTGTGTGTATATATACATATACATATGTGTGTGTGTTTTTAAAACTTGTTTGAAAGTGTCAGTCAGTATCAAAACAGTATCAATCAGTCGATGAAGAGTCTGAATTTTTTTTTTTTCTTTTTCTTTTTGTGGTATGTGAGCCTCTCACTGCTGCGGCCTCTCCTGCTGCGGAGCACAGGCTCCGGACGCGCAGGCCCAGCGGCCATGGCTCACGGGCCCAGCCGCTCCGCGGCATGTGGGATCTTCCCGGACTGGGGCACGAGCCCGTGTCCCATGCATCGGCAGGCGGACTCTCAACCGCTGCGCCACCAGGGAAGCCCAAGAGTCTGAATTTTAAAGGGAAGGAATCATCATGAGAGAGAATTTGGTAGGGCAAAGGTTTTTGGTTTTGTTTTTTAAAGAAGTTAGAAGAGATTACTCATGAAAGAAAGTTTAAATGAACACAGCCACATTGAGCAGATCACAGTTTTCCCCATAAGCTAGGATCCAAGGTGAGCAAGTGTATTTTAAGGCTTTAATAATAGTAATTAGTTCTCCTTTGGTTCTTGCTAATTCTTATTTAAACCAGTTTGTCTTTTTCTGAGGCTGTTAACCCAGATTAACATTCAAATACTAGAATTTTTTTTTTTTTTTTTGCGTTACACGGGCCTCTCACTGCTGTGGCCTCTCCCGTTGCGGAGCATAGGCTCCGGACGCACAGGCTCAGCGGCCATGGCTCACGGGCCCAGCCGCTCCGCGGCATGTGGGATCTTCCCAGACCGGGGTACGAACCCGTGTCCCCTGCATCGGCAGGCGGACTCTCAACCACTGCGCCACCAGGGAAGCCCCAAATACTAGAATTTTATTAAGATTTTAATTAGGAGGCTAGAACCCTGGCTTATGAATTGGTTGACTACTGCTAACAGCTTTGTAGCTTTTTAAAATAAGATATCTAAGATTTGTGGTTGAGGTGGGAATGTGAAGCTTTGAAAACAGAAATGTGCTTATGAATGGAAGCTGTAGTCTGTTATGGAGATAAATTAGGAGAAGAGACGAAGAAAAGAGAAAGGGCCCTGTTTTGTTAAAGGAGGCTTTTATACTATGCCTTGCATGAACCAAACTTTTGAGATATCAGAATTAAATTTTTATTGTCCACATTTCTATTTTACTTTAATTGGCTACTGGAAACATGAAGCATTTTATGGTGTGAAATACCAAATTAAAGCTTCCAGTGGGAATGTGGAATTGTAATCTGTGATATAGAGTCCGATGGAGTTTGAGCCTGGGAATGGAAATTGGGAACTGGAAAAGTCACCCCTGCAAGCTGGGCTGTGGTTGCTTCAGTGATTCACGCTGTAGTGGGAAGTAGAATACTAGAATTACACGAATTTGGGCCTCTCACCCTAGCTCCGGCATTTGTTAGGAGGGGGCAGGTTGCCCAAACTTGCCATGCCCCCTGTCCTCTGCTGAAATATGGGGATGACATCTACCACCCAGTTTATTTTGAGGATTAAATGAGAAAATGAACGTAAGGCCTCTGACAGAGTGCCTTGCCTCATAGCAGGCACTTCATTCTTAGTTCCTCTTTCACCTCGTTTAATTTTCTTTATACCCAGCTTTAGTGTCTGTAATAATGATATAGAAGTCTTATTAGTAGCCAAACAGATTTAATGAGTGAGTTAGAACAAATGCAGTTGAATTTCTCATCTCTCCTTATTGATTATGAAAATAGGAATTCACAGCACTTCGTCTTTTAGAAATGCTAAACCAGATGATGCTAGGACTGCCCTTAGAGGCACACAGAATAGTGTTTGAAGGGTTTAAAATAACAATTGATAAAATAATTTTAAATGTAATCCAGTGATGGGCTTTCTACTAAAAAACATTTGGCCACTTACTCATTTAGTTAACATTTGTGGAGCACTGTTTTTGTCCCAGGCCTGTATAATGTGGGAGACGGAGAAGTGAACAGATGATTCTTACATGCCATAGTAAGGCTTGTGCTGTGGGAAATCACAGGGTGCTGCACCAGGAGGATTTGACAATATGTGCCAAATGCTTTAAAAATGTGCGTCCTCTTCTACCTGGTTGATCTACTTCTAGCAACATAGCCTGAGGAAGTTTGATGAAATCTGCTTATATAATTGAAAAATTGGTAATTGTAAATGTATAACAAAAGTGAATTAGTTTAATTTCTATATTATAAGTGGACATTCTGTGTAGCGATCACAGAGATCTGTAAAAAATAGTCATGATGTATTGCTAAGAGCAAAAAGTAGGTTACCAAGGAGGGTTTTCTAAAAATACTTTTCAAAGAAACAAAGTTTAGTGAAGTCCTTTCCAGATCACTTTTGGGTATTCTTTACCTTGAAGAAATCATCAAAAAGACATAGTATGGCCATAATCTGGAAGCTGGGTGGGAGTTTAAGTGAGTTAAGCATCTTGCCAAGTCTGTGTAATACATCTGAGAGATCAGCTATTGAGATATGTATATACACACACATAGATACATACACATATATATACACACACATACACACACACATATATATGAGTTTTGAGTAATGACTAGATAAGTTACAGTCCCAGTGAGGCTGCCCAGGTGAATGAGCTTGTCGGCAGAGCAGGGGCCGTGCGCGTTCTTGGTGCTCCCAATCTTTTGAGGTATACTTTGTAGTAAGAAGATTGACCTGTGAGAAAAAAATATGTCTAGTGAGTATGTTTGTAACCAGCCCCAGGGACTTCTTCATTGGCCATTTTGGCTCAGCTGGTACCATTAGGTCAGTTTTTCTAGCTTGTGGAACCATCTCATTTCTGAATACCGCAGGTTTCAGGAGTACCTTCGTCGACAAATTATTTTTTCTCTTAGTTGATAATAAGGTAAGCTGCCAAGATCTTGGCTTCTGTTCACTTTTCAACAGCAGTCCCTTTAAAGGTCAAAGGTTTTTACTTAGGTTTTACAAATAGCAGATTATTTTGGAAAAACTCTATTCAAGACCAAGTTTATACCTTTGTGTATACCATAAACTCTTAACAATTTACAAAAACAGGTAATTTTTCCTAATTTTTTTTCTTAAAGAGATGGATAAGCTTGGAGAGCTCTAGTTTTCCCATTTATATGAGAACTGTAAAACAACAAGTGAACAAGTCTTTTCTGTGTCTGGATCAAATGGAGTGACTATTTCTGTTCCTTTCCTGCACTGCTTTCCAGAGTAGAGTTAACGAGAGGCAGTCTCTGCCTGTTTTATTGTTTACTTTTTTACATGGGACATAAATCTGCTCCCCTTTGTCCTTGGAGTAGACTCCTGGGATTTTTTTTCCTTCTGTTTCTTTTGGTCAGTAGTCAGAAGTTGGATGCTGAATGATTCAGAAAGAAAGGAACAAGAGAGTAAGAACTATAATGCAAACATCGGGGCTAAAAGGAAGAGATAGTTCTTTCTTTAAACCAGGAAAATACCTTTTCTCTTTAATGACTATCATTTTTTGAGTACCCATGCACAGATACTTCATTTACATTATCTTGTTTAATCCACACTATCCTGAGAGGTAGAAATAACTCCCTCCCTTCGTTTTACAGACAGGGCCACAAAAGAGTAAACGGTTTGCTTTTAGCCATATGCCCAGTAAATAGCCAAGTCAGAATTTGAATCCAGGTCCAACTCTAAAGCTCTCTGTATCGTACAAGCTGCTAATTTTGGCCTAAGAGTTAGTAAACTCTTATAATTAACTGTGAATTTCTGGTGGGTTGCATTAACTTTCTTGGCTCTTGCTTTCTTCATCTGTAAACTGAGAGGATTGAGCTAGATCTTTAAAGTTAATTCTGGTTGTAAAATTCTGTTATTTCTGCTTTCTTTATTGAATTGAAATGGAGAATGTGTACAGTTTCTACTTAAGTTCTCTTGTTTGCAGCCAGTTTGGTTTGTAATCTTTACTTTTTAGCCTGATGATTTTTTCACGCCATCGTCCAGTGAAGGTGCAGAAGAAGGCATTATGACAGCTGCAGATTCACAAAAGAAAACTTAAAGTACCTGAACATCAAGCAAGGAACATGGCAAACATGGGCTGGAGATTGTGTAGGGACCTGGTAATTGTCTTTAGACACCAATGTCATTTAACTTCAAAGGGTTATTGTGCCTCAGTGAGTGATTCTGTGTGTTTGTCTGTCTCGAGGCATTGGGGATTCTGTTAAATAGTACAATGATGACTCAGTTTCAGTTCTTTTAGGGTCTTATAACATTTCCAATTAAATGGTAGAGAGGTGGCTATAGGAGGGACACAATGATTATTGACATAGGAGAACTAATGAGATGATATGATATAAAAAAGAAGCATCTTTTGCAATATTTTTATTCCACTTATACAGTACCTTTTTCTCTGAGGGTGCTGTACAAATAACATTGAGATAATAAGCCATTTTGAAATGTCAAAACACTGAAGAATAAGAAAGTGGCTAGGAGAAATAAATACACAGAAGCAGTAGAGGCTTTAGATCACTGATGGGCATGCACAGCAGGTTAGCAATTCTTCGGCTAAATCCATTGCATTCACCGTTGGTGCTGTAAATGGGTGGGGGCTTGACATGGAGGCCTTTTCCTTGGGCCAGTTTAATGCACACCATTCTACATCCTGTGGTTGAGATTGAAGACCATGAGTTTTCCTGTCAGATGGATCTGTATTTAAATCCTGATCCTGCTACTTACTAGCTATTAACTTGGAACAAATTACCTAAATTTTCTGAGCCTCAGTTTCTTCATCAGTAAAGTGGTGGTAATTATAACTCCCTTGTTAGGGTTGTTCAGAGGATTAAAGTAAATGAGTTAAATACATAAAACATTTAGTTCAGTGCCTGGCACATGGTAAATGCAACATAAATGCTAGCTGGCTATTATGCTCAGAATATGTCAGAATAGTGATTCTGATGAGGTTGTAGAGCATAATAGCAACAGCTTCTTTGGTTCAAAAGATAAGGCAAAATGAAGTTGTCAGGATCTTCTGTTCCTTTTCTGAATTGATGCAGTGAAGTATAATCTGTACTTCATAGACTAGTATAAGATTTTTTAAAATGAAACATACAGAGACTAAACATAATAATTTAAACAGTCATACACTGACCACTAGCTTTAGGAAATAAAAAAAATCACAGATAGGATTGAAGATCCTGGTTCCTCCCACCCCCAGATAACTATTATCCTAAATTTGGTGTATCATTTCCACATGTTTTTATATTGTAATTATGTACCAATAAACAATATATGGTATTTTTACATATTTTAAATTTTTATATAAATATTACTAGATATATATCTTTTTGTAGCTTGCTTTTCTCTCTCAACATTGTTTTTGAGATTTTTCTGTTGTACTTATAGCTCTATTCATTTATTTTAACTGCCATAGAGTATTTCATCATATGAATGAATATATCACTCTAATCTATTCTCTGTCAATGGACATTGTCTATAATTTTGAATATTTCTGCATAGCTCTCACTTCACACCCCCCAAATCTCAGACGTAACCACCCTCCTGAATTGTGCTAATTTTTTTAGTGTTTATAGATACATATTCCTAAACAATATATTATTTGAAGTTTTGCCTGTTTTTAAGGTTTGTGCAATACAGTCTTACTATGTTATTTAGTGACTTACTTTTTTGTTCAACATTATAATTTTGAGATTTATTCATGTTGATGTGTGTGGCAGTAGCTATTTTCACTGTGTACATTATTTGAATATAATATAATTTATGGTCCTTTAGGTCTGACTTTTTACTATTACAAACAGTATGTAATCAACATCCTTGTACCTGTGTGTTGAATTTCTGTCAGGCATATACCTAGTAATAAAATGACTGGGGCATAGGTAATGTATGTGCATCTTTATCTTTAATGGATATTGATAAGTACTAATTACATTATCATTTAATTATACATATTTTCTAATTTCTAATTTGACCCATGAGTTTAAAGTGTGTTTTAGAAACTTCCAAATATATAGGATTTTTTTTTTTTACCAATTTTTAACTTAATTGCTCTGTGGTCAATTAATAATGCCTGTCTCTTACTAATTCTTTGGTATTTGTTGAGACTTTTGCTTTATAACCTAATGTGTGGTCACGGTTTATCCAGGTTTTAGGTAGTTTTTATAAATATTCCAAATGTGTTTGAAAATAATTCATTATCTAATTGTCAGTTTCCCATAGATACAATCATTTTTGCTTTACATATTTTGAGGCTTTGTTATTAGGTGCATACAGATTAAGAGTTGTTTTATATTTCTGGTAATTTTTTTTCACTATTATGTAATGATCCTCTTTATCTCTAATAATGCTTTTGCCTTAAAGTCTACATTTCCTAACAGTACTATAGCTATTACTGGCTTTTTAATCATTTGTATTTGCTGGTATTTTTTTTTTTTTTTTTTTTTTTTTTTTTGGTACGCTGGCCTCTCACCTCTGTAGCCTCTCCCATCGTGGAGCACAGGCTCCGGACGCGCCGGCCCAGCGGCCATGGCTCACGGGCCCAGCCGCTCCGCAGCATGTGGGATCCTCCCGCACCGGGGCACGAACCCGTGTCCCCTGCATCGCCAGGCCGACTCCCCACCACTGCGCCACCAGGGAAGCCCTGGTATTTTGTTTATATACTTTGAAAGTTTTCTCTCATGTTAATGTTTTTAGTATGTCTCTTGGAAACTACATAAAACAGGACTTTATTTATTCAGTCTGAATTTTCTATCTTTTAACTGCTAAGTTTAGTCTGTTTACATTTATTACCACTACTGATATATCTGTACTTACTTCTACCACATATTATGTGTTTTGTATTTACCCTTTTTTCCTCTGCTGTTTTTTTCCTTCTTATCTGTCCTTTATTGGTTTGAACAACTTTTATTTGTTTTATCCTTGATTACCCCTACCCTAAAATTTTAACATGTATTTGGCTTTGCAGAGTCTTACATTAAAATCAGTATGTCTACCACTCATCTTGGAAATCTTTAACTCACCCTCTACCAACCTTCTGTGTTTTGGACCAGTATTTTACTTCAATTCTTTTTATCACCCAAATTAGTTTTAATTTTTATACTAAGTTGCATTATTTTCTAATACCCAAGGCAATTGTGAACTCCTTATTTAAACTGGTTTTCTCACACTTTCTCTTCAGATTTTCAAAAGAAACAACCAGACGATGATTCCGCTCCAAGTACAAGTAACAGCCAATCAGATTTATTTTCCGAAGAGACCACCAGTGACAACAGCAATACCTCGATAACCACGCCAACTCTTAGTCCCAGCCAGCAGCCGCTTCCGACAGAACTGAATGTAACTTCACCAAGTAAAGAGGAGTGTAAGTCTCAGATCCTGTGAAGTGGTAGAGAAAGCAGCCTAAGAATCATATCATGAGTTTCTTGGTAATGCCTCTTCCAGAAAAAATGATAGCAGCTCTTTGAATTCAAGATTAAGTGTTAACATTTAGGCCCCAAGTCAGCAAGGTAGAGAGTAAGTTTCAGCCTTCCATTGAGCTTAAGGTTGTTGTGTGTGTGTGTGTGTGTGTGTGTGTGTGTGTGTGTGTGTGTGTGTGTGTGTGTGTGTTAAATTTATTTATTTTATTTATTTATTATTTTTGGCTATGTTGGGTCTTCATTGCTGTGCGCGGGCTTTCTCTAGTTGTGGTGAACGGGGGCTACTTTTTGTTGCGGTGCGCAGGCTTCTCATTGCGGTGGCTTCTCTTGTTGTGGAGCACAGGCTCTAGGCGTGCGGGCTTCAGTAGTTGTGGCACTCAGGCTCAGTATTTGTGGCTTGCGGGCTCTAGAGCGCAGACTCAGTGGTTGTGGTGCACAGGCTTAGCTGCTCCACAGCACGTAGGATCTTCCTGGACCAGGGCTTGAACCCGTGTCCCCTGCATTGGCAGGCGGATTCTTAACCACTGTGCCACCAGGGAACCAGCTTAAAGTTTTCTTAAAGGATTGCCTTTTATGTTAACTGTCAGGGTACATGAGGTTTTGAACCAGTTTAGGGCAGTTGTTCTCAGCCCTGGCTGTAAATTAGAATCCACTGGGGATTTTTAGAACAATTTTAATCTTCAGCACCATTCCCTGAATCTGTAATTTAATTGGTCTGGAGTGAGGCTCAGTGATCTGTTCTTTTTAATTCTTCAGAGAATTCAAATATGCAGCAAAAATTGAGGACCACTGGTCTAGGGAACTTAACCTGATTTAGGAACCTTTGATTGAAGCCTTGCCTCTGTCACTAAGTGGGCCTCAAGTGTTTCTAGGCAGTTAACGAGATAACACTATATACTTCATAGAACATAGGATATTTGAAGGGAGGAGGAAGTAGTTTCTTTTACTCTTCTGTAAGTTCTCAGTGACAGAATACTATTATCATATATGTGATATGGAAGTCCATTGTCCACTTAAGCTTTATAATGCTGTAACCATTTCCTTTAGGGCACAACTATAACTGGCAGGGTTTGTTGAAAATTGTAGTGATGTTATGACATAGCAGCTTTTTACCTTTTAAAAGCTTTACTTAACAGGTTGAAATCTGGTGTTTCAAATTTAATGAATATCTAGAAATCCTTGGAATATGGTAGGTTAGAATGTTCTATCTACTAACTTTGGAAAGATTAGCAGAGAACAAATGTTTATCTAAACCCCTATCATAAACCACTGTACTAGGTAGAGTTGAGAATATAATATAAAGGTAAAAAAGGCCATAGTCCCTGTCCTCAAAGAATTTACTGTTTAGCAGCGGAAATTAAATATATTTCTTATATCAGTAGTTCTCAACCAGGAGTGAGTTTGCCCCTCCCCCTCCCCCCAATGCTGTAAACATCTGACACTGTATCGGACAGCCCTCCACAGCAAGGAATTATCCAGCCTGACATGTTAGTAATGCCAGGGTTGAGAAACCCTGATACATGGTTGTATGCACCTATTTTAATGGTCTTTCTTACGTATTGAAGACATTGACTGTTGAAGAAGGGTGTTGGTTTACTGGAGAAGGTGCTGTTGAAGATAGACACAATATGGAGGAAAGCTGCATGGAGTTCTGCAATGGCAAGTGACTCCTTTAGGGCCATTTATGGAGGACAAGGCTGGGCAGGTAGATTGTGGCCGTGCCATAGAGGCTTGAACGCTCAGCGAAGATATTTGGATGTTAGACAGTAGTCATGTTTTTGTGCAAAGGAAGTAATATTACTACAGTTATTTTGCAGAAGTAGCATGGCAGTATTGAAAATGGGAAGGATTATACTAGATAACATTGCACAGAGAAAAATTTAAAATTATTGTAACCTATTGAATAGAGGCCTAGGCAAAGGTGTTGAAATTATGTAAGGGGAGAAAAAAAGATGAAAATGGTAGTGATAATGTTAAGGCAGTAGGTTTTGTTTTGTTTTTAAAAATCTGTTGAGGGTTGTGTACTTTTTTTTTTTTTTTTTTGCGGTATGCGGGCCTCTCACTGTTGTGGCCTCTCCCGTTGTGGAGCACAGGCTCCGGACGCGCAGGCTCAGCGGCCATGGCTCACGGGCCTAGCCGCTCCGCGGCATGTGGGATCTTCCCGGACCGGGGCACAAACCCGTGACCCCTGCATTGGCAGGCGGACTCTCAACTGCTGCGCCACCAGGGAAGCCTGAGGGTTGTGTACTTCTTGAGAGCCTGATGAAAGCTCTGGCCCCTTGTCTCAGAAAAATAGACACCAACCATTTATACTCAATTTTGAGTAAAATTTTTCTAAAGCTCACTATGGCCTTTGGTTAAGAACTCCTTGTCTAAGGGAAAGGTTGGAGCTGATCAGAATCTCATCTTATGGAATGGCATCTGACTGGATTCTCACACACCAGGATCAGGCCAGGATCAAAACAACTTGAGCAGCCCAAGTGCTCTGAGATAACAACAGCTACCTTTAATTGAGCACTTTATGTGCAAGACACTGTTCTATATGTTTTGCATATTTTTTCTTTTACTCCTCATGACAACTCATTGAGGTGTAAATACTCAGTTTCCCCATTGTATAGAAGGAAACAGGCAAAAAGAGATCAAGTAATTTGCCTGTGGTAGCAAACTAGTAACCAGAATAGCATTCAAATTTAGGCATTTGGCTTTAGAACTCATGCTTTTAATTAGTTAATTCGCAATGTGAAATATAACTGCCACAGAGAATAGAAGTATTCATGTTGGTAAGATCAACACTTTTTCTGTGAAATTAAGGTATGTGGAAACGCACATGGTAACCAAAAGTTACTTGATTAATTCATCATGAAATATCCTTATAACAGGGATTGAAAATAAAAACACTATATCCATATGACTGTATGACTAAAATATTTTCTCTGGAGTCAGATCTTTATGGGAAGCAGACCCATAACAAGGATTTACATAGCAAATGGCAGAGTGTGGACTCAGAACAAGTGGAGTTAGATGAAGTGAAAGTTTGAGTCACGCTGATTGTCGGGTGCACTCTGAGGACATATAGGGAAGGTCTTATGTTCAGTACGAGATTCCATCTTTATGCCCTTTTTCCCTCCTCTGCTTGGGATTAGACCTACCCTGAGCTCTGGAGCCCCTAGGACACAGCACTTCCTGTGTTTCCATAACTTGCCACTCTAGGCTTCTGTAGACTGCCACATTTTCCTTTCGATATATACGTAAATACCTTCAATCTGATTAAGGATGTGTAGTTCTACCAGTTTCAGATCCATTCTCTCTTTCTGGTGACATCACTGCTTTAAACCATTATGTATTTAACTCTTCAAGTGAAACTCTCAGAGTCTAATCTCATTTCCTAATTCTTGTGGAGCTCATTATTGTAAACCTTGGATTTTCATAGATCTGGAGAGAGGAGGAGATTTGCTAATATGAGGTTTAATGATGACTTAAGTGTTCAACTGGGCAGTTTGAGTTGGAGCTCAGGAGAAAGAAGTCAAGGTTGGCTTCATCCACATGCAGATGATAAGTGAAGCCTTAGGGGTTAAGTGAGATTGCCAAAGGTGAGAAGAAAGAAAAGCAGTGAGAATAGAACCTAGAGGGAAACCAAAACAGAGGAGGCAACTGAAGAAGTCAGAGAGGAGGCAAATGATAGTGGGCAAGGTCACAAAAGGCAAGGAACAAATTTCATCGTATGGTGTAGGCTTTATTAATAATAATGAAAATATTCACTCATATTTATAAAGTGTTTGGCTATCTTCTAAGCTCTTTACACATACTAACGTTTAATTCTCAATACTACTACTAATAATGAAATATTAATAATGAAATAATTAATAATGAAAATAGTCACTCATATTTATGAAGTGTTTGGCTATCTTCTAAGCCCTCTTCTAAGCCCTTTACACATACTAACATTTAATTCTCACAGTGTCCTATAAGGTAGGTGCTTTTATTATCCCTGTTTTTACAAATGAGGAAGTTGAAGCATAGAGTGGTTCAGTAACTTCTACCCAAAATTCAGAGCTCTTGCTGCCCAGTGTAGCTCATGCTCTAACCCACTGATTCGGCTCCAGAGCCTGTGCTTTCAACCACTATAGTATATTGCCTCAACATTGTGAAAATGCTTCAGGAAACTGTAAGCTGACAAGAAAAATTTAGATTTGGTGATCATGTGATTAATTCTCTAAATAAACTATTTAATAAACTGTTTCAGTGGTTTGTATATTCATTTAGCAGTCTTTGCTAAATGGCACTAGGTTAAGTGCTGGGTACAGAAATGAATAAGATTAGGTCTCTATCCACAAGGAGGTCACCTTTTCAGATACATACGTCTCTCCTTGAGTTTCTGGTTTGTTCTCCCTAACAGGTGCATGCGAATTTTAGGGTGAAAGGGAGGCAGTAGCAGGAATAGTGGTTAATAAGCATGTCATTTGCAAACGCTTTCTCAGGCGAGTTTTGCCATCTTGCCTAGGTTGAAAACTATGCTGGAGTGAGGAGATATGTGCCTGATTTGTGGATGGGGTGATATAGGGATAAGAAAAGTAAGGAAGGTTTGTTAAAGCCGTCAGGGCAAATGCATTGTAAGTCAACAGGAGGTAATTAAAGTGATTGCCAAGTAGCGGTGAAGACCCAGGTGAGAGTAGACAGCCTGATCCATTGACACCTTGTACATTTCTTCAACTGTGACCTACCTAGGAGAAGAAAGGTGAAGGAAGAGGCAGCAGGAGATTACTTATATTAATCTTTTAGTATTCTCAAGAGACCAGAATTTCATCTGTTGGTCCTTAGCTTCCCCTAGAGAGTTATGGAGAAGTAAGGTGTAGGAGTTGCTGGGAAATGGGTTTGGGATTCCAAATCCAAGTACTACATAATCTGTAAACTCTGTAGTAGTTATGGATCCATTGTTATTGTAGAACTGGAAGCGTTAGTGTAGAACTGGAAGTGCTGAGTCTTCTTTGGGGCTTGTGAAAGGTTTTACTTTTCTTCCTAATAAGCAATACTCATTCTGTTGATTACATCTGCTTTCTGCTTCTCAAAGTTAAATGAATATAAGAATAGAAAGGTGGTGAGAGTCTGGGTACATTAATGCTGTTTTGAAAAGACTGCAGATAGAGTAAGAACTATTGACAAGAATGTGTAAAGCAGAGAGCAGGACAGATTTTTATACAAAAGAATTTCTTAAAACACCTTGACTGGAGGTCAATAAAACAGGTATCCAAAAGCTTAAAGTGATATTTCTTTGTCTAAACACACGTGTCTCTTCCTATCCCATCTTATGTGTGTCTGCAGAAGAGTCCATGGAACTTTAGCCATTAGAAGCATTTTCAAAAAGCAGTTGTAAACAAAATTCTAATAGTGACCAAAGGACTTGTCGTAACATTTAAATGCTATAAAAATGGTAACAGCTATCACCAGAGTACTTACTAAGTACCAGGCACTGTTCCAAATTTTTATTTGTATTAACCTCCCTCATATTCATAATACCCTGTAAAGCGGGTGGTATTACTGTATCTGTTTTTCAGATGTGAAAATGGAGGCACAGGATGATTCTGTATCTTGCCCAACATCACAAAGCAGCCTGGCTTTCCAGCACCACCCCATTGCTGCCTGTCTCTCTAGTGATTTGTAGTGTAAAGGCCGTTGTTTGCAAATAAACTACAGAGGAAGGAATGTTGCGCAGACACTTAAAAAGAACAAAATAACATACATTTCTTAATGCTCTTGCTACTACCAATTTATTGTTCTTTCAATTTCCAGGTTTTTCATAGAGGAGATAAATTGTGGTTTATTTTGTTTCTTTTTTTGTTCCTCCCACATCTTTATTGGAGTATAATTGCTTTACAATGTTGTGTTTGTTTCTGCCTTACAACAAATTGAATCAGCTACTGTACTTTCTTTTTTCCTTTTTCTTTTTTTTTTAAAAGATATCTATGACCCCAAACAAGCATAGAACACTTTCCTAGAAGCTTCAAATCTAGTCTAGGAGACATTGATCTTTTTTTTTTTTAATAAATTTATTTATTTTTGGCTGCTTGGGTGTTCGTTGCTGCACGTGGGCTTTCTCTAGTTGCGGCGAGTGGGGGTACTCTTTGTTGTGGTGCACGGGCTTCTCATTGCAGTGGCTTCTCATATTGTGGAGCATGGGCTCTAGGTGCATGGGCTTCAGTAGTTGTAGCACGTGGGCTCAGTAGTTGTGGCTTGCAGGCTCTAGAGCGCAGGCTCAGTAGTTGTGGCGCACAGGCTTTGTTGTTCCGTGGCATGTGGGATCTTCCCGGACCAGGGCTCGAACCTGTGTCCTTTGCATTGGCAGGCAGATTCTTAACCACTGTGCCACCAGGGAAGCCCTGTGCTTTGTTTCTTGAGCCAACTTTTGAAATAATGTCAGGTTGTGGGTAGAACGCTGGAACTGGTTGTTAAAGCTGTCAGGGCGGATGCATTATATGAAATTCTGGTCTCTTTGAGGGTACTAAAAGATCAATATGAGTAATCCCCTGCTGCCTCTTCCTCTACCTTCTTCTCCTAGGTGGGTCACAGTTGAAGAAAATTGCAAGGTGTCAGTGGATCACCTGGGTCTTCACTGCTACTTAGCAATCACTTTAGTTATCTACTCTTGACTTAGACAATGCATCTGTCCTGATAGCCTTAACAAGATGAGCAGATGACTGGTCACCGTAAGTCAGAGTCTTATAAGATTGGACCTAAAAGATTTTTTAAAAGACCCTTCTCTCTATTTCTCCTATAAATTCGATTTCCTATTGTTATGCTCTTAAAGGCCTGGACATCCTTGCTTGTGCCCTCTGGGGAGCCTTATGGTGTACATGCCTACAGAGCTAGGTTTTGTGGGGTTTTTGGTGGCAGGGGGCAGGGGTTAGCCAGTCCCACTATGTACTGGAGGGAAATTGAGGTGTTGGTGGAGAGTTAGCTGGTCTGTTTCTTTCTAGGCAGGAGAGGAAGAGAACTGATACCTGCTACTAGGGAAGAGTAATGGCAAGAAATGGGCTTGTTTTTAAATATTCTGACATTCTAATCTAACAGTTAGAGAGGGCCCACCTCGTACAGAACACTTTTCTAAACTGTGTAGAGGCACATACTAAGCAATAAACAGCCACCAACACATATATAAAACAATAGTTTTTAAGGGAAGTTGGCAAAGTATAACCCACAGGCCAAATTGGCCCATCACCTGTTTTTGTATGGCCCACGAGCTAAGAATGATTTTAAATGAAAAAGATCAAAAGGACAGTAATTTTACATGTGAAAATTACATGAAATTCAGATTCCAGTGTTCACAAATAAATTTTTTTTGGAACACAGCCATGCTCATTCATGTATGTATTGCCTGTGGCTGCATCTGCACTTTAACGTCAGAACTGGGTAGTTACTACACAGACCCAATGGTCCTTTGCAGAGAAAGTTCGTCAACCCCTGTTTTACAAAGCCCTCTGACAAACGTTATTTTTCTGGAATCATCCTAACAAACAGTCTGCAACATAGGCAGGGCAGATAGCCTCCTCCTTATTCTACCGATGAGGAAAAGGTTTGAATGGTGACCTGCCTTGAGTCACATGACAGGGCTAGAGCTCAGCTCTGCGCCTTTTTTCATCCATAATGCTGAAAATTTTTCCTGTTCTTCTCTACTATATATACCCAAGAGATGATTTTGTTGTAACCAAAAGAAAATATACAGAAAAAGTGAGAACCATACTAACTGGAATGTTAGTGAAGACTTTTAATGAATAAAGCTTCATTTTCCAAGTGCTGGCTGGATTTTCCTTTAATATGACAGTGATTCCCAAAACAGAAATTTGAGAGCATTCTTTATCTGTGTGTTAAATTAATTTTTTTGAACAAAGAGATTTCCATTGTTTCCTTGGAAACTGGTTCCTGGTCATAGCCTAACTTCCCCAGGCATTTAAAAAATAAAACGGTGGCACATTTTAACAGATTTCCTTGCTAAACTGCCCTTGGGTCTTTGAACATGAATTGGGCTTCATTGGCTGCTAGTCTTCATTCCTGTCTGACAGATCTGTCCCTTGGAAAATTAATATCACTGCCACTGAGTGGCTGAACTTCATGTTTGTCTGTTTTTACCAATTAAATTTATAATAATCTCTAAGTGAAACTAGTTTTCCCTTTTTGGACTATGCCTACTTGAAGACCAGATAGTGTGCAAAACAGGCTGACTTATTCTAGTAGAACATTCAGAAAATGTTACCTATTAAAAATATTTTATGCCTTCCTGCTGGGCTGGTTTTAAGTGAAATATGGTGAGGAGATTTATTTACAGTTCTCTCTGTATGTGTCTTTCTCTTCCTTTTTCTCTAATGAAGCTTGGAGCATCAGGCCATTTATCAGAGATAATTATACAACAGATGGAGCTTTTCTGATATATAATAGTATCAAAGTGGGAGATTCTTTTCCATAATGAAGAATGCCAAAATTTTAAATGTCTCTTCTGATTTTAATTTAAAGGTACTTTTTTTTCCAGTGCATTTATTTATCTTGAAGCTGATTCTGTAAAGCATGGTGCTTTTATTAGGGCTTGTGTTCTAAAAGGATTGGTACTTTGCAGTACAGTTTGATAACGTACAGTTATATGCTGTATTGAATTGAATGGTTGTAATTCACCAGGAATCAATGTATGGGATCATTGAATGAATCCTGGTCAAAATGCAAAAGGACTGACCAGTTTAGCAGTGTTTTCGTATGGAAATTACTTCTATTCCACATTGTTAGCTGGATCAGAACTTGTTCAAGCACTTAGAGTGTCATCTGACCTTTTTTGTAGTCTAAAAATAGAGTCAAAATTAAAGCAAAACCATGACTTTTAAATTAATTATTTGCTGTCTTCTTTTTTGTCTTAAGTTACTTTATTTTTTAAGTATACAAGTAAAGCAAAGACATACAGGTTTATGTATGTTAGAAGGTGAAAATATTCTTTTAATGCCTCCACCCCGTTCCCCCCCCCCCAAATTCCCACTCTTTTCAGAGATAACCACTGTTTATTTATTTTGGATTATATATATTCTTTTTCTATGCAGTTATATACATGTCTACATAAATATAAGATTTTCTTTATACAAATGAGAACATACTATATGTATTGTTCTGTAACTTGCTTTTTTACTTAACAATATATTTTAGAGATCTTTCTAGGTCAGCCTAATTCTTTTTAAACTGCTCTGTATTATTATTATTATCTCTTTTCTTTTGAGACTGTTTCTTATATTTTACTGCTATAAACCATATGATGTAAACATTTTTAAATATAAGTAATGGTGCATGTATCATTTTTCCATGATAAATACATGGAAGAGGAACTAACAAGTCAAAGAATATGTATTAAAATTTTTATATACACCGCCAAATTAATTTCCAAAATGACATTACTACTTTATTCCTATATGCCACTTTATTTGAGTGAGCATTTTTCCCATACTTTTACCAACGTTAGGTGTTCTTTTCTGGGGGGCAACAGGCAAAAGAAAAGCTTATCTTTTTTTTTTTTGCGGTACGCGGGCCTCTCACTGTTGTGGCCTATCCCGTTGCGGACCACAGGCTCCGGACACGCAGGCTCAGCAGCC
This sequence comes from Lagenorhynchus albirostris, assembly GCF_949774975.1. Lineage (NCBI taxonomy): Eukaryota > Metazoa > Chordata > Mammalia > Artiodactyla > Delphinidae > Lagenorhynchus > Lagenorhynchus albirostris. The sequence goes on from NC_083104.1 coordinate 67,744,439, forward strand.
ATGGCTCATGGGCCCAGCTGCTCCGCGGCATGTGGGATCTTCCCAGACCGGGGCACGAACCCGTGTCCCCTACATCGGCAGACAGACTCTCAACCACTGCACCACCAGGGGAGCCCAAGAAAAGCTTATCTTAACTTGCATTTACCTGACATCTCCTGATAGTGAGATTGAGCACTGTTTTATATGTTTATTAGCTATTTGTGTCTCCATTGATTTGCCTATCTGTATTCTTTGCTTATTTTTTTGTTAGCCTTTTTTTCTTACTGATTTGTAGGAGCTCCTTATATATTCTGGATGTTTGTTATGTATTCTTATATATTTGTTACATATCATGTAAATATTTTCTTCCGGTATGTCACTTAAGACTTTTAAATTTTGATTTGGGTGCCTTGTATTCCATTAGAAAATTCACAGATTTTAAAATTCAAGTCTGTTAGTTTGTCTTCTAGGTTTGTGTGTTTCTTAGAAGGCTTTCTCCATCACAGGATTATAAAAATATTTTTCTTCATATTTTACAGTTTATATTTATATTTAGCTCTTGATTCCATCTGGAATTTATTTTGTATATGCTATGAGGTATAGGGATTTACCTTTATTATTTTTCCAAATGGGTAACCAATTATGTCAAAACCACTTATCAGTTAGGCCTGGTTTGGAATTCCGTCACTATTTTATAAACGTGAATCTGTTTTTAGACTCTTATTTTGTTCCATTGGTCTAACTGTATATTCCTGAGACTGGAAAATAACTTTGTGGTGTGTATTGGTATCTGATAGAGCTAGTTCCCCCTTAGTTTATCTTTTTCTAAATTTTGTTGGCTATTTTTTTGCATTTTTTCTTCTCAATGCACTTTGTCAAATTCTATTAAAAATTACAGTGTGATTTTTAATTGGGTTTACACTGAAAATAAAGGTTTATTTGGGAATAATTGACATTTTAATACATTATTGGGCTTTCTCATATAGGAATATCATTTGTCTTCATTTGTTCAAACCTTAAATATTCTTGAGTAAAGATTTATTATTTTCTTAGTGTAATCCTTATACATTTCTTGTTAGAAATTCTTCTTTATAGCTTTATATATGTATTTCCTGTTCCTAACTCTGATACTACTTCTTATTACTAATGTATGTGAAATATATTAGTATATCACACATAAATGTAGTATTTGCTACAGGTTTTTTTGTAGATATTATTTATCAGGTTAAGAAACTTCTATTTTTAGCTTGTTAATTTTTTTTAAATCAGAGAGGAATGTTTATAAAATGCTTTTCAGCATCTGTTGAGATGATCATATACATTTCTCCTTTAATATGTAATCTCTTAATTTAATAGACTTCCAGTGTTAAACCATCTTTGCATTCCTTGAATAAACTGTTAGTTCTTTCAGTGTACTGATGGATTCAAAATGCTAATTTTAAGTTTTGTACCTTTTTAATAAGTGAGTTAATTTTGTGTACATGTGTGCTTATATATGGTGGGCATGCTATTCCTGTCTAGTTTAGATACTAGTTACATTAATCTCATAGAAAGCTTTTCATCTTTTCCTGTGCCCTAACACTGCTTTTTGTCTTATGTTCTGACATTGTTTAATGTATCTGTTCTTTGAAAGCTTGAAGAATTTATTCATAAAACTGATTGGCCTGATATCTGATATTGGACTATTTATATTTTCGACCTCATTTAAAGTTAGTTTTGGCAATTAGTATTATTATAAAAATGTCTATTTCATCTACATTTCTAAATTTATTGGAATTTACTGGAACATATTCTTATATAAAAATTTTTTCTATTAAAGGTGCTCTTAATTTTAGAATATGTATTGTACCAAATACACAAACTAAATCTTATTCTTAGTCTAATATTGTTTATATTTCCTAATTTGTCTTTGTTTATGATCCTCTAGTGTTAGATCAATGGAGAAATATTAAAGGTCTGGGAAGTTGTTATTGCCACCATTGTGTTTTCATAGGATTACAGCCATAATCTTTAGACTGTTCTTGCTTCTCATCTTGTCCTAGTCAATAAACTAGTCAGATGAATCCCCATTGACATCATGTTAAACAAAAAAGGGAATTCTTTTATTGACTCATCACTGCCTATTTGATCATCCAGATTCTTAATCTTGTATCAGACATCCTTCCCCCACATAATCTGGAACCTCATTGTTTTTGACCTTCCTACCTTTCCCAGCACTGATACTCAGCTCTGAACTGAACCAGATCCTTGTTGTCCCCAAAAGACACCATGGCAACTCATATTACCATTTTTATTCATGCTCTTGGAAGCCTACCTCAGAACCATTTCATCCACACTTGCTTCCTCCAAGGAATTCCTAACTTCCTCCCTGTAACATCTAATCACATATTGTGTTGGTCACCTCTTTGACATGAGAATCTCATCTCTCTGTACCAATTTAGAGGTTATACCCCAAATTAGCAGAGACTTAATTTTATTCTGCTTTGCTCTGCCCCATAGCACTCAGCAAGGCAATACTCAGTAAATGATTTAAGTATTTAGAAAAGTTTACTAGTTTTTCATACTTTTGAGAACCTTCATGTGCTCATGTGTTTTGATACACTAAAGAGAGGCTTCTCATTGCCTGAACCTGATTTTGAGCAGCTACTTAATATTTTTATTGTTTTCTGTGCCATTCAGTAACCTCAAGGTGAAGTAACTCAAAAAGGCAGTTGCCCTACCTAATTTTGAAATTTGGTTGTCTTGTTGTGGTGACAATTCATCTCTTTTAACAGAGCTTTTAGCATAATGAGAGACTGTTTTTTCTGTTGTTGTTTTAACTGCAAATAGCCACCTGCCTGTTGTCAAACAGCAGTTTCTGCTTATGGGTATTTCTTTTATCACCTGAATTTCCCTCTTCAAGATTCCCCTTTGCAAGAGAGACTAGCAAACTTTAAACACCCATTTTTCAAGGATCCCTTAAGAAGTCTGCAAATCTGAAAGGTTAGTTTCCCATAAAGTTTTCCTCAGGCACTTAATGAGATTATACAGTTATTGATATTCATACTAGGTTTTGAAGCATCATCATCACTGCCCCCTCTTTGCAAATGCAGATTTTTTTTATGTTCTTATTAAATGAAATGCTCTACACTGGGCTGTGAAAGTAAAGGTCACAGTGAACAACCACACATCACATAGCTTTAGCCCTTTGCAGTTGTCATACTGTTTTTATTTTGTCTAGATACAGGTAATAGGTGACACTGTGCTGATTTTAAATTAAATCTGAGTTTTGTTATGACAGAAGTGTTTGGCTGAAAAAAAAATCATATAATAGGGTCATCTATCTATTTGCGTGTTAGAAGTAGTTATTTTAAACTTACGTGAATATATTTTAATGGTGTTTGTGAACTTCTCTCTGAAAATTCAGAGCTGCCCATGCCAAAAAATGACTACATGTAACTTTATGTTTTGTGTTCATATGTTCTGTTGCTTCAAAAACCGTTTATTTCACTTTTTGATCTGTCAAAAGGAGGATTCTTTAGATTTAATAAACAATAGGATGCCATGTTGGCAAGGAATTTTTAAAATTCCCAAATATCAATATAAACACTTCTTTACATAATTCAAATTGTGACATTTTCAACTATTATTTGCAAAGATAGGTCCTGTTAGTAAGACCTGCTAGTGTTCACTTCTGTAAAGCAAGGAGGTTTGGCTAAGTTTCCTTTCAATCATTGACACTTTGAACACATTGCCAGCTGTGGTACAGCTACTTACAGGAGAGGCTCAGCACAGGGTCAGGGAAGAAGGGCACCTATGTTCAGAATTCTTTTTAAATGTCCACGGGGCAGTACATATGGCCTAAATAGACGTATTTTTTAATTTTCTCTGAAGCCTCTTATAGAGAACATGCACAGGTCACTTCCTTTTCTGAGGAAGGCAGTGCATTCTTTCATTTGCAGATGCAGGACAAGATTTATGAAAACACTCTTGGTAGCTAAAATATGTCAAAAAAATAAAAGCTCTTGTAATACTGAGTGGTTTCTTCATTAATGTTATGAGATTCATGCTTGTGTTGATGGTAAAATGCAAATACAGAAACCTGAGTTGGGCCTTAGTTAAGCCTGTAAATAGTCAGAACTGAAGTCTAAATTGGAGAAGTGACAGCTCCCGATTTCATATTCATATTAAGTATGCTTTGTCACAGAAACAAGTGTCTAAAAATAGAACTGACTTCATTTGCCAGGTGATATTTTGACCTCTCAAAAAAGGTTTCTTTCTAGTTTTGAACCGCAAGATAGTGGTGTCTTAGAAATTCAGTGTTAATTGCTGTTGGACTTCATCACATTTCGGAGTATTAGTGGTGAGTGTTTGTCGGTATCTTAATAAACGGGATGCTCTTTTTTGGTTACAAGGGTTCTAGGTGAGAGATCACATCTGTAAAACAAACAGATTTAACTGCTCAGAATCCTTTGAGTTACATGAAACATGGTTTTACTCTTCCTACATAAGTAGCAGAAATAGAATGTTCTGGGTTGAAATTATAATTCTAGAGTTTATTCCACTATTCTTGCCTTCATTTATTTAAATATTAATGTTTTGTTGAGAATGGGCAAACCTTTTACTACTTTTTGTACTAGTGCATTGATGGGTCTCTGCAGGACTAGAACAGTCAGTTGGCATGTGAACAGAGTGTGGAGAAGATGGAAATTATATTAACCTGTTTTGTTCTATACCAGTCTTTCTCAAAGTGTGGTCCAAGGACTTATAGAGGTCCCCAGGACCCATTCACAGGGTCCATGAGGTCCTTCCTTTTCCAACTATATATCCATGTGAGGGTGATTTTTCTTCATAGGCTTCATATAAGCAATCCATTGTAACAGATTGAATGCAAATGTGAAAATCCAGGCTTCTTCTTTAAGCCAGGCTGCTCTTATATTTTTAAAATTTGTGGTTATTTTTCATAAAAATATGTTTTTATGTTGACATTATTTTGTGAATTTTAAATGAAAATTTTTTTTTCAGTTTTTATTTCAGATGAGGTAAATATCACTAGATATAACCCACATAAAGAAAAGCTCTTTTGTGTTCTTAATAATTGTTAAGTGTAAAAAGTTCCTAAGATGCAAATGTTTGAGAACTGCTGTGCTAGATTAACATGTAAATATGGTGAAAATCAACTGTGTATTAATAGTTCCATTTCCCTTCCGAATAGATATGCATGTTCAATAATTGATTTTAGCCTGGATCATTTTCATTCAGTAGTGAAAAACATATTTTGAACACCTCATATGCTAGGGTACCAAGAAGCTTAAGACTTTGCCACTACCCCTAAAGATCATGCCATTAAGGCCATTGCTGGGACAAGAGAGAGCATTTCTTCCAAAACGCATATCCTGGCCCCAACAGGGATGTCCACGCTACCATAGAAGAGTCTGTCAGTACTGGGCAAATGGAAAGCATTCCTGATTTCATTTTGCTTGTAGTGTTTTTCCCTGAGGAAGGCGTTGTGGGAGAATTAAACTTTATTTCTGTTGTGCAGGTAGACTAATAAGCATACTCACGCACAAACACACACACTAATATTTGCAGAGCTGACCAGCTACAATTATTTAGGGGAGTTGGGGTGGAATGGTAATGAAATTTTGTTGAGAGACCCTTTTTATGAACAAAACAGAGAGCTTACCAATAGCAATTTCTTACCTACTTTGGAAATCCCCTTCTCATGAATCCCTGATTTAGAGCTAAATGGTGTGAAAAATCATGCAGTGAGTTAGGATTAGAATTTCTGAGAGATTAAAATTTAAGATTCTGTAACAAGCTTCGTAAATGGTTTAATTTGGAAGTTTCATTTGGAGAAATGGGAGGGCTATTATCAGGGCTGAAGATTTTCTGTAAACTTAGATTCCCACTCATTATATCTTTATGCATCCTTATTTATAATCGATGGTGTACTTCAAACTCAATTATGTAGACAGATTAGGTGTGTCCTTTCTGATTAAAACAGTTCATGAATTGCAGGTTTAGGGTGAAGTTGGAGGATAGGGTTTTCTTTTCTGAAGAGACGGCTTATTGCGCGTTCTGGTCTGTCCTTAATATTTATTACCATTTACTATTTGAAGTATCCGTGTGTATTTTGAAGGCTTTTAAAGAAAGAATGTTTTACTGCTGAAGGAATATACATTCTTTGAATATTTTTAAAAGATAGTTTTGCATTCTTAATATGACCACATCAGGAGACAGTGTTGAGTTTATTTCATTATCTCCATTGTATAGATTTTTTTTTTTTTTTAAGGATGGCTCATCAAAAAACACTCCCATAAGATATTATGAATCTCTAGAGTGGAGGGAGAATTGTAGCTCATGAATCTGTTGTCTGAAATCACCTTTTGAATAGCAAGCCTGGAAAAGTGAGATGTTGCAAAGGTAAACAATGTACAGATTATGATAGAGTGGAATTGACAAGCTGGTTAAAAAAGGATGATGCATTTCTAATTAGCCCACAGTGCCTTAGTTAGAAATTAATTAGATACTGTTATGTAAATGTCATGCTAATTAAGCAAGAATATTGAAGTGTTATAAATCTACAAAAAGAATGGCTATTTTTGTGTATTAATGTTTTGCAGTTATCATGAAAGCTGGTAGTAGAATATTTGATTACTGAGCTTCTGGCAATTTTTAGCTGACTGACTTCTTGACAGTCCAGTTTTCCTAATTGATGTGGTTTAGCACATGGTATAACTGCAGCCAATGGGGGCTAGTGGAATCAGGATGCAAAAATAACTACTCATCACAGCTCTTTTAACAAAACCTTTCTGGGTAGATTGTTGATCTCTGTTTTCAAGGTTAAGGAGAAATACTGTTACTCTATATTTACTCAGCCTTAGATTTTGAGTGCCTAAGATGATAACCAGCATAAATGCAGCCACCCTCCATACCTGTGTTCTTGTCTTTCTCCTGAGTCATAGTCTTCAACCAGTCAGTTGGATTGACTACTGTGGTAGCTCAGTGTTTTTTGACATGCTCAGTAACTAACTCTGTAGGAGGCTGAAAAAGGTTCCTGCCACTTTGGCTTGAAATGTGAATGTTAATAGTTGACGGGATACCTTTATTCAGTCCTTCTGGTTTTGCAGGTTACAGTGACTTTTAGTATGCAGATTTGACCCCTGTCTTCAACTTTACAGGCTGGCTGAAATCAGTACTGGTTCCCTAAGAAAATCCACTACCCTGTTGCAAAGGCTGTAAAGATTTCTAGTTGCTGGTAATACAGCTGAAGAAGTTCATTCCATGGCTCTCACGTGGAATTGCAAATGTGATCCATAGTGCTGCATTATGTATGACACCTTTAATACAAGAATAGAAACATCCTTAAAAGACAAGATAGAGTATTCAGACTTACAGAATACAAACCACAAGCTACCACACACATTATTTACTTGCAGATTCCAGACTCTGAATTGTTGAAACTTAGGGAAAAGTTCTGAGTGTAATATCAAATGAAAAATGATAGTATTAAGTATCTTCAGATAATGAAGAAACTTGAAAAATTTGACATGTTTAATTTTGCTTTAGCAAAAGAAAGCAACAAACACTCATGGTGTGATGGGCTAAAAGTTTAGATGAGTTAATCTTGATATTGTCTGGTTCAGAATTCCCAGAGAGTCTGTCATATTAAGCAAGGTACCTTAACTGTGGTTTTATTTTTAATATTTAACAACCCCAAACTTACTGTTCAGACTCACTTGCTACTAATATAGGATAGAGGGTAATGGTGTGAATCATTCTGTGCTTAGAAATGCATTTATTTTACCAACCTTCCAATCCCGATCCCAACACACACACACACACACACACACACACACACACACACACACACACACACACACACACACACACACACACACACACACACACACACACACACACACACACACACACACACACACACACACACACACACACACACACACCACTACATTAACCTGTAGGACCCAGGCAACAAAAGACTTCTTCATCCTACTCTTCAGGTATTAGCTCTGTCTACCCTTCTGTTTGGAAAGAAGAGGAAGAAAAGCCAAAAATAGGAGCAGAATTTACAATGATTTATGAGAACATACTCCTGCCCCCCTCTCAGACATTAGCCAACTCCATTCCTTGATGGAACAGATGCTCTGAGTTTGACCCTTACCATCAACTCTCAAAATTACTTTGTTTGCTATACCCACATGGGACTCATGTTATATTTTTATTGTTGTGGACTCAAACCTGAAAAGGTTCCCCTTGAGTGGCCCTTAATCTCCTGCATTCATTTTAACAGAGTTGATTTGCAATTAATTGTATAAGGGTAGATACCTTAATCTCCTGTGGTTACTCCTTTTATTTGAGAGTATAGGAATTTTATATGACAGCACAATTAGTATATAGAATATATGTACAGTGCTCATGTGCATCTGTTCTGGAGTTTAAAGAGTTTCATAGGTTATAGTCTACCAGATCAAATTTAATTCCAAGCTCTCTGTTTATAATATTGTCCAATTATCAAAGCTGGGATATATTATCACTGCCAGTTACTCTTGCTGTCAGTTTGTTTTGGCTCAATTATGGTTCTGTTTGTACTTTACTATAATGTAGTGAATACTTTGGATTGGGTTGTTAGTTTAACAAGCTCTCTGGAGAACACTTTCATGATGATGCATGTTGAGATATGCTAGGTAGCCTTGAAGTTATTTGTGTATTTGCCGAAACCTACAGAAATTCATTCATTAGGAATTTTCAAAAAGATAAAACTTTCAACCTACAAATGAGGTAAAGATTGCATTTGTAAACATGGGAGTGATAATTCATGAGTCCCAGCCAAATTTCTTTAGGGGTTTTGATTTAACCAGTTTGTCTCTGCTCTTATAATTTTACTGAATGAATTATTTTACGTCCTTTAAAAAAATATTCTGCTAGTTAAGCTGTTATTGATGCTTGTGTTTTGTGTGGCTCACGATGTTGTGTGAGCTCAGTGATCTTCGCCATATATTGAGCTGGGAGTTAAGTGTTTCCAGAGATTGGAACTAACTGGGCTCTTAATGTACATCGTGCTCAGCTGGTTTAAAAATGTACACTAATCTCTTCCTATGCGCACCCCAGCCTATTGCATCCAAATTTCCAAAGTCAAGATTTGGGAATCTTTTAAAAAATGTACCCTTGAACTTTCTGGATTCCAGAAATGTTCCAGTATTTTTATCTGGTGGTTGTTACACAATTATATATATGTTAAAATCCTTCAAGGTATATACTTAAGATTTGTGCACTTCATTCTAGTACTTCATTCTCTTTATGTTAAACCTCAGTAAAAAAGGGTTTTTAAAAAATGTACATTACTGATTCAATCAAGTGGCTTGCGGTGGTCACTTACTGAACACTATTAAGCGCCCTTTGTCCATACAGTCATGACCCAAGAGTAGATGACAAAGTGAGTCTTGACCCTTGGGTGCATAAAACCTCATGGGAGAGAAAGTGAAGATACATAACATAAGGCTTTATAGTTTATGAAGTCTTTTTGTACAGATGATCTCATTAACACTGTGGCTTATGGGCAATTTTAACTATCCCCATTTTTTTGTTAAACTAAGGATACTTACCCAGGATTACTCACTAAATAAAGAATAGTTGCAGGACTTAACTGCTTATGTTCCCAGAAATAAGAATGATTCATTTAACAACAAAAAAACAAAAGACAAAAAAAATCACACATGGAAGCAGAAGCTATAACATTTTATGGAGCTACAGAGCCAGTGCCCAGAGGGTTTCGAGGATGTGGGGTCTGTATTAGGTTTTCTTGCAGCTCATTGTCTCTCCACGTTACTTATGTTTATGTCGCCAGTGCCCATTTGGGCCTCCTCTGGAATTTTAGTATGTTAAGCTTTCTCTGGTGAATGTGACATTTGTAGAAAATTTTTCAATTGAAATGCCCTGTTCTTTTGGTCTTTCTAAGTTTTAATCTATTCTTGCCTCATTTTCAAATCCTTGAGAAGTATTTCCACGTGATGCTGGCCAGTGTAATCCTTCCTCCTGATTACATTTAGCATTTATTACTTGTTCCATATTCTTTGGCAGTTGATCATTTCGCATCCAGCTCTTTTTTGCTATCATGTATTGTTCTTTGTTTAAGTAAACAAATTTTGTCTTTCTAACAAGATTATAAGCCCCAGGGCATGAGACTAACCTGTGGTGGCACATAGTAGGTATTTGCTACGTGCTCTTTGACATTAACAACACACTCACTTGGTTTTCCTCCCATTTCTCCTCTGTGTCTTTTTTTTTTTTTTTTTTGCGGTACGCGGGCCTCTCACTGTTGTGGCCTCTTCCGTTGTGGAGCACAGGCTCCGGACGCGCAGGCTCAGCGGCCATGGCTCACGGGCCCAGCCACTCCGCGGCATGTGGGATCTTCCCGGACCGGGGCACGAACCTGGGTCCCCTGCATCGGCAGGCAGACGCTCAACCACTGCACCACCAGGGAAGCCCCTCTTGCATATTCTTGAATTACACCTATCTATCAGATCCCTGGGCCCACAAAGATTGCATGAAGGCTCTCTTGGTATCATATTTTTATAATTAAACTAGATATTCTTCGTTAGTCAGCAGTGCTGTCTTTAAATATTACAGTGATCCTTATTTCTTCTGACAAGCTGTTTCTTCTTCAGGGAGTCACCCCCACTTTAAATAAGGCCAGTTTTGCAATAAATTCAAAAGTAGGGTGACCACTGAGATAAGCCTGAGAAAGAGTATTCCTGCTTATTTGTCTGTGGAAAAACTCATTTCCCCAAACTTATGGGTAATTTACTCTTACCCAGATCAGAATTCTAGTTAAATTTTTTTTCTTTAATGTCTTAACATTATGTGGACTCGATTATTTTTTATGAAAAGCATGTTATAATGTAGAAAGAATATGGACCTGTAGACTAAATTACTGAACTAAGAATTAACCTACCACTACCATCACCACCTTCATCTTTCCTAATACCCCTCCTTATGCATATTTACAGGTTGATCCCTTCCTTTTTAGATTTCTCTTTATCCAATATAGGAGCTCTGGGTATGTGGAGGATATGTCCTAACTGATGTACCTGCCTTTCTGTTTCCAGGTGGGCCATGCACAGATACAGCTCATGTCTCGTTAATCACACCAACCAAAAGATCCTGTGGTACAGGTACGTACATTATTCTTACCTGGATTCATTCTTACCTGAATTATTCACAGGCATTAGCTACTGGTTTTAATGCAGTGTCCTTGCCAGAGTACGCTCTAATTTCTTCCATGATTTGTGAAGTGATGTATTATGTGCTTAGTATTGGGAGTGGGGTGTGAGTAGAGGTCGGAGTGATGCTCTTGGAGGTCAGATTCACTGAGTTAATGCTGGCAGCTAGAACCGAGAAGGTGGACATCAAAATTTACCTACTTCCCCATGTCTGAAGAATGTTATTAAGACCTAAACCATACAGAAAATGCAAATCATTGCCCAGTTTCTAGCATGTGGCTAATTTGTATAAGTCGTGGACCTACTAAAAAAACATTATTTAAATAATGATGGCTGGAGGGTAAAAGAAGTTATAGTACAGATAATCAGGCTAACTGACTAGTATAGTGTCCTAATAGTTTTAGAAAATTATTTCCTTTCATTTGTGCTAAAGCCATGGGGTGTGCTGAAATCATTCTTTTCAGATACATGGAGTCCCCAAAAAAACCTTAGTGTCTGTGACATTTGTATTAAGCATGAAGCCATGAATCTTGTAGCTCTCTAAAGAGCACTCATAATGCCCATTGCTCCCTTACTCTGTAGCTTAATTTATTTTTGACAATATTTGCCTTTTTAAGTAATGCTGCCTGCTATTTAGAGTATCTTAAGGATTATATTTGAAAGAGTCAAAATAATTATTTTGTTTTTCTAAAGGTCTCAAAGTATTTTTCATAACTTAAAAAGTCCTTTTAACTCCCCAGCAGAAATAGCACAAACTACTTCTGTGTACGGACTTACACTGAAACCTCAACCCCTTTAAATACTCATAGTTTTGATGTTAGCCTCAAACAGGCCTGTCCTTGCACAGTTTCAGAGTAACATCCAGGCGTTGAACTCTGAGGAACTTTAATTTTACTCTTTTGTTCCAAATGACCGGTTTTGAGGCAGGGCTGTGTGAGATAGTCCTGACATGCTCCCATCCCACCTGTGCTCAGTACCCAAGCTCCACTGGGTAGTTCCTGATTGAGACAGAAGAGAACTGTGCCCTGGGGTGAGACAGACCGTCCTGCTTAGCCAGAGGGAAGTCCGAGAGCCATCTTCTTACCCACTCCAGCCAGAAGCCTAAAAAAACACTCGAACCCTTTGATTACAGGTCCAGCACTTCACACACACACAGGTTACTTTGGTCTTTCTTTTTTCCTTCCAGTTTTGGCCCTCAGGACAGGGTTTATGGTTAGCACTACTGACATGTTCAGGTATCATCAAGGCGTGAGCCTCGAGCGCATTGAGTCGTCCTGAGAGATTTAGGAAAGAGACTTGTGTGCTCAGCTTAGACACTGAAACTAGTAGGAACCCCTCCTGAATATCATGTACTTGTGTCCTTCATCTTCTAGGCAGATCTGTTTCATCCTTTCTGTTCCCGTACTATCTTGTGTATTTAAAAATACTAATACCATTTATTGCATGCTTACTACATTACCAGGCACCATTCAGTATACTTTACATACATGCATATTTAATCTTCAGAACAATTCTGCAAGATAGTTATTCCTCTTTTACAGTTAACCAAGACAGGCACTCAGAAATTTAAATATATTTCCTGGGGTAATATTACTAGTAAGTAATAGAGTCAAGACTTGAACACAGATCCTTCAGATCCTAAAGCCTGCTTTTCACTACATCATATTACTGCTTATCATATCATATTTTATCGTAATTATTTATGCTCCTAACCAGACAGTACAAAGCCTATCACTGAATAAAATGTGGAGAAAGAGAAACACAGATTTGGAATTATAGCAGGTAGTGACATAGTTTTTGAAACAGAATTCTAGAAGCAGGTCTTGTTTCAGATCCTAGCCTAACCCCTTACAAAATGTGATTTTAAGTAAATATCTCAAAATTTGTTCTTCATCTGTAAAATGAGGTGATAAATCTCATAGCTTGATGTAAGAAAAGAAATGATACATGTAAAGCTTGCATAATAGATCTTCAGTAATGGTAGCTGCTATTATATTGTCTTACCATTAAAGATTATGTGTATACAGTGGCCAGTCATTAGATAGTGTTGGTAACACATCAATCGGTATTTTAGGCAGAAAGGAGTTAGATTAGAAGTACCAGAATGCATTGCCATGCCTAGTTTCATTAATTGGCTTTATGTTGATCACATTCTTTGTTGCATGTCAGTATTATAGTAGGAACTGAAGGTAATGTTTTAGTCTCCTTACATGAAATGATAAGTGGGACATTGAGCTCTCAGTCACACATTTCCAGGCCTTCTTTTAGGTGAATACATCCCTCTTAACTAGAAAAAGATTGAGAGTTTCTGGCTTGGAAGGAAATTAATGCAATGTGCAGGTCATCTCCTAGAAAGCCTGAAGGAAAGTTGAGATTTCTCACTGTGGACATTAAAGGTCATCAGGTTCAGCTTGCTGTACTTCTTCTCAAGTAGCCGGTCAGTGGCCCCCTCAGGCTCCTCCAGTTAGCCTGAAATAATGGCCCCGACTCTAGAGGACAGAGCTTCCTGATTTCCAGAGGTAAATTAAATGGTTTGATTTGAGAACCATAAGCTGACTGTCTTTGTCTCCATCTTTCTCTCTGTCCTAAAATCAGCAGGTTGCCCATGGTGGGGATTCTGAACATTTTTCTTATGAATCAATACTTTTTAGTGTTACATTGCTGAAGTGTTTCTGTATTCTTGGTGTCTAGATTGTTCAAGAATAGGACTCATGCCTCTAACACATGCTCTGGTGCTTCTACCTCAAGGGACACAGTGATAGTAGCTCTCCTAGAGATCTTCCAGAGCACAGGGCTTCAGGCACAGCTGATAGTAAATAATTACTTTAACACACCATTGTAAAGCAATTATACTCCAATAAAGATGTTAAAAAAATTTTTACAGTGGTGTCATTTTTTAGGAGCCATAGAGTAAAGCCCTCTGAATTAGATCTTACTGACTCCCTCCCAGCCAATCTATCCATATAAGTTTGGACCTAAAGCAGCCTCCAGCTTAATAATGATGTGTGCTAGAAAAAGGATGCTTAGGCTAGAATAAAGTTCTTTAAGTCACCGGTCTCTGAAGAAGGGCATACAAGGTACAGTCTGTGAGGTATGGAGAGAAAATCATAAAAGCTCTTTATCTCAGCCCTTTAAAATTTCTGTTTCACAGATTAATTTCATAATTATGTATTAGCCCATATGTATAGTTTAAAATCAGCAAATACACATACAAATACATATTAAACGTACATGGCCAAGTGTCTTAGATGGGAGTGTGCACTTAAAAAAAGTTAGTGACCTCTTCAGTACACAGATCGTTTTCTTTTTAGTACTTTGCAAATTAGATCTAAAGGTTAGCATTAGATCCATTATTAATAAGTCAAGGAACGAATGTAGCCTGAGTGGTTGATAAGTGTCTCTATTTGTATCTCAGGTGACTACTGTTTGATCAGAGGGTATTGTAATTTAGAGAGGTGGACAGCAGTGCAGAGTGGTGGGTCTGTAGCCATCAAAAGTGAGAGAGGGGAGGGGACCCTTTAAGAAATTGTTCTTTGGTAGCTGTGAGTCTTAAGAAGCAGATTGCAAAAGGCAGCAGTAGTGGCAAATGAAAGATCAGTTCGTGTTTGTGAGCTTGGTGGGAAAAGGCTTTTCTTTAGATGCTGGCTTTTAGTCACATAGCATTAACAGTTAAACTTGGTGATCTTTAGATGGAAAAAAATAATGGCACCTTGATCATTTTGGTATTTAAGAGAGAAAAATTAAGTGCAGGTGTGTGTGGCTTTGTAGCGCTCTGGGATATCTACAGTAAGCAAAGACTGCCAAGTCCCAGGTTGCTTTTGGTTAGAATGTGAGAGTTAAAGTATATCACACCTTCAGATTACTAGAGAACGCTTACATTTCTTCAAAGAGCTCAGAATGTTTTGCACATGTTCCCTTGTTAATTCTCACAACATTTCTGCCAAGAACACGTATATTGTGAAGGAAAGAGCTCGCTTTCTTGGCAACAGGCTACCAGAAGATTCCCTTTTGTCCTTCATCTTTTCTAACTATCAAGTAATACCTTAAACAAAACTTGTAATCTGAGCTGCAGTCATCTCCTTTAGTCAACTTTTTGGGGAATGTATTTGGATACTTAGGTGACTACCTTCATAAGGTCATATTTTTATGTTTAAAGTGTCTTGTGGGGAAGAGGTTTGTTGTCTTTTCTTAGGATTTCTTATTTAAAGACATGTTATGTAATCTTTTTTTTTTGGTAAGACTTAATTTGTAGAGTTACAGCAAAAGAAATGTTATTTTGTATTTTATTTGTTGGAGCTTGCCATTGATGAGCCTTAAAATTTAAGCTGTAATAGGCAGATAGAACCATGCCTTCCTTGTCTTAAATTTCCTTGGAAAATTTAGTCTCCCTCCAGTAGAATCCTTAACAGTGACCAACCCAAGAACCCTTCTCCTTCCAAGTGGGGCATTAACCAGTTCTTAGCTCTAGGCCCTAGGTTGAGTTTATCAAGGTTGACTTTTTAGCACATGAAAAAAAGGAATTTGCTCCTTCCCTAGTTCACCACTCTTATATGCCTTTTTTGTTTGTTTTTTCATTTTATAGTCCTTTCATTTCTGAAGTTAAAATAAGAAAAAAGTTACAGACAGGTTTACAGACTAAGTGGTCCTGTCAACAGACTTCTGCTCCACTATATCTTATATTCACTTTTACTCTTCTTCCAGCACATATGTTGAGTAAATAATATTCTCTCTGATAGACTTGAAAAATGATGGTTTTAAAATGCTGTGTGTATGTTAAAAATGTGATTATAATTAGTAGAATAGCAAGTAAAATAACCATTTGTGGGGCCATAAGGGAGCTGTAGTATTGCCTAAGATGAAAGCAGATGGGACTAGAAACTGTCCCATTAAACATCAAGGCAGGTTTTCCCAGAAAGTATTGTCTTTCCACTCTATAAGAAGCATGCTAATTCATTTTAACTGTATATCCCTTGCCTGATCTCTCCTCCCCTCCCCTCTCCTCTTTCTTCTTTTCTTTGCTAAAGCACGTGTTTATCCTTTTGGGTCACCTATTTCGGTGTGATAAACCGTGACATGAACTAGATAGCCTGTTATTGTTCATTGTATCCTTTTTTTCCCCAAAAACCTTTTCTTGACTCACTTCTCTCAGGCAGCCTACTCATGATATTATTGTCTGTTCTTACAAAGACAAGAGTAGAAACTCCTTTTCACCTGGGAGTTCAGAGAAGATTGATGTGCTAAACACTTTCCACATCAGTGTTCAGATGCCAGTTAAAGTCTCATTGTCGATATGTTACCAAGAGGTTTATATAAGATCTTCTAAATTGATCCAGAAGCTAAAGGGTGGTAGTGTTAAATCAGAGGTGGCCCTATAAATCTTAGAAATACCTACAGTTGTGTGTTTTGTCTCCTGGTAGATTCAGTATTCATGGAAACAGTGCATTTAATCCCAGAGAGTTGAGTCAGTGACTATAGACTGTATTGGTCAGTATCATACACTGTAGGTAACTCTTCTCAGAAGGACTCTGTAAAGCTTTAAAGGAAGGAAGGTGGCTTTGGGTGTGAGTTCAACTATGTAATTCAGTTCTTTTTTCATTCTTTTTTTTCTGGTCCTTCAGGTATAGCTTTTCCCTCAGGTCTGCAATATCAGCATTTGAGATAGAAAATTAGAAATTTGACCTACTTACGTAATATGCAAGTTCCCATCAGGAGAATATTAGGGAAGATACAAACCTTTCACTTTTTTATTAGCATTTTTAAAAACATCTTTATTGGAGTATAATTGCCTTACAATGGTGTGTTAGTTTCTGCTTTATAACAAAGTGAATCAGCTATACATATACATATATCTCCATATCTCCTCCCTCTTGCGTCTCCTCCCACCCTCCCTATCCCACCTCTCTAGGTGGTCATTTTTATTAGTATTTAATGTAACCATTGAAGAAAGATCAACATACTAAAACTGTCACGGCAAGGGGAAAAGTATTAAAAAAAAAAGTTTTACCTTGTGCACTCATCATCTTGAATCCTGGGGTGGGGGACGAATACCAAATATTAGGCAAGACTGCAAAAATTTCTCTAAGCTAGAAGGTGTCATCTTGCTATGTTTAACATAGGAAAAAAGCCACAGGTTATCATGGTATGCCACAGTGGTTGTTTACTGACAGTGGTTTTTGTCCATTGAGTGGATAACTGGGAAGGGAGATAATCTGCTAAATGCTTTTTCTTGTGGGGTTTTTTTGGTTTTTTTGTTTTGTTATTTTGGTAAAAAGTTTAATGTGCTTGATTTGTTGCATATATTAAAGAATAGAATGAGGTAGCAAGGCTCATTATAATAAGATGATTTGATACTCAATATGTAAATAATATCAGGTAAGTTTAAAAGCACCTCACACGATGTATAGATTTCAGAAAAGTTTAAGGAAAGCTTACTGTTTTTCATTTGTACCCCTAAATGAGAGTTAGGCCCCATTGCCACCAATTCCTGTGTTTGTGTTACAGGCCACCTAGACTTGTATGTGTAAGTTTGCTGAACTTGAAGTCAGAGGCTTGTTTCAGAGGCCTTGGTTGAGTTTTAACTTGTGAAAAGCAGTGGCTCCCCCTCTGAGAAAAGGCTGATACAAGTGAATATCAAGCCAGGGTGCCAGTCTTGTCAAGGGGAAGTTTTGCACTTGAAGGATGAAAATGCACTCCAGTATAAAGAGAAAAAGGAAGTGTGATGAGCTTTGTTGCTATTGTGTGTGTGTGTGTGTGTGTGTGTGTGTGTGTGTGTGTGTCCGTCTGTCTGTCCGTCCTAGGCTTTGGTGTTGAGCTGCTTGTGGTCCACGTGCTTTGTGCAAATTCAGGTTGCTTGGATCCTTGAATGCAGTTACAACTGTTTTTTTGCCTTTATGGTCATTTATTTTATCACAGCTTGCACTCTCACCAAGGAGAAAAGCCCTGAACTTCCATTAATTAGTTGTTCTATTGCTCCACTGGGGCAAAATGCCTGAGCCAACACTACTTAAAAAGGATACCAAGGGAATTTAATACCCCTCTCCCCCTTTGAAACTTTTGGACTTTTTGGGGGGTGGATTTGGGGGGGTGCCTTTCAGGTTCTGCTCCATAGCACTTGTGTGCCTGCTGGAGGGCAGCGTGTTAGAAATGTGGCTTTCCTGAAGCAGTCTTAACCAGGAGCGGGATAGAACAACCACAGAGCTGCATTATAAATCATCCGAGCCTCACAATGATACTGCCCATTAAGGAGACTTTTTTTTTCTGCCCTCCTCAGTTCCTGGCTGTACTAATAGAACAGCACATCAGGCAAGGCTGTAAATAAAAGTTATTACCTAATAGGTGTGTGCTGAAGTGGAACGGACGGAGCTGAGGCATGGAGCCCTTATTACTGCTCATCAGCAATTATAAACAGGATAAAGTGTCTGGGACTTGCGCTGATGCAGTGAGGGCTAATAGAGGCTGGGAATGACACTAGGCTGTGATAGGATGATGTATGCTGATGGGTTTTTACTGCCTCATCGTGCTGCTTGCTTCCAAGACAAGTTGTGTTATCCATTTTCCTGCTTGCTCATCTATCTGCAGAGGCATCCCATTGCCTCTCCTGCCAGCAGGTGGGCTGGCATTTATTCCTCATACCTGTGTCTGCTTCTAAGGCACCCCCGTTGAGAAGAGTTTCAGAAATATTTCATAATCATGGCCAATTAAAGCCGTGATCTTATTGTATTGCCTGCTGTTGTGGTTATAGATCACACCTTCAGAAGTGGTTGCTTACATGGAATATAGGACAACTGGAGACACTGTAGTTAGTCAGCCAGTCTAGTACTTTATTAAAAGACTACTGTGACAAAGTCCTGTAGTAGATTCTGTAGGAACATGCAAAAGAAGTGCTAAACATGCATCTTGCCCCTGGAGCTTATACCATAAAGAGACAGAATAAGTACAGAAACATAAATACAACTAATTCCAGCTATAGAGAGCAAGAAATGTAACTAATGTTTATTTTTAAAAGTGAGGACGGGGGGGCTTCCCTGGTGGCGCAGTGGTTGAGAGTCCGCCTGCCGATGCAGGGGACACCGGTTCGTGCCCCGGTCTGGGAAGATCCCACATGCCGCGGAGCAGCTGGGCCCGTGAACCATGGCCGCTGAGCCTGTGCGTCTGGAGCCTGTGCTTCGCAACGGGAGAGGCCACAACAGTGAGAGGCCCACGTACCGCAAAAAAAAAAAAAGACAGGATAAATTATGCTAATTATTAAGAGAAAATATACAAATGTGTTTTTTTTTTCTTTTAAAGAATTATCTTCTTGGTGAAATGCTTAGAATTTAGTGCCTTAGTACAAGGGTTAGGGTTAGAGTTAGAGTTAGGGTTAGTGTTAGACTAACCTAAAGTGATAGAGGGCTACTGGAATGTGGAGGGAAAGTCCAGCAGTGGGGATTATGTTTTCCAGTGAACAGAAAACTGCAGATAAACAACCTGGCAGTGCTTTTGAGTAGCAGATAAGCACCTGATACTTGGGAAGATTGAGATACAGCTCTGTTGAACTTTGATCACTCAACTTCACTAAATCACAGTGATTAGACCTTTGCGATAGGAGAAATCTTTGCAGAGCCGCAGAGGAATGCTTTTAAAAGGGTTTACCAGTTTGATCCCCGGAGTTTATGAGCATTCTGGGGTTGCTGTTTGTCACTTGTGCCTTTAAGTGAATACACCTCTTTATGCAGTACCTTCAAAACTAATCTACCAGGAGACCTCCTGCTGTTAGAGAAATTGTCATTTTTCTATAGAGTTCTTTGATGCCTTAAATTATTTTTAAAAAGCCTGATAGATTATAATCTCAATGTTACAAACCAGATAAACCAAGAAATAATGTGACAGGAGTCCTTCATTGTGTAAAATGTCTGGCCACTGGGTTATATGGATAGGTTTTTTTCCTTGTGCAAATTAATATTTGACTTACCAAAGAACCAGTTCATTCAGAGTGCTCTGTGGTAGTGGCCAGTGGAATGGAGGAATAAAGATAACTGAGAAAAATGTTTTAAAATAATAATAACAGGATTTGATGACTGATTAGAGTTGACTGAAGAAAGCATGCAAAGTTTATAAACTTGGGGAACTGAGGGAAGAAAGATGTGACTGATGGCAGGGAGGGAATGGGAAGAAAAACTCGTTGAATGTATTTTCAGTTTTGTTTTTTTTTTTTGCGGTACGCGGGCCTCTCACTGCTGTGGCCTCTCCCGCCGCAGAGCACAGGCTCCGGACGCGCAGGCCCAGCGGCCACGGCTCACGGGCCCAGCCGCTCCGCGGCATGTGGGATCCTCCCAGACCGGGGCACGAACCCGCGTCCCCTGCATCGGCAGGCGGACTCCCAACCACTGCGCCACTAGGGAAGCCCTGTATTTTCAGTTTTTGATGAGCTAGATTGTACATTGTTGTAGATTGTCCTGTAGAAAGTTAAAAATATAGACCTAGTTTGGGAATCATCGATCTTGAAGCAGTGATGAAAGGTGTGCAAGTGGGTAAGGGAATGAATACAGAAGAACAAGGGGCTAAGGGTTGTACTTAGGGGGCTGGGAAAGAGAAGAGGAGCCAGTCAGTTAAGGAAGCTAAAGAAGGGAGAAAACTTCATACAGCATCATGAAAGATTTATGAGAAGAGGGGCCAGGAAATATGAGGACTAAGGAAAGCTGTTGTCTATGGGTAGCAGAAGATCATTGGAAAACCTGAAAGAAGTTAGTGTCATAGTCATATGGTGGGAAACCAAAGCCTGATGGGAGGTCATTAAAGAGGTATTTGATAACAAGGAAATAAAGGCAGCAGACAAGTCATTCAGTTAAGGAGTTAGTTGGGCCATTAAAAACCAATAAATAATGGTGGTTGGAGGGAGAATCAGGATCAGGCATTTCTTGATGCAGAGGTGGTTAAGATAGGGAAATATTTTACCCTTGTTAAGATACAAAGGGAAAGTACAAAAAGGAGGGAAAGAAGTGGAAAATATTAGAGGAGGAATAGAAAAGGTGCACAAGCAAGATTCTTTAGAGGCAGAAACCCAGAAGCATTAGTTTCCTCCTAGAGTATAAGCGAAGAGATACAGATATAGATAAATAGGTTTTCTCTTTTAATATATAGACAGTTAGCTGAGACAAGATGCACTACGGAGTTCATCCTTGAAGGTCATCATTTTCTGAATAAATAGATCATACAGCTATCAGCAGCAGAGAACTGAGAGAACTACTGTGGACTGAGGGAGGAAAATAGGATTTCTAAATAGTAGCTAATCCAAACTGTCATTAAATAGTTTAAATTTATATTGGGCCAAAGTGAGACTTTCTCTGGCTACTATATTTAACCCAGAAGAAAAGCATCAAGAGAGAATAAGTGGTACTCATTTCTTTTTTTAATTATATGTTTTCATTTTTACAAAAGTAACACATGGTAGCACATCATAACCCAGAATAGTTTATAAGAGAAAGATAATGTAAAGATGGTCCCACCCCACAAAACTGAACAGCATCTCTCTCTTGACAGTTTTTGTTTTAGTAGTTTCACTCTTTACGTTACCTTTTTACTAACTGTGGAAGAAAGAAAAAATGCTTATATTCGTGCTTTTTGAGATGTCAACTGGTTTGAAACACGAAGATTTAGCTCACACAGTTCCTCATCCCAGCATTTGAAATGTATGTTATTTGTTTTCATCCTTTTCTTTCTTAATCCATCAATTTTCAGCACCATCTCTTAATAAGGATATTAGTACCTGTGATAAGAGGTACTACCTTATCATACCTTCTGTCAGCTACACTTATACTTTTTATATTGTCACAGTTGTTAACTATTTATTTTTGGCCTATAGCCACAAGCAAATCTTCCTTGTTATGTCCATAGGTTGTTTTTTTAAATTGAAAGCCAATAAATGACATTTATATTATTATGACTGTAAATGTTGTTCCCTGCCAGGAGGCCAAGTTATATGATAGGAATAAATTGCTTTTTCTGTGGGTCTAATGTCACAGTTCCTGGGCCTGTAAGGAGAATGTTCTTACGTCAAAGCCAAATCAGATTTTGTTGTTGTCATATTCCATCAGTTGCTCAAAAATCATGCCACATTTTAGTTTGCTTTATATTTGGATCGTAATTTTTTTAATACAGTTTTTTTTTTCTTGGAACTTATACTTGCCTTTCTTTTTTTCTAACCTGTATTTATACCTTTCACTCAAGACCTCCCTCCTGGAGCCCACCATCTTTCTGCCTCAATCTAGACTAGATGTTTTATAAGCCTATTTTGTCACCTCAGAATTTCCCTTTACTGTTCTCTTTTATTCCCTCATTTTTTGAAATACAACGCCGAAGTAAGTTCCTAAGAGAAAGAGTGTTGGGATTCTTGCATATCTGAAAATGTCTCTTCTGTCCCCAGCTTGATGGAAAGTTTGATTAAGTATAGATTCTTGGATGAAAATCATTGCTCCGTTGTCATCTAACATTTCATGTTATTGCTGAGAAGTCAGATGATACTGATGCTAAGTAGTATAGCTAGGATTTTTCCACCTCGAGAACTGTTAGGATCATGTTTTTATTCTTGGTGTTCCAAAATTTGTAGTAAGTATCTGCTGGTCATCCTTTTTTTTCCCCATTCAAGATGCTGGATACTTGCTAGGCCCTAAGATCTGAAGACTGACGTACTCCTTCATGGAGCTGCAGACTGTCTTTGATATTCCCCAACCCAATGGTTCTCTTCTCTTCTGGGACTCATAATATAGATGTTGGACCTGCTAGATTGGTGATCTTAACCTCCTTTCTTATAGTCTCCATCTCCTCTCTGTGTTCTGGGTGATTCTGTTGACTTTATCTCAGTTTTTCTTTTGATTGCATTTCAACAATCAAGCTTTCAATGCGCTTGCTCTGGTTCTCTGAAGGTTTTTTTTTCATAGTATCCTATTCTTGCTTATGGATATAATAAGAATTACTATCATATAGTAATATCTTCTTTTTTTAAGCCCTGTCTGTCTGTCTGTCTCTCTCTCTGTCTCTCTGTCTCTCTGTCTGTTGTGGCTGCACTGCACCATGTGGCATGTGGGATCTTAGTTCCCCAACCAGGGATCGAACCTGAGCCCCCTGCGGTGGAAGCGCGGAGTCTTAACCACTGGACTGCCAGGGAATTCCCATATAGTAATATCTTCTGACTGTATTAATTAGTGGTTAGACTTGTGCCCTTCTGTTTGCTGAGTTCTCTGTGATTGCTTTGAGGCCAATTTTCCTATTTATCTTTGTCTTTTACTTCATGCTTCAGGTTCTCCTCATTTGCCTGGTGAAACTTGGTTTTCTGTTGACTTTATGTATGTGTGTGTATATATATATATATATATATATATATATATATATATATATATATATACTTATTTTTGGCTGCGTTGGGTCTTTGTTGCTGTGCGCGGGCTTTCTCTAGCTATGGTGAGTGGGGGCTACTCTTCATTGTGGTGCGGTGGCTTCTCTTGTTGGGAGCACAGGCTCTAGGCATGCGGGCTTCAGTAGTTGTGGCTCACGGGCTCTAGAGCGCAAGCTCAGTAGTTGTGGCGCACGGGCTTAGTTGGTCTGCAGCATGTGGGATCTTCCTGGACCAGGGCTCGAACCTGTGTCCCCTGCATTGGCAGGCAGATTCTCAACCACTGTGCCACCAGGGAAATCCCTCTGTTGACTTTTAAGAGAAAAGGCCTAGATGGGTGGGCAGGGTTTCTACCATGCCTGTTTCTTGAATGGGAATTTTTACTGGGGCTCTGTGTGGAATGGAGTGGGGACGAGGTGTTAACTGGCAGGGTCGTTGTGAGGAAGTTAAGAACCTGATGGAGGAGGAAGACTGGACTTTGAGGAACCATAGAAATGGCTTTGCCTAGGCAGGTCATTCAGTTTCTCTAGACAGGAGCTGTCCAGATTTCTGCCAGGTAAATATGGCCTGCTGCCAAAACCAGTATAGTTGTTTTACAAAAAAGAAAGAAAGAAACAAAGTGTTTTCAGTGCATCCCCTGCTTTCTGCCCTGCTTCTCATTCTGCTTCTCGTAAGACTTTTCCTTTGTACGCAGCAGCTGCCACCTCTGCAGTCACCAAGTTTCAGCATTAACCCATTCCCGTTGCTACCGCCGTCTGGAGATTTGTTTAAAATCTCTTGCTGATTATGTTAAACACACAATTATATTTATTGCAGTGGGTTCATTCTTGTTATTTTTGTGCTTTTATTTCAGCTGGGTCTGGGGGTTGGGATCAGAGGAAAATGTGTTTAATCCTCTTGAACTAAAAGTTATCTGGGACAAAGTCAGGATTGTGCTTCCTGATTTAATCATCGGTGGAAGACAGAAGGAAAGGGTAGCCTCAGTAGTATGTGGTTCTTTGGAAATCTAGGGGATAGGATTGTACCCAAGGTAAAGCCCCTAATCCTGAAGGGAAGGGAGATATACGTGTTCATGGTTGAGAATGGGGGCCTCTAGAGGCAGACCACCTGGGTTCACATTCCAGTGCCCCCTTTTACCAACCATATAACTGGAAGAATAATTGTACCTCTCTATGAGCGTTGATTTTCTCTTCTGTAAAATAACAGACCCAGCTATTGAGTTGTTGAGGGAAATGAAATAATCTATTTAAAGTACGTAGTGCCTGATAAATGCTCAGTAGGTAATCGAGACGTGGACAGAATGTACCTGATGGTCTGAATGAAAGGAAGGTAAAGAGGAGTTTGAGGGAGTGTGGAGGAAAGTGAGAAAGAACTCACATAACTCACATGATCTGGTTGGAAAAAGAGGTGGAATCAGAAATTGGTAATGAGGGCCCGAGGCCAAGCAGATTGGCGAGTGCAGACCTGGAAAGGAAGAAGTGAAGGATAGTGGAGTCAGGGGCAGTTAGCAGCCCTGTTTGAACAGATGAGGGTGGTAATGACAGAAAGCCCAGAAAACCCCTTCTTAAGAAAACTGGGCATCAGAACGGGTAAATCAAACTTCTTTTTTGTTTCTAGGCCTTGTTTTAAAAGTAAAATTTTACTGTATGTATTGGTATAAAGTAATTCTTACAGAAATTTCACAACCTTACTTTCCAAAAAAAAACCAATAAATACTCTTATTTTCTGAGCTCTTCTCTAAGTTTTTATACATGTAATTGAAAACTCCTTCTTTCTGAGGCAAATCACAATTTAGGAGCCGCAGAGGGCTGATAGTTTTCTTGTAGTTAAAATCTTGATAAAAAGACTGGCTGTGGGCTTTCTTGGTGGCGCAGTGGTTGAGAGTCCGCCTGCTGATGCAGGGGACATGGGTTCGTGCCCCAGTCTGGGAAGATCCCACATGCTGCTGAGCGGCTGGGCCCGTGAGCCATGGCCACTGAGCCTGTGCGTCCGGAGCCTGTGCATCTGGAGCCTGTGCTCTGCAATGGGAGAGGCCACAACAGTGAGAAGCCCGCGTACTGCAAAAAAATAAAATAAAAAAAAAAGACTGGCTGTTGCATCTTAACAACATGAGAGAACTTTAGCCAATAAATTTACTTCTTTATGATTAAAAATCAGACAGTTTAACCTCGGAAACATTCCTGTCATGGGAGACTTCATATTGTGATTAGTTATCTGAACAGCCAAGTGCCTCTGTGGGCTCAGTTAACCAGCCTCCCACTACATATGTACAATTATTTTTAGTGCATACACACACTCTGCTATAAAAGCTTATTTGGCCCTATGCGCCCTGCCGTTCTGAATTCTCTGTTTCATTACCAGTATCCACCCACAGAGTTTCAGAAAGCCATTCCCAAATAGCAGAACCACAACTCAGAATTTTAAATAAACCACATCTCTATTAGCTTAATGGACGGAGGAATTAGTTACATGCTATGCATTTCCCACATCCATCCACCCTTTCAAAACTTATTAAAAATGTATACATATATAAGCAAGAAAACAGGGCATTTAACTCAGATTAGCTTTTCTGTTACTTTAGCAAGGGATAAAGAAAGAATACAGGAGACAATCTTTAAGATTTTTACCTTGAATGTGGGCCAGACTTTACTTGCAAAAAAAGTATTTTGGGCACTGCTTCTTTGTTTCTAGAGAAAGTTGAAGAACTCTTCTCCAAAGATGTTATTACATTACAGCTTGAATTATGTGTTCAAATATACAGGGTCGCTTTTAAAAGAAAGTTGTGCTGGGGTGGGGGCGGTCGGGTGGTTGTGTAGTACTGATTTGAAGGGGAAGTGTTAGCTGCAGCAGTCTGTTTTCCAGCTTGGCATTAACTGATAGTTCCTGTAACTGACAAGGGTTCAGAACTACTTTTTCTTTGGCTTCCTGTTGATAAATCCATTTCTAAAAGATTAAAATCACATCTTAAGGTCTTGGTCATCATCCTTCCTGGAACAGCTGTTGCAGTAATTGACACAATTTAAAATGGATCCTTATTGGAATTGGAGGAAGTGTAGACTAAGAGAGTGACAGGTACAAGTCTGTGACTAATCATTAAAGTGTACTTACAGATAAGTGTTGACTTAACTACAAACCTGGAGAAGCATGAGCTTTGACCTTACTGTTGATTACCTGCTACAATTGTTTGGTCATGCACTTTCCCATCAGACCTAAGCAGTATCAACATTTCTGGGAAGGAATTCAGCAGGCACTCTAGCCTGTCATCTCTAAGTATGAAGAAAGCTGCTTTAAGAAAAGACAGTATGGCTACTCTGGGATATAGTGGTTGTTGCTTTTTTTAACAGTTTCGGACTTACAGAAATTTTACGAGAAGATAATTCTCAGGAACTCCCCCACCCAGATTCCCCAAATGTTAACATTTTACCACATTGACTTTCTTTATTCTCCTCTCTATTCACCCCCCTCCGTGCATGCCCGCGCGCGCGTGTGTGTGTGTGTTATAGCCACAGCCCTAACCACTTCAGTAATTACCTTTTTATACTAAAACTTCAGTGTGTAATTCTTAAAATCAAGGTATTGTCTCATATAGCTACAGTACAGTTTTCAAAGTTGGGAAGTTAACACTGATAAAATAATAGTTGATTTTTTTTAGTATGGTTCATAGTGTGGACATCTTGATAAATCATAATTCTGTAAGTGAAGAGTGTTGAGCAAAGTTGGTTGAATTGAGGTTGAAATGCTAGATGCTTGTTCCTCTCATGTTTCAAATATGGACTAAAGATAAATCTTCATAATAATTTTATGTAGAGTTTCTCGCCTCTGATTTTCCAGCGGCTCATTTTACAAATGGGGTTATTTCGCTTTCCTTCATAAGCCATTTTCTTAAGGCAGCTTTCTTCAACCCCCTACACACTTGGTAGTATCTACATCAACACTGATACACCCCTGAGTAATGAAAGCCTACTCATTTGGGGGCGGTGGGAGGGGCCGGGACAAGGCTTTCACTGGGCACTCTTTATCATCATGTTAAGTTCTAACTTTAGGTTCATTTAGCCTCACATCGGAAAGAGTTAAAATGAGGCACAGATGTGTTTATTTATAAGCTTAAGGATTTACCCTGGGAGTAATGAGTCAAAAGACTAAATCTTGGGTGGAAGAAACTAAGTGATAGGTAGAGAGAGGAACTGAATTAAGTTGATGCTAAATTAGAAACAAAAATAGTTTAAAAACAAATCAGCTATTTTAGCATCTACTTAGTTATGCATTCAAGCTGATTTTTTTAAAAATAGCAAAATATAAATGTTCAAACATTTCCCCCCCCCTTACATTAAATCTGGAGCACAGCCCACAGGTGACAATCTCTCATTGGAAGATTACCGTCATTAGGAACTTGTCCTCTGTTATAGAGATATTCTTTTTCATTATTATTATTATTTTGTTGTTGAGTACCAGTGGAGTACTAAACGCGGCCGATTCTGTTCCTGCCCCTAGAGGCTTGCATTTATAAGTCAGGCAGACAAAACAATTATAAGCTTCATAGGGGTGAGATGATTTGTGTGGGAATATTTGACTTTTCGTCTGTATGTTTTTAACAGAAAGTCAGAATTAATGTCTCATTCTTCTTTACCCATGTCCTCACCCTACCCCCATACTCTTGTTTTCCATAAAGGACACCTATTTTTCAGTCGTCCTGGCAAAAAGACTCAGGGTCAAATCAGATTAACCCTTGGGCAAGTCATTGGCTTTGGAGACCAAGATATGAGGGTGCAACATTATTTGAAGGCTTCTGGCCTGTTCCTTCCTCCTGGCTTCTTTAAATATGTCACCAGTAGGAAGAAGTGACTATAGTCACAAGTACTGCCCAGCTGCTCAAAACAGTTGTATAGTTTTGTAAGGCATAATTTGAAAAATCTAGGTTTCATGTAACTACAAAGTAGACTTATTACATACTTTTTAGTCAGTGTAGCGTATAAATGAATGAGTGTTCTAAGAAACTAAATGAAAATAGTATTGCCTGCCTTAGACCCAGTTAATATGAAAATAAGTCTGGTTATATAGATACTTCATGGATTCTCTCAAATTTCCCTTTCTTTGGGTAAATGAAAGTAAAGCGTGGCTGATCTTATTAGTTTTCTGGAAATACTGGAAAAGGTAGTAGAACAGAAGTTCAAGACCAGTCTTAGCACTGAGAGTCTTGGAATCCTTGTGGTCATAGAGCGTGTTTTGTGGTCACCGAACACGAAGGCATGTGGCCTTTGAGAAGTACATATTTCTCTTGGGTTTCTTCATCTTGCTCTCCCTTTGTTTGTCTCACCTCAGTAGTGATACTACCTTATTCTGTACGCTACTGATGCTATAAATGTAATATTTTTAAAAATCAATGAATTGTAATGTTGTTGAACTGTAAAATACCCAAACAGGTTATAAAAAGGAAAGATTATCTATTGAGGGAAATTTTTCAGTTACAATGAGTAACTGAAAAATCTATGGGGAAAGTAATATGGTTTAGTTGGGCAGGCAGGACAGGTCTTGCTAATGGAGAAGCTAAAACAAGGAGGTGGTGCCAGGCCAGTACCAGCTACAAAGGATGACTACTGTATTGCTAGTCTGACACGTTCTGCTGACCAGCCACCCCTCTGTAGAATTTAGCTCCTGGTGATACCTTTTAAGTAAACAGTGCAGTAGGAATGGCACTTCACAAACAGGGATGGTGGCCACAGTTTTTCAGATGAACCCAGGCGTGGTTTATGGGGTAATCACCCTCACCTGTGCCTTTTTAAAGAGACCTTTTCCTTTGCTACTGGGGGAAAAGTTATCATCCTACAAATAATCAATAAAGAAACATCTGTGGACAGATTTTTTTAAATAACATGAGAGAAAAAAATAAAGCTGACTTCATATAAGTAAAATACTGTGACTACAATCCAGAGATATTCAGAGAGTTAACAGGAATAGGAAGAAAATGGTATGAGGAGTCTTATAAATCATATTCTAAGAGCAGAGGACAAACAGGGTTATTCAACAGAGATGTAGTTTAGAGAAATTGCACCACCATGTTTGGCTAAGGAGATCATAAGTGAGAGGGGTGCTGCTTTTCATCCTCACACTTGGCCCAGTATCTGTCCTCACCCTCAACCCAGAGGCAGTGGGGTCTTTGGATACATACAAAGTAGCAGAAATTCATCTTCACAGTAAGGTACCCTCATGGAAGAGCAGAAGTAGAGTCTTGAAGTGTAATAACAATTAGAGACGGGAGCCTGTGCTCCGCAACAGGAGAGGCCACAACAGTGAGAGGCCCGCCTACACGCCCCCCCTAAAAAAAAAAGTGCTGGTACAGGATAAGTGCTTTGTGTTAGTGGTTATTATTGTAATTATTACTGAAGCGTAACTTAAGGAATCTCTTGTGGCATATCTACCTATTGTGATAAGTGACCTTAAAAATAAGCTTGGACAAAAGTTTACATACCATATGATTTCATCTATAAGTCCATGTATGACCGTATAAATGACATTCTTGAAATGACAAAATTTTAGAAATTGAGGACAGATTAGTGTTTGCCAGGGAGCAAGGTGGGGGAGGGGGAGACGGAAGTAGGCATGGCTGTAAAAGGGCAACACGAGGGATCCTTGTGGCGATGGAAATGTTCTGTAGCTTAACTGTATCAACATTAGCATCCTGGTTGTGATATTGTACTAGACTTTTGCAAGATGTTACCATTGGGGAAAACTGAGTGAGGGGTGCATGGGATTTTTCTGTATTATTTCTTATAGCTCCATTTGAACCTACAATTATCTCAGAGTAAATCATTTAATAAGAAGAGGAAAATGGGCTTGAAAGATTCCTGATAGAGAAAAATTGGCAGTTAGTGTCATGTATGTGTCTGATCAGACCGACAGACCAGTCGTAAGATTAATAAACGTGATGGAAGGAGAACTAACCTGGCCATTGACATTTTGGTGAGGTGTTCATGAACACCCCGCCCCCGCCCCCGCCCATTGAACCAGTTGGCGTCAAAGAGAGGAGAAAGATATAAAACAGGTTTGTTTCCCTGAAAACCCATCAATCAGGTGTTCTCCATGTAGCTTTGCTCCCCAGACTGTGAAAGGGTCTACTAATTGATATGATTGTTGGTAAAGAGATGAGGTAGAAGGTAGATGAGCAACAACTTTTATACAAATGTATTTTGAAAAGAAGGGCTAACAGAAAACAATGCGAGGATGACAGATGTGAGCTAAAAATCACCTGTTTATATGTATACAGTATAGTTCTTAAGTTCAAGAGGTACCTTTTAAAAAAATTTTTATTTTATTTTTGGCTGCGTTGGGTCTTCATTGCTGCATGTGGGCTTTCTCTAGTTGCGGTGAGCGGGGACTACTCTGCGTTGCGGTGCGCGGGCTTCTCATCGTGGTGGCTTCTCTTGTTGTGGAGCACGGGCTGTAGGTGCGTGGGCTTCAGTAGTTGTGGCTCACGGGCTCTAGAGGGCAGGCTCAGTAGTTGTGGCGCATGGGTTTAGTTGCTCCGTGGCGTGTGGGATCTTCCCGGACCGGGGCTCGAACCCGTGTCCCCTGCATTGGCAGGTGGATTCTTTTTTTTTTTTGCGTTACGCGGGCCTCTCACTGTTGTGGCCTCTCCTGTTGCAGAGCACAGGCTCTGGACGCACAGGCTCAGCGGCCATGGCTCACGGGCCCAGCCGCTCCACGGCATGTGGGATCTTCCCGGACCGGGGCACGAACCCATGTCCCCTGCATCGGCAGGCAGACTCTCAACCACTGCGCCACCAGGGAAGCCCCCAGGTGGATTCTTAACCACTGTGCCACCAGGGAAGCCCTAAGAGGTACCTTTTCGACCTTTCCCTCTTCTGCTTCTTAATCACCCCCTTAACAGAATTTATCACTTCCACATTTTATGTTCATAGTCTCTTCATATATTAATATGCTGTAGGTTTGTTTATATCTTTCCTGGAATGTGGCCTCCTTGAGAGGAGAGATCATTGCCATATGTAGTTCTGATTTGCTAGTTTAAAGCCCAGTGCCTGGCACACAGTAGGCACTTGATAAATAATTAATAAAATATTGACTGTTGTCTGGGCCCTGAACAGAGTGGTCATTAATCTGGAGACGTACATAAATTAGATCAAATAAACTGAGAATCTTATTTTACTTAATGAGATTGTGATTATTATTGCAAGTTAACTTTCCTGGGCTTTTGCTTTATGTCTTTTATTCTGATGAAAATTTTCCTTAGGTTTAGAGAGTTGAGTGATCAGCAATGAAAGGGATATCTTATAGGAACAGTTAGCAACAGTGTAGAGTCCATCAGGAGGGGAAGGGCAATCAGAAAAAGGCCAGGAAGGGCTTCCCTGGTGGCGCAGTGATTGAGAGTCCCCCTGCTGATGCAGGGGACATGGATTCGTGCCCTGGTCCGGGAAGATCCCACATGCCGCGGAGCGGCTGGGCCCGTGAGCCATGGCCACTGAGCCTGCGTGTCCGGAGCCTGTGCTCCGCGACGGGAGAGGCCACAACAGTGAGAGGCCTGCGCACCGCAAAAAAAAAAAAAAAAAATAGAAAAAGGCCAGGAAGCTATTGGAAAGGAGATATTTAGAGAAGTGACTTGTGGCCTTCTGGGACCAACTTCAGTCACAGGCAGTGCCATCAGACTTTAAGAAATCATGGGCTAAAACACTGACAGCTAGCTCCTCTCCTAACGTTCACCTAAGTATCCTTTCCTTGCCAAGGCACAGATGAACTATATCCTGATGTCCTGTACGGCAGGTGTGCAGTGGAGGAAGTTAGAGGAAGAACATTCCTTCCCCCACTGCCAAGGTGGTATGGGAACTGAGCTGATTACACAGTGCTTGCCCTTCTTCACCTGCCCTTACTTGTGCCAGCCTCCAATCATGTGGGTTTGTCAGGGGCTTGCTGGAAGTTTAATTGCTGGTCTTGAATATGAAACAGAGGAGGTGTACAGTTAAAAATTCTCCTTCCTTACAAGTAAATGATGCCATTAAAAATAGAGAGATAAATAGAAAAGAGAGGGAGAAAGAATCAGTCAATCCCGGATGGTGGTATATTCCACAGGAAAACTAACCAGGACTATCCAGAAGTCCATGTCATTTGAATGAATGAACGAATATATGGTTTGAGGGTATATGCTGTTTTGGATTAAAAAGAGATTTAGACGTAAGGTCCAAATGTAACACATGCAACTTGATTGGACATGCCTTTGAAACTATGAAGGTAAACATTGAAAACAATGGAGATAATTTGGATATGGACCGAATGTTAGATGACATTGGAGCATTATTCTTAATTTTCTTAGGTATGATTTTTAGTCATGTAAGGAAATGCCCTTATTGTTAAATGTGTATATATGAAGTATTTTGATGTTTGCAACTTATTTTCAGATGATTTGGGGTGGGAGAGAGAAAGCAGTGTGACAGATAGTTCGTTAACACTTGTTGAATCTGACTGGATTGTACACAGGTATTAATTGTACTATTCTTTGAACTTTTCTATAGTTTTGAAATTTTTCAAAATAAAAAGTTGGGTGAAGACTGAATACTTTCCTCTTGGGGTTGAGAACAAGGCAAAAATGTCCTCTCTCAACTCTCCTATTCAGTATCATACTAGAAAGCCTAGCTAACAATAGGCAAGAAAAAGAAATAAAAGGCAGACAGATTAGAAAGAAAGAAAAATTGAGAGAAACCCCTTCCTTTAGAATTGTTGGGCTCTGATGCCATGATTTCATTTAAGATGATTTTATTTAATGGAGAGCTGTTCTCCCCACAGCCCATTAGCTTCTCTTAACTTGATCCTTTGATGAATTCATAATTGCTTTTTTTTTTTTTGGGTGTCAGTGTGTACCACCAAAATCAGCTTTCAGCTTCTTGTCCAGCGGGAATCAGAGGGAAAGATGGGCTATGAGGAAGTGAGAAATCTGATTCCAGTCTTTAAAACATGTCTTTGGGATGTATGGGTGCTCATTTCATGAAGGGTACAAATTATGGCTCATGACTTATGCATTTTCTGCTACTCTTTAAGCTGTCTTCCAATCAAAAAATGTCCCTACAGAAGCAGCTTTGCATTGCTGTTGTGAAGATCAAAGTCAGACAGTTAGATGATAAAATTACTCTCAAGATTTCTGATGCTTTATGTCTTTTGAGCATACTGAGGACAGAGACCCCAAAAGTTCAGGTGTGCTCCCAAGATAATTGGTTCTACTGATTGGCCACCCCAGGTCTCCCGATCTTGTGTTCCCAGCAGGGAGGAAGAGTCAGAGGTCTGCTGTCTTGAGGTTGTGATGGAGGAGACCACCCTCAAGAAAAGGAGCAAGCCAGAGGAAATAACCTGGAGGGATGGGGGTGGAGATGGAAGGAGAAGAGAGGGATTCGGGCTTCAAAACAGTACTGCCTGGCAGTTTGAGAACACCTGACCTTTAAAATGGTTATCATCTAAGACGTGGCATCCTAGGAGTATTTCAAACTAGATTCATCTTTGTATTACATATTAAATGAAAATGAAGGCATTTTCCACAAAATTTTAATAATCGGCCTCTTCCAAAGAGTTGAACTTCTTTCTCTGTGTGACAGCTTTTTTTTTTTTGCGGTACGCGGGCCCCTCACTGCTGTGGCCTCCCCCGTTGCGGAGCACAGGCTCCAGACACACAGGCCCAGCGGCCACGGCCCACGGGCGCAGCCGCTCCACGGCATGCGGGATCCTCCCGGACCGGGTCACGAACCCGCGTCCCCTACCACTGCGCCACCAGGGAAGCCCTGTGTAACAGCTTTTTAACAGGTGTGATATTCCAAAATAGTTGTGGGACCATTAGGAAAATAAGAAAGAAGGGGGAAATTCCAGCCAAATAAAGTGGAAGCAAAATTTTAATGGATAATGAGGGAGTTTTCTCTCTTGAAGTCTTTTATGACATACAGAGTAAGAAGCCAGAGAGGATGAATCTAATCCCTGCACACACTGAAAGGATGCCTGAGGAGAAAGAGAGAGAGAAAGTACCTATAAAACAGATTTTCTTTTTTAAGTGTCTTTTATCAGTTTTTCCAGTGAGAGTGTGGTGTTTTTCATGGACAGAGGTTTTAGCAGCTTAAGCTTCTTTTATTTTTTATTTTTGGCTGCATTGGGTCTTCGTTGCTGTGTGCGGGCTTTCTCTAGTTGTGGCGAGCGGAGGCTACTCTTTGTTGTGGTGCGCGGGCTTCTCATTGCAGTGGCTTCTCTTGTTGCGCAGCACGAGCTGTAGGCACGCAGGCTTCAGTAATTGTGTCACGTGGGCTCAGTAGTTGTGGCTTGCAGGATCAGTAGTTGTGGCACATGGGCTTAGTTGCTCTGCGGCATGTGGGATCTTCCCGGACCAGGGATCAAATCCGTGTCCCCTGTGTTGGCAGGCGGATTCTTAACCACTGCACCACCAGGGAAGCCCTTAAGCTTCTTATAAATGGTCGAAGGAGAGACCGCAGTGGTGTGTGAGGGTTCATTAATTATTGCTCTTACTGATGTTTGCACAGACGGTTGGGATCATAAATGTCAGTCTGTCAAGAGACTGTGATAGGTTCTAAAAAAAACTGATTGAGTACCTCAAAAGCTGTCATAAAACCTGAGATTAAACAGATTCATCTTTCTTAGAAGTGAGGGAAGGTATGGGTGAAGTGAATAGAAGAAGCTTCCTTCTCTTTGTTGCCACTTTGCTATTTCAACTCTCCTGTTCAAAACCATGAGTGTTGGCTTGTGCAGAGGGTCAGGAGCCTGCCTGAGGTGTCAGAGGGACATGGTCATGGTTAGCAGTCTCAGTTGTGTGCGGGCTGCCAGCTGCACAGCGCTGGAGGTTCAGAGAGATTGGGATTCAACTCTTGACAGGGCTGACACAATTTATTTGGAAATTTTCAGGAGAGAACATGAGTTATAAAGACAAGAACAGTGACAGTAAGGAACAAATGTGAATTTCTGTCAGAGATAAAACAGAATTTTAAAAGAAGTAGGTCTGTTGTCGTCTCCAGTCAAGTTTTCCAGTTAAACTGTGTTCCTAAATTGAAAGTCTTACCACTACTTCTCTGCTATTGGCTAGGAAAGTACAATTAGAAGACTTTCTCTCTTCAGAGGATTATATATTTTAAAAATCACTGTACTTATTTCTCTGTCACAAATAAAGCAATGGTTACTTTAAATCTAGGAAACTGAGAGATAAAATACTTTCTCTTAAGATTTTCCTTTCTCATTTAATCCCATTATGATTCTTGATCAGACTTTCCTTTGACTAGAAGGTCTGATGCGGTATCTTCCTCAGGCCGTTAAACGTAGGCAGAGGAAGAGGGGGACTGGTTGAATATCAAGAACTGTGAGCCCGGCATAGGCATGTGGGCAGCTCTTGTGTGGGTACATACAAACTAGATTATGTTCTCAAGAAAAAGCATACTGGAAAAAGGTGCTTTGTTGGCCCTTTATGAAGGACTTTAATTAGAAGTCACTCCTAACTCCTGGGGTGGGAACAGTTTCTAGCTTGCCGCTACACTCCTGCTGCTAATGAGCATGCTCCTTGCAAGGATGCGTTTCTTCTGACAGTTAAAGCTGCATGTGAGCTATTTCTGTTCATCTTTCTCTCTGCATTAAACCCTTACTAACCAAGTTCAGATTATGCAAGTAGATTGCTAGGTGTTTTCCATCATTGTTGAGGAGTTGAAAATGCTTCAGGGTAACAAGACCTATTTACTATCTGTGAGCAAAAAGTAAATAATCAAACTTTAATTTATTCAAATACGGACAGTAGATGAAGGTTCCTTTAGTGTTGACCATAATTGGATCTTTTCCTTCTGGTGGTCCTTTTAAAATTGCCATTAAATTTGTAATTGAACAGTTGAATTATTTAGTTCATTATTATGTAATTAAAATCCCTGTCCTGGACATCTGTTTCTCTTATTTAGGCAACTCCCCACATGGCACAGGTTTCATTAAGTAATTAGCAGAGGAGATGTAAATTTCTTATGCAGACATGATGATGATCCTGTAGACAGCTATTTATTTCATCAGCTTATAATTAAAATACTAAGTTGACTTGTGAGGAAATGCCAAGGAATGGTTTGCTTCGCCAAGAAGTTACAGATAACACATAACTGGATGGCAGCATGTGGAAGGTGGTAAACAGTTTAGGGAGTTTTTTCCCCTCCCTCCTTGTGGTAGAGAGCATTAGAGGGCACAAGGATTCCTTTCCACTTAATAGACCATTGACCGAGTGAAGGATAAGTGGGCGTATTCCAGAATGCTAAAGTTACGAATCTCTTAATGGCTAGGAGCAGTTCCTTGATTCTGAAAAATAATACATTCTGGTAAACATTTCACCTGTCTTGGTTCAGACTCGTTGAGGACTGCTTCTCATGGCTCAGGCTTTCTATACATGGATGCCTTAGGTTTTGGACTTGCACAGATGCTGAGACATTGACTCTCAGAGGACTGACTAGGGCTGAGTGGTGTTCCTTTAGGATGGCCAGTGCAGTGCCGCCAGAAGCTGTTGGCAGCATCAGAGACCTCCCTAAGGACCCACTGTTTCAGGAACATCCCATGCCTCCTGCCTTCCAGAACAAATAATGCAGTTGTCTTTATATATAGTGTGGAATGGATAAAGGAAAATTTCAGGATGAGACCATGCAGACCTATTCCTTAGTTTTATTATTATTGAGTGCTCATTGGTCAGACAAGGTGGAGAATTAGAAGAAAAGAGATCAGGCCTGGACAGGCCTCCTAATTTTGGGGCGTTCCATCAGCTGGGTTGTTTGGTGATGACCAGTGATGATTATATCAATATGAATTCTGTTTCTCAGTCTTAGGGTCATATGTTAAAAAATATTGTCTTTGCATATCACTCTCTTGCTTGTTTGAAAATAGTTAGCAATGGATAACATTGACATACTGAAAGTAAATTGTCTTCTTGTAGCAGAGGCTTGCTTTAGAAATGGAAATAGGTGCTATGTAGGTAGACAGCACATTTGACAGTTTGGAGCAGATTCACTTGGGAAACAGCTTTGAATGTGAACATTGCATTTCCAGACACAAGCTCAGTTCTATGAGGTCGCAGTGCAAATAAAAGAGGGTCCGAGTGGTCCTCTTTTATATTTGAGGTGTGCTGGCCTCGTGTCAAGACCCTCTGGATTTTAACAATTTAATAATGCAAAGCCTTCAGCCACCTTCTTGTGTGAACCCTAATCTCTCTCCTCTCCCCACCTCACCCCCCAGGGTTGGGGGATAATTTCTTATGTGGATACTCCAGATTTAGGACCTTGTCTCAGAACAAACACCATTTTTTTGTTTCGGTTTTTACTCTAGAATTTTCTCTTCTCATTACCCAATGGGAAAAAAAAATGTCGAAATAGGGTTATTAATACAAATAGTGCCCTTTCTGGTTTGTAAAAAAGGACCCCCCCCCCCCCCCCCCAGAACAGTGTGGCCCATACTAGGTGAATTTCTTTTGTCTTCCTGCCTTGTAATGATTTACATTTAGATTGTTGCTTGTTGCTCTTATAGGGGAAGGGGAGGGGCCTGGTGTGTCTGGCTGCCTCAGTCATCACACTGACTAGGTTTGGACAGCTTTGCTCAGCAGAGCTGGGAAATAGGCTGAACTTGCTTTCAATTGTTTTCATCAAAGGCCTTGTTTAGTTGGTTTGTATTGGGGGAAAATGTCATGGAGGCTGCAAGAACTAAATGAAATGAAAAATGAAGTTTACAATTGCTAAGAATGGTGCGTACCTTCTGAAAGTCAGTGCAAGGTGCGGTGGGCCAGAGGGCTGTGAGCAAACTGTTACCATTGTCACTGTCGGGGCCAGTGAGTGCTCGGGCGAAATGCAGCATCTTCTCCACGCAGAGGGAGGCTGGGAAGGGGATACAGACAGCCTTCCTTGAAATACAGCCGGACTTCCCTGGTGGTCCAGTGGTTGAGACTCCGTGCTTCCACTGCAGGGGGCGTGGTTCCGTTTGATCCCTGGTCGGGGAACTAAGATCCTCCATGCTTCGCAGTGCGGCCAAAAAAAAGAAAGAAAAACTGCCAACGGTCTACCGCTTCTCACTAGAGACACAGTAAATAGAAAATCAGGACTGCCTTAGGAGAAGATTTATTCATGTAAGAAATACTGAGTTGTAGGCATAGAGGGCACATTAGTGAACAAAGCTGGTGAAACTTCCTGCCCTCCAGGAGTTTACATTCTCCTGGAGGATAATGTCAAAAGATAAGTGCTGGGGAGGAATAAAAGGCAGGAAAAGGGAGGAAGGGAAGTGCTGCTGAAGGGGCAAGAGTGGTCTAGATAGGGTTTTCAGGGAAGAAGACCTCATTGAAAATGTAGCTTAAAAGACTTAAAAGAGGGGATTCCCTGTAGATCTGGGTGAAGAGTGTTCCAGACAAAGGGACCAGAAGGTGCAAAGGCCCTGAGTTAGGAGACAATCAGGAGGCTAGTGTGGGTGGAGCAGAGGGAGAGAGTAGCAGGGGATGAGGGGAGAGAGATGGGAGGAGGGCACATAAGAAAGGCAGGGCCTTTCTGAGGGTCATAGGAAGTATCTGAACTTTTCATCCAAGAAAGGGAGCTATTAGAGGATTTTGAGCAGGATTGTGAAGTGATTCTAACTTGATTTTTAACAGGGTCGCTTGGCTGCTGTGTGGAGAATAGACTGTAGGACAAGGGGAAGGGCAGGGAGACCAGTAAGAAGCTACTGTATTAGGAGACTCTCTTCCAGAGGTGTTTTAGCACAAATCACTTTGGAACCTTGGCGAGAGGTGCATCGTCAGTATGTAGTGGCAGTAATTCCAAGAATACAGAGCCCCCCAAGTGCTGGCTCTTTTCTTTTCTTTGTTTTTTTTTTTTTGAAAGCAAGAGTTATTTACAGTCTGCCTGTGACATGAACTTTATTGCATTTTACTTTTTTAAGATTATACAAAACACTTGTTGCACACTACATCTCCCTTCACCTGCTAATTTGGCACCAGCCCTAGGGTTGCAGTGCCAAGTGCTGCCTCTGTACCACCCCACTCTGGAGGCCATGGGACAGCTTATCTGTGAACAAGCAAGGACACTTGTTCACTCTGAATAAAGTTCGAATCATTTTCAGTATTAGAACCTGATTCTTGTGCGTTTAGTTGTGCATAGGAATAGAAATGTCTTTTTTTTTTTTGTGGTACACGGGCCTCTCACTGTTGTGGCCTCTCCCGTTGCGGAGCACAGGCTCTGGACGCGCAGGCTCAGCGGCCATGGTTCACGGGCCCAGCCGCTCCGCGGCATGTGGGATCTTCCTGGACTGGGGCACAAACCCGTGTCCCCTGCATTGGCAGGCGGACTCTCAACCACTGCGCCACCAGGGAAGCCCTTAGAAATGTCTTTTTACTAGAAAAGATCATGGATCACCCATGAAACACTGACTTCAGGTATAGAATTGTGCTAAGCATGGTGACATACAGAAATAGTAGACACAGTCCCTTCTCTGGCGAAGTACAGTCTACTTAAGGACAAAGATCCAAGAAGAGATAAATAACCAATACAAGCAGTAAACAGCTAGGACCCAAAGAAGGGGCACAAAGAGAGGATCCCATTTCCAGCTCGAATGGTCTCCTTGTAGAGATGGATGTTTTTTAAAGACAGCACAGAACGGACGTTTGTTGAGCCACCCACCCTCCTCTCCTAGCTTGGGCCTGGCTTGTTAGAAGTCAGCTGTAAAGGTGCATGCTTGTCATAATTTGTGACGTAAACCAGGCCAGCTAGAAGAACTGGCTCTTGCTCATACTGATCCAGTTCCTGGAAAAGGGCAGTAGCCTGGTCAGAAGAATGCCTCGGCTGTACATTAATCAGTTGTGCTTGCCAGGCCAAGCACTAACCCTGACCCCTAAATGTGTTGTTTTGCTCAGATTCACAGTCTGAGAATGAGGCTTCGCCAGTGAAACGGCCACGACTACTGGAGAATACTGAACGACCCGAGGAAACCAGCCGATCTAAACAGAAAAGCCGACGTCGGTGCTTCCAGTGCCAAACCAAACTGGAGCTGGTGCAGCAGGAACTGGGATCGTGCCGCTGCGGTAAGCATCCCCCCAGTGGAGGACACAGCATGGTGGAGGCTGTGTCCTTGGCGCCCTGAGAGGCTGAGCTCCTTCATTCTTCTCCCGAGTACCTCCCTTCGAGCTATAGCTTTGGAGCTTGGGAAATCAGAGTAGAGGATTCTTATTTCTAAACACCCTTTATTTCCTCTCACACATACAGAAAAGGCAAAAACCTCCCCAACTATTCTTACACATATTTCATTCGAGTTGCATTGTCACTGCTTACTGCTCTCAGCTTCTCTCCACTGCATATTACTGTGGTTCCTTCTCATTGATGACTTATTTAGAAGTTAACCAAACCAGTGAAATTCTGAGATATGTGCCATAAAATTCAGATATTAGATTAATTTTGAATGAGCTTCTTACTATATATAATAAATGGAAGATTTCTCCCCCATATCCCTTTTAAATTAAAGTTTGATTAGAAAATTATTTTCTTTGAACCATAATTCATTGTCAGTTAACCCCTTGAAATAGCTTTAAAGTAACCTTTTCCTTCTGTATTATCCAGTGTAATACCAACTCTTGGAATTTTTGGTGGGATGTACTTTTTAAAAACTTTATGCCTGCCCACAGTGGAACAAAACTTAGAACAATCCTTCCTCTCCCTTTGACCATATACATCGTGTCACATGGAAGCAAAATTGTGTAGCTGCATTATTTAGGCTGACTTACAGTTTTCCTGTCCCTGTTTTTATTTCTTGACTTTAGAGCATAATATTGTGAAATTGTTCTTTGGGACAGAGCTGTCATCAGGCACATTGGCTCTAGCCTCTGAGAGTCCTGTATCCTTTGTTCTTAGAAGTGAGCTTTTAGAAGCTTCCTTTTACCTCTGGGATGGCCATAGATATCCTGTAAGTACTGATGCTGGTAGTCAGGACTGGGTGGTTCTCCCAGCAGTTAGAAAGTTACAGCTGCTCAAAGCTCTTCATCTTCTGAAGAGATAGCCGTCGCTGCTCCTGTCCCTGAGTTATCTGCCCTGTTGGAAATGAGAAGGACAGGAGGGAGTTCCAGCCTCTCATGGAAACTGAGTTGGAACTCCTTTCCTGTCATGAGTAGAAATCTGTTTGTTACACAGTCTGGTGTGTGATACTCAGCAGTATCAGAAACATATTTATATTCAACTGCAGAAATGGTGACTAGCATGTGGAGTCCAGGTATCACTGGACAAGTTTTTAGTCTTTAACCTGGCGTTTATTTATCCTATTAAATGCTTGTGTGAAAGTGTAAGGAGAGAGGTAGGAGAAGACGTGGGTGCAGAGGCTGTCAGCAGAATTTTCAAACCTCACTTTTGTTCCTGCAATGTGATGTGGTCCAGGTGAGCCCA
This sequence comes from Lagenorhynchus albirostris, assembly GCF_949774975.1. Classification (NCBI taxonomy): domain Eukaryota; kingdom Metazoa; phylum Chordata; class Mammalia; order Artiodactyla; family Delphinidae; genus Lagenorhynchus; species Lagenorhynchus albirostris. The sequence continues at coordinate 67,786,408 of NC_083104.1, forward strand.
GAACCTTTTTCTTAGGCTGTGTCTTGATCAACCCTCCCAGGTAATGTAAAATTCTTAATGAGGTAGTGAAGGAATACTGTGGTTACCCAAGGAAACTTTGGGGTCTCATGGCTAACCAGCTTTGCCCTTAGTGGTTTGTCTGATCTTTTGTGGTCTGCAAATTATTGCTTTGGTCTTCACGTGGACCCCTGGGGGCTTCAGCAGTTCAGCCTGTTACCAGTGTTGTGTAGCTTCCCTGACCGTTTGCCTGTTGCTTTTGTAACACAGGCCTTTGGTGATTCCTAAATTAGAATCGTGGGATTTTCCTGTACCTTACATTCTTGTTTCCTTCTTGAAAGTAACTGAATTCTGGGTATTACACAGGATTTGCCCTAGTGGATCAAGCAGTTGATCCATCAAGTGTGCTGTCTCGCCTCTGGCAGTGGCTAATAACCTCCTCTCCTTGTCAGGCAAGCAGTGAGAATTCACAGTTTAGTGCTGAGAGATCCAGAGGTGTGGTAACCAAGTCTCCCAGTTTACCCTTCAGCTTTGATGCAAGCCACCTATTTCCTAAGGTCTTAAGCACCAAGCTGAAAATATCTAGAAATATATGTTGGATGACTTCATGTGCTCCTAAAGTGAAGCCAACTTGACTGACTCTGGTAAGTGCAGATTACTCTGCTGTGCTCTTCACCTCTCAGGCAGGAGGCTGGGTTTCTAAGTAAGTGCCTACTGGGTTTGCCATAGACGTGCATTCTCTTTAAATGATCTAACACGTGGTCCCTTGGCTTATGCCCAATTCTGAGGGTCGTCTTATAGAGAGATTTGATTTTTCTGCTGGAGAAGAGAGCCCTGAGCTTTCTGCAGTCCCTCCAGCTGTAGCCTTCCTAGAGAGAGCTGGGAGTTCAGTTGGGCCCACTGAGAGCATTATACTTATGTGCCCAGAAAAATGACTGAGTCAGCTGCCACATTTTAAAAGATGAAGGACAGTAATGGGAACACACACCTCTGGGACTGTCCCTGACAAATATCTCTTGTGTTCCTCCTGCCTGTCTGCTTGGATCTCTAGGAAAAGGTGAGTTGTACAGTTATTTCCTTGAGGCTGCATGGAGTGCTAGGGAGACGTTTAACTGCCCTGAAAGGTTTTGGAAGACGGGAAACACAGTAATTTACTACTGAAAGTGAAGATTCAGGAAGGCGGTTTGAACTCAAACAGAACACTTCTCCACTGCAGAAAATCTTTTTTTTTATATGTATTCACAATCTTTTTTTCCATTCCCCTTCCACTCTGTACAGGTTATTAACTGCTGACAAGAAATTCACATCTCATAAATAATGCTTAAGAGCCGTTGCTATATAAATTGAATGTGTTATGAATTGTGATGGGCCTTTTTGTAGCATTCGATGCCTAGAGCAGGAAGAACAGAGGATGTCATTTTCATTAATTTCTAATGAGGTGCCAATTAAAGACAGGGAAGCCGCTCCAAAGGGAAGAGTGGCCAAGCTCCCCTGAATCCTCCGCCTGGGGCTGTCATCCAAACACTGCCAGCAAGCCTTCTCTAAAAATTCCATTAAATCACAGTCTCATCAAGAGCACACAGACACATTCAGCTCCCCTTTGATCTTCAAAAGAGCAATTTGTAAAGCGAGTTCTGAGCCTTCTCACATAGGGAACAGCTAGAGGTGATAGGAATTGTTAATTGCCAAGACACTCCATGGGCTTTCAATAAGGAGGTGAGTTTTGAAGATGAATTCTCCTCTGCCTCGCTGTGACTAGATAACCTTTAAATCAACAATACCATAGTGACACCCTTTTCCTGTGAAATCTTTCTGGGTGCCAATCAGTAAAAGCATGTGGTGAGGCTGGGGTGATACCCTGCATCCTAGTGTATCTTCAGCAGTTTAACTTCTCAAGATGGAAAACAATTGCATAAACATGGATTTATTTGTTTCATTTTCTACTCAGTAGGCAAATTGATCAGCTTGTTGTCTTTACAGGGGTCTTGTCTCTCCAAAGGCCACCTGGAGGGTGTTCTGAAATCTGGCCATCCTCATCCAGTCTGGGCCACAGCACAGCCACGTGGATACTGTGTTTTCTAATCAGATCTTGCATGATGCATACCGCATGGCTTTTTAATCGCTATGCATTGCTTCCCAGAACCACAGAATTAATTTTTAAATAGCAGTCTAAGAGTTTGCAAAAGTTATGGCATGTTTTCAGTTGACAGTGACTTACACTGTAAGATGATATGCTCCCTTTTGGGACAACAGTGCTTTTACTAACCTCTTGAGTAATCTGACTTCGTTTACTGCTTTCAAAATAAATTTTATATTCCCTTTAGAAACTCAGAGTGATGCTTTAGCTGGGACCTTTAGTTTGTCGACTTAAAGTGCCTCAGTGGTCCTTTCTGCCTTTTCATTCACTGTCAAGCTGAAGTCAGCTAGCATTTATTGAGATGTGATTTTTCATAAAGCATTTTGCTAGGTTTTGTGGGGAATATAGGAGGTAGAATACAGAATATAGGAGCTCATAGTTTAGGTCAGTGATTTCAGACTTAAGTGGGCATCAGAATTGCACAGAGGGCTGTTAAAACACATTCTGCTGGGCCCACCCCCAGAGCTTCTGACTCAGTGGGCCTTTTTAACAGGTTCCCAGGTAATAACTGATGCTGCTGGTCTGAGGACCATGTTTTGAGAACCACTGTTCTAGGAGCTTCTCAATCTGGGAAGCCTCTAAAATATAGAATGTCTGGGCCTCACACTTAACAATTAAATCAGAAAAGGTTTCTGGGTATTGTTTTTTTTTACATTTTGGAAATTAAAAGTTTGTCCTGGACCATTTGAAAGTAAGTTGCAAACATTGTGACCCTTTATCCCTATAAACGTCAATGAATATTTCCTGAGAATAGTTATTTTATATAACCGCAGCAGTTATCAGCTTCAGTAAACTGATACTGATAAATACTTTCATCAGATCTCTTGTCCATATTCTAGGTTTGCTAGTTGATCCAATAATATACTTCATAAAAGCATTTTCCTCCCTTTAGTACAGAATCCAGTCCATGATCAAGTGTTGAATTTAGTTGTCATGTCTCTTTTAGACTCTTAAGCTGGAACATTTTCATTGCCTTTCTTTGTTTTTAATGATATTGACATTTTGAAGGCTGCATTTCTCCACCCTCCTCTGCTTACCCTTCCCAACCCCCCACTTTTTTAAATAGAGCACTCCTTGTTTGCAGGTTGTCTGATGTTTCTTCATGATTAGATTCAGGTTATGTATTCCCAGCCAGAATGCTATGTGGGTGATGTTGTGTCCCCCTCAGGGTTCTTCATTGGGAGGCACGGATGTTTATCTGCATCTCATTATTGATGTTAATTTTGCTTCATTCACCCAGTCTAGGTGTTGCCTGATGTCTCTAAAAATAGTATTTTTGCCCTTGCAACTAGTAAGCAATCTGTGGGAAACACTTTGACTATATAAATGTCCTGATCATCATCAAAAAGGTCTCCTAGATTTAGCATCCATTGATGATTCTTGCCTGAACCAGTCTTTACTACGATGGTTGCAAAATGATGCTTTGCTAACTCCAGTCCTTCTCCTGCATTTACCATTTGCACGGAGCATTCTCCTCCCCCATTTATTTATCTCTTACTGGTTTGGACTCTGGGCTCTTGTATTTTTCAGTGGTTTATAATTCATTACTGTACTTAATTATTTTGTTGCTCAAATTGTCTCAGATTTGGCCGGTGGAAATTCCTTCAAGCTGAATTCTGTATTTTTGTGACATACCTCCTGTTTTTGTTTATTTTAAAAATTAATTAATTAATTAACTTTGGCTGCATTGGGTCTTCGTTGCTGTGCGCGGGCCCTCTCCAGTTGCAGGGAGCGGGGACCACTCCTCATTGCGGTGCGTGGGCTTCTCACTGCAATGGCTTCTCATGTTGCGGAACACAGGCCCTAGGCAGGCGGGCCTCAGCAGTTGTGGCACATGGGCCTAGCTGCTCCACGGCATGAGGGATCTTCCTGGGCCAGGGATCGAACCCGTGTCCTTTGCATTGGCAGGTGGATTCTTAACCACTGTGCCACCAGGGAAGTCCCTGCCTCCCGTTTTTTAAAAAGCATTTTCTTATTCTGTGGCCTAACATGATGTGTTCTGGATGCATCTTGTACTTGCTTAGTCCTGGAATCAGCCACTTTTCCAAGATCCCTAAGCTGATTTAAATAGGCATTCAGAGTAGGAATTTGCTGGTCCTGAGTGGAAGGCAGGCACATGCATGAAATAAGTGGCATCCAGGGCAGCCTACCATAAGAGTTTTAATCAAGGTACAAGCCATATGTTATAGGAATATGGGGAGGGAGAGATTAATTCCAACTGGAAGACTCTGGACAGGCTTCCACAATAGGGGCATTAAAGGAAGGGTGGGACTTAGAAGTGCAGAAAGACAGGATGCTTGGACCAAGCTGGTGTTCTGCAGGTGACCTCTGTGCAGCCCGATGGAGCCTTGTGGTTGAGTGAGGAGAGACTGCTACAAAAGGAGGGAAGGGATTCCAGATTCCAGGCTGTAGGGTTTGGACATTGGTTTGCAGTGAAAAGCTATCAGTGGTTTGAATGTGGTCAACACGATCTAATTTGACTTTTTTTTTAAAAAATTAAGCACACAGGAAAGCCCGGGAGGCTGTTGAATCTTCTTAGAGGAATGATCTAGGGAGAGTGTGAACTGATTCACAAAGTGGAAAGGAATGTGCACGTGTCACAGCCGTCCCCGTCCACTACAGGGGACTGACTGAGTGGTGAACAGATAGTGATATTCTGAGGTCGAGTGTGGGGCGAGGAGCTGTGGTGATTATGAAGCATGTAGGTGACGTGAAACTACCAGGCTGGTCCATTCCACCAGCATCAGAAACCACCACAAATAAGCCCACATCTAGGCCTTTATTTTAACTCTCTTCCAAGTGTGATTTAAAACTGTCAGGGACATTTGGCATTCTGTCCTATGTCTCAAAGAAAGCGAGGCTATATTTTCTTATAAAAGGCCTTATTCTGTGTACAGAGTTCTAGCCTGGATCTGTCAGAAAACCCTAGTATCCATGGAAACACCTGAGATCCTTTATCATGAACAAATTGGTTTGGTCAGTTAGGTGTTATCATTACTGCCGTTGAGTATCGAGTCCATGCTCTGCAGTGTGTTGTATAGAGTGTGGTGACCAAGATCCCAGCCCTTTAGGAGCTCCTGTTGTTTTATGCTGAGTCTGGCAGTGAAAGGCTAAAGTTTTTCCAGCACTTCTGAGACAGCAGCTGGGTGTTATGTTACCTTACGGCTCAAGAGAAGGAGGTGCCTGCCCACCCTCCCAAAAGCAAAAACAAAAACAGCAGCAGCAACAGAAAACCTTTGATGGGCGTTACTGTATATATGAGAGCTAAGAGTAATTGAAAGTCTTGAGGCAAATTGAGAAAATTTTCTCCCTTTGCTACTCTCTTCCTTTCACTCTCACTGTACTTTCACCTAAACAAGAGTATGCTTATTTGTAGTCCCCATTTAATCTTTAATGTGTAAGAGTTCTGGTCTAAAACCAAACAGATTAGTCCCTCTGCTGCTCCTCTAAATTGCAAGTTGAGGTGTTAGAGCAAAACAAATCAAACCTTTACTGAACACTAGCTCCACATATTTGGCCCATTAGTTTACCACGTCCCAGAGAGCCAAGCTACCATATGTCCTTTAACAAGGCTGTAGAGAGATATTAGAAACATTAAGAGCTCCCCTCCCCAGCAAAGGAGCATCAAAGACCAAGCTTTTAAAATACAAAATGTGCAGAGCACATTTACTGATGCCTGTGTCACTTCCCCACTCATACCCTACCGACAGGCAAACCAGCAGACCCTTGTCCCATGAAGTGAATATTTTCCATCTGGATAGCAAATTTGCAACTATTTCTATAGTCTAGTCTTAGCAATAACAACACAATAATAATTTAATCAAAACTATTTGGATAGGGCTTCCCTGGTGGCGCAGTGGTTGAGAGTCCGCCTGCCGATGCAGGGGACACGGGTTCGTGCCCCGGTCCGGGAAGATCCCACGTGCCGCGGAGCGGCTGGGCCTGTGAGCCATGGCCGCTGAGCCTGTGCGTCTGGAGGCTGTGCTCTGCAACGGGAGAGGACACAACAGTGAGAGGTCCGCGTGCCACAAAAAAAAAAAAAACCACCACCACCAACAAAAACTACTTGGATAGGTTACCCTGTTTTAGGATATTTCTTTATGGAGAGAAAAAAATGGCTTATTGTAAAAGGAAATGAATTTTTTAAATTCTAAGAGTAGATAATTTTAGTTAGTTCTTTGCCTAGTAAGGTGTGTGTTATATGTGTGTGTTTTTTGGATTTTTTGATATATAATTTACATACCATAAAATTCACCTGTTTCATATAGTTCAGTGAGTTTTAGTAACTTTAAGTTGTACAGCCCTTACCAAATTCAAATTTTAGAATATTTCCATTACCCCAAAAAGTTCCCACGTGTCTCATTTTCAGTCAGTCACTACACTCTCCTACCCTAGCCCCAGGCAACCACTGATCTGCCTCTGTTGGTATAATTTTGCCTTTTCTAGAATTTTAGCATCAGTGGATTCAAACAGTATATATATACAGTCTTGTGTGTCCACATAGTATGTTGTTTTTGAGATTCGTCCATGTTGTTACATATCAGTAGTTCATTCCTCTTTAATGTTGAGTATTATTTCATTGTATGGATAATCACATTTGTTTATCCATTTACCATTTGACATACGTTTGGGTTGTTGCCAGTTTGGGGATATTATGAGTAGAGCTGCTATAAATATTCATGCAGAAGTCTTTGTATGGACATATGTTGTACCTTCTTGGGTAAATACATAGAGGTAGAATTGCCAGGTTGAATGGTCATTTTCTAAGAAAATCCCATCAGCAGTGTATTAGGGTTCCAATTTCTCCATGATTGGCCAACATTTAATATTGTCATTCTTCTTAACTTTAGCTATTCTAGTGGTTGTGTGGTGCCATCTCACTGTCGTATGTTAACTCATTTCTCTAATGACCAGTGACGTTAAGCATCTTTTTCATATGCCTTTTGGCCACTCATATATCTTCTTTTCTGAAGAGTCTGTTTATACCTCAGATATCTTGCCCATTTTAAAAAGATTTACAGAATTGCCATTTTAACAATATTCCAACCTATGAGTATGATATGTCTCTCCTCTTATTTAAGTCTTCTTTAATTTCACAGCAGTGTTTTATATTTTTCAGTTTCCATTCTTTGTTAAATTTATTCATAACTATTTTAGTTTTTTGATGCTACTGTAAATAGAATTTAAAAATTTTATTTTCAGATTGTTCTTTGCTGCCACTTTGAAGTGCAGCCGGTTTTTGTATATGATCTTTTATCTTACTAAAGATAAAAAGTAAATTTATCTTACTAAAGATAAATTTAGCAACCTTACTAAATTCACTAGATTCCCTTAGGGTTTTCTGTATCCATGATCATGCCATCTGCAAATGAGGGCAGTTTTACCCCTTTCCAATCTGTATGCCTGTTACTTCTGTTTCTTGTGTTATTGCACTGGCTAGGACCTGTCGCATGATGTTGAATAGACGTGTTGAGAATGAACTTCCTTGCCTTTTCTTTGATCTTACATAGAAAGCATTCAGTTTTTTACCATTTATGTCTGATTTAGCTGTAGATTTTGCATAGCTGTTCTCCATCCTGACAAAGTTCAATAGTTGTTACCTGTGGAATACATTGTAGGAAAACATAGGAAATGTTCAAATACATTCTCCCAAAACAGCTGATACAACTCATGGTGAGCTACGATGTGACCTAAAAAAGGTGAACAAAGGCGTGTTTTAAAGACTTCTCCTGTCCCATGCTTACAGTTGAAACACATGCCCTTTGTTCAGAGTCCTAACGTGTCTGTCCAGCCATAGTGGGGAAAGCCTGTGACCTGAGGGCACTCCTCTTTTTTCAAAACCAAAATCGTAACAGATTTATAACCCAAGATGCCGTTCTGGGTTATTCTCACTTGAGATAATGAAAGCAAACCACACTGAGAAATGCTTTGTTTGAATTAAATGCTTTTATTACTGCAATACGAAATCACAAAAAAATTGTGGGTAGATGGGTAATAGAATCACGTACCACCAAGATGAGAGGAAGCCTTAGCAGTCATTTAGTCCAACGCCCCCTCCCCCATTTTTTTGTTTGCTTGTTGTAAACGAGGAAACTAAGGCCAGAAAAGTTGCCACTAGCCTCGTATCACACCTGTGTGCTAAATGTTGTTATTTCACGCAGGCTTTGATCTGAAACTCAAGGACTGCTGAAGAGTTTCTGACCAACATAACTGCTCACAGCAGAGCCCACTCTCCCTCCCTTCAGCATAGCTTTCAGCCCCCACTGACTACAGCTTCTTGTCACATATTCTTGGCCATCCCTGGGGGACTTCTGTTCTTATCTCCTCTGAAGTACCCAGAAGATTTCTTGGTCTTTCCTCCAGATTAATACACCTGACTCTCTTAACCTCCTCTTAGTTCAGCCTCCAGAACCTTGTTCAGGACTTGGGACTCTTATATGGACCCTTCACAGCAAAATGTCACCAAATTAGACCAGTTGTGGTAAAAATAGTATTTAGTCAAAATAACAGGGTTAAAATATTATTTCTTTCAGAATTGATATCAAATTGTTCACAAAGGTGTTGCTAAAGAAATGTCCTTTCTTGTGCCTTTTATGTGTGTAGTTAAAACTAATTTGTGTTTAGTACATTGTATGCAGATATCTGCTAGTAAACACTCTCTGTCATCATACTATATTCTTATGTGACTCCCTCTTGAGTAGAACTTTTTTTTTTTTTGAGGTACGCGGGCCTCTCACTGTTGTGGCCTCTCCCGTTGCGGAGCACAGGCTCCAGACGCACAGGCTCAGCGGCCATGGCTCACGGGCCCAGCCGCTCCGCAACATGTGGGATCTTCCCGGACCGGGGCACGAACCCGTGTCCCCTGCATCGGCAGGCGGACTCTCAACCACTGCGCCACCAGGGAAGCCCTTGAGTAGAACTTCTTAAAAAGTGCGGGCCTCAGACCAGCACTTCAGAGTCCCTGAGTAGGTGGGGATGCGTCTTTGGAAAGCAAAAATGCAGTTGCTCAGGCAATTCTAATATACCCCAAAGTTTGATACACTGCCTATACACTTAATAGCTCATTTCTTCATAGGAAATGTAAAGGTAATTTAAGACAAAATAGTTACTAGAAATTTCCAATGAGGTCATGCACGTCAGAGGTTTTATGTCAGATCTAGGCAACTCCATTCTCTTTCAATCAGAGATTTACATCTTCTGAGTGTTTTAACACATGCCTTCCTCCACTGGTCTCCTCTCTCCTGCTAGATTCTAAAATACTCAGAGAGCAGGACCATGTGTTGTTCTGTAGCTTCCCACTGCCCCTGTTAGAGTTATGTGGCCTATAGTAGGTACCCCATCTGTTATTATTTCTTGTAATAACATACAAGAAAAAATTAGAAGTCAATGAAATGTGGTGTTCTGGTGAGCCTGCTGGTTTTCTTCAGGGGAACGTCCTTTTGTGGTAGTGTTTGAAGGCAGGCCTAAGCAGGTGAATGGGAGAATGTCTGGCCCAGTCTCCATGGAAATTCTTCTTTTTTAAAAAAAAAATTATTTTATTTATTTATTTATGGCTGTGTTGGGTCTTCGTTTCTGCGCGTGGGCTTTCTCTAGTTGCGGTGAGCGGGGGCCACTCTTCATCGCGGTGCGCAGGCTTCTCATTGTCGTGGCCTCTCCTGGTGTGGAGCACGGGCTTTAGACGCGCAGGCTCAGTGGTTGTGACGCACAGGCTTAGTTGTTCCGCGGCATATGGGATCTTCTCGGACCAGGCCTCGAACCCGTGTCCCCTGCATTGGCAGGCAGACTCCCAATCTGCGCCACCAGGGAAGCCCTCCATGGAAATTCTTGATGCTGGCGTACATGTACGACCTGAGGGTTTCCCAAATGGAATAATTGACTTAAGGAATAAGGTTTGGAGAGAAAACCTTAGCATTATTTATTTTTACATACCTTTATCTGCCTTGAATTTTTATTGGTAGAGGGGGAAATATCAGGCGAGACAGGTATGTTATAAGAGCAGCATTGCTTGCTTGGTCTGATTAAAATTATTTGGTATGCTTTTGGTTTAATTAAATACTCAACTTTGGGGATGGGTGTATTTGCCTAAATAAAACTGGTGATTCATCTTGCACATGAATAAGATGGGCTCTTTGGGGCTCACAGAAACTACAGGTCACAGACCTACTGTGTATAACCACACCAGTCTCTCACTCCTGCCTAGCAAACCTATCACTCTCTGACACAGAGTCCAAGCACTTAAGGGACTTAGAAGTTATCCATCTGGCGCCAGTCCAACTCCCTGAACTAATGCTGCAGAAACTACATCAGCATTGCCCTGCCCTGGCAGGTAATCCAGCCACCATGTACATCTCCAGCCTGGAGAGAGTGAGGCCTGTCTTGTTGCAGGCAGCTTAGACTGACTAGGTGCTTCCTCCGTTGAACTAAAACCAGCCTCCGTACATGACATGTCCTCATTCCTCCTCACTCTGCCCTCTGGAGAGACCTGTCACAAATCATCTTCCTCTCCTGCAAGGCTTCTCTTCAGATATTTGAACACAGTGGCTTTGGCTTTCCAGCACCCCAGTCCCTTCCAGTAGCAAGTTCATTCACGGGGACTGAAGAATAGTGTGGGGACATCAAGGGCAGGGTGGGGTACAGGAATGCCAGACTGGGCTCAGTGCTTGTCTCCATAGTTTTCCTCATCAGAGGCCGTCACAAAATATGAGAGTCTTTTTAATAAAACCTTTCACCTGCTGATCTCCTTGTGGGACTGCTCAAAAGTCTTCTGTGGAGTCCATGGTTGGCCTCTGTTGCTGTAGTTCTCAGAACACACTGAAATTGACTGCATGTCTGTACTTCCTCCCAGACCATAAGCACTGGAGGACAGGGACCATATTGTGTTCTTTAGTAGCTCTCTGCCCTGCTATATAGTACCTGATGTGCAGTGTTGCCTGAATGAGTGAATGGATGAACCCTGTACCACTGCAGTTGTGATCCTCTGGGTGAAGGAAGAACAGCTTTAGGGCTTCTCTGGTGGCGCAATGGTTAAGAATCCACCTGCCACTGCAGGGGACAAGGGTTTGAGCCCTGGTCTGGGAAGATCCCACGTGCCTCAGAGCAACTAAGCCCATGTGCCACAACTACTGAGCCTGCACTCTAGAGCCCGCGAGCCACAACTACTGAGCCCACGTGCTGCAACTACTGAAGCCCACGCGCTTAGAGCCTGTGCTCCGCAACAACAGAAGCCACTGCAAAGAGAAGCCCGCACACTGCAACGAAGAGTAGCCCCCGCTCACCGCAAGTAGAGAAAGCCTGCGCGCAGCAATGAAGACCCAACGCAGCCAAAAAATAAATAAATAAAATACATTCATAAGAAACAAAAACAATAATCTTTGAAGAACAGCTTTATTGAGCACCAGCTATGTGCTGGATGCCTGCAACTGTGTTATATCATTTGACTCTTACAAAAGCATGGTTGGACAGATGGTACTCCCTTTTTACAGAGGTGAAACTCAAGCTTTGAAGTTAAGTAACTCAGAAATATTAGGGAGCACTTGAACCCAGGTCCGTTGAGCTGCCAGAATCTCACCACTTTTTCATGTTCCCACACTGGCCCATGGGGTGCCCTGAACAGTGAGGGTATGACTGCAGCATGAGTTGTCTCTATTTTCAGCTGTATAGTTCTTAGCAGTTCCTTGAGCACTTCCCCATCTCAAGGAAACATTCATTGGTAACAATTTATGCGACCTCCTGTCTGGGAACCACTGTTCCATGTGACACTTGTTGCTCCATCTAGATGTGATGCTTCTGGAGGACAGGGTCCATGGCATTGCCCCTTTTTTGTCCCCCACTGCGCCTGGATAATGAGAGACACAGTGGCACTTAATTCTCATTGACGTGTTTGTTCCATTTTCTCCTGAGTGCGAATTCATGTCCTCATTTTCCTTGAAAACTTGCCTCCTCCAGGATACCTTATGCAGTTGACCTCTCCTCAGTGCCCCCGATTTATTACACATAGCTGGATTGTATTGATTTTATTTGCAGTTGATTTCTTGCTTTGCTTCTTGTGTCCTTCAGCATTTTCTTCTCTGTGCGTCTCCAGCTGTCTTAAAAGCCGGGAACTAGTGACTTCTTTTTTCCCCTTCTCCTCCACCCAGCCCCTAGAATAGAGCTCTGTAAACAGTGCACAGATGGCCAGTAAATACTCTTGACTCCTTGAGTCTGATAGCTTCTTTCCCTTCCTGGACTGACAGCCCAACACTGGAGCTTGAATCCTTTATTTATTAGGTGAGATTTCTATAGGACCTTTCCTCTGAAGAGATCAATATCAGTGAAGTTTGTTTTTGCTTCTGGAAAGTGCTTTTAGCTAAGCAGACTGAGGTTCTGACAAGATCACATGATAGTCCTTACTCCTCACCTCTTGGCCCCTGAAGATGCAGACTCCAGGAAAAGCCTTGCCGCTTCAAGTTTTGCTGCTTTGTTGTCGGAAATGAGCCTGAATAAGACTGTGGCAGATAGCAGCACAGCTCTGCAGTGTTGGTTGACTTTGTAGCCAGCGTTACCAAAAGAGAACTTGCATTTGGGGGGCGGGGTGCTGCTGTCTTCTGGAAGGCAGATATGGAGAAGGCCGCCCACTAGCCAGAGCCCCAGGCACAGTGGTGGAGGGTTGTTGGCTCTCACACAGTGCCTGGTGTTGCTAGAACTGTTCAGCCTCTGAGACTCCAAGTCACCCTGCCAGGCGGCTGGGTCCCTGGGAGGGACCCACGAAGGGCATGAGACCCAGAGACTGAAAAGAAACAAGTGCTGGTGAGGCAGGGAGGAAGTGCTGAGAGCTGGTGCTCTCCTAGCTGGTGGGAGAGGAGCTGTCACGCTGCAGATGTGGGTGGTCAAGACTGACCGTGAGATATTGGAGCAGAGTTCAGAGGCCACAAACTGAAAAGGGTAAGTGAGTCCGCCCTATAATTTATTGGAGAAGTGCCTAAAGTAATTGGATCAGCTGGCTTGTCTAGGAAATTTCTCACCTTTCCACGTCTCCTTATTTGTTAAGATGTTATTCCCATCCCTGTTCGGAGTTAGGCAGAACCCAGTAGGGAATGAAGGCATTTACTGCAGGCTTAGCATAGAGGTGAGGGCAGCAGCATATAGAGGCTGCTTGGTGTGGGTACTCAACATCACCAAACTTGACCCGCCCTTGAGCCTGCAGTCCAGAAACTACCCTCTGCTGTCAGATCAGGAGTTAAGGCAACCATAGTTACTGAGGCACAAAAAAGAAAAGGGAAGAGAGCAGAAGTTGAGGTGTGGTGGTGTTGGAGAATCCCGGCATTGACTCATGGGGTAGTGTGAGCTTGGGAGGGGCCGCTGCTTATTTCCTCCTGTGATTTGAAAGGTGTTCTCTTTCTCTGTTGTCCCCTGTGGAGTTGAGAGTTTGGGCCACCGAACTGTCTAGTTTATTTTCTACCCCAGTGCCTGGGACATGGTTGGACAGAGGGGACGACAAGAAGTGCCCCTCTTTGCTTTGGGTACCTCACCAACTGCTGTACATGTAAAATGTACAGTTCCTGGTGGATACCTGGGAGACAGGTGACCCTGGCCTGTGGGGACCTCCCCCAGTGGCTCTCTTCCGCAGCAGCCAGCCAGGCCTGCTGTAGTTATTCCAATGAGTCCTCCAGAAAAGTGCTCCGGGGCTGCGGGGGAGCTGGGGGAAGTGTTCATGCAGGTGTCAGATGATTTTCTCTAGCCAAATTTTCTGTTAGGTATTGGTCGAGACACTGCTTGTAATGCAGGAGATGGGTTGTTCTTACGCCGTAGAGTGGGAGGTGGCAGGCGGTGGCTGTGGCCGTTGAAGACATTTGCTGTGGGTCAAGGAGGCTTAACTAGTGACAGCCCATTTGCTCCTCAGGGAGCTCAGGAGCGGGCCTCTTCCTCCCTGGATCGTCGTGAGGACGCCCGCTGTGCAGCAACAGGCTGTTGCTGTCCAGTGAGACAGAAGCTCCGAGTCAGCACGTGATGGAGTCTGTGCATCCTTGTGATTAATACCTATGATGACATGTGTTCTTCAGAGCTGTGCACCTCGGTTACAGATTGACCAGGAGGGGGAAAGTTCCAGACACACAGATTACAGGGCCAGCTTTGTGTTAATTCTCTTGCATCAATTAAATTGCTCTTCCCTTGAACTGAACTGCTACCCCAGGATTAATTTTCCTTGGAATCTGGAGTAATTGACCAAAATACTAGGGTAGAAGAGGAAACGAATGTCAGTGGGAACCTGTGTGTTTACGTTCAGTTCTTCATTATCTGTACTCGGCACATTTGTGATCATGAGTTACAGCAAAGTTTTAATTCCAAGAAAGCATCTAATGCCATCTTGGACATTTCTGGGTTGCCTCTCAGAGTGAGCTCAGCAAATATAGGCTCATATTAATAACAGCAATAGAAAAGCATAATTAGGTAATTAGGAAAGTAAACTTGCTACTGCAAAAAAATTAAAAAAATACATCCAAAGCCAAAGCCAGACAGTAATCATCTTTACATTGCGTTTGCTGTACCCTGCTCACCCAGGTGGTTGGAAGTGAACTGTGTGGTGGTGGTCCTCTCCAGGAAAGGGGGCGAGGGCACAGTTACCAGCAGTAAATGTTCTTTTATTTTTTATATATATTTAAAAATTTACTTTCTTCTTTCCCTCCCTCCCTCCTCTCTCTCTCTTTGGCTGTGTCAGGTCTTAGTTGTGGCATGCAGGATCTTTCGTTGTGGCGCATGGGAATCTCTCTAGTTGTGGCTTGTGGGTTTTCTCTCTCGAGCTGTGGCCGCACGCTCCAGGGTACATGGGTTCTGTAGTTTATGGCACGTGGGCTCCTTGAGGCGCGTGAGCTAAGTAGTTGCAGCACACGGGCTTAGTTGCCCCACAGCATGTGGGATCTTAGTTTCCCCACCAGGGATTGAACCTGCATCCCCTGCATTGGAAGGCGGATTTTCTTTGTGTAAAGAAATTTTCTTTGTGTAAAATGTTGTGTAGCAGAAAGAAAGCCATGTGAGTAGGAGGAAGGAGCAGGGGAGGAGGGGGCACCCAGCCTTGAAACCAGCTGAGTGCGTTGTACTGTGTAAGGTGCAAGGGGCAACAACAGCTGGAAGAGCTATCCTGGTAACAGCCAACCTTCCTTGAGTCGAGGCTTCAGCTGCTCTAGTCTTTAGTGCCCGTAACAACCCCGTTTATAGGAGACACACCTGAAGGTCTGAAAGGCTAAATGGCTTACTAGCAGCACACAACTGTCAAAGCAGTGCAGCTGGAACACGAATCCAGTACTTGGGCTCCAGAGCACAAGATCCTCACTGAATTATCCAGAAAGAGAACTTGAGGTTGCCCTAAGGGACATGCCGTAGCAGCAGGGGTGGGACTAAGCCAGAGGTTTCTCCCAATGCCGGTCTGTCATCTCTGTCCTCCCCTGTGACCCCAGAATGTGGATTGTTGAAAGGCCAGCAGAGAAAAATGGGGTGAGTATTCCTCTCTTTTCCAGGTGTTGTTCTAGAGAGACGCATGGCATCTGCAGTCTGGTGTCCCCTGACGGCATTGCCACTTGGCCATTCTGGACTTGGATGAACTGGCTCTTGCCAGTGTAGCCTTCAGGGGTGGCGAAACAGGCCACAGTTCTCTGCTGAGCCGTGTGTGAGGAGCCTGGCTTTAACTAAGTTGCCCCCGTGGGCCCAAGCTTTGCCCTCGGCCGCTCTTGGGTAGGATGGGTTTGGCCCTTTTTTTGCCTCCACTGCAGCTTTGGAGTTGGTTTTCTAGGAGACCTCTCTGAGAGGATAATCTTTTACAGGACAAGGAAATACTGAAAGAGAAGGCCAACAAATCAGGAGCCTGCGGAGAGGAGGATAAGGTCGCCCCCAAAAAAGAAGTTTCCTGCTTGTCCCTCACTATTCTCCTGAGGCCCCAGAGAGGTGGGGGTGGGCAGAGGAAAGAGGAGGCCAGGAATGCAAGCACCTTCTAGGGCTTTTGGATGCTAAAAAGTGCCCCAGCTCCTAAGAGGCTGACGCTGGCTGCCTGCTTTCAGCTACTGAAAGGAAATGTTTGAAAGAGCAAGTCATTATTCCTGTGGCAGAAGCTGCCTTGAGCCATTTTCTCTCAGTTTTAAAATACATGTTCATCTCTAGGTAAAACAGCCTAGCACAACGTGAGCCTGCAGCCAGCCCCCTTCTCCTCGTGCACCCAGGGGTTACAGAGCTTGCTGGGGGAGGGTTCTCAGGTCAAAGCTGAGGGCACAGTTTCCTTCCTGGTGCGGGCACCTGGACCCCAGGCCCGGCCCACCCCTACCTGCCACATACACCCTGTGGTAAAAATAGGGTAGGCTTTTCCTGGGTGGAGGCAGGAATGAAGGGTGGAAGACTTGTTCTCTGGACGTCGGGTGGTAGAAGGAGATGTTCCTGGGAGAGGGCGAACATTCCCCACGGACGAAAGGAAGGAGGTCAGAGTTTTTGCAAGAATGAAGCAGTCTGAAGAGACGGCGATAAAGGACACCAAGAATGGTGGATTTTTCTATACTTGGGAACTGACGTGTGCACACACCGTGTCGGGAGCTTCATTAGGCTGGGCCGTGACGGCGTGGCTCGCCTTCACCACTGGCCGCTCCCAGGGCCTTCGCGAGTGCTCTTTGCGTGGGCTTGTGTATCTTTGCCTTCTGTCACAGTGCTTTTTGTTGTAGTGTTTAGCTTGTATCTAACTGATGTTTTAATTGATTTGGGGGAAAAAATGATTGCTTCTGTTTTAGAGCTGTCTTGGTATTGTTCTGTGGTTTTTACTGAATTGTTGAGTACACTGGGCTCTTCTAAATTGCATGTTCTCCTTCCCCTTGGAAAAGAGACTGATGCCTGCTTGGTGGTTCACTGTGGCTTTGGTTCCAGCCCCTTGGGCCACTGACTCTGTCCATCCACCCATTCTCTCCCCCAGCCCAGCCGAGCACGGTGTGAGCTAACTCAGTGAGCCACGATCCAGTTCTTTTTCTTGGAGTGTGATTGCTTTTCCCGCCTCCATGCAAAGTCAGGGAGGGAGGAGAATGTAAAACAGACGCGTTCCATTCCCGAAACACCTGTGGCTGCTTTGCCTGTACCATGGGCCTGATGAGATAAAATGCATTAAGATCCTTTAATGCATTTCTGTGCTACAAATTCTGCCTTGGGCATTGATTGGGTCAGCGGACATGGTGTAATCCAGGGATTGCTGCTGGTGGGAGTATAAATGGTTAATGCTTTCCAACAGGCTTTCCTGTACCCTCCTGCTGTTCCTAACATGTACTTACAAATGAGCTGTGAGGTCAGTTAGCTGTCCTGAGTTTTAAGAAACTTTTTTGTTGTTGGAAAAATGTGATTCTTTTCTTCTAATGTGCTTGCCTGGTTATTTCAGACACGAGTCAGGTATATTTGTTGTTTATGTTTGAAGTAGACACTTCAGATAGCAAATGGTACCTATTGACCTGAGATTTGGAGGCTCTGTTACCTAGGTTTCTCAGGGAGCTTTGGGAGGCCTTGGGTGGGCTCTGTTTGCTGTTTGGATAAAAATATCAAGGTGCATTCTCTGATTTACCTCCTCCCTGGACACATCTGCCTGGGGCTTGTTGCTGGTGGGCAGGCACCGGGAACAGACGTGCAGTCTGGATAGCGCGTACACGCATGGCGCTGCCTGAGGCTGCACACCTGGAGATCATTTTACAGTGCCTCGGTCCACAAGGCTTGTCAGTATTTTTAGGTTCTGCTTGAACCTCTGACGATCTGAAATTCAAATGAGCAAGAAAGTGTAAAATATTTCTTGTGAGTGAGGTGAGAACACCGGAGCAGCTGGAGCGGAGGCCCACCCTGGTCTGAGGCTTCACTGAAATGGCCACTTTGGGAGAGCCCCCGAGTGGGGGGATCTGCAGGAAAACAAATGTTTAATTAATTAAAGTCCACAAGTATCCAGAGCTGCCCAGTTTTGTCAACTTTTAAATGGTGCTTTTTTACTCCAAGATAAAGCCAATAAGCAACATTTCTGTCTGGCAGGGACTGAATAAAAATGTCAAGGGTTCAGACTTTGTGAATTCTGGCATCGCTTTCTCTGTCTCCTTTAGGAAATTCCATGGGAAAAAGACAGTTCCAACCCCTGCTCAGTTCTTAAGGTTCAGAGGGAAGCACTGGCCTGGGGATCCGGGGCCTCAGCCAGGGGTAGGGGCTGTACTGCCTGCGGGGTGACAGGTTGGCTCCGCCCTCGGTGCTCCAGCTCCTCCTCCACACACCTTCCCCACCCCCAACACCACAGTGGTGCCTGAGGGTGGGGGGGGTAGTTGGGGGGAAAGGGGACTGGCCTATGAGGCCAATTATCTGGTTCAGCTGCCCTCAGGGCCCCTGCCTGCCAGCACGGCTGAGAGGTAGTGACCCTTTCTCCTCAGGCCCTGGGTATTCCTCTTGGGCAGTGATTGTCAATGATTTTTGTCAACAAGTAAGTGAAACAGGAAATACTGTTACAACTTTATAGCACTTAGTCAGGTATTGGGTGTTAGTTATATCATCTTTGCTTAATGATGGCATTTGTCAGACTGTTCTCAATCCTGGTGTAGAGTCTCAAAATACCCACACCCGTCTCTGTGTGAGCAGAGGTGAGATTTAGCTATGGATGAGGGCGTCTGAATGAAATGGATGACTTTCAGATGTTAGCTTTAAAAGCTGAAGTTTGGTTCCCACCAGATGAGCATTTTTAGAAACCTGCATGTCAGACCTTTATGAGTCTTGGAAGAGTGAACCTTGGATCCATTTTCTGCCGGGAATGTGTTTTTAGAGATTTAAGGTGTCGAGCATCTTCAGGTCTGTGTGGCCTGTGGCTCTACACCAGGAGGGCTGAGACCAGGTGTGCTTGTTTATAACCGTGAGCAGCCTGCGCTGAAATGCTTGTCCTCCCACAGGAATCCCCTGGCCTCTCTGTTCAGGGTGATGGTGACCTGAGTGTGCTGCCTCTGCGTTTCTCATTCACATGGGACCCTTTCAGGACAGAGGGTTAAGATAGGTCTTGAATTGTACTTTTTGCCTTTTGCCTGCTCTGCCCCCTCTGTTGCTGTCCACAGCCACAGCGCCCTGGGAGGAGCCCTGCGCGGTTCAGCCCCTGTGGCTCCCTGGGCAGGCCTCTTCGTCCAGCCCTGAGGCTGCCTGCTCAGTTGAAGGTGTTTTCGAAATGAGGGTGTAGCTGCCGGAGACCTTGCTGCGTAGCTTGCAGAACGGGGGCAGGACGGCTGACTGGTCTCACCTGTGCTGGTCGGGCCTCCTCCTCTCCCCATGCCCAGGATGGCCTGTCAGGAGCCAGGCAGTGGCAGGTGGAGAGGGGCCTGGAAGGTGGGCCGTGGGACCCAGTGCTTAGACAGCTCTTCTGCACCCTCGCCTTTTAATCAAGGGCTCATCCCAAATTGCTCTTCTGCCCTGACAAACAAAGAAACACCCACACAAGTTCTTGAGCGTTTTGTGAAATTTAAACCACATTTAGTATTATAGGCTGATCTTTTTTCAAAAACTTTTGCCTTGGGTGTTTTCCTCGCTTTTGGGGGGTTGGCATCCTTTTAATCATTATCCTACTGCTTATCTCTCCAAAGCACTGTATGTATATAGGTATCATAAGCAAAAGTATATTGAAATTGTTTTTAATACTACATGATGCTGATCTATGTGACCATAAGGAGGGTGTAGATATGAATTGTACATATGTGAGTGAGTTTGATAATGATATATAACTTTTTAAAATCGGGGAGAAAGAATTTCATGATACCCTGGGTAGTAATACCAAAGCCCCTGTCGCAGCTCTGCTGATCAGTTCAGCGTCCTTTCTGCTTTCCTTCCCTCTGGACACTGCCTTGGCTGACCCACTCTGGAAAGGCCCCACTTGGTTTCTAATAAACGGCATGAGGAAGTGTTGAGGCTGTAAATCCCCTTGTGCTCTAAAACTGTGTTCATCACTGAAATGAGAACAATCTGCCTCCCCAGCAGCCTAACTCACTTCTCTCCATATGCTCAGCTTGGTCTCCAGATTTCAGAGAATAATTGAACGTTCATGACACTTGAGTGGTTTCTGGAAACAGGTCTGTGGGTATCGAGAGAAGACAATAAAGACTCACCCCCCCCCCAGTCACCCCCGAATGCTTTCCTGTATCCAGAACAGCCCACCCCAACTACTGACACCAAAGTACATTTAGCCAATTGGCTGCTGTCGGTGCGTAATACCTACTCAGCATTTGGGACAAGTTCCAGCATGTAACTTCCACTTGGTGAGTGAACTTGACAGGAGAGGGAATTGAGCTTAATTTATATCATCTAATAACCTCAGTGCAGCAACTTGGGAAGTTAGCCTTCCAAAATTTCCCCCAGACTTTTCCCCAGTGAATTACAATGCCATATATTGTAAATTTCACCAGCTCTGCTCCCTGCTGAACTGGTAAAAATTTACCTGCTGTTCAGTGATTTTCACCTTTCAAAAATCAAAGGCAAGTGTCAAGCAAGGTGTGTCTGACAGAGGTACACAGGACTTGAGTAGAGAAATAAGGTGTTTTTGGCTGAATGGAGAATCCTTGGGTGGGTAGAGAGAACATCCAGGAGCTCCTGTGGTTGTTGTGCCCTGTTTCCTTTTCCAGACAGAACCTGGGGCTCTCAAGTCCACCCACCGAGTTGGTGGTCCCCAGGAGTTGGCGGAAGGCAAACTAAAGCAGAGTTGTCAGGGGCGTAGTGAGGGCAAGATTGGAGCCTCTTCCCTCCATCCCAGTCTACCTTTGACTAGTGAGGTGTTAGACTGAGCCAGGGCTGAGTTAATTTCAGGGGCAATCCATTTCCTGCTACTTTTATTCAGCCAGCACCATTCATCAGGAGAGGAGAGCCCTTGGGACCCTCTTCTGCATCATCCCAATATCTTGAAGGAAGGGAAGCAGGGATCTTCCCACCCCTAATTATAGATGCTGAAGGTATAGAAATATGTCAGGACTTGGCGACAGAAATGCCTCCACACACTTCCTGCTGCCACACAGCTGGTACCCCTACCCCAAACCCCGACCTGACAGCAGGTTCTCCCCGACCAGGTGGGCTTTGCTCCAAAAAGATGATTGTGCTTGTTAGATGCAGGATGAATATTGAGGCCATCCATGCTTCTGCTGTGAAATCCTTTAGGAGAAAGACAACTGGTATCCAATACCTTCAAGGAATGAACTTATCAGTAAATATAACACACTAGCTCATTAATCTTAACGTTGCTTTTGAGCCAAGTGGGAGCTCAGCTTCTCAGGAGACAAAAATTTCATCTCTGTTTCTTTCCTTAAACCTAGTCCTAATTTAGAGTCAAACATATTGCCCTGCTCTCCCTGGGAAGCAGTTAATAACGTGTTTTTTTTTTTTTTTCTGTACAATGGATGGTCCAGGCTCGGCCTGGTTGCTCAGGCCGCCGTGGGCACCTGTCCGTACTCAGCATGAGCTGAAGGCATCAGAGCAGGGCTGTGAGTGTCAGCTGAGGAATATTCTCTGGGTAAAGTTGATCTTAAAAGTTAGGGCTTTTGAAATCGTTGTCCATCATGGCCAGTCTTTGCTTCAACTTCTGATATCCTTCTAAAATCACTGCCTCCACCCCTCTTCTCTGAAAAGAATTGAGGATGGGGAGAGGGACGAATCACAGTTTGCAAGTGGTGGCTGTCCATTCACTCTGGCTGCTGGGGTCTGGGCTTAAAAGAGAGAAATCTCTGAGAAGGGATGATGTTTGCTTGGAGAATAAGTGAGGAGAGCATTGGCCCGGGGGTGCTGCTCTGGGATGCCTGCCCCAAGTGTGCAGGGAGAGGTGGTTTAGGAAAGGATTCCAGCTCACTGCAGGTCAGTCCTGTGGACCTGGTCTAGGCCTGTGGGACCTGGAGGTATGACCAGATGCAACTGTTGGGATGAGGTGATGGGGAGGAGCCAGCCCAGATCTCACGCCCCCTCCCCTGAAAGAAAGGGCCAGACAGACCCAGGGAACATCGGGTGACTGTCGCTGTCACACGTCCACACCCCCATCAGCACTCCTAGAATTTGACCAGAAGGGGAGAATGGGCCACATCCTGACACAGCTGTGTTCCCTTTGTCCTCTGAGCCTCTCTGCTGACAGCCTGAGGGCCTCCTCTCATTGTTTGCTACCAGAGGGGTTTCATCTGTGTCTCTACCTGCTCTGCCGGGCCTCTCCTCAACTCTTTGTTCTCCAGCGTTGTGCTCCCAGGAGGCCCGACTGTGTGGGCCTCACCTCCTGCCCACCAGGTGGGGTTGGAAGCATCAGGCTCCATTAAGATGCCAGTCGGAGCTGGACATTTCTGTTCTTTCCTCTCTTTAAATGTAATACCTTGTCCAGTGCTTGAAGTAATCCATTTTCCTCTGAGAGCCCCCATTCATGTGTGAGCTTTGGTTTGATCACACCCACTGTCCCCATAATCATTTCTGCCCCCCCCCCCCCCCCCGCCCCGGTCTCCTAGAAGCAGTGCGTGTCTTGTGGTAGATACTGAGGTTTATCCAGGCCAGGGAAGCACTGTGCTGCCAGCTCTGGGCTCTCCCGCCTGTGTGGGGCTGGGAGGGAAGGGACTCAAGAGCCCACTCATTTCTGAGGCAGGCGCTGCAGAGTCACATTGGGGTTCCACCCTCAGGGTCCAGGCAGGAACAGCATTGAAGGCAGATGTGCCCCTTGGACGTTCTGAGGATGTCGTTGGACTTGCGTGAAAGTGCTGGCTGTCTTGTTAGAGTGGGGATATTGTAATAGGCTCTTCAGCAGCCGGAGCCCCTGCTGCAACCATCGTCCACTCACTGGACGGCCCTCCCGCTCTCTGGACCTGAGGGAGAGCTGGGCTCTGTGCACGTGGAGGCCACCCTAATGGTCTGTCTTCTCTGCTTCCCCCACTGCTGCAGGTTACGTGTTCTGTATGTTGCATCGCCTCCCCGAGCAGCATGACTGTACGTTTGACCACATGGGCCGTGGCCGAGAGGAAGCCATCATGAAAATGGTGAAACTGGACCGGAAAGTGGGGCGCTCTTGCCAGCGCATTGGGGAAGGGTGCTCCTGAAGGCCGGCTTGGCCGCTACGTGACGCTGTTCTTAGTTCACTAATGTTAGCCTTATTTAGGACAAAGTCAGCCAGACACCTTGTACTGGGCACGCGTCAGACTACAGCCAGTCCGTTTCCTTTCCTTAGCCAGCCATCCTGGTACTGTAGTTTAGGGGTTGATGGTGGTTGAAATTGATTTCTGGCTGGTTACTAAGGTGCCTGCTAGCCATTGTATAAAATTAAAACATGAAGAATATTTTTTTTTGAGCATGGCTAGTGGATTTAAAACAACACATACCTGTCACTGCTGGAGTCAAACTTACAAAAAGCCTTAAGTGGAAAGTGTTCCAGACGGAGACTCTGAGTCAATAGAGGAGGAGAAGCTGGTGTTCAAGTCCCCACGACGCACATGGCTTTGCCGGAAGCTCTGGTTAGTGTTCGGCCTTCACCTCTTCACTATCCTTAGTCCCAGTAGCCAGGATACCTGATGGCCACGCGTGCCCGGGCCACGGGAGGCTGTTGAGATTGGCCCCGTGGCTGGGCTGGGTGGTGGCCTCGCTCTCCCACTGAGCAGGAAATGGGGGTGGGGACAGGTTAAGAAAATTTACCTGACTTGCTATGAAAAAACTCTCTCATCACACGAGAAGAGAAACAGTAACCTCACTTTGAAAATCAGCTCCACTCAAGCCTAGTCCACGAATGAGAACCACCTTTTCTACACAGGACCCTTGGTCATGAGAAGCGCCCGCGGGCGCGCCCTGACCCACGGGCTCTGGTTTGCCGTTTGCCGAGTGCAGGGATCTGGCAGTGGATCAAATAAGGCTAATTGCAGCACCGCAGCTGTGGCCTCCAAACTGGCCTCTGCAGCTAGGTTTCTAGATTGGAAGTTTTTTAAAAAGATGTTTCACAGCCAGCAGGAATCAATAGAAGAGCTGGGAGCTGCCTGCAGCTCCGTCCCTTCCAGCAGGAGCCTGCTCAGCCCCTCCAAGGCCAAGGGGACGATGACTTGGCCTCGCCTCTCATGTCTGTGCAGCCCCACAGTCCAAGGGCGACCAGTCCACTTCTACCACATAGCAAGTTTAGTAAGGGGGGGGGGGCAGCATATGTCACAGGGACAGAGGTTCGTGGCCATGGCCCAGCTTGAGAGAGACACTCGCTCAGGCAGGTGCGGGGAGGGCCTGTTTCTCAGCGTGTTTCTCTTCAGAGAGGAGTTGAGTGGAGGCAGGAGCTCAGGCCCAGTGGGGATGGGTGGAGATGGGCCTGTTTGCCAGTGTTAGGAAATCATCACCGATCAGGTGTGGGGGGTGGGTAGACAGGAGAAAGATGCCCTTGAAAGCCTGAGCAGGGGTGAATGGCCCCAGAGCCCCATCTGATCCAGGCCGGTGAGGGTCGGAGGCTCCTGCAGAGGCAGTTTGGATCTGCCCGCACACAGGCTACTGGAATAGTTTAACCCAGCAACTTACCCTTTTATACCACAGCAAGTGTTTGCTCAACTCTGTCTGCAAATTAACAGTTAATACCTGCAACTACAAACGTTTTTGGTCCGAAATACTGAAATAGGAAATCACGCTCTTCCCCGCCTCCTCTCCCACCCCACCCCCACCAGAGTGGAATCCGCTGCAAAATCTCCAGCCTTAATTCTTGCTTCAGGACCCAGACCGGCGTCTTGCTCTAGGGCAGCCCAGGGCAGAGGGGCCAGGTCTGCCCACGTTTACCACTGTTACCAAGCCACGGCCCTCTGGCCAGTACCTGGCCATCCTCAGTGATGCGGCCCACCTCGGCCCCCCACCAAGCTCTGATCGTGAAGAGGCCACAGGCGCCCTTCCGGCCCTCCTCAGGCCCCACCGGCTGCTGCTTCCCGGCGGCAGCGATGGGAAGCAGGCTCTCTGGGGAGCCCGGCCGCACACGGGGCTCGCAGCCCATGGTCACTTCCTGATGGTAGAGCTGGGGGTGGGGTGGGAGGGCTTGTTCCCCGGCAGTATCTGTTCTGTGAAGTTTGTTAAATGTAAGGAAAGCTTAAATTCTTGTATCTTTAAAAGAGAAAATCTTATTTAACCCTTTTGTGTTCTAGATTTACTTACACACATAGCCTAGAGCTCAGTTTTAGTTTTAACATTGTGAAAATATTAAAAGAATCTTGTAACTTTATTCTTTTTTCTCCTGCTGAAAAAAAAAATTAAACCAATCGTATGAAAGTTTGGATTTCTCTGTTTTGCCGGTTCTCCTAAGTGCCACCTGGATGACCAGAAAAACAATAAAAGGTCTCCCCAGCCAGAGGTTGGAAGAGATGGAGGGCTCTTGTGTGCACTGTCTGGGGCTCACTTGTCTGGTAAGTGTCCAGGCTCCACAGTTGTTCCTCTGGTTTCTCTTGTGTGGTTCCACCTCGGGAGACCCTGGGGTAGAGGTGTGTCTGCTGGGCCCAGCCTTCTCTGGCAGCAGGGAGGTTATGTACCTGGGGGAGATGGGAAGAATGAGCACCAGCCCAGAGGGCCCCCAGCTGTGCGAGGGTTGGGTGTGCCTGGGTCCTGGCATATCCAAGACCCGACTTAACGAAGGACAGGCCTGGAGGAGAAAGATTCCCGGAAGGGACGATCAGAATGATGTAAATGCTGTGTAGAGGACCACCTAACACGCCTTAAGATAGACTAGGCTATCTCAGGATGGAGAGGTTGTGCCTGGGGTCTGCGATACCCAGGGCCTGGAAAGGTGTTCTGAGAAGAAGGTGCTGTAGAGCTGTGGTCACAGCGTGGGCCCACATTCCTCTTTCTTACCGTCCTAGAGCAAGTCAGCCACACCTCACCATCCATACGTATACTGGGCGTGATACTCAGGCCCCACAGAGGGCTAGCTGAGATCACAGGAGACGGGCTTGTTTGGGTGCTGTCTGCCTCCTGCCCAGAGGCAGAGAAAGCATGGAGCCGTGGGGGAGGGACCACAACGCACAGGAGTCTTCGCATGATTTCTGAAGGGAAGCCACATTGCAGTCTCACAGCTGTCAACTCGGTTGTTGTGAACACACAATTTGTATGTTTGCTCACCTAGGCTGCTATGCAAAATGAAGCTGCATCCTGCCCACAGATGAACACGTATTCCAAACAGCAACAGTGCCCTTTGGGTTTCTGGACACAGTCCTCCTTTACAGATGGCTCAGAAGAGCTGTTCCCCATCCCCAGCCCAGCATGGCCCCTACCCTCCCACATCAAAGAGGTCCTCACCAACCTTTACAGACCCAGAAACCAAAGACAGAGGACGTCTGCGTTCTTGGGTGAATTCAGGTTATACACGTCTGGCAAGAGTAGCTCATGGGCCAAGCCCCACGGCCACGCTGAGGTGCTCCTGCCACCCCTCCCTCTCCACACCGCAGTCCCGAGGCTGAGTCCGGTCCTCACCCTCCTCTGGCTTTTCTAAGTGTGAGGGTACGGGTGGGGCGGCCTC
Organism: Lagenorhynchus albirostris; assembly: GCF_949774975.1. Taxonomy (NCBI): domain Eukaryota; kingdom Metazoa; phylum Chordata; class Mammalia; order Artiodactyla; family Delphinidae; genus Lagenorhynchus; species Lagenorhynchus albirostris. Next base: position 67,812,996 of record NC_083104.1, read on the forward strand.
GGAACCTCAGTGCTGGGAGAGCCTGACGAGAGCGTCCTGGCTGTTCCTCAGAGCTGGTGCTGCCTCTCAGGTCCCTTCTGGAAGGGAGCTCTGAGAACTGGAGCTGCCCTCTGCAGAAGGAGGCCGGGAGAAGCTGGGCCCCAAGGCCTGGGGAGCTCTGAGCTGGCCTGGGCTGGTCAGCGGCTCTGTGCTCCCTGCCATCCCTGCCCACAGGCTTCTGGATCTCACTGTCAGCACCCAGGGCCACTGATGGGGACCCACTGCCTGGGGCAGGTCTGGGAGGGAAAACCCCCGTAGCAGCTGGGAGTAAACCAGGAACGTGGCGCTAGAAGCAGCCATCGGGGAGGACAGTGCCCCCTACACACAGGGTGGAAAGCAGAGGCCGAGGGGCATGGTGACCTTGGACAGCCTGGTCCTCTGTGCCCCACTGCTGCTCAAGTACCCTCCCTGTCCTGAGCCACAAGCCCTCGGAGGACGCTATCTGGCAGCAGATGGACAGGCTGTAACAGTGTCACCAGTGTTCCCAGGGCATCCATGGGAACCCAAGCCCTGGGCCCCAGATCCCGCCTTACAGGCCTCTCAGCTCCTCCTGCCACTGGCTCTCAAAGGTGGTGGCCTCCAGCTGTCCCAGCCGCAGGGACGGCCAAAAGGAGACAATAGTGGAGGCAGGTGTAGGCAGCAGCGCCTCCTGCTCCGGGCTCAGGGCTTTAAATACTCAGGATGCATGGGGTAAATGCACGAGACATTTATCATAAATTACAGGTGGATGATTGTGGGTCTTTAGGCCCTGAGGCCTCTAGGGGAACATTCGAGTTCTTTAGGGGGCGGGGGAAAGCAGAAGCTAACTTGGTGGGCTTGGAGGGCCCCTTTCAGAGTCTGCCTTCTGGCCGGGAGAGGACAGGTGTAAGGAAGGACGGCCGGGGGCCAGGGGCGCTGCTGCCCATCTGGATAGTCAGTCACAGAGGAAGCAAAGGACCAGGCCCAGGTCAGGAGTGACTCAGCCAGATGAAAGGGAGGGCACCCTCACCCCTCTGCTAGGTTATTCCATGAGCATCATTACTTTAGTAATTTTTAAAAAATGGAACAGTGATTTTCAAAAGTGTACGCCTGTCCTCACCTCTGCAGTGGAGGCAGGTCCTGGCCTGTGTCAGTCCAGCAGAAAGTCCTGCCTGAAGGCACGTGGGGTGTTTGGTGGGGGACATGCAGCTCCCCGCGCCTGCTGAGGTGCGACGGCTCCTGCGGCCAGTCTGATGGAAACCAGCAGAACCCCCAGGTCCTCTCCCCACACCTCAACACAGGGGCGGGGGCTGGGGTGTATCGGAATCTGGTTTACTCTCCGACCAAACCCTCCCACCACCGTTTCCACTCATTTTCTGCAAAACACCAGGGCCTCAGGATCCTGTCCAGTAACCAGGTATGACCAGGTCAGCTTCTAGGAGGAGAAATGGGTGCATCCCTGTTGCCCTGCACATCCCTCCCCCTCCTCCAAAAACTCCTGTGCAAACACCAGGCCCCAGGACGACTTCTCATTTAATATTAGAATAATGAAAACCATGGTGGCACAGAACCACGAACTGCATTTTAAATTCCTAGGGCCACTAATGAGCACTGAACTCCTGCTGGAGCTGTTATTAGGACAAACATTCAGAATGGATGGCTGCAGCCACGAAAGGAAGTGGAGCGTGGCCTGCGCCACTGCAGCCACAGCTGCCGCCTGTCCGGCCGCCACCCTGAGCACCTCAGCTGCAGCCAGAGGAGCTGGCCGCCCATGTGGAATGCAGGAGTGACACGATAGCACCAGAAAACAAAACCAAAACTCACTAATGAGGAAAAACCTCTTAGAAGGAGACACATTTAATTTTCTTTTCCTTCTTTGACACCCTTCTTCTCTGTCCAAAGGGAGGTTCTTAATTGAAGCCCACAATGGGGAACGCTCCCTTTCTTTATTATCAAATGGCCTCAGCACACAGGATGCTCTGCTTTTTATCACAGATTAGACCTTCCTTTTTTCCCCGTGGCTCTAGAAAGGATAAGTGATTACAATTTTGTTATCTTCTGAATTAAAAAAAGGTGAAGTTGACTGGGTCGGCACTGTCTGCACAGCGGTTTGACAATTGGGGCGACAGCATAACTACTGAGCAATTTCTGCACAATTCAAAAGCTACTTTTTTCTTGGCCAAGGAATTAGTCTAACAAACACATCCCACTCTTGCTGAAAATAATTTTCTTTTCCCAACTCTTCTAGGAATAAAACACTTTTAATGTATTTGTCAGGAATCAACACTTCATTTACTAAGATTAAAGAAGTGACAAAGAGCAATTGAGAAGAGTCCCACATCCATCATGGGCTCATGGTTCTAACTAGAATCAGAAGAAAAACGGAAAAAGCACTGAGAGTATGGGAAAACGTGTTTGCGTGTGTGATGCTGTTATACCTGTTTCACGTTCAGAGTGCTTTGCAGCAGCCCCCGCCTTTAAGCCCGCCTTGACTGGGGCGCCACGAGCACACACCCCGCCCTGCCCGCCGTGCTCAGCACCGGCCCTCCAAGGAGGCACCAGAAGGTGACGTTGAAGGCTTTCGCCAAAAGCCCCAACAAAGTGCATTTTACTCCCCCACAAAGCATGACCTAAAATGAAGGGCAGGAGGTTCTGCATGCTCAATCTCTAGACCTGGGTAGTGGTTACAAAGGTGGTGTTTCACAATAAAGGGCCAGAGGCCACAAGCACCCCTCTGTCCACCTCACCAGACCTCCTCAAAGCAGACGCCGTGGGACTGCATCCTCTGGGGCTGGGGGGGAGCCACGGGCCCTCATCTGCCGCTGCCCCCCGCACAGCTTGGCCAAGCCTGCTGCCTGGTGTCCCACAGCTCCCAGGGAATCAGCCTCCACCCTGTGCTGGGCTGACGGCTCCGCGGGCATTGGGCTCCTTAGAGCTGGGTCTCATCAGCACTCCCGTTTAGCTCTATTGGTCTCTCCCCAAGTTTGGGGGCCATCTTGGTCCTGCTGGCTCATGGCGGGGGTAAGTCCCCTGTGGGACCAGCCAGGGCTCTGGAGAATGCCAGGCACCTGGGGACTTTTTCTTGGCTGCCCACTCATCCCTCATTCCCTGGCAACACGTCTGGTGTGTCGCACCTCGACTGGGGTGTCCAGGCCCCTCCAGCCAGGCATACAGAAAGAGCCCCCATTCCCCAAACCACAAGGCTCATCGAGGAAGGCAGAGCCCCTGCCTGGTAACAGGAGGCCGACCAGAGCAGGCTTTGCTGAGCTTCATCAGTGTCTGCTGGGGTCCAGAGCAGGCTTGCATCCAAGCAAGGCCTCTAGACCATCAGGGGGCCTCAGGGGAGGCAGCTGCGGGGCTAGGGGACGGCGATACGGCTGCACAGAGCTGGCCTCAGTCCCCTTTCCCTTTATCTGAAAACAAGGCGTGTCTGAAGTGCTGGAGGAGCAGGAGAGAGACAAGCTTTATTCTCTCCAGACCTCAGGGCAGAGATCTGGAAGGAACGAACACCAAAGAGAATTCACAGAGGACAGGAAGCAGAGGGTGAGCCACTGGCCATGCAGGGCACAGTTCATGCCTCTTCAGGTGTGAAGCTGAGTGTCCAGGACGCATTTCGTTACCTGTGCCTGGATGGAGAAGGGTACTGAAGGGCTCCAGACCCTCCCCCAACCCACCCCACACTTCCCCGGGTCAGCAGTGATTCCTCTCTGGACAGGTGGCTTCAGAGTTTGAGAAGAAGCCCTTGAATGGATGATACTTGCAAAACATTTGAACGCTGCCCTCTTCTGACTTCCCTGCTCCTCCTGCCTCCCCTGTGGGCAGTGAATGCACCGCTGGAGGAAGTGCTGAGTTGTCAGGCATCCTCAGCTCTAACTGGAGAAGGGGCTGGATGCTGAGGGAGGCAGCGCCAGCCACAGAGCGCGGCCAGCCACCCGTGGCAAGCAAGCGCGCGGCACCGCTATTTGTTACCAGAGCCCCTCCCATTGTGAAAAGCTGTTCCCCTCAGAGCGTTCCACTCACCCCACGCAGGGGGACGCAGACAGAGATCAGAGTCGAGGGCACCGAGGGAGACTAGCAGAAAGACAACCTTCCCGTTTAATCATGCAGCTTGAAGCTACCCTACTATTCCAATACTGATAAATCACAACTACATCACACTAGGAGGAAACAGCTGACCCACTGGCTCTTTGTACACCCACGACCAATGTGTCTTTAAGACAGAAAGGACCCCCCGTCGGCCCCACCCCTCCTCCAAGCAGGATGCACAGAGGACCTGATCGTGACAGCCAGCCAACGGAAGAATCGGGGGATGAGCAAAAACCGGACACAATCTGATCAAGTTACGCAGGGCAGTTAGCGGTGGGATGGAAATTACTCAGACACACAGAGCCAGACCAAGCGACAACTGTCAGATGAGATCGTTTCAATGAGGATTAAAAGGAAAGCTTCTTAGAACTGATTTTTTTTTTCCAATCCCTGGCTGAGTATTATGGTCTGGGGGAAAAACAGCAACCACCGATCACCACCACGTGGGAAAGGCCCACTTTTGCATTCCCGACACCGACTGGCAGGACGGCTGCCTCCACACCGCTCACTAACCTGTGGCAAATGGAGGACAGGTCCAGCCCAACCGGAAGTTGGTATACACTCATACATACTTCTGAACATTAAATTAGCTGGTGGCATAATCACTGTTTCCTTGTCAGCCTCCCAAGCTTAAAGGCTGGATACGTTTCAGGAATGACAGGTTAATAACTTGGCAATTTGAGTGATTATTAACTCCAGTGTCCACAGATTAATCTGCTCCTTGTGTATTTTGTTGATCTTCCTCAAAGGATTTTCCTTGTCAGACCAGGTGCCGTGATGAGCTGCATCTGTGCCTCATTTAGGAGATGCGCATGATATTTCTCAGCTCTACCCCACGCTCAACCGTTCAAAACTAAGGAAGGAAAATTACAGCGTCAAAAGGGATTAAAACAAGTGATTTGCTGTTTGAACCTTTCATAAAGATCTGGAAAACCTATGATTCAGCAAATGGAGAATAACTAAAAGAAATAAAAAATTATTTAGTTGCCAGGGCAATGTGTTCCATAAAAGTAAACACTCTAAGGAAACCCATTTCCTACAGGGTGCCTTGCCTCCAGGTAAGGAAGGCCTAATACATTCTCTTCCATTCCTGTGTTCATGTGCCATCTTTGTATTCCGACTCAGGCCTATTACTTCCTTCTGTGGTCTTTGCAGGGTTAGATTAGAGAGGTAGGGTGTTAATGGACTTGATGAAGATTGAAGACCCACTTTCTCCCCCTGGAGACCAGCCTGATTTGAACAAACTGAGGAGAACAAAGCAGCCCCTTTGTGTCCTTGGGAGGAAACCTGTCCTGTGTGTTTCTGCAGCCAGGTCTGTTCCTCGTGGGGCGGGGGTGGCGGGGCGAGGCGTCCACAGGCATCCCTGCTCGGGGAGGACACGGCTCCTGTGCCACCTGGGCCCAGCCGAGTCACTCCACACGTGCGCCTCCTTTATTGGTGCTGCCGGTTGGCTGAGTACGAGCTGGAGCCTGGACTGGAGTGCAGTGAGTTGCCGCTGGGGGCCTGCAGGGCGTGGGGGTCGGGCTGCTGACTGGCTGGGCTAGTGTCCCCTGTCCCCGACTGCTCGCTGTTTTCCTCCTTCTGGTTGCTCTGCTGCTCGGGACACTCAAAGTGGACGCAGTGGAACACCTGGTGAGAGAAAGGAGAGACCTGGTGAGTGATGGGTCAGTGTCGGAGCCCAGAGCTGCCATGAGTCAGGACACGGTCCCCATGGGAGTGACAGCAGGTCCTTCCGCTCCCGCCCCCCCCGCCCCCGCCACTGGCACCGACAGGCAGCAACTAGAGGGTGGTAAGCGCTTTTCAATCAGTCAGGATAAAAGTGAGGGGACCGATGAGTCTAAGAGTTGCAGGCAGCACAGCATGGATTCCCATAAAATGTTCCCACTGGATTTCTCCATTTGGGGTTACTTTTGTCTCATGAGCTTTTCTTTCTTTTTTAATTAATTCTTACATCTGGCAGTTGGGTTAAAAGTCAGTGGGGTTGATGGTGGCAATGGCTGCATGATTCTGTCAATATACTAAAAAGCGCTATGCTTTAAATGGGTGAGTTGTATGACATGTGAATTATACTACAATAAAGTTATTTTCTAAAAAAAGCCTACAGGGCATCATTACCCCAGGGGAGGACCCAGGCTTATCTCCAAGGATCCAAAGAGCAGTTGCTCACCTCCTCCTGTGCCCTCCGGAGGGGAACAAGTTCTTGGTGTGTAATCATCCTCTGGGCAGCAGTGCTGGGGAGGGAACTTCAACCTGAGGTGACCTGGGCCAGCCGGGAACAAACACCGTCACGTGGAGGAATGGCCCCCCGCAGGAGCCAGGAAAAGCCTGTGTTCCACCGTGACTCACTCAGGAAGCACCACTGAGCAGACAGGGCACCACTCAGAGCTCGGCCAACAAGGGTGAGCCTCAGCCCTGACCTTGAGAACACACAGCACGGCTGGGGGTTGGGGGTGAGCCTGCCACGCCCGGAGCAGGAGGTGACTGCTGGTGTGTGAGCTGGGGGTGCGGGGGCAGCCAGAGGAAGCCCACGCCAGAGGAGGGTCTTTAGGGATGCCCTCCCCCCCACAGAAATTCCTCTCTCCACTAACAGCCAAGTCCTCCAGGGGTCCCTGCTGTGTGGTGCCTGTCCTGAGCTCTTTGCACAGGAGAATCACATCCTCTCCTGGGGGCGTCTTCAGTCTGAAGCACACAGGTCGACTTTCCAGGGAGCATGCTGGCAGTTTTAAGGGAATCAATTTCCAGATCCTCAAATTCAGTATTTTCTAAAACTGCCTGAGAACATGACTGAATTCACAACACCCTTCCCCACCTCACAGAAGGAAAGCACAGCCCTCGCCTGCCCGTGCTACAGTACGCACGGGGGCACACCGACCTCCCTCCCACGGATGCCAAGCCCTGGATGGGGAGCACCCGCCCATGAGTCATGGGCCCTGATACTTTCCGGGTCCCCATGAGAGTGAAATTTGGCCTGAGTGAGATGTTCTGAATTCGGAACCGAACTGTATATGTGACTCATGTAATTCTTTTAAACGTAACTGTAATTTTCCCAGAATTATAAAAACATTTTCAAAATACACTGGCTAAATCCCATCAATAATTCCACAATTACTTTCAGATTTGGTGTGCCTTATTCAACGAGTTGGTTAAAACCTATTTTACCAAACCATGTCATCAAATACGTATTCCTAATAATCCTTATCTTCCGTCTTTTAAAATGTTTATTTTTTTCTATCTCATATTAACAAAAATAATTGTATTTAAACTTATGAAGAAATTTTTACTTCTCAACCTTAAAATGTTCAAAAAATTACATTTTTTTCCCAGAGCGCTTTTAGGGGATATGCAAACAAAATGTTTGAAGGCCATTGCTCACAGCGCTTAGAAGACTCTAAGCCCTCAATAGAGTCCTTTTAAAAGTTAATAGGCAGGAATTCCCTGGCGGTCCAGTGGTTAGGACTCTGCGCTTTCACTGCCAAGGGTGTGTGTTCGATCCCTGCTCGGGGAACTAAGATCCTGCAAGCCGTGTGGTGCAGCCAACAAGAAAAAAGAAAAGTTAATAGGCAGACTTGCAGCCACATGGATAGATCTAGAGATTACCATACTAAGGGAAGTAAGTCAGAAAGATAGTTACCATATGATATCACTTATATGTGGAATCTAAAATACGATGCAAATCAACATATCTATGAAACAAAAACAGGCTCACAGACATAGAGAACAGACTTGTGGTTACCAAGGTGAGGGGGGTGTATGGCGGAGGGAAGCACTGGGAGTCTGGGATGAGCAGATACAAACTATTACGTATAGGATGGATAACAACAAGGTCCTACTGTATAGCACAGGGAACTGTATTTAATATCCTGTGACAAACCATAATGGAAAAGAATATGAAAAAGAATATATATATGTATGACTGAGTCATTTTGCTGAACAGAATAAACACACATTGTACATCAACTATACTTCAATAAAATTAAAAGAAACTTAATAGGCAGGACCTGGAGGGAAGGCGAGGACATTTTAGGGTTAGAAGT